>NC_071091.1:94640077-95840077 GCF_027358695.1 Spea bombifrons | reverse complement strand
AGCAAGAGGATGCTGGATAGTATTGCAAAGAATTAATGGCATTTGCCCTGTGAAGATGGCAGAGGCTTTTTTAGCTCTGCATCCTAAGGTTCAAGGCAATTGGTTGGTAGATGGTTCTGGTCTGCAGTTAACACACTTTCAGTTCAGAAGTGTGTGAAAGAAATGTTTTGTGGAACTTGGTTTGATGAAAAATTTTACGCACTCTTTTCGGATTGGGGCAGCAATGGAGGCTGCAAGACTGGGCTTAGATAAGTCAATCATTAAGAGAATCAGGAGGTGGGAAACGGACAGTTTTAAGATTTATGTTAGACCTAACCTGTTGTAGAATGCTAATGGTTTTATCTTTGAGGTCGACATCCAAAAGTGGTGTGGATTGTGGCACATTCCTGTATTTTCTGGGAAACCTCGGGTTTGAAATTGATGATGTTAAGGCTTATTGGTTAGGTGTTCGGGGTATGGGAATTTGTTAGCTAGAGAGTATTTTATTTGAATATGTTAATATCTTTCCATGGCCAATTGTGATCATTATCCACTGTGGCGGCAATGATTTGGGTAAAGTTAAATCAATAGAGCTAATGCTGCTCTTCAAAGAGCTTATTATTAATATAAAAAAATATTTTATCGAAGCGATATTTTTGGTCCAATATTATACCCAGGCTTATGTGGCTCAATAGACCAGAGTTTAGTGTGCTAGATAGGGTTAGGCACAAGCTAAATAGAACTATGCAGACATTTATAGCACTGGTTTTTATGGGGTGGGCCACAAATGGTTAGTTTTACATTTTTTAGCGTTTGGGTGAACTGGTGGTTTAATGGGCCTTCTGGCTTTAGGGCGGTTGGCCTGGGATTCTTTAAAGTCGGTTTCACTCTGGGTTTGGGCCAAGAGTGTAAGGTATATATATATATATTATTATTTGTTGATTGGTGATTACGATGTAAGCTTAATAAAAGACCACGGCCTGTTCATCCAAATTGGGTTTGGTGTTCATGTTGTTTCATATATCCCTTATAACCACATGTGGAGAGATAAGCCCTGGACATTCATTCAAATCACATCCAACTGGATATACCGTCCTATTGGCTATTGCCGTTAGGCAGCTGTCCTGATACTATACTACGAGAGATTCAATTGTTGGAGTTACTAAGGCTATTGCTGGAAGCTAATACAGCCTGGCTGGGTTGCCATGGCTACACTCCTGTCACTCCTGTGACTCCGCCCATTGTCCAGCGCAGAGCCAGCCCCTTCTGGCTGTTTAAGCAGCCAAACTTCACTTCCTCCTGGCCCTTGTGTTGTTTCCGGCTGCATGTGCTATCTCTGTGTTCCTGAATTCCCGTGCATGACCTGGCTTTCTCTGACGTACCTCCTGGCTCCTGATTCCTGGCTTGTGGCTCCTGATTCCTGGCTTGTGGCTCCTGATTCCTGGCTTGTCCCTGTCTTTGCTGACCCGTCTTGGTTCCTGACCCCGGCTTTTCTTTGGTATACGCTCTTGGATTACGATTTGGCTTTGTTCACTATTGTTATTAAAATAAAGGCGATTGCATTTTACGTTTTGTGTCCGTCTGGTCCCTGGTTGATATTAATTTTAATGATATATGAATATAGTGTAGCTCACCAAAGAGAAGATGACTGGCATTAAATGCATAGTATTCACATAAACAATATATATAAATGCATTTAATAAAAGTGATTATTTTATCTTTATATGTGTAAATCCATAACTTCTCTAACTCTCAAAGCCATACAGTATAGTGCAGCTTCAATATCTAACTATAGAGAATAACGAGGAAAGGTGTCACATCATACCATACTGGTGAACCATCACCGTTGTCATCCAACCTTTCATTTCATACAAGGAAAAAAATATTAATCATTAAACATAGGTACGGGTAAACCCTTAATTTTGTTTGAAAGCCACATCCATATGCTATATTCTAGGGTTTTTTTTTTCTGGGTGTTTAGATCGTATTTGTTTAACCAGTGCAGAACTCATACAATTACATCTCCTTCTAGTCTGTGAACTCTTCAAAAAATAATCAGCAAATATAATGACAACAAATGGACCTTCTATGTCACCTTGGAAAAGAAAAGCTACAAAACTACAAGCCTCCTATGCATAGTCTGCTCTGGCATGATTTATCACCCTCAAAAATCTTCAGGGGTATAAGGCGCTCACAACCTACCTTTTTCAGAACTTTTGGAACTACATATAATAAATGCATGGGAGTTCCAATTGGCTGGAATGTGCTTATTTACATAATTGGATACATGTTTAAACAGCATCATTGAATTGAGTGCATTATGTTTTTTTATTTTACAGACATGACTCATTTAATACTTCAAAACATCATAATAATAATAAATCAAGTTGTTGCTACAATATCCATAATTAATTGATCTGTTTATTTACACAAAAGGGGAAAACTCAAACCCTACTTTATAGTTTTCTAATGTTCATACCTCCCAACATTTGAAATGGCCAAAGAGGGACACTTTTGTATTTAGGTGTGTGGTTAGAGGTGTCACTGTCCCTTCTAAAGTGGGTCACTTTGGAGGTATAAGCGTTTGGGGTTAGTCACAGGTATAATATTAATATGTGTTTCATGTGGACACAGTAAGTGATGTCACTGAACATTTCTGTGCTCAGGCTTTATGACATCACACATTCTGCAGCACAAGCGTCTGTGAGTGCAGGACACTCATCACTTGTTTACAAGCACTTGGTTGGAGACTACGGAGATAAGTTGATCGTTGATTTTTCTACCAATATGATTTATAGAAGGGTTCTTAAGAACCCTCTACTTTCTTCCACAGATAATGTGGCTTATATGTTATTCTCCATCACAGAAGGCAATGTGGTGTATTTTGGTGAGTACATCAGGGTTTAGGCTTTTTGGGGTATGCGCCACTGCAATTGTTGGATACGTGAACTCATTACTACAATCAGAGGCATGGTTTGGTTTCCAAAATACTTGGGATTAAAAGCAAGTGAAAACAAGTTGTAAAGCTGCAACCCAAATACAATTTTTATGGGATTTTTAATCAATAACCATTCTCTGTTAGTCTCAACCTAACATAAAGTGTTTATGTTTTTTTGGCAAAGGTAAATACTACTGTAGGACACCATACACCATTTCAATGTAATATAGAGTTATATTAAGTGATTTTACCCTTTGTATGGCAGAGCTCTTTATAACGCACTGAGGCAGGTTGTCTTATTCCATTGATACCAATATTTTATACGTGAATATTTGTGCCGTATTAGACAGCTGGGTAGAAAGGAAAGAGTTTTCTCATCCACCGCTGCTTATTCATTTTGTTTAATTCTTTTAAATAACTTTCTTAGGATGGATAACCACTCGACTCAATGAGGCCACAGCAGAAACTGTGAGTATTAACTTGATTATCAGTAAATTTGCCATGTTTGCAGAATGTGTTTTGAGCAAAAATGAAGTGATAGTCATTCCTATTGTGGGAAGAATCACCATGCCTGTTTATAATAGCGTAAACCGCTACTTCCATTGATAGGTGGAACCACAAAGTGACTGTTGAAATATATATATATAAAAAACAATGGCTGCCATTCTGTCAGTCAACCAAACGAAGATACAAAACAACCAAAAATTCCATCTCAAAGGCTTTTAATTTTTCCTCTTTTCTATAGGAAATAAATGTTGCAGTTTTCAGTTTGAAAGGTACGTATCGCATCAAACCATATACATTCAAAGTGATATCTATTCTTCAGAAACAAGAACAATGTCCCTGAAACTTTACTTTTTCTTTTTTTGTTTTCACAGAGATCGGGGCACAGAACAGGTAATCTGTTTAAATCATGGCATAAAACACCATGTTTATACTTTCATATAACACCAGCTGTATTTATGACGAGCGTTACATGCTTATAATCTCAAATGTTATACTATATGACTGCATGTTAGATGACAATATGATTCACAATACATCTTTTTATTGTTCTTACAGAATTCTTATAAATGATCTGGAGGAGAATAATTCCGGACCTGCCTCTGTCCCTGCCCCTGCCCCTGCTCCTGCTCATTTTTTGTAAGTATTTCCATACAGACCAAAAGTTTTAAAGACATATTTATCATGTATAAAAAAACATTGTTTTGTGATGTGAGGCGAAACCAAAACTCATAGGTTTGATGTTTTCTTGCTGCCATTCACTCGTATTATGAATCAATTATATATAAATAATAGCATTAGAGGCAGAGGATACACAATGTGTTTAATTATTTAACTAAAATGTGCCTTTATTTCCTTTTTTTTGTAGTATTGAGGCTGTTCCTCCTGCAGATGGAAATGAAGAACCCACTGAATATGGAAGAGAATGTGTGAGTGATATAAATTAAATGGCATTGTTGATTTATATAATGCTGAATGTAGGGTATAGGAAAAAAAAACATGCACCGATTTTCTTCATGTTTTCTTCATGTTATTTCACTTTTTTGGCAGGTGGCCCTAGTCACAGGTTTCCAGCATCTGCCATAACCTTAAAAATGCTTTATTATGTTTATGATACTGGGTTTAATTACAAAATGGAAAAAATTGGGAAAAAATAATGGGTCATTGAGCTGCACCTTCTTGTCTCTTGCGGAGATTATTAACAAAAAAGTGCAGTAGTTCCATATTCACAATCCCTGAGGCCTGAGATAGTAGATCTCTCAGAAAGGGCAGTAGAGGAGATCGGAAAATACCTCTCTTCACTACAATTCCAACCCAAGTAAATCCAGATACACAAAAAAGGTGATTCGTCCCTCTGTACAACTCAAACATTTTTAAAATTGAATTTTTATCTTTTTCTAGGACACCCCCGCTACCATTGCTGTTGCTGGTATGTATCTTTTCATCTTAAACTTATGTTTCAAGTATACTTTAAAATATTAATTTTGATATTTTCTGTTTTACAGGAGCTGCAGGGAACACTAGGTAATTTTATTATTGTATTTAAACACCTTAAATGGAAAAGTAACTTTACTTTTAATCCCCCAACCCCCCAGGAATGGATTTGTGGATGAGGAGAATGCATACGATGGGTCTGTACATCCAAAGGGTATTTTTTATAACTTTTCACCTAGAGGGGCAATACCTGGGGCTATAACCCCAAAGGTTGATTTTATGACCCCTCAGCTGTCCGTGGATGGGGCTGGTAAAAATATTGGGCAATTGCCATTCAGTGTGCGGGTTTTTTTTGTCTTTTTTTATTATAGGCATTTCCTCTTGCAATGTGAGGTGAAATGTGCAAATTGGAACTTTCTTCCAACATAAGGAGGTCACAAGAAACTTGTGAGTTAATGAGTCAGCTGATTGCCTTTTTCAGCTCACAAAAAAACTCAACTCACCTGAAGTCAACTTATGGACACTTATATCCACACAAATCACAACATTTCACAAAAAATACTCACAACTTGTTTCAATATCTTTAGACTTAATGAGACCTGCCCAGGTCAATCAAAGAGAAGCAAATGGCAAAGAGTTTTCCGGAACCTGAGGAACCTATTCAAAAAGAAAGGGAAAAGAGAAGATGGAGTTCCAGCTGGAGTTCCAGCTGTTGGAAGGTGAGTAATGGCCAAAAAACTGATTCTGTTTGTCAATATTATACATACAGTACAAGGATCACGATGGAGTTACCATTGCCAAAACCATTGTGTGGTTTTATACACACTTGCAGTGGGAAATAAAATACAAAAATAACTATTTAACCATATCCTGGGAATCCTAGCTGTATATATTTTGTTGTTAAGAATCATTAAACCTAAAACTAACTCTGGGTTTATTCTTTTACCCACTGTCTACTTAGAAGTACAGCTGGGTACACTGATATTATTAGAAATGTATAACCAGTTTCACATACAGATGATTCATAACACAGGACAAGCTTTAGAAAAAAACAAGTGATTCCAAAAATATCTAAAAAGTACTGATCAAGAACCATGAGGTCCAAAAGTAATTTCATCCCATTTCCTGATTTATTTCAGAATATATGTTTCTATGTAACAAATGTATTGCTGCTTGGTTTGACTGATTTCATTTTTGTTCCTTTTATACAGAGCTAAAAATCTTTGCCTAGGGTAAGTACTATTTGCATTTCATCCCAGTTATACACACCTACAGGTCTACATACACATACAAAAAGCATCCGTGTATAAAGATGTTGATGAGAACGTACATAGTCACACCCAGCCTGTTGTGCCATCCGTATGTATCACATTATAGTCACATTATATCTACCTATAGTTATAGTAATAGTACAATATAGTAATATTCAGACAATGGTACTGTATTTGTTCAGTATGATCTAGAACATGGCTAGAATGAGATTTGAATGGTTACTTTACATGCATTCGGGTGAAGAGCGAACTCATGGTTTTGGTAGACAGTTTATTAATAGAGAATAGAATATGGCTAAAACCGTAGAACGCGTACTTGGAAATGGAGAGTTTACACAGTCTAACCTTAATATACACACAAAGTATTTTTTCATCAGTTATGGAGTCACCCCCAAACCCTGGTTACAGAATAATGTAAAACATTGTTCTGCCTTTTAGTTAGATGTATCATCACATTTATCACTATTGGGGCTATTCATTACAAGGAGCGTTTGCAGGAGGTTGTCCTCATTATACATGATGAAGGGCTGACCCATGTGAACTTCTGCTACAGGAAAATCCTGGAGGACCCTCTATACTGTATGGCTAAATCAGTGAGAGTTCTTTAAATTATTTTCAACCATTCAGATCTATATTATCCAGGGCCAGCGCAGCCCTTCCTGCAGGAGAAACCTTAAAGTGTTGGCCTTTCATAATAAATAGTGAAGTGAGGGAGCGGAACCCAAAACTCTCCTGCCAGCTCTCCCATTATTCAATAAAGATCAAGATGTTGGAACTGTTTTTAACGGGGTGATTCTTTTTCAGATGCTGTTGTGTTCCTCCTTTTGAAGAAGACTAGATACAATATGTACGGTATGTTTGTAAAATATATGTTTTTGTGAAATATACAAGTAACACCCGACACTACAGATCGTATTTTATGTTACATTTGGGGGAAGCCGCAGAAACAATCCATTGATTCCTATAATGTTTCTATGAAGTTACCGATATGATACACTATTGTTTGATTTTTTTATATACATTTTATTGGATAGTTTAGGGGAGTTTTTGGGGAGTCTGATAGGGAACATTGTTCCTATCTTTCCAAACAGCCAGTAACTCAGCGTGAAGCCATCTGATGATTTAACAATGTTTCCAATCTTATTCCAGATCTCCAATAGAATATTATGAAAGACCACAACATTCAAATGTGGTTAGTAGAAGATCCATGTACCTTATATGTTGTAGTCATGTTTAGTTAATAAATAAATAAAATTCCTAAAGCTGTGTACTGTTTCCTTTATTTTGTGAAATTTGTCACTATTTCCTTACACGAGGGATCACTTGGAATTATCACAACCTCAGTAAAAATAAATACTCAGGACAGCGTCTGGTGTAGAATTTGAACGTTGGATCATTAAAGGGCAGAAGGAAATCGACACAACAATTTTTCAGAAAAAAGGGAACGTGAAACACTTTTATTGATGCCGTATTTTAAGGTTAGTACTAAAATTTAAAGTAAGTACTTTAAAATGCATTATTGAAAAATACTAGTACGTAAATAGAAGCTGCAGCTCCATGGCTTTTCTGTGATCGGATCATTTTTACCACTGATTGGTTGCTTGAAGCAGCCAAACAGTGGCAGCACAGCCCTCCTTTTGAAATCAATTAGATCCCACTGCGATGTTCCCATGAGCCCACAGTGTAGCTGACCGGTGGTAAGCATATCAAGAAAATGGGGGGGGGATGGGGGGGAGTAGGAAATATGTTTTCAAGGGGGACACCATGTACACTAAGAGGTACTGATCATATATTTTAAAGTACACATGAAGGCCGAGTGTCCCTTTAACTGCTTTGGCAACGTATTAATACTGTACTATTGTACTAACACAAAACCAGTCTGCGAAGTTGGTATCAAAGAGTCAAAGGTATCAGATCCTATCAATTGGCATATAATGTAATAAATATCAATTAAACATAAATTAATAGTATTAAACATACCCTAATTTAATTTCAGTAAATGGAGCAAAACCTTACATACAGGTAGACAGTGACTTTGTAAGCACTTCAATATGTATTCACTAAAAATATAATAACTTACTTACCTGTAGAAGAAGCTGCAGCCCGCCATCCCTCCATGTTCTGATGTTTAGCACCACCGATTGGCTGCTAGAATTCCTCCATCCAGAACGCAGAATGCATTTGCAAGGAGGACACCGATAAAATTAAAGGGGGCCACTCAGCTATCATATGGATTAGAGTGCATACATTGGCCGCAGTGTCCTTTTAAGTTATAATTATTATTTATTGTTTATATAACTCCATCATATTCTGCAGCGCTGTACAATGGGTAGATAGGACATAACAAGTAGTATGTAACATAACAATTTGACTTACAGAAACAACAGGTGAGGAGAGCCCTGCTCAAAGGAGCTTACAGTCTGAGTTACAAGTGAGATCTGGGGGATCTTTTTTGCATCACTACTGGGGTGCATGTACATGTGTGTGTATATATATATATATATATATTAAAGATTATTGTGTCATTTCCCTCATACATCCTACTGTGACAGACGAATATATCGTTATTTGACAAAGTGCCAACGTATCTCGTTCTTTTGCAATTGTTTTCCCTGTGAACTTCAGCATTTGTTAGAACATTGCATGACATGCTCATTATCTTGGGGTTAATTAAATTGTGTTCATCAGTCTCTCATTTTTCTTGTTTTATTGATGTCAGAAGACTGATCGTCTCTAAGGAGCATAATATTTTTCTACCTGACAGTAAATGCCAGGGGAAAGTTGCTCTGGAAACTTAAATCAGTCTTATAATAATTGTAATTTTAATAATGATTGGTAGGACACTGTATCCATTCAATGTAGTACATCGGTAAGCCATTTCTAATTACTTTTATCTGACATCGGAGGTAGTCTCGCTGATTCTTGGTGGCACCCATTATCATTATATAGGACTAGGGATCTTGTACAGTTTTGTAGAAAACAATTATACCTGAGTAGCTTAAATAGTAGAATAGGAAACACGATTTCAATTAGAAGACTGAAGGGTCATGGAAATAGAAGATTAAAAAAATATTGAGGACGCATAGAATACTGTTTAACTATCAAAAACATTAAGAGAAATAAATATGGCTGGAAAATGTATAATACTATCCATCTTTGCTTGGTTGAATAGGCGCCAAACTGAGGATCAAAATGAATACGGTCTTGAATGTTTCTATATTTTGTTTTCAGTTGCTAATCTTCAAAATGATTCTTTGTCCATACAGCTTTATACATACACAGTCCTAGTCTGAGTCTTTAATATTTTGTGTCTTTAAAAGTTGGTGTCTGCCCAGGCCTACTTTTTACCCTATAACCCAAACACTAGTAATGGTTATACTTTCCTGGTGGTCATTGATAAATGTGCAACTTTACAAGAAATCAAGAAATAAAAAGTTATCTTATATGACCATATATGGTCAATGAATGCTAAAATTAAAACGGATTATGCAAAAGTGATTTCAAAGATGCTGGCATGTTTGTTACCGTCACCAACCAATGACCTCCAGGTAGGATCAATATGGATCTTGTATTGACCAGTTTGATATGACCTCCATAGTACATATCACCATCATACAGTTTAACGTTAATAACATGGGATATAGTGTTTTGTGACAATTTTCCAAGGAATGGAAGCCATAAACTGAGCAGCAGGTAATGACATGGCAAGGTGGGGGCAGGTCAGGAAAAAATGAACACACTTTGGCATCTTAAGAGAAAGTGAGAAGAGGAAAGGCTGGGAGGACAAGAGAGTAAGATGTGAAGGGAATAACTTTGCTGATAAGAGGATGGAGCATATCTGTTGATCCGTTTAACAATAGGTGAGTGTGTAAAAGCTAAGCGAGACACCAATATTTGATTGTTATATCCACAATGCCTGCATTTTACTATACTGCCTGCATTTTATTTACAACTTACACTTACAACTTTACAACTTACACTTACAACTTTAAATGACAAAGAAATGAGAAGACGTGGATTCTGGTCTAAATACATACCCAGGCAAATACTATCTGGGTTTGATATTTCACCCTAAATGTATCTGAAAGGTGGGCCAAAAAATGGCTGCTTCATGTTGGGTGTGGAACAGAAGCCAAAACACGTGGCTAATTATTATTTCAAACCTTGAGTGTGACTATTTATTTATGTATGTCTTTTTGATCTACTCGAAGTTGACAGAGACCTATAAACTCATCTGTGCATGGTAAAATCTCTCTTTATAAATAAAACAACTCCGGCTTTTTCCTCTTTCTAAACATCTGCACATGAGCTGGTTTGTTTATCATCATGCTGAGCGTGGTTACGAAAGCCAGATATGTTGGGGCTGGTTTAGGAGCTCTCTGATATCTTATTCCGCGACTACCGGCTAGAATGACAGATTTTTAGTTGTTTTGCTATTTTGGGGAAAGGAAAGTGTGCTGGCAGGAGGAACTTGCGAGGAAGAAACGCCGATATGACTCATGAAAGATTGATTTCTTCAAAGCATGACTTCTTTAAAAATAAACCGCTTGGCATTGTCAAAAATGGAAGCTGTGCAAGACATTTATAAAAACATTGGGCAGAAACAGCTCTAGTAAAATCTGCAACAACTGTGGGTGGCTAAGAAAATGCCCATTATTATTATTCCGCAAACATAAAGTAATAAGTCAAAACTATCTGTGTTTATTTAGAGACTTTGCCTCCAAATTTTTTCTTGGGATGTTTATTGGGGTCGGCCCAGACAATAACAGTTTTTGTTTTATTATTACCGGTACTATTTTAGTTCAGCAAGGGGTGGTGTTTGGGATATTATACCATATGGAAGTAATCGCTACACAGTTTATTCACTGTATACCTAAAAGAAAAAGAAAATAAGTAAAAGAAAATAAACTTTACATTTATTTTGTGTGAAAATATGCCCACTTTGGTCGTAGTGAACTTGGTGAATTGAAATGTTCAAAACCTTTGTAAACTCCTGATAAATTAATCCATAATAAATCATTATCCTGTAGCATGGCATTAACTAAATCTGTCTGACGTGATCAACCATGATCTAATGACTAATCAGTACAGTCAAACATGGGCAAACATGACCATTAGTTAACAAGGACCTATATAGCACTTGTGTTAGACAGACTTTGAAACAGAACATGGGTTCCATTAACAGCGGAATAGAATGCTGGAAACCTCAAAGATCAGCAGTTTGCGAGGTGTGCCCTTTCTCCAAAAGCAATTACTGTTACGTTCAAAGACAGTAATCCTGACCGGGTTGATGTTACTCTTTCAAATAATTTATGCTGTTGTATATTATTGGTTTTATACATATTAATGTACTTTCAGGTGTAGAGTGTGTTGTGGTTTCTACAACAGGTGCTTCACTACCACAGGTTTGGGGAGGTGTATTCTATTCTCAATATTACATTTAAGCACCCAAATAAAGCCTAAAAAAAGAAATCTAGTGTCCAAATCGATAAAACCAATGGAAAACAAGGCCTGTTGTTATGTTAACTATAAATCATACTGAAACATGGGCAATAAAACTAAATTTATATTAATCCTGAGTGTTTACACAGACCATTAAAACTTTAGTTTGAATTAAACCACAGTCTAGCAATGTGTATAATTTTCAGGAAAATGCATTTACAACAAAAAACAGTTTTCCAGTACATAATTATGTTTTTGCATAGTAGAGGAGGACTAGGTGTTAAAGCAAATTAGTACACTGGGAAAAAAATTAACTCTTCTTACCAATTCTGGGTCAATTCTCTGGACACACAAGCAACCATCACACTTGGTGCAGTCATCATAAATCCTACAGATACATAAACATCTAGAGGGTTTATGGCATTTATTAAAAATGAAATGATCACAAGTGAACTTTACATTCCTACTTGCCCAGGAGCATTCTGCACTCAATGACCCAATAAAAAATAATGGGTTTATAACGATCTCCAAACCAATGTAATGTATCATAGGACATCACAAACCTGCCCCCCCCATCCATTGCAGAAAAAATCCTTGACAATGCAGCTTAGAGTACTTTAGTGAGAGATATTTTTCAGACGTTGAAAAAATATTATGTTTCTGTACTACATTTGGAAACTGAGGTTTCAGGGATTCTCATGTTATAAATGCATTCTAAGAGCTTAAAGCCAGCTCGCTAACACTGAGTTATTGCTTAAGATGATAATACATTGACCATACCCCATGCTGGAATTCTCCTAAGCTGAGACCTTGCTTATCACAATCATAATAGACACCCATTTGACCCTCCTAATGGTTTAGGGATATTTCTACTGTCTTTTACAAGTAAAAATGTATGCTTTATACCAATATTTTATGTACTGTAGATGATGATAAATTCATATGCCATACAAGTAAAATGTATCACATAAAGGTTGATACCGCTCCTGCCTACACTTTTCCATGTGATCAGTGCTGTTATCTCATGGGCCCAGGGCTCTGACCTCTTTTGTTTGGCTCTTATACCTATATTTCATATGGGTGGACAATCTATGGTCATATGATAATGTGAAAATCCTGTTGTTTTATAGTAAACACTGTAGCCACAGTTAATATGCCTCAGGAATCACTTTTAAGAAAGGAAAGTCACTCTTTGGGCCTTCATTCTATGTGTCCATTTGTTATATGGAATTACATGTTATAAATAAAATTGTGTAAATGCCCTATGCATGATTGGTCACAAAGCTGCATAAAAAGTCAGGGTACAGACTTATTCTGGCCACACTTCTAACCGTACCGCTCTTTGGCCATACGAGACATTAGGAGGTAAGAAAAACAGAGAAGCATGAAATAGATGCATATATGTAAAGCTGTCCATATACCAATTACATTGGCTAGTCATGTTTTTAAATAATTAAATGCACATATATTATGGCAAGCAAAGTAAAAAAAAAAATAAAGATAAAATATATTAAGAAATATGTTTTTTTTATTAAATAAAATGTATTAGATATTATCATAAGAGGCAATCACAACCATGGAATATATGAAGTATGTTAATAATAAGTGAAGGTAACTACCCTCCTAACTCACTTACCTGCATTCATACAAACAAAAGGGGCTTCTCTATAGAAAAGGGGCTTCTCTACAGTCTGCCCCCCTCACAGGAAGCAGTTTTTTTTCGTACTACAGAGAGGAAATAGACATGGAACAAACCACTAGAGGCAGGGGGAGCAGTAATCTTTTCTCCTCAGTTTTATGTAACGTTCCTAAAAGTTCTTTCTGCCTCTGTTAATGCTCAGACACACGGGGGTCAGCCAGGTCATTGAAAGGCAAACAATGGGAGAGGGGCAACTGTTTTTGGGCCCTTAGTATATTTTTTTTTACATGATTATTTACATGAGTAGCTTTAAAAAACACAGAGTGGTGATTCTGAACATTTTAGAAACATTTCAGTTGGCAGGTGCAACTAAGTTATTAGTTGAAAAACGACTAAAGCAATTCTTTAGCTAGTGTATCACCCGGAAGCACCCAATTGTTTTCTCATGAAACTTCCAGGCTTAGAGCGGCCCCCATACATCAGCCACCATAAGATAGAACATAAAGTACGTTTCCTCTCCAGAAAACTCTTTACCTTTGACGCTGTCCTTGCCGCCAGACAAAGAGAAAGTAGATTTATTTACCAATTTTAAAAACAGTACAATAAATGCTGTAGACTAATTCCATACAGTAATGCAAGTTTCCATTCATTTCAAAAGAATAAGAGGTCCACAGGCTTACTTCAAGGGGGTTCTTTTTTCTGCATTAATATAATTGGGGGGTAGTTTTAAAAACTTTTCACAAAATTCTCCGGGTGACCAACTACGTTGGGGACCTCCACGAGCCTAGAATTTGTTTTGCCCGGTTTAGTTTTCAGAATGCATAAGAGGAAAATGTTTGAGGATCATCAACTCCTGGTAACTCAGTGGCTCCAAAAGGCTTATTTTTAGATTATTTGCAATAATCAGTCACAATTAATCAACCGACGTGCTGGGGTTTTAAATGTTCATTTCTGCCAACAACCAACGTTTCCTATTACTGCGTGTAAACAGATTGTCTTACAGTATCTGAAGTTAACAAAAAGTACGTCATGGAAAGTGGTTGACCTAGAGAAAGAACTGTACTCTCTGCCCATCATTTGGCATGGTATTATTACTTTGCCATGTGCTGCCAAAGTTAATAATGGTAAATGTACATCAAAACTATAGTAGGGGTGGCGAGGGGTGACGGGACCATCTACTCTCCCTTTCCATTGAGTGATGTAGAGAATGCATATATTCTATATCACAATATCCTCCTGCCAAGATTTTTTTTGGGTGAAAGACATGGTAGCTCATGTAGTATCTGCACTCAGGCTTACTTGGAATGTAACTACAACCCTGACCACATACAACTATGTTTGTAACATCATAGGTATCGGCAGTGTTTATGGTCCACATGGACCAGCCAGGTAGGCGAGTGGCTTAAATTTCTACTAACTTACTTTTGTGAGCTAGGAAGAAAAACACAAAAAAAACAAAACAGGAATCACATAACATCATTTCAGAAACACTAATTTACCCATAAGATATGCTTAATAAACAATTTGGAACCTTTATTATGTTATACAGATTTAACATTTTATTTAAAAAATAACAAGAAAACAGACAAGAACAATGGAGAAGTAATAGGTTAAGCCCCTCTTCTTTGTTTTTAGGAGGACTTTGAATGTAAAACTCAAGTCATAGAGTTTTCAGCATTCAATGTTATATTACAGTGGCATCACAGACCCAAAAGAGATCGGTTACTGATACATTAGAGAGTCTTTTAGCAGTTCTAGCTGTGCAATAAACACCATTGTGAGGAAGGGCTCAAAGCAAAATGTAATCAAGTAAACATTTATTATAAAACGAATATATTAGTTCTATCTGTAGAAAATTATTAATTTTTTGTTACAATGAAAACCGTACAGAGCAGGGATATTTAATAAGCATACCAAATATTAACATTGGCAATTAAATGATTTGCTGCAATTTGTTTATATTGAACAATTGTTAATTGTGAACAAAAATGAATGTAAACTACTGGCGTGTATGCAAACTATCATAAAACAAGGAATTACGGTAATCTTGACTTCTGATACTGCCGTTTTAGAATATTCAGGTAGATGCGTAAGAACAAACCAATGCTATCTCAAAACTGGTACTGATGATCTGAGCGGTTTAAACCAGAGGCAGCGGCTAAGCAAACCAAATAATTCCAGCCATTAATGAGCTGTAATCTGATACAAGACAATTATCTTGCAATGTAAAATAATTATGTGTTTTCTTACATGGTGATGTGGCTGCGGTGACCTATAACATAAATGTCAATACAGGGCCTATTTTAAGCCCCTTACTGGGCTTATTGCTTATACTCAGCATGCCATATGTTTATAATTTAATATATATCCAGTAAACTCAAAAGGCACGTAAAGCAATCATCACTATTTGGGGTTGATACTTTTATTATTATTTCCAAGAATATGTATCAAGTTGTACATATATTTATCTAAACCTGTGCAATGCTTGACCACAAGCAGCAAACCACCGTCATCACCGTATCCCCGCACAATTAGTCTACAAGTAGCCGAGTGGCTATATCTCATTGTGTTTTACATTATGTCTCATGTCTATGTAAAACAAGGTTTATAAAAATGTGTTATATGTGGGCAAGGAAACTTTGGATATAATTCATTTAGAAAACCAGTTTTTCATTAGTGGAGCTGCAAGCAATATATACGGAAAAAGGCAGAGATGTCTTTAACTCCATAACGCAAACAGCTCAGATCTGAGGAAAGAAAACATCTAACATGATAGTGAGTTTGTCACATCAACAGATCTGCTTTAACGTAGTCCTGCGAAATACAATACAGACTAGATTGACAGTCATTGTCGTGCATGCATTTAAACTCTACATATTTGTCTTGCATATGCATATCATAATAAATGCCTTATTGTCTATAACATTTGAAGTTGTACATAGAAACCCACCTAAAATGTTCCATTCCAATTTTAGATAACATCTTGAGATGCGAAACATTGATATTATATAACGAATCTATGCACGCTGTCAGGCAAACATTTCAATGACGACATGGGCCATAAATTATTGCGCATTACAAGACAGAGGACCTGAACAGACATCATTGTTACTCTTCACACTGCCATAAACGTATACACACCTGATAGCACACTACATTGCTCACATTTGGCAGGAACAGGCGTTACAATGGCATTGGTTAAAAGCAAATCACAAATAAACATTGGTAGTTTGTGGAAGCATAGGAACCAAACCTTTTAGTAGGGTCAGTGTTAGATATCCGTTGGATATATTCTGCGCACACTATGCAGAGCAGTGACTCTCTTTATCCAACATGTATGTATACGTATGGGTATGTTCTGGTATAATCATATGACCTGAACAAGATGTATTTGTTTTTTTGGCTGAATTAGTTCAGAGAGCAATCAAGACTCTGTTCACTTGGAGTACTCTTGCTCATATTAGAGAGGTTTGCCATCAAAGCTTTGACTTTATGGGCATAGTAATCCCTCAGATTTACAGATGGTATCTCTTTCACTCCATCGCCAAAGTCGCAGCTTCTCATAGCATTTTCTAACTGCCTTTGTCTTCTGTAAAAATGGGAAAACTTATTAAATATGAGAGTGATGGGAAGCACAACTACCAGTATCCCAGCTAGGATACAGGCTGAAGCTGTTAATTTTCCTGCAATGGTACCTGGGACGACATCTCCATAACCAACTGTGGTCATGCTAACTGTAGCCCACCACCAGCAAGCTGGAATCGTGGCTAAGCCGTCATTCTCCTCCTTTTCAATGGTGTAAGCGACCACAGAAAATATGGAAATCCCGACAGACAGATAGAGCAGCAACAAGCCAACCTCCTTGTAGCTGTATTTTAAGGTTGCTCCTAGAGACCGTAGGCCAGTGGAATGTCTGGCAAGTTTTAGGATGCGGAAAATCCTCATAAGTCTGAGTACTTGGGCTACCCTGCCTAAATTTGCCAGAGCTGGGCTGCTTTCCACCACCAAGTTGACTATTAATGTGATGTAAAAAGGAGCAATCGATATGAAGTCTATGATGTTCAGTGGGTGTTTGAAGAAAGCTCTGAAGTCCGGAGATACAGCAAAACGCATGACCAATTCAAGAGTGAACCAAGCAATGCCAAAATGTTCCACTATTTCAAACCGCGGGTCTTCCTCTGAACTTCCATTGGCATTAACAATTTGAAAGTCTGGCAGACTGTTGAGGCACATAGTTACAATAGACCCAAGGACCACGATGATGGAAAGGATACTAAATACCCTGCTCATGACCGAGTACCCTGGGTTATCTAAAGCTAGCCAAAGTCTTCTTCTGATGTTTCCAAAAGGCTGCCTGTCAAACTTAGAAGCATCATGATAAAAAGCCAAAATCTCATCAAAAGATGATGTAGTGCTTTCCTGCTCACTCTTTTCTTCCCACTGGTCCTGGTCAGGTTCAACCTTTCTCCCATGATAGCTGTAACTACAGCATGAGTCTATAAAAAATTCATTTATCCCCCAGTATTCGATCTCTTGACAGAAGGAGAACACACAAAGCTCTCCCATGACGTGGAGTTTCCCCGTATTGTAAAAATGTAACACATAGGGGAAAAGCTCTGGGTTTCTGTCAAAGTAAAACTCATTCATTGCGTCATCATAATCATCACACAGTTCCAGGATGGATTCCTTTGATTGACAACCCAACAGTTTTCCCAACCTGGTGTCTGGGAATTTTAACAGTGTATCATACCTTAGCTTCTTCTTGTACCCCCCAACATTTACAGTTATTTCTGTATCTTCAAAATGCCATCCAGACAAATCCTCCAGTCTCTCCCCTGTCATATTGAACTTTCAAGGTTTTATGGAAATGCTTCCTAAAATACAGCAAATTGGCACAGGGTCAATTTTAAACACCAGCTCTGGCAAGGGGGAAATTGTATACACTTAAACACATCTTTTAACACAATAAATAAATGAAGAATAAATGAAGCATACATTAGCAGCAATGGCTTCATGTCATAAAGATGTCCTTTTAATAGTATTCATTTTACAGGGTACTGTAACACATGCATGTATTATAGCATGACTATGGTGAAGTATGCCAATTAAAGAGCTATGCAGCCATACAGTGTGTTATTATTCCCCTTATGCTATGTGTATTTTATTTTGGCTTCTCAGACGTGAATAAATTCAATATTAATTACATAACTTTTCAGCACTCTGAGTACAGTGATATTATTTTTTATAAATTAACATTTTCAGTGCTAGATTTATGTGAAGCAAATGAAACAAAAAGCATTACACACCTGTCTGGCATTGAGGGGTTACATCTGTCTCAATGATTGTTGTCCCATGCCTTATCCAAATGCCTGTTTTTAATTATAAACTGATTACTACACCTTGCTGCCCAACCGGGTGTCAAACTCATAGCTTCAGGCTGCTCTCCTACACTCTTCAAATAAAACATCATACCTCTTATTATTTGAAGTTTAGAACCAATTGCACAGAAGCAACTCCCAGGGGTACATCCCATGGCTCTGTGAGAGTTTCCAGATGGTTGTGGCTGTGAGCTCTGATCTGTTTAATATTCCATCAGAACCCTGGTGTAGGACAATGCAGGGCTGGATGTTGAAGGAGGTCTTCTCAGGTCCAAGATGGATTGTTGGTGCAGCAAGTTGCGCTGATGGAATGGCAGGACCTGTTAGCCGTGCAGAGTGGAATCCTGGTGCTGAAAGGACAGCTCCCAGCGCTCTCCTCTCTCTCTGAGCTCACTCTGCTCTCTCTCCCTGCCTAGAGAGCTCCCATCCTTTGGCTCTGTATCATGGCTCATTGTCTTGCCTATCTCTGCACGGCATTCCCTAGGCGAGGAGGGGTTTTTTGTTTTCCTTACAGCATTTCAGCTGGTTGCTCAGGTGCTGCTTGTGACTGATGCGGATTTCAGTCTGGGTTTCCTTTGCATCATGAAATAGGGGAGGAGAAAGAAAGATGAGCTGTATGTCTGGGAAAAGAGAAAGTTCACCCTACATGGGAGATGTGACGCGCAGCAGAGATGGATGAGAGCAGCCACGGGCATGAAATGAGATCAGATGTGTAACAAATCAGCTGGGGCTCACCTTGCACAGGGGCCATTAGTACACACGGTGTGATCCCTGTCCTCCCTACACCCTCTGAGTGCATGTGAGTAAATACTATTACTACTCTGACACCCACGCCTGCACCATCGTGGAGATCAGGCAGAAGATAGCAATCCAAATAGAGCCACTTACAACAATAGGAGATGCACCGATTGTCTGTGATTTTATTACATCAGTGGTGTTGCCTTTATAATAATCTGCTTTACAAATCTATCACCTTAATAAACATACATTAATGAGAATTTCAATTGGAAGATAGATAAGATTCACAGCATTTAAGTAAGGATCCTTCAGCCCACTGGTCTGTGGATCGAGCTGCTCGCAAACACTCAGCTGCTGCAGAAAGCCTTTGGTATAATCTCTGTTTTAACGAAAACCAAGCTTATTTACACATAATAAGTAATAATAGGAGTAAAAAGCTGGGATCCCTTAAAGGCTCTGCTGGGTTATTAGAGTGTAATATTACTACAACCTCACCTGTTAAAAAGGAACACTTATACTACTAGTTATCTGTCCAACTAGTAAAATTATTGATTGATGCTTTGAAACTAATTAACCATTTAGATGCCTGTAACTATATGCCAAGGCTGCTGCCCAGCTGATGTTGCTGATCTCTATGGCTGAGATTAATAGGAGATGTGGTCCATCAAATGATGAAGGACAATAGTAATGCATTTTTAAAACTCTAATCACATTAGTGATGCCATAAATTATGGTATAAATTAATTCAATCTCAAAAACAGCCATTCCTCAGAAACTATTACATGCACTTAAAGAGCCATCATGTCTACTGTTCATGCATTGTAAAGCACTGCTGCTGTATTCATATGCAAAACCTACTTTTGAGAACTGAATTGATAGCAATCAATGGCAGGAAGGAACAGTGTCATGTATTTAGTTCTCATTAGGATCATCTTTTACCACAATTATTAGCACCAGGCAGTCTATAGCTTTTGCTGATGGTAGCAATAAAATATGCAAGGTCACCCTATTGGGCTTCCTGTGATACCTTGAATATGTCTGCGAATAAAACAAGAAGAATAAATCCAGACTGGAAACTAGTAAAAAAAATAAAAAATACATTAAATAAAATACATTTTCTACTGGAGAAGCAGCATTCATGACTATTGTGTTTATTCTGACTATTCGGCGATGTCCCATTTTGCTAAGAGGTCTCTCCTGGAGTGAAGTTTGTTTCCTGGGGAACCAGGATCTCCTCTGGTGGAGACAGAATGTTACCCCGCATGTCACTCCCTCAGGTAGCAGGGAGCCTATGAAGCATGGAAAAGAGATCCTCAGGAGCGCTTATCTATATTCTATTTATGCTGTGACAAAACACAATGCAAATGTCTTACCAGCAGCAGTTACCAAGCAGGACTACTGCATTTTATGGAAGCAGCTGTTGTTTTCCATACAATAAAACTGCAGACGGACAAAATGACACTCTAGCCACACAAAACAGTCTATGTTATCACTATTTCTTTTATTACTGATCATATTGAGTATAAAGTAACAGCACATTACGTTACATGTATTTATGTAGCGCCAGCAGATTCCGCAGCGCTGTTACAATCAGTAGGGATAATTTAAAGTCACAAACAATAACAAATTGGTACCAAAGGAGAAGAGAGCCCTGCTCTTGTGAGCTTACAATCTAGACGGTGGTTGAGGGGGAAATGAAACAGTAGGAGAGAACTGCTTGGATGGGGATGAGCTGATTGGGTCCGGATGATCTCTGAGAGTGTTAGGTGGAAAGGATGTATGCTTCTTGAAAATGGTGGGTTTTCAGACGAGCTTTTGAAATTCACGTATGAGGGAGAAAGTCTGACTAGGAAGGGAATTCCAGAGTAGGGTACAGCACCTGGCAAATTCCGGATGCTAGCGTGAGAAGAGGTAATGACTGTAGAAGATAGACGAAGGTCATGAGAGGAATGAAAAGAGCAGTTAGGGATGTAGTTGCATGGTAGGGCAGAGATACAGGGGGTGTGCGGAGTGGTTAATGGCTCTGTAGGTCAGGGTTGTAAGTTTGAATTTGATTCTGAGGGGTATGGGGAGCCAATGGAGTGATTGCCTTAGTGGAGCAACAAATGAGCAACGGTGACAGAGAAAGATTATTCTAGCTGCAGTGTGTTAAGCTGTGTTAATAAATTTACTAAATTATTGTTTAATAGTGATACAGCCATTCTTTTTTATTTATTGTCATTGAACCTCTGATTTAATAGATCATGGACGTTCAGGTCCATTTATCTTACCCCCAATAGCATCATTTGTACCTTGGTACTGGACTGGAGTTGGATTCCATGTATAGACACTGGTTTAAACAAAGCAAGTTTTGTTTTAATTCGCCTATCAAAGGGGAACTAGAATATGAGGCCTTTATTGATTAAATTGAACTAACACAACTAACTAACTATCTAACTATCTAACTAACTAACTAACACTACTATTGTGTATTGTCAATTTGGAACCCACTCTTAGAGGCATTGGCAATTTTAGAATAACTTACATTCATTTGTGAATCAAATGCTTCAAAAGCACACATTTCCTCTTACAAATAGACCAATATAACATTTTTTGCACTTAAATATACCAAGTGGTTTAGAAAAGCACTATGTGTTTGTGAGTCTAGTATTTATCGATAATCTTTTGTAAATTTCAAGTCCATATTTCCTTTTTATTAAGTGTCCTTGCTGACAGTAGTTTGCATAGCATTTGCCTGGTGGACACTTTGGAGATTAGAGGGCTCAGTTCAACGATCCATGTAAACGTTAATTGGTGCTTTGGTGTTTGAAAATGTATGGTTTGCATTTCAACTCCTTAACTATTCCCCAAATAGTGATAGCCGTCAAATAGAGGAATCTACAATATGACTCCATGGGAAAAAAAGCTGAATTGAAAATAATATAAGGCAATTTCTACTAAGCAATTTGATGGGGTCCTCAGAATACTAGCAGCACTTAAACGTATACATTTTTCCAGGGGCATTCCATGAAAAGGTTTTTCTAGATTCCATAAGGTGCATCTAACACAATTTAATGGTAGAAACAACCTGCGCATCCACAGACAGGCAAAAAGCACGTATATATAAATAATGTAACCCTTTTGATGCCAACACATAGATTGAAGCATAACAATGTTACTCTTCTGTTACATGCCAATGAAATAGGATTTATATAGATGTATTTATTATGATGCTACAAACCCCATAGGGACAGTTTCTTATCCAAACATATTACTCAAGTGAATAGTCCATTGCTGGTATTACTACACTTAACCCTATATTGTGCACTTTTGGTACTATATTGAGCACATAGCACTAAGTCCAAATTCAATTATTTTTAAAATTGGATGTTTATCTGCTTTGTCCGTAAAATGAAAGAATTTCCAATGTCCCTTTCCAGCTGCTTGGCTAGTCTACTGGTGTAAAATTGGGGTTCCTTAAAGGTTTTCCTGGTTTTATTTTAAGAGCTGTTACAGACTGGCTACCTGGCAAGCACCTGCTAACCAATCAAACAGTCCCGCTAATTGTATTTTATTATTTATTTTTTATTACAAGTATCATTGTGTAGAACAGGGGTTCACAACCCAATCTTCAAGACACACCACTAGTCCAGGTGTTATGTATTGCTTTATTTGAATAGAATGGGGTAATTACTAAAGCCTGCCCTGTTAGTGTAATTTGAGGACTGGTGCCAAACACTGACATTCTCTGATGTAAGCCAGATCTGTAAACCTCCAGCTCCGCTGCTGGCACAAGCAGCTCCTGTTTGTCTGGGAAATGACTGATTCTGACAGGACCCCTGAAAATGGTAGCCATCTCAAAATGCTTAATTAAGAATGTAGAATTTCCTCCTACTGTTTTAATTTCCAGCCGGTAACATGGAAACATATGATACCCCAAACTACTTAACGTATGCTTGTTTGGCTAGTTATTGGGGATGTTGATATTTTGTATAAATATTTATATGCATTAATTCATTAAACTTGGAATATCTGGTATCTAGTTCTACAGTTTGAATTAAAGTCTTAGTAATTACAGGTTGTTAAATCCAAGTAATAAGAATATGAAGGATTATGAAATGTTGTCTCTTGTTGCAGATAATAATTTGATCCTTCACCAAGTGCTTAACATGAAAAGTAGTATAATCTGTTTAAAATACTGTAATCTTATTAGTAAAAGCTGTGTCTATCACGTATCAGTTGCCTGTATTTATGACTAATATACATATTTATGCTAAATACAAGAATAAATATAAAAAGGATACAAAACTACTACTCCTACTACAAAAATATAGTGTTACCTTTTATGTTACATAGATAATAATAATAATAATAATTTATTATTATTATGAAGTAAAAGGGAATTATAAAATCAAACAATTTGGGGACTTCAGTGTAATCCTATTTTGCACCAATTAACTTCCTTCATCTGCAGACCTGGAGGGTTCCAATGTCATGTGTTATGTGATATCTTAGATTACTTTGCCTGCTCAAACACAGTTGATTTAGACCAAGCCATTCTATTGTTCACAACAAGACATTATTATAAGGAGTGGCAGTGTTTGTCTAGTAGATTAGACTAATCTTATACAGCTAGAACACCTACAAAGACACCTCGAGGGAACTTGCACTTTGGACCACCCCATGACCTCATCTGACCTCATAAGATTGACCCTTATTTCAGAAAAAATAACTTATAATGCCTGGTGCCTATATAGGTTCTAGTCTATAAAAAGCATGCAAAAAAGTTTGAAATTACATATTACGCAAACAAAGATTTTGACTCCTAAGAATGATATCGTTGAAGAGAACAACTTTGTACTTAGAATTTAAAGTAATCATTTAAATAGCTTTCTTACTCTGGATGTTTATTTTACCTAATATTTAATATTATTTTACTTTACATATTTATTAAGTGTATTTATTTACTGTTCTCTGAATTTCAAGTGCTGACTTCCAGTAGATGGTATTTAAATGTATGTGACCTATTTAACGTTTCAACATCACTATTACAAAATAATGATATTCCGGATTGAGAGAAAAGGGACCTAGTTCATTCCGAGTCGCGTGAATTTCACGGATGGTATTACTGAACACTGCTCGAACGGGTTCCAATAGCTTTTAAATGGTTGCTCATTTAGTTTGTCAGAGGATGATTTCTGGATAATAGGACATCTTCCTTCTGTAAGTTATTCTTAGTCATGGAAGAATATATTTGCTGAATCGAAAGCAATGTTTAAATATTTCCTCATTATTACTGTCACAGAAAATTAATTCACTACACGATTCCCCAATGTGTAATACGGCTACAAATTGGACTAGCTATTCAGTGAATGTAAAACCAGTCTTTAATGCTTTTACAAGCAGAATTATTTCTAACAATAGTATTAAATGCCTTGTGATAACTACCTTACAGTCTCGATTATATTGTGGTGTTGTAATTGCAGATGCCGTAGCGCATTTAGAGAGTCAACAAGATAGATGAGCTGAGTAGTAGGGTGCATCGTGAAACACCACAGTTCCATAGTGAGGAACCAAAGTGGAGAAAAGCAAAGAATGGTAAGAAAATGGATTTCCGAAAAGGCAGATGGAATTTGGGACCTGCTCACTAAGTTCTAGGGGTAGGGGGATTTATAAAGGGAACACACTAAGATGTGTTTAGTGAATAAAGTAGCATTTATTGACCTTTAGTTTTAAATAGTATATAAGCAATCTGGTTACTACATTCCTCAGCCTGCACCCACTCTAGTTCCAGTTCTCATTCTCCTCGCCCTGAAGTATCAAATAAAGTAATTTTACATCTGAACTCAAAGTTCTGTTGATATTAAGTAGTTTGTGAAATAAACTGGACACTGATGGCTCTTTAGAAATAATATACACAGAGCTTGTCTGTGGAAGAAACGGTTTTGCTTTATATACAGTATTATTTTTATCCTATTCAGGTTGCACGATTGCTTGCGATTACAATTTTCATGGTAAACGTTATTAAATGTTTGTAAGGCATAAAAGGTTATTGCGTTTATTAATTTGATTGATTTTATATGAATTTAATTCATAATTATTTAACAGTAACATCATAATAATTTACTATGCATATATTGACCCATGCAAATTTGGCACAATGCCATTATATTATCGGATATTTAAATATATCAGATATATTTCTATTATTGCGACCCTCGTAGGACATAGAAATAACCAGTGATTATGGAAAACCATCAATTGCCTTTTCTATTGCTAATAGCAGCGGTTTGTGCACCATCCATACCTCGCAGCTTTCTCCTTTTTTTTATGAAGGATCTGGGGGTCCACAGCAAATTTTATTGTATTTCATTATTTTAATATGCTGACTAGAGAGAGGATTTTAAGGTATGTGGTATTTATGTCCAATTGATCTAGGGGAACAAATTGTTGGACAGTTGTGAGGAGGTAGCTCCATCCCACCATAACACTATAGTGGTGGGGAATAAATATATTATCAAATGCAATATGCTCTGATATAAAAAAAAAATATACGAAGGTATGCTTTGGCTAACCTATTCAAAATGTATGTAGCAAAGAATGAGTCAAACCGTCATTTTCCTGGATGGTTTTGACCTGAAAATGAAATAGGGGAAAACATCAGACCGCTTGAGGTTAAATTCTGAAGTTGAATTATTACTATCTCTCTTTAAATTAATTGCGCAGGAAATAAATTTATCACTTTCCATTTTTTTACAGATTTTTCTTAACGTTTGATATTACTCAGCAGGAGGTCTAGATTATATAAATAAACAGAGCTAGCACATGTTTTCAGTAAATTTTCAAATAGAAAAATTGTTGTGGTTTTAAGTAAATAGTGTATTTGGACCAACAGTAAATGCATTCTTTGTTTGCAAATCATGGAAATGAATCGCTCGCAAACAAAATATTTCTCTGTGTCTGTGAAATGGCAGGTTGTATGATCCTTGCCTGAAAATGTAAAAAAAATATATTAATTATGCTTCTAATAGGAAGCTTTATACTTGGAGAATTTAAATGAAAACATGGATTCATAGAACTTGTACAAATGTCATGTTTTCCCGCCATGCAAAGTACACAGTCAATGGAACTAGGAACAGAGTGAACAACAAATTAAGTTTGACACTTAATACATTTTCAATTGTATTATAGAAAAAATAATGCATGTAGTAAAGCAGGATACAGACCCAGTAACCAGAGTCCTGCATAACAAACACCAAAATATATCATGTAGGGCTATTACAAAATAATTGCAGATGAATGTTGTGAATTAAAAAAAACTTAATGTATAAATGTCTTGTCCGTAAAAATGTTTTTTTGGTATGGAGCGCTGGCAATCTAGCTTTAGTAAAGTAATTTTACCTAGCAGATTTTAACAATATATTTAATATACTATACTAATATTTGTGGTTCAGGTCTGTAACACATTAAAATAATAATAGTCTCTCTCTCTTGTGTTGTGTGTGGGAAAGGAGAGGGAGAGAGAAAAATAGGTAGAACTAAATATCTATCTATCATGTCATTTCAATGATTGACTCATAAACTACTACTACTACTACTACTACTACTACTGCTAATACTAATAATAGTAATAATAAATATGTTTCATTATTATAACTTACACAGTACTGCAATAATTAAAGCAGAAACTTTAGTTATAGGATATAAAAATATAATATATATTTTTTAAAACAGTAACAGATGCAGCTGGAGCCCTCCTGGATTATTTGTGTTTCTGTTGTGTAAGCATGCTTGACTGTCTCCCAATACATGGGCTTGCATTTATTTTTCTTCTTCTTTAGACAGACGCAGCAATGTGCTGCATGGAATCTTAAATTGTTTTATTTTGAAAGTAATTGGCTACACTCTATACTAAGTATACCCACCCACACAAAACCGCCAGAAATGTCACTCACTAATAAGCCTCAAGTTCTCATTGTTATCCCCTTTGACCCCATGCGATCTACCCAACGGTAGTATAGAGATGACCAGAGCTAACCCTACGTAGGTTATGCATTTATCATGAAGACTGGTCATTAAATGTTGTGTTTTTCATCTACACGATGAACTATACAGGTTTTAGTCTCATGATTATAACATCCAAACAGTAAATTAACAGGCTGAGATGTTATCGACGTGCCTCAATTCGTGGAACGCAGAAAACAGTAATGAGAATCTTAAGATTTAAAAAGCTCAGATGAAATTGCAGGAAAATTATAATTGAAGTGCAATTAAACGAACAGTGGGCATTGTGTTTGTTGGAAGTCATACATTTTTTAATCCCTTTCTTCTCTATGGGGAATTTCTGCAGAATTCAAGGCTAAATGTTGCAAAGCATCTGTAAGAGTCCTTAATCAGCAAAACCCTCCTGAAATACAACTGCTTGGTGAGCATCAGGACGATAGATGACATCCATAGAAAGTACTTTAAAGCTGTCACATCTGAGATAAAACCATAATTAGGTTAAAGTCGGAAAATCTATCACATGAGTATTTTTTTTTTCTTCAATGTGTCATTTTAAATTATTAAGCGTTATATTCTATAGTTTTGACATCCCATTTGCCCCTACCAAAGGCATAGTCACTAGTTCTTTTTTTTCCCAAGATCCTCCCAGGAGGCTTGCATCTGAGTCCTAGTGTCCTATAATTTGTAAAAAAAAAAAAAAAAAAAAAAAAAATTCCTGAACATTCCCTGCATTGTTTTAGAAGATTGTTGTGAGTATTTAACATTATATGTTGTTTGTAGATGTTCAGTTATTCTATCTCAAGGAGAGGCACACGTTTAAAACAATGGCAAGATGGCAGCTCTCTAATATAAGTCAACAGGAGATAAAAGAACATGAGGCATACATGTGTTCTAACTATGGATGGCTTCTGTGGTGTGTTTAGGTTTTGTGCTGCCCTAGGTTTGACTAAACTCATGAGCCCGTAATCTGAATTTGCCTCACCCCTCTTCCTGTTCAGGCCACACTTCTCCCACTGTAAACTCCCCCATTTCCTCCTTTGGTCCCACCTACTTTTTAGGCTCCACCTGTGATTTTGTGCACCATCTCGCCATATATTATTTAAGAGTTAATAATCATTAATTAAGTGTACCTTCAACCATTTGCACCAAGATCAGTTGAATTAGCACGTGTTGACCATCGTTGTGCCCAGACAGTTTAACAGTGCTATATTTGTCCCCAAACAGCTTAACAGTGCCGTATGTGTGCCCAAACATCTTAACAGTACCATATTTGTGCTTAAGTCACATAATCTTGTGTTATGTGACCCCGCTACGTTCAGGGGCTGTCTGTTCCGGGTTCCACTCATCAGGGAGGTGCCACATCAGCTCACGTGGCGGGTTGCCACAGTAGCCCTTTTTGTCTAATTGTTTCTAGGCTCCAAGTACCTTATTCAGGCCTTAACTGCAAGAAGTGATCAGATCATCAGGTTCCAAAAGAGCAAATGCTTATCCATATTATGGTGGAATATCATCACTTTAATTTGCATGGATCAATCTTTCAGACTTACCTGCTGTTTACCTGATATAATAATCTGTACATTCTCATTTGGTTCTGCTGTTTAGAGTTCTGTTCTGGACATTCACTTGTGTATCTTGTATTATTTCAACTAGGCATTGCTCCTCATTCAACAAGTTCATTAAATAAGAGATATTGCAGCACACATTGGAAAGTTAACAGTTAATCTCTGCAACTGCTTTTTGAATTTGAATGCAAATTATATCTATGTTTACGAAATGTTTATTTAAATGATAATTTGTATTAAAGGAACTGAAGACTCTTCTACAAATAAGAGTCTGGTTATTTTGCAATGCTAGTTTTACAGAAGCAAAATGAAGCATAACGGGTATAGTAGCAATTATATCAAGAAATATCCCATTAAATACTGGTCACTGGTACTGGTGATTGCTGGTACTAAGAAATACAGGATAGATTACATTTTTGACCAGATGAAAATAATATAACAGCATTAAAAACAAAATAGGGGATCTTAAATCTTAAGCTTTTCATAATCTTAATACAAAACTAATTGGATAAAACTATATGAGCTACGGTACCCACTATAGACCCATTAAGCATCAGTGGCAATTTCTGCAGAAATAGGTATATAAATTAATCTTGTGGTACCTAGGACAGCTCCAGGTTTCTCCGATGATTATGAAGCCTTCGGGACAGCATTTAATCTCCCGGGCTGGGTAGCGGCATTTGGCCCTGTCCTTTGCTTGCCCTTTTCAAGCTATTGGAGGGTAACCCTTCCAAAGGCTGGGTTCTGCTGCAGACAAGAACAGTGAAAGGGGAGTCCTGGGAGACCAGCCCTGGGAAGATACCAGCTATGGGTTGGAGATGACATCACCTGCCTTTCCACAAAATTTGCCCATAATGATTGCTTATAGCCACCCGAAAAATATATCTCTTGCACTGGAGTTTAACATTTCACTTTCATTTCAATAGACTGTATGCAACATTTCCCTTTATCAACCTTCAAAATACATGTACATGTTTTGGAGATACTTTCAACATTAACCTCAGAGAAGTGGAAATCTTTGTCTCAAACTCTTAGAAACTCTCCTTACCAACTCTTAGAAACACTGCCTGAAACAAAAAAGAGACAAAATAGGATGCCTTTACCCATGATATACACTTAGGGTGGGGTTTCAATACATATACCGATATGTAGCTCTCATTTAAATATGTAAATACCATTAATTACATGTACTTATTCAGTGTATAAAACTGTAACATGTGGGATTTGGGAAGTGACAGATATGCCTTAGTCAACCAAACTTTTTGAGATTGAGAGTCATTAGTTTATGCTTTTTTTGCTTTAAGAGAGAACAAAAGATGATTATTAATGTTATTCCATGCCCAGAAAGACATTAGAAGTCCTTTCTCTTTTTCATACTGAGGTGCTTCTCTCAACAGATCTGTAAACAAGTACAGATGGTATGCCCCCTACGATCTGATTGAAAGGAACAGCAGGTTTGTGTTTGCCATCATTTCCAATAGATTACATTGTATCTTTTCATCAGCGCCATGGTTCTATTTACTGTGATTCCATGAAAACACAGATTAGATGTGACATCCGCACCTGTCTGTGCCGTTCTGGGGGGTGAGACACTGCTGCATATGAGATTGTCAAGAACTGCTAATCCCACCTTTTCAATGCTAGCAAAACCTGTCAGCAGAAATAATATTTAGGTTAGAATCATCAAAACTAGTCATTTTGTTCATTATAAGAACAGTACATATGAGGCATATAACTGCTGTTGTAATGAGAAATGGCATGTGATTATATTTCAAGAGAATGCATTCGTTCTTTTCATGTATTACCAAGTATTTTGGACTATAGACTAAGAATTTGCCCTTTCCTCTTCTGACCATGGTTTCCTATAATGTTTTTATAAAATGGGGGGGGGTATACAACAAGTCCCATTGTTAAGCATGTCCACGAGTTGCACAGTTTTCAAAAAACATGAGCTTCTGAGTTTCATCCGAAATGAAACAAATGTTGAATTCCCTTAGTTTTCCATAGCCACTTATAATGTCACAAATGTATGTTACTTATAGGGCTGCTTCAGGACCCTTCCTTGGAGCTGTCCAGATTTGCCCAAGTGGGTCATGGTATCACAGTACTGGACCTTCATGGTAGTACCTTATTCACTGGGTGGTCCAAGTGGTGTTGGGCTTTGCTCACGTCCTACATAGTCTAGTCCACCCTTTACCTCTTTACTATCTACAATGATAAGCTTCAATGCATGGCTAGACTTGCTTTTATTCATATGGAGCAGGAGATATAGACGTGCAAGTTAACATGTTTAGCAGGTTTCTCAGTATGGTTATGACAGTTTGAAAACCCAGTTTTAACAACAACCTGGTAAGAGTTACAGCTGAAGAACATCAATGTCTTCCTCTGCAGTCCAGCTTTACGTATGCTCCTTCTCATACTTCTGCATGTATAAAGTCAACAAATAAAGTCAACAAATGTAGTGGCTGGTTGCAAGTTTGTGTGTCCCCACCAATAACTTCCTTATGTTACACGTGACTTTGGTTATCAAACAGGTAACGTAAAACGTAATGTCAGCCAAACCTTGACCTTATTTAAAAATCAACCCTTTATTTATGTTTATATATTTTTCCCCAAAACATTATAAAGGCTCAATCATTTTTGCCTTTTTGCAACTATCTAGCTCTTTAAAAAAAACCTACCCAATAGGTACACAGATCCTACACAAGGCTGTACCTTTTTTTGTAAAAAAAAAAAAAAAAAAACCAAAAAACAGACAGAAGCCTAGAACGCATACTTACTTCAGACCTTAGAACTATTTTATAAGTGGGGCCCTTGGTCATTTACCAAATTCTGCAGTCACCAAATCATTGGGATCTTGGGTTTTAATATAAACTCTGTAGAGATTAGCTGATGAGCGCAAAACAAATTCCGTTGAACTCGGTTGTTCAACACAGGATTGATCTGGAAGATCTTTCAGGATTCAAGCTGTTAAGGATTCCTGGTGGGTGTAATTGCTTAGTCTAGGAGAGCTGCTGTAGAACAGTCAGAGGTGAACGCTGGAGTGCGAGATGTCTCTCTAATGAGAAAGCCTATTAGTTCCTGTGTTATTGAGAGAGCACTGGTATAGTTTGTATAATGCGAAAAATAATGCGCAGTAGGTAATAAACAATGCAAATAAACCTGTAGCTCTCCTAAAAAATGTTGAGTTACAAATGTGAGAGGGAGACGGAGGGAGGGGGACTTGTGTGACCTGCATAGATTATCAGAGAAAGTGAATGTGTGTATGTATATATACAGAATGTATATGTGTAAGTGTATATTGTTAGAGAGGTTGTATGTATGTAAATGTATGGTTTTAGACTGTGTGTGCATATATATGTGTTTGTTGTGCGTGTATCTATATATATGCTTATATGTGTATGTTGGTGTAAGTGTATGGTGTTAGAGTGTCTGTGTGTATATATATATATATATATATGAGTGTATGGTGTTAGAGTGTCTGTGTGTGTATATACCGTATTGGCCCGAATATAGGCCGAACTTTTTTCCCCCACTTTAAGTCTTTAAAGTGGGGGTGCGGCCTATATTCGGGGTCTAGCGCCCGACGCCCGGGACGTGCAGTCCCGGGCGTCGGGCAGGCAGCGGGGTCAGGATACAGATCCCCCGCAGCGGTGCAGGGGACCTGTATCCTACTGTCTGATACGCTCAGACAGCCTCCCCTGCCAGCACTTCCCACAGGGGGAGTGCCGGCACGGGAGGTTGTCTAAGCGCATCGCGTGGACGTTCACCGGCAGCGGCGATGCGCCGCTGCCGGTGAACGTCCGCATGATCCATTTTACATCCCCCCCCCGACTTACCAGAGCAGACTCCTGGGTGTCTTGCGGGGCCGGCGGGAGACATCTACGCAATACGCGTATACAACTTCCGGTGCCGGCACTTCCGCTGAGTGCTGGCACCGGGAGTTGTATACACGATGTGCATAGATGTCCCCCTCCGGCCCCGCAAGACACCCGGGAGTCTGCTCTGGTAAGTCGGGGGGGGCAGAGTGGCAGCATGTCTCGGGGGGGGAGGACAGAGTGGCAGCATAGGTTGGGGGGGCAGAGTGGCAGCATATCTTGGGGGGGACAGAGTGGCAGCACATCTCGGGGGGGGAGGGACAGAGTGGCAGCATATCTCGGGGGGGCAGAGTGGCAGCATGTTTTTTTTTTAAAAAAAGCACCAAACTTTTAGGGTGCGGCCTATATACGGGGGCGGCCTATATCCGAGCCAATACGGTATATATATATATGTAAGTGTATGGTGTTAGAGTGTCTGGATGTATGTATAAATGTTTTAGTGTAGCTGCCCCTGGCCACCAACACACCCCAACATCCTAATTCATTCCAATACACAACCACAATCATTATCCCTTAAGCACCATATTCATACCCCCATCATATTCTTCCCCATCATCTTTTTCATCCCCTTGCTTTATCACCCCATATTGCACCACAATCATCTCCCTTCATCTTCATGCTCCCTAACATAACTTATCATGAACAGGGGCGTACCTAGAGTATTTGGCACCTGGGGCGGATCCTGTATGTGGCACCCCCCCCCACACACACACTTTAAAACTGCATAGCTGCTACCATTATATACCAGCACAGACACTGAAGGTGGTACAGCATTACTGTTATCATTATATACTGAGGCAGACATTGATGGTGGTACAGCATAACACTTATCACTATATATATATGATTGTTAACAGCAATCACATTCCTGATTCCAGGATGTACTTGCAGACTTGGCATGATAGGAGTATGATTGCCCTATCTACCCCGTCTCACTCCCTTCTCCCTATCTACGCCCTATCCCCCATCTCACTCCCTTCTCCCTATCTACCCCTCCTAACTATCTACCCTCTCCCTCTTTGAAGTTCACTTACCTTTCAAGAGTCCTGCGGTGGGGGTGCAAGGCCTCTGTCTCCCAGCTCTGCCACTGTATGGAACAGTATAGAGTGATGGGAGTTATGATGTACTTTAGAGCATAATTATATAATGAAAAATACATTGGAAATGGTACATCATAACACCCATCACTCACACACTTACCAATCCACACATATACCAATCCACACACATATACCAATCCACACATTTACCAATCCACACATATACCAATCCACACACATATACCAATCCACACATTTACCAATCCACACATATACCAATCCACACATACCAATCCACACATATACCCTAATCCACACACACATACCAATACACACACATATACCAATCCACACATACACCAATCCACACACATACCAATCCACACACATACACCAATCCACACACACATACCAATCCACACACACATACCAATACACACACATATACCAATCCACACATACACCAATCCACACATATACCAATCCACACATACACCAATCCACACATATACCAATTCACACACATATACCAATCCACACACATATACCAATCCACACACATATACCAATCCACACACATGCCAATCCACACACATGCCAATCCACACACATGCCAATCCACACATATACCAATCCACACATATACCAATCCACACACATACACCAATCCACACATATACCAATCCACACACATATACTAATCCACACATACACCAATCCACACATACACCAATCCACACATACACCAATCCACATATATACTAATCCACACATACACCAATCCACACACATAGCAATACACACACATATACCAATCCACACATACACCAATCCACACATACACCAATCCACATATATACTAATCCACACATACACCAATCCACATACATAGCAATCCACACATACACTAATCCACACATGCCAATCCACACATATACCAATCCACACACATACCAATCCACACACATACACCAATCCACACACATATACCAATCCACACACATACACCAATCCACACACATACCAATCCACACACACATACCAATCCACACACATATGCCAATCCACACACATATGCCAATCCACACACATACCAATCCACACATATACACCAATCCACACACATATACCAATCCACACACATATACCAATCCACACACACCATTCCACTCACACTGTCACTGTCACTCTCACAAAGAGGAGCTTCTTTGCCTCCTCTTCGCTCCTCTTCTTCAGTTCTTCTGTCTTCTCTGTCTTCTTCTGGTTCAGAGGGCACGGACAGCGGTGGGCGCGGCTTCAGTGTTGTGCGCCGGGATCTGACAACAAACCCTGGCGCACAGCAGCTGTTGCCGCGTGGATCGCAAGGGAGCGATATCGGAGGTCTTTAACAGACCTCCGGCTCCCTTGAGTGATTTTAAGCTGGGTTCAAGGGAGAAAATCACTCAAGGGAGCCGGAGGTCTGTTAAAGACCTCCAATACCGCTCCCTTGCGAGCCTGCTCCTCCAGCGGCGGACATTACTGTCCGTCTCTGGAGGGGTGCCGGGTGCCGGCAAGTTGGCACCCCCTGATGAGCGGCACCCGGTGCGGATCACCCCCCCCCCCGCCCCCCGCTAGGTACGCTACCGATCATGAATACAATATTGAACAACAATTTTCATTAATTCATACAATTTTCACACCCTTTCACACCCCCTTAACTCACCCGCAGCTTTCTCACTGACAATCGCATACTTTTACCGCGGGGTTATATCTGGACTTCATGCTGACTTGCAGTGGGAGTCCTTATACGTGTATCCATGATTGCTCCATTTTGCTCCTACCACTTCACTGACGGCCACAGCCACATGTATAATAAGATGCCTGGCCTCAATACCGGCCCTCTGGTAGTCGGCCTACTGGGACGTCTCCCAGTATCCCGGTTGGCCAATCTGGCCTATCTGGCCCTGTCCGGACCCATACACCCTTTTACTTTCATGTTTCCACCCAAATACCACACATTGAAACATTTTCAAATCATAGATGCAATGTTGTAGAATGATCACAAAAAATGAAAATACACCAATAACACACAATATGTGTTTTTTATAGTTGGATTGCCACTTAACCTTTGACTGTCTGAGGCAGTGCAGTGCCATTATTTTGCTATTACTCCTAAAGCACATAGAAATCTTTCTTTTTTTTTTTTTTGCTGGACATGTAGCTCTTCTGCCGTTTGAAGACGAACACACAGACGGAGCGGTTATTCCTTCTCATCTATTAGATCAGGGTCACTTTCTCTTCTACAAAGTAAACGTAGATAGAGCCATGAAATATTATTTATGGGATTATGTGCTCTGACTGCAAGATGTAAAACTGATAAGTAATTTTTTTCCTGCTGTTGTCAAACATGAAGCGTAATCCGATTTAGTTTAACTTGGAAGTAACGGTATTAAACCCAGCGTTGCTGTAGATGAGTCATGTTGCATATGTCCTCTGTAGTCAGTTTGTTGAAAAACTGCTTCCAAACATGTTGATGGACTGACAATTTAATTTTTTCTTTTCTAAACAGCTACAGTTTATTTACTTTGATTATCAAATTAGATCACAATTATGCAAACCAAGAACCTTGGATGTTACATTTAACGTAATGACTTCATTAGAGATACTAAACAGGTTTTTGGTTGGCAGTCCATGTCCAAACAGAGGCTGTAGTTTATTTGTTTCTTGGAGGACACATCCATAAAAAATAAAGTGAAGAGTTCAAGTGGAGATCTGTGCGTATTATAACAAGGCTTGCTTCAAAATGATCACATTTTAACTCTTTAAGTAGGCCAAGGGTAACTGCATACCACTCTGTCGCAGAAATAGTTGGGTAACCCATTTCTTTAGTTTTCTAGTGTAAGATGCCACCCTATGCTCAGATTACCCGATATCTCATTTTCCTATTGTCTCATGGAGTCTTTAGATGAAGTTCCTTTCATTGGGCCAGCATTCAAATAATATGTAGAAGATTTTAGGACCTCTTATTTCAGAAGGCACCCCCAATAATTCCAGTAATATCTGCTAAATCTAGGATATTGCAATAAGTTCTATCTCATTTCAGGACCTTGGAGCAGCTCTGAGTGCAGTTGACATTTAGTGTGATGGGATGCACTTGGTCTAACCACAAGGCAAACTAATGAAATGCCTAAACAGCCACCTCTAATGGGTGAATGGAGGCAAAATGAGCCAATTGCTTTCGGAGAACAGTGGCCAGTGGCTGGATATGCACGGCCAAACGCTGCGCTTTTGTACTCTTATACAAGGTAAGCGTGTGGTGCTATCAGCCACTGGTCCACTGGGCGTTTGCCTGTTGTGCCAGATGGCCAGTCTGTTCAGTTCCATCCTCCACCCAATTCTTACAGTCTCCATCCCCATATTGATGTTTGTTGCTGCATCCGTCTCCTGAAACCCTCTTAAATATAAAAGTGAATTTCACAAGCAACTTTTTCTGGCTTTAAATACAAATAAAGGTAAAGCCCTATTCAATTACATAAATATTCCCAAACTTAAACTGCATTATTTACATGATTTCATCTTAAAAATTTAATGAGCTTAATTCAAATAAGCAAGACCCTTGAAAAATAGCTTTTAGCCTTCTTCTTAAAACATTCATGTAGATAGTAGCCCATTATTTACTATATATACAAACAAAACAGTCCTTCCTTGTGATGTTTCCCTTAAAACTAAACCCCTGTGTCTAATTATTTCAAAGATTTGTAATAGTTCTCCAACTGATTGGCTGAACGTGTGGACAGATTAATATCACATATTGGTCCTCAAGGCATACCCACCGGAACAAAGCAAATATTGATATTCTCCTGCAAAATCTTGCTACAAGTTTCCAAAGCAAACTTTTTGTCCTATCAATGTTTTGCATTATCTTCACAAAAAAAGCATTTATTTTTTAGCACATCATTCATCTCATTCATATTTATATCAGTTAAATGGATTAGAACATTTAATGCTTATCTCTACAAAACAGGAGAAAGCCTGTAACAGTCAGATATTTTAATACTCATCTTTTTTTATTCCGTATTCTCGCTGACTATAAATTAATTCCTGGCATTTTCTAGAATAATATTAATGAAAGAACCCAAACATTTTTATTTAAAGCTGTTGTAAATCATATATGAAACATCGTGCCTTGTAAACATGCAGGTCAGTTAAAATGGCTATGACTTGTAAGGCAAAACGCAATCAATTTTTGCACAAAGCAGGTTTTTCTGTTATAAATGCGTCCCCTACGTGAAGTGGCACTCATTAGATATGAAACTTCAAACAAGAAGAATTGCCCCTGCAAAACAACAAACTTAAAATGAAATGAAACCGGAGGTTGGCTGACACATACAAGCTCCCCTATCACCAGCCACGCGTGATTTAGTAAAACTGGTTAGAGAAGGCTTATGTAAATGGCAATTGTAAATCTTTTTGCTTTTTATTACATTTTTTAAAGTGTGTTTTCATTCTTTGCTTGCAGCATAATTTCATGCACCTAGCATCACAAACCACGGTCTCTGGCTGAGACTGAGCTGTCAAAACCAGTATGAACCATACTAAACAACACGGCATAGCCTTCCCACTCTTTAACCACTAAAATGTTCCCCATAAACATCTCAGACACAACTTACATTGCATCTCCCAGTGCCACGGAAAAAAAAAACACCAAAACAGTTGCATCACACATTTATATGTTTTTGTTTAGTGTCTTTTTTTAGTATCATCTCAAAGATAAATAACCAAGGATTGTTTTTATTCTTTTAACTGTTAATACAAAATGTCTATTAAACAGTGAATGGTTGAGTGTGTTTGTCCATGAAGTTCTATTCCCTTTAATATCCACTGCCATTTCTCTCTCTCTCTCTCTCTCTTTCTCTCTCTCTCTCTCTCTCTCTCTCTCTCTCTCTCTCTTTCTCTCTCTCTCTCTCTCTCTCTCTCTCTCTCTCTCTCTCTCTCTCTCTCTCTCTCTCTCTCTCTCTCTCTCTCTCTTTCTCTCTCTCTTTCTCTCTCTCTCTCTCTCTCTCTCTCTCTTTCTCTCATCCTCCAGGCATCATGATCACAATCCTCTTGTTGTTATTCAGTTTCTTCCATCATCGGTAGAAACTTTCTCTCTCTCCTCTTATAAGCATCACTATATACTATTTTTATTGCTCTTTCATTACTTTTGTCGCCCTTTTCTCATCACGGCCATGTTTTTTCAACAGCTCTCTCCCCAAATAGTCTCCAGCAACCCTCAACCAATCTACTACCTGACCTGTCTTCTCATTTTAAACATGTCATGCCCTCGCCTAGCTACCTCTCTCTATGCAACATCACCTTTACATCTGGTCTTAAGAACGTAGCCCCAGACATTACTCACTCATCCCAACCTGGCACACGACACCTGACATCTTCAATGTTTCAACCATGTTTTTTTGTACTGTTTCAATGTTTTTGTGTCCTGTCACCAATATCTATTCCACTAGCCTTATTGCCTCTGACTTTAATATACCTACTTTAATGAAAAAGGTGAGACAATTACATGTGAAATATTTGCTTTCATCCTCCTTTTGACTCTACTCACTTACATTAAACTATACTTTCTCCTAGATTAAACCAGGTCTTTCCAGTCACTCAAAGTGAGATTTTTGCCACAATAACTCTGGAAAAAGCCCTCATTGGACCATATCAAACTGTGAAACTACTAACCCATCCATCTACTTCCTCTAACCTGCAAGCTTCTTGAACAACTGTTATACATCCCACTAACCAAGCTTCTCTACTCCAGTATTCTACTTCACCCCCTTCAATCTGGATTCCGCTCTCGACATTCTGCTGAGACTGCTCTTGCTAAAGTGACCAGTGATTTAATTGCTGCTACAGCCAAGGTCCACTGAACATTACTTATCCTTCTGGACCTTTTTTTTGCTGCTTTTGACTTCCTTTTCAAACCCCTCACAATCTTGGTCTTTGTGACACTGTTCTTTGCGAGGGAGACAGTAAAGGTGAATTCTATCTTCCAGAAAAAGCTAATAACCACAGAGAGAATTGTTTGTGACATCAGGTGATTCCATGTCCTATTCCACAAATAATTAACATATATAGAATTGACTTGTGACTTTGTCAGGAAACCTTTGTGGTTTAAGAAACAACATCTATGATATAAAATTTTAAAAAATGTAAATTCAAAATATGCCCAAGTGGCTCATGCATCTACGTTGTTAACAGAAATGGATTGCAGTCTCTGAGAATCTAAATATGCTAACATTTTATATAAATATAGCTAACTTAATTTCCTACTAATTTCAAAAAATGCGTTTAAAATGTTTATCCTGTTTTTTTGGGAGGGGGTTCTGTACTGTATTTGTGCTAGGTTAAACAAAAGCTATTTTCATCTTTTTTCTGTTTTATGTGTTTACATGTCCTTAAACCAAACTGCCTCTTTCAGCACATACTACGTTTTTATTACAAAATACCTTATTACGTTATGGTTACACAACTTCATGTTTTATCTACATGGATTTACTTTCACATGTTTTGTAGTAAGTGCATTACATTTAATAGTTAGAAAGTACAATAAAAAAAAAATATAAACAGAGTAAATGGTTATTGCTTAATCAAGAGTATGTACGCAGTACTGTGTAAGCAAACGCATCAGAGGAGTGACAGAAAATCCAAATACCCGGGAGCCATTCACGTGCACTGAGATGAATATTTGGTACGAGAATGCTCTCGTATTCACTTATTGTCAACACAACTTTCAAGACTCTAACACGGTTAGAAGCATTTAATACAAGAGCAAAAATTGCTCTTTGGTCCCATTCCATGTATTAAAATCCGAACACAGAATGTTCAGATATCATAATAATTTTGGGAGATTCTATTCGCACTCCTTGTGCCACATCCTTGTATAGGATGTTAGGGTACAATTGCTTTTAACAATTTTAACCATTTAACCATTTAAAAATTTTAAAAATGTAACCAAAATAAAGTCCTTACTTCTGGCCCCCACCTTGTTATTTATTGTTATGGAGAAGATCTATTTATTGTTATGGAGAAGATCTATTTCCTTATCCCATATGAATGTCAGTAACAAATATAGTCATAGAGTGGGGCCAAGTAAAGTGTCCTTCCCCACCAAAGACAGGCGACATGGTGGATGTGATTTCAGGAAATGCTCCTGAATGAAGCACATTTATCCCCCCATTATCACAATGGAAGCAATAAAGCTACAGATACAGGGAAGGTACAGATAGGTTATAATGGGAGGTTCTATATGGTACAGAAAGCAAAGTTTTTTAGTAGGACATGCTTTTTAATGATCCTTAGCCAACGTGGAGTCGTCACTAAAACTACTGTGAGCTCTTTCTCTGACCTGTCAGATAGCTAAGCACACTTCATTTCACATATGAAAGAAAACGGGTAGACATTATGTTGCAACCAGTCATGCCACCCTGATAGTTACCCCCCTATATCCACACATCCTTACAATGCCTCATCACAACTCCCAATCCTTTATGATTTTTGCATCTAATGTATAGTTTAGGAGCAATGTTTTACAGTTCTGTCACCTTTTAATTATTGACATCAGGTGTTTTAATCAGACCCATTGCTACTGCTGTATAAAATCAGGCACCTGGCCATACAATCTGCATTTACAAACATTGGTGGAAAAAACAGGTTGGAGAATTTCATCCCTGCCAGATATTCTACTGTCAACTGTAAGCGGTATTACTGGAAAGCGGAAGCGTTTAGGAACAGCAGAAACTCCGCCATGAAGTGGAAGACCACGTGAAATCACAGAGCGGATCACCGAGTGCTGAGGCGAAGGACGCTGAAACAGTGGAAGCGTGTTCTGGGGAGTGTTCTGGGGAGTGAGGGATCACGCTTCTCTGGCAGTCTGGGTTTGGCAGATGCCAGAAGAACGTTACCTGCCTGCCTGCATTGGGCCAGCTGCAAAGGAGGGATAATGATAGGGGGCTGTTTTTCAGGGGTTGGGACTCTTACTTCCAGTGAAGATTAATCTTAATGCTTCAGCACACCAAGACATTTTTGACAATACTATGCTTTTAACTTTGTGGGAACAGTTTCTATTCCAGCATGGCAGTGCACAAAGCAAGGTCCATAAAGACATGGTTGGATGAGTTTGGTGCTGAAGAACTTGACCGGCCGCACAGAGCCCTAAACTCAATCCCATCAAACAGAACTGGAACAGAGATTGTGAGCCAAGCCTTCTCTTCAAACATCAGTTCCTGACCTCACAAACGCTCTACTGGATGACTGGGGAAAAACTCCTACAGAAGCTCTCCAAAATTTTGTGGAAAGCCTTCCAAGAAGGGTGGAAGCTGTTATAGCTGCAAAGAGGGGACCAACTACATATTACTGTCTATGTATTTAGAATGTGATGCCATCAAAGTCCATGTTGGTATAATGGTCAGGTGCCATACTTTTGTATATATATATAACCATATTGTTATACTTGAGGAAGAGTATTAAACTTGATTTGTATTCTTTTTTTGGAATTTATACATGCATATGTATATATAATAAAACATATCTATAGGAATTATATAAAATGCCAGAATTACCTGGCAAAAAACGTGAGACACTAAAAACATATGTGAACAGGATAACATACTAGGGCATGTCGAAGCCAAACGTTGTAGATTACACTGGCATTTTCCTTGAAGGTTATATTAATAAACTAAGCCGGCTTGTGGAAGCTGTCACAGTTATATTTGCCATCTGCAGACGACAAAGCATTGCAATGGTAAAACACTATGTCATATGGCAATGTGGTTTATGATATTAACCCATTCCAACCCAGAGGAGAACACAATTACAAATGCTTCCATTTTTGCCAGTGTAAAGGACACAAGTGGAATCTAAAGAAAAGAAGACATTTATCATTTCAGTCATGTGCCAGAATAAAAAAGAAATCTCACATGTCATCTTTCTCTTTACGAGGATATTAAAGCACACATCCTTGAAGACTTTTCTTGAAGGGCGAAAAACTGAACACAAATATCGACATAACTGCCACGTGATATCCCTCCTAGACTAGGACATGAGCTAGGGTGTCCTCTGTAGTGTACCCAACACTGGAATGCAGAATTTCTGGAGGCATGCTACTTTGTAAAATCATATTACTGAAAATACATTAGAATGCAATCCAGCAAAACACATCACACTAATCATGCTATGTTGTCCACAATTAATGAATGTAATATATAATAATAAAAAAGCTAGAACTTTTATCCAGGGCAAGGGGGGGGGGCTGGCAAGGAGGGCTCTTTTGATTTGATTGGCAGAAGCTTTTTCTGTTTTTTTTTTTTAATTGCAGTTCCATGTATAGCCACTAAAGGTTACAAGGGCTTTTGGCAGCATTTAGACCAGGACTCGATACTTTGTGTGTTCCTAGTATACAGATTATTTTGATTAATCTGTATTAAGTAGGACCAGGTTGTGGATTTGTTTTGGTTTCTACAAAGGATTTGGCGAAATATCCCACATAGGTGTGTACCCCTGGCTACTATTCAGTTGAAGGCATAAACTAAAAATGTGCACCCTTTGTAAGTAGGATTTGGAGAGGAGAAAATGAAATCATGCATTCCTTAGAGTTATCCGACTGAGTGTGAATACAGCTTGAAAAACCAAATGATAGTCTGTAAATTACAGGTATGTCATGGGAACAGGTAAACGTGTTTGCTGAAGTCTTTTAATCTGTTGTTAATGGGTATGGCTTTTAGGTCCACCTATATATTCTTCCCGCTCCCTGCCTACTCCATTGTAAATCTGCTTACCTGGCATTTTCTCTAGACTCTAGAGATTCAACTGCGAAGGCTCATAAATACCTAGGTATGCCAACTTCTCAGCTGCTGTGGATTGTAGCTCCAATGAGCTTAGGCCAGTTACTCATCTCTTGCACAAGCTGGCCACCTACTCTTATATTTAGAACATTAAAGGTCTGACTTTGTTGTGTGTACATGTTGGTCATTTGAGCAACACCCCAGAATCTGAATGTGTATGTTTTTAAGGTTGTGCTCCCCTTCTTGTACATTTTGGTGCAGATCTACAGGTTCTGACCAAACCTTAGGGTTGAGCAGCCCCACCTGGCACACAGGTACCTCATTAATGGTGTCCTGAGAAGGCTGTTGCATGATGGTCTTAGTGGGTTAAATGGGCAGTCGCACTGATTCAGCTCCTTAGTAAGCAATATACCCATGTAAAATTATATAGGACTCGCCACGCTTGGGGTACTAGTGGTGGGTTAAGCAATATATGGCCGTATAGTGTGACGGAATCCCTAATATTTATGCCTCGGGTGCTTTAAAATAGTATTTGCTGGGTGTGTAAATGTTGGTTATTTCAGCAACACCCCTTTCTGTATATTTATAATTAATATTACATTCCCCTGATGTCATGTTTAAACAAAGGGCAGAAGATTTGCCAGGGCCTTAATAATATTACTTTACCCCTTCAATTTTTAACCTTCAGAAAGAAAGAAGGCCTGTTTGTAGACATGCTAAAATGATCAAATACTGACTTTCCATAACCAGTATTTTAAGTTTCTCCAATATCATCTTTTCAGTTTAATCTTCAAAGAGATTCAAAGGAAAGACCTCATTTCATCTGTTGTATGATCATCTGCTTAGATCTTGTAGAGATGAATACTGAGGCTATAAAGTACTCATCTTCTGCACACTGAATGATATGAATTACTTTTCTACAAGCTTTTACTGTTAAATTGCTTCAATCCCAGTAGTTATGTCATGTAACATGTTTAGCTGTAGGCACATGCCTTTACATTATAATCTGTCTGTGTCTGGGTATGTAAGGGTCTCTGTGTGTGGGTATTTTAATGTGTGTGTCTGGGTATGTTTAGCGTGTGTCTGGTATGTTAGTGTCTGTGTATGTTAGTGTGTGTTTCTGGGTATGATAGTCTGCATCTGGGTATGTTGTAGTCTGAGTGAGTTTGTGTTACTGTGTGTTTGTTAGTGTGTGTGGGTGTGTTATTGTGGTTACATTTGTGTCAGTGTCTGTGTATATTAGTGTGTGCATGTTTAGGTATTTTCGTCTGGTTATGTTAGTGTAGTGTCTGGTTATGTTAGTGTAGTGTCTGGTTATGTTAGTGTGTGTGTGTGTCCGGGTATGTTAATGAGTGTGCCTGGGTATTTTAGTGTGTGTGTGTAGATATAAGTAAAAGTATGTGTTTGTGTGTGTTGTGTGAGTGGTTTGGGTTAGTGTGAGTTTCTGTGTCCGTGTGTCTGGTTGTGTTAGTCTAGGTGTGTGTTAGTCTAGGTGTGCATTTGTGGGTGTGTTATTGTGAGTATCTGGATGTATTAGAGTGAGTGTCTAGGTGTGTGTTAACGGGACTGTCTGGGTGTATGTGGGTTAGTGTGTTTATGTGTGTTAGTGCGCGTGTGTTAGCTCCCTGAGCCGTGCAGGGGAGATCTTCCCAACTGGTCCATAATTCCTGTGATACAGGCTTGTGTGAAATAAACTCACCTTACCATTTGAGTGCTGAGCCTCTGGTTCTTTATTTTGGATTTATTGAGGGACTTGGTGGTACCCTGGCTCGTGCACCATCTGAGTGCTGCATTCCAACCTTTCTTTCTGTGTGTCATACAGATCCAGACTTAGTCCTACAGTAATTTCCAGTTAACATATAATGTAAATGTACTAATTATTACCTAATGCTATAGACAGAACCCTCTCTTTGACAATGCTGTGTATTGTCTCAATATTGTTATCATGGAGGGTTCATGTATATCTTAAATCTATTGTTTACATAGACATAATTTAGCAAACAATAAATAAGAGCACTAAAATGTATTTTAATTCCACTTAGTGGCCTTAATCAGCTAGGTCAGGTTTGTCCAACCTAGTGCCAATGCCCTGCTAATCAGCAGAGCTGTATGGTTTCTCTAATTAACATGGAATTAAGCAATTAGGCAGAATGTTAAGCATCACCCTGAAGGCCTGCAGTATAACAGCTCTTGAGGTGGGCTTCCCTGTAGGAGGTATAATTTAAACATTATGAAGTAGTTATAATTTGAAAATTAAAAAGAAATTGAACTGGAACATTATGTAGCAGATTGTTATGTAGTTGATTCAGGTAAACATGCTATTTTTGTTTAAATTAAATAAAACGCAAGGTGTTCCAGGTTCTGATCTTAAAAAGGACCTCAACTAGTGACCTCATAGTGAAAACTTTTAGTGAAAATTTTATGTATATATTTTATATATTTTAACTTGAAAATTATCACAATCAAAGTCTACTTGGGCTAAATCAGGGCATGGTGAATAATTTTCACCATTTTCCTTTGAAGTTAATCTATATGTTTTGAAGAGAAATTAATCAGGAATTTCATTCACCCGTTTGACACCCAAAAAGTTTCATCTACTAGTCCAGCGATGACCTGAGAAACCGAAAATGCTGCAGTGGAAGAATTTTCCAGGTTTTGTCTGGTAATTTATCTTGTTACATGGTTAGTCTTCTGACAGATGAACACACAATGTTATGTGCACTACTGATATATGCCAGTTGGCTTAAGAATAAATATATCAGAAGTAATGTTTGGGAAAATCACAATGGAAAACAGACAGATCTATGTGTGTGTTTTGAATTTTGTTTTCTTTTTTACTTTTAAATATTAGAAATTGATTCCATCTGTGGTTTAGGAGAAAACGCCCCGCCAACCAAGACAAAGTGGAAAAAAAAAAGTGTGTAATTTGTTGTGCATTTTTGTGGGGTTAAATCATCAATAATTCTTCAAAGGTGCTGAATTACCCATTGTTGCAGCCTGGGACTTGCCTTCTACATGAGCAATTACTTTGGGTTCCATAGTTCATGTTCCAAGTAATTAAGCCTGACTTAACCTTAAGACTTGTTATTGAGTCTAAAGGTCATTTAAGGCAAAAGTGGATTTTTCTAACTGCTCATTACAAGTGTCCTACACCCTTGTTTCCCAGTAGTAACTGTAATGATTGCTATCATATTAAATAAAAAAGTGATGTATCATTCTTGGATTGAAAGTATTTAACATCTCTTATTTTTTTTGCGATTCCTTGCTGGGACTAGTCTTGAATTTAATAGAAAAATAATAAAACTGTCCTCCAGAGCATCATGTATCCCACAATTTAATATGATCCTACACCAAACATTGTTTTGCCAACAAACACATGTTGTATAAAACTAGCAGTAAGCAGTCCATTTCCTTGAAAACCTGCTTTATTCTATTTATTGAAAACCTGCTTTATTCTATTTATTCTATTTATTGAAAACCTGCTTTATTCTATTTATTCTATTTATGGTTGACCCAACTCTTCCTCTATTAACATCTACCACTTCTGACCATCTAGATTATGAACTCTTGTTCTAACATTTATCCTTCTTTGAAATAAACATATCTCTTGTATATTGTTAAACCCCTTTATGTATTTAAATGTTTTATTACATCTCCCCTTCTCTATTCTCTTCTCCAACTTGTATTTAGAGATCCCTTAGTATTTCCTGGTATTTTTATCCTGCAAACCATTCACCATGTTAGTAGTCCTCTACTGAACTCTCTCCAGAATGTCAGGAGATGGTGCCTCCAGAACTGCACACATTACAGGTGAGGACTTTTAACTTTTTACAGGTGAGAACTGTAAAGTATTGCTTTGTCATGGAACACTCATTTTTTAAAGTTCCTTTACTCTTGTGGTGCACTCTGCAGACCAGATAAGTCCCTCTCTTTCTATGGCAGGGGCATCCAACATGTGGTCTGAGGGCCAAATGCGGCCTACTGAACATCAAGGCCTGGCCTGCCTGAGGACCATGTGGACGTATATATGCGTGCCGAGGGCGTGCCGAAGCGCAACTGCCTCAGACCAGCCCCAATCCTCCCCTGCTGCCTGATCACTCCTTGAGAGCGATTCTGCAGAGTTAACTCCTCCAATAATGTGATCACATTATATTAGGGGTAAATGTATCATCAGTCTCGGCAAGTTTGTTGTGATCAAATCACAGTCCATGCACAAGCATTGAAAGAGTGATGAAAAATGTCTTCAGCAGCAATGACCTGGAAGTCAAAGGTGCTTCCAGGTCTACTGCTGTCAGACTCTGCGGCAGTTAAAATGGCTGCAGAGCGATTCAGGAGTGGGCTGATAATGATCAGATCACCCCTGACCAAAGGAATAATCTGATTATTTTGACAGCGACTTAATGTAACCCATAAGTAAGGGGCCATCCAAGCTAAAGAAGTGTTCCACTGCAGAAAAAAATGTTCTATGGCATAACTGCTTGTCCATCTAACCATCATGCCAATTGCATTTATGTGTCACAAGATCAATTTTGCTCCTTATGCCTGTAACTAATCACACAGAAAGACTTAATCATGTGGAAAGTATAAACACTTTTGGAACATATCCAGCATGATTGGTGGAAATACAATGCGTTTTTATAATTATGATAATTAGATTTAACAGATATATATATATATATATATTCGACTACTGAAATTTTCAAACCTTGTATCCTCTAGTGGATTCTACTCAGCTACATTCAGTGGTATCCTTTACTTTGGCTGGTTTTTAACGTTGATGGATGGAATAAGAATTGGTTAATATTTTCTTGTAGTTTGCGATGTCATTTTTATCATCATTAAACCTATTTTTAGACCATTTATACAATATCCCACATGTTGCTAGGGGACTGATACTTGTGTTCCTGATATAATCTGCTCCGAGTAAAGACCGTTACAAAACAATGCATTGCAGACTGCAAACAGCCAGATAAGGAGAGTAACCTGAAATGATTTTTTGAAAGAATCATATTTAGTAACTATGGACAGTTACTATCTAAAGTCATGGAAACAACTCACATTCCATTTGATCACTTTCTTTTAAAATGATTGTCATAAACGGGATGCAAACAAGAATGTCAAATATATATTTAGAAACCTGAACAAAACTGTCAGAAAAACATTTGAAGGTTTCCTTTTACCTATTTTAATAAAATGTTTAAAATGCACCCATGGCGGACACCACAAATTGTGGTAGTGGACACCTTACCTATATTTATATTTACTTGTATTCATAATTGTTGTACCTCAGTCAAAATGTTTTTAGATAACTATACTTATTATATAACTGCAGTTATTGTGTCTCCCCTTTATTAAACAGTAAAACAGTGAATCTTTTGGTGCTGAAAAGTAAAAAATATACATACACACTTTTAGGACCGGACTGATGATAATGGGGCGTCTGGAGAGGCAGATCAGGTGAGTGTGTGGTGGTACCGACCAGCGGCCCACCGGGATTTGCCCCGTGTTCCAGAACATCAAGACTAAAATGGGGGAAACAGCATCAAGGAGCTTACGTGTAGCTAATAGGAACCAGAGGTGCAGGATAAAAACGAGAAAATGAGAAACACAAACTAAGGCACAGACATACGGGGAACTGGATGCAGACTACTGCGGCAGCAGGCAAGACACAGGAGAATGTAACTGTGGAGTCTCGGATGAGTAAACATGGCCAATAGCTCAGACGCATGCCTACATAACACAGATGTGTTGAAAATAGGTTGAGCAATAGTGAATGTACCCAGGGGCGTACCTAGAGTATTTGGCAACCGGGGCGGATCCTGTATGTGGCACCCCCCCACACACTTTAAAACTACCTGGCCAAAACTGAATATGACCCCCCCACACACCATAAAAAAATCTAACACTTTTATTTAAAGTAAGTAACACACCAAAATAGGACAAAACAATTAAATAACAATATATATTTATATAATTGTTAACAGCAATCACATTCCTATCATGCCCAGGCATCCCCAGATTCCAGGAGGCACTCGCAGACTTGGCATGATAGGAGTATGATTGCCCTATTTACCCCTTCTCGCTCCCTTCTGCCCTATCTACTCCTTCTCACTCCCTTCTCCCTATCTACCCCTCCTAACTATCTACCCTCTCCCTCTTTGAAGTTCACTTACCTTTCAGGAGTCCTGCGGTGGGGGTGCAAGGCCTCTGCCTCCCAGCTCTGCCACTGTATGGAACAGTATAGAGTGATGGGAGTTATGATGTACTTTAGAGCAGGGCTTGACAAATTTGTTGTGAATCTAGGCGCCAGTTAAAAAAGTAAGGAGCCAGGATTTTTTTTAAACTAACAGTTGGTCAGGAGTGATCTGATCATCATCAGCCCACTTACTAAACTCACAGCGTTTGACCTGGAAGCACCCTGGACTTTCAGGTCAGTGCCGGGTTTTCTTTTTTATTAATTTTTTAAATTAATTAATTTTTATTTTATTTTATTTTTTTAACTCTTTCAATGCTGATGTTCCATTGGAGCACAGCATTGACTGATATTTAGTCCCCACAGGCTTGGGACAAATGTTAACCCCTGCAATGCCACGAATGTGTCATACACAATTGCGGCATTGAAGGGGTTAACGCTGCACTGTCGCTCTCATGGAGCGATCAGGCAGCAGGGGGGTGTTGGGGCTGGTCTCCACACTCATGGGGAGACCAAAGAACGCTCTCCCCTGTCCCTGAAGCTGCCTCTGGCAGCTGGGAAGCAATTGCTGGTCTATAGACCAGCCATTGCAGGGGGAGTCTTTGATGACTGCTGTAGGCTTCCATGCCTACAGGAATCATCAAAGGGCTTGTGGGGGCTTGTTTTTGCTGTTGCTGGTCTGCCTGGGCTTCCAGGCAGACCACCAGCAGCAGAGCCCCGTACAAAACGGGAATTAACCCCTAAATGCCACGATCGCGGCATTGAAGGGGTTAACGCTGCACTTTCGCTCTCATGGAGCGATCAGGCAGCTGGGGGGTGTTGGGTCAGGTTCCCACACTTGTGTGGGGACCCAATCAACATACAACCCCCTTCCCTGAAGTTGCCTGTGGCAGCTGAAAACACAATTGCTGGTTTTCCACCAACTGCGTTTTCAGCCTACAGGCTCACTCCGTGGGAGTGATCTCAGGCTCGGGGGCGGGCAGACAGCAGCAGCGCCCCCGTGTGGTGACTCAGCCTCTTACATCCACATTTTTTTCTGGATGTAAGAGGCTGACAAAACCTAGGCGCCAGGACAAAATTCTCTGTCGCCATGGCGACCTGGCGCCTGGGATTTGTCGAGCCCTGCTTTAGAGCATAATTATATAATGAAAAATACATTGGAAATGGTACAACATAACACCCATCAGTCTCACACACTTACCAATCCACACATTCACCAATCCACACACATACCAATCCACACACATACCAATCCCCACACATACCAATCCACACACATACCAATCCACACACATATACCAATCCCCACACATACCAATCCACACACATACCAATCCACACACATATACCAATCCACACACACATACCAATCCACACACACATACCAATCCACACACACATACCAATCCACACACATATACCAATCCACACATATACCAATCCACACACACATACCAATCCACACACACATACCAATCCACACACATACCAATCCACACACACATACCAATCCACATACCAATCCACACATATACCAATCCACACATATACCAATCCACACACACATACCAATCCACACACATACACCAATCCACACATATACCAATCCACACACATACCAATCCACACACATACCAATCCACACACATACCAATCCACACACACATACCAATCCACACACATATACCAATCCACACACACCAATCCACACACATATACCAATCCACACACATATACCAATCCACACACACATACCAATCCACATACCAATCCACACACACATACCAATCCACACACACATACCAATCCACTCTCACTGAATGCTTTCCTACCTTTCCTCTTTTCTCCTTCCAGCTCCTTTTCCTGCTCTTCGCTCCTCTTCTTCAGTTCTTCTGTCTTCTTCCGGGTCAGAGGGCACGGACAGCGATGGGCGCGGCTTCAGTGTTGTGCGCCGGCATCTGACAACAAACCCCGGCACACAACAGCTGTTGCCGCGCGGATCGCAAGGGAGCGGTATCGGAGGTCTTTAACAGACCTCCGGCTCCCTTGAGTGATTTTAAGCCGGGTTCAAGGGAGATCCTTGAACCGGCTTAAAATCACTCAAGGGAGCCAGTGGTCTGTTAAAGACCTCCGATACCGCTCCCTTGCAAGCCTGCTCCTCCAGCGGCGGACATTACTGCCCGTCTCTGGAGGGGTGCTGGGTGATGCCTTAAACAAGTTGAACTTTAGGTACATGTCCAGTCACCTTGGAAGGAATATATACATTATTCCTCTGACATGGTGACCTGGAGTAAATATCAAGTGTTCTAATGCCCAAACCTGGGCTTTATAATATTCCAGGATTGTGGGCCCTCAGAGAAGGCTTCGGAATGTTATTTATGCTTTTAACATATAATATATAGCATTTATTTTCTTTCCCTTGCTAGATTGCTAGAATTGTCAGTTTATAGTTTCTCAAAATATGTTCTCATTGTAGATCCAAACATCCATGACAGGAATAATGATAAAAATAATTTATTTTGACATTTTTATTTCATTTTTTATGATTACCTGGATTCAGATTTTAGATTCAAATAGTTCACAAGAGTAGAGGATTAGAAATGCAAAGAGATCTGCACAGAATAAATACTTTTATCTTATTTTAAGAAACCCCTCAAAGGGATTGTTAGTGAAAAGCTCCTGCTTTCAGCTCCTTCTATTTATAACACACGCTTTGGAAATCTACCACCATCATAAAGTATTCATGGATTGGCCTCATGGTGATATGAATTGATTTCTACATTTTAAAACATTGACTTAACCCCAGTAGTAATCCATATTCCTTAACTGCAATAACTTCCTTCATTACAGTTTATGATTTATAGCCCTGGATTATAACACATTAATGCGTGACAAGAGCCTGGTAGTAAAAAAACTGAACAGCCATTTAATCATTTATTCAAGAGTCTCCATCTACTGCAAAGTAACACTTAATTCGTAGTGTATGGTATACTGACATCTGGTGGCACTCATTAGCCCGATGCACCTTCAAAACAAATGTATGGTTAACAAATACCTATATAGGGAAGGGGCCGTATAACCCTCAAAAAGTTCCTATATGGCCGTTTGAGGAGATCCACCAGATGCTTGGATTTGGACTTGTCTGTCCCAGAAGAACATGCAAAGGACAACAAAGTAGAAAGTATATTTCTGTACCAGACGTAAGAGTTACTAAGCATCTTTGACGGTCCGAGTAAATAAGATGCCAGCTGTGGAATTCCTGGCTGGTGAGTGCACGCTCTGATTGCAATCATTTTTCATAGAGGTGACATTTTAAGGTGCCTCATGAAAACCGAAAGTAATGCAAAATGAATAGTAATCTACCACAGTTTATTTAACTCTGTGTAGTGAAACACATGCAAATGTAATTATAACCTGCAGACTCAGTTTTACTTCCAAGAAATGGAAGGATGGACCCTTGGTCAGAGATGACTAGAACAGAAGGTTTTCTCCCCACAACAGTCATCGTACCTTGGAATTCTCTGGGTTTGACCCGGAGTCTCTGGGTCACTCTCTTCTTATTTTCGGAAGGGGTGTGGCGTGACCTTGCACACGCATGCTCAGAACATTTTCCTTTCCTTAGACACCTTCGTCTGACAACACCACGCCAGAGATCACATGATGAGGCTCCTCTGGTTTCACTATTTTAAGGCCCAGAGGCTTCTGTAAGGTACCCTTTTGTGGTGCTTTCTTCTTTTGCTACTCTAAGTATATTTTATTGTTCTGGTATTCTGACCTGGCTTAGCTTGACCACTCTACTGTACCGGTATCCTGGCATGGCTTTGACCATGTTACTGTTCAGGCATTGTAACCTGGCTTTGTATGATCATGCAGCTGCTCTGGTATCTGGGTTTACCTCAACTCTGGTCTAGGGTTCCTGGCCTAGACCAGTAAGCCTGACATAACATTACGCCTTGCCCTTGTGTGTGGCTAGCCCTGTCCCTCAGAAGAGAGCATCTGCCCTGGGAAGTTCTCAGGTATGACAGTTATGTTCTGTTTCGGGTTGAGCCTGTGGGCATTGTGGACCAGGGCTTACCCAAGAAGAAGAAAAAAAAACTAGGTTAATGAGATGGTGTGGTTAAAAGAAATAGCCAAAGTCATAAACTAGAAAATTAAAGAATACCAACAAGACGGAAGGCACTTAGTATTAATAAAATGCGAAAATGCTTCAAGGAAGCCATTGGAGGTAGGCCAATGCATGGGATTGTACCTGACACCATTTTATGGTGAAAGATGACCAGCAGCTCAAGATAAAGCATGGCTTTGTGATGAGTAATAATAAAAGATAACAGGAGCAACTGCCAAAGAGTAACAAGTCGATGTGAGAATGCGTCAAAGAAGCCGTTGGAGGAGCGCCAAGGCAAGGGACAGTACCTGACACAATTTCAGTTCTAGGTAAGGAATACAGAAAAATGTGTCAAAAAGTGTGTTGCTGCATTCTGTACATATTTCAATAAACAAGAATCCAGTAGGAGAGTTCACTGTTTATTCCAAGCTAAATAAGATTTAATACAGTATAAAATATTTAAAAATCTGTTCTTTATCAGATTGTTATGCTCAACTTTCAAATTAGATCAGGATTGGATTTTTACTTCCTTTAATATGATCCTGATTTGGATGTTCATTACGTGCAGCTGATGGGCTTTTGGTTACATTTCTTCCGTTATTGTTTACTGACTTTTGAATTTTATGCTAAATTGTTTGTTTGATCTCTTGACCTGTGTTTACTTCAATACAAATTTAATTGCAAGCCAGCAGCCTAAACAATAAACATTCTGCAAAACTTACATTTCAGGAATTCAAATGAAAAAATATGCACTGAAAGGTAATGTTGGAATTCAAAGGTTTTGCAAGTTAACACAAACTAGTGTGTTATTGAAAAAATACTTAAAAGCAGTCAGGACTAGGGTAGGGCTGGCACCTTCTGGCCCAGGGGTAGAAGTAAAGCAAAGTGGCCCCATTGCCACCTACATACACACTGGCACACATATAAACACACACTTACACACTTTCACTAACACACATACACATGCTTACATATACTTAAACTAACAAACACTTACTCATATTAACACATACTCACACATACACACTCATGCTAACATTTCCTCTGTCACACACTTACACATTTTTGCTAACAAACAAAAACACTTACACGTTCATGCTTACACATACACATTAATGCTCACATACCTTTACATACACATTCATGTTAACACACACACTTATACATAAAATTTACATTCCAACATACATACACTATATGGCCAAATGTATGGGGACACCTGACCATTACACCGACAGGGGATTTTATGATATTGCATTCCAAATACATAGACATTAAAATGTAGTTGCCCCCCCCCTTTGTAGCTATAACAGCTTCCACTCTCCTGGGAAAGCTTTCCACAAGATTTTGGAGTGTGTCTGTGGGAATTTGTGCCAATTCATCAAGTAGAGCATTTGTGAGGTTATGTTGGACAAGAAGACCTGGCTCACAATCTCTGTTCCAGTTCATCCCAAAGCCCATCTTGGGCTTGGCCATGGAAACTCATTCCTGCTCAGAATTTTTCAGCTATAGAATCAACAGAATGTTGGCAACTTTTATGCACCATGTACCTCAGCACTCAGTTACCTTGCTGTGTGACGTTACATGGTTTTCCACGTCATGGCTGTTGTTTCTAGACACTTTCAGTTTCCAATAATGCCACTTACAGATGACAGTGGAATATCTAGCAGGGATGAAATTTTATGAACTGACTTTGGCAGTGGCATCCTATCACAGTGCCACGCTTGAATTCACTGAGCTCTTCAGAACAACCCATTTATTTTCACAAATGTTTGTAAATGCAGACTGCATGGCTAAGTGCTTGATTTTATTATATATCTGTGGCAATGGGCCTCATTGAAACATCTGAATTCAATAAGTAAGAGCTGTGTCCCAATTCACTTGTCCATATAGTGTACTCCCTCCGTGCTGAGAGCTTGAAAGACCTTATTTGTGGGCATATAAACAAACTGGGAAAATCCCAGGATTGCAGTCCCAGTGATTCCCTCTTCCTTCTTAATCCACGAGTTGTTAGAGGCACACCATGGGTGATGTCACCAGGTGAGAAGAAGAGACTGAAGGAGGGCAGAACTGAGAGAATTGGCTAGAATGTTATGCTAACCTCTACCCACACTGAGATCTAAAAGACTTGCCCAGAGTTAATTCGTTCCTAAACCCAGAGTCTTCATGACACGTAAGGTAATCAAAGCTATCCTTAATAGCTCCCTAGTGGCAGATTCTAGGAAACGAGGACCCTGAAATAATTTCCCTTTACCACTTGTAGTTTAAACACAGAGTTGAACATAGGTACAATAATGTATGTTTGGTATATCCAGCTGTGTGCTAATTCTACGTTAATTTGATAAAGTAAGGTAAAAAAAAAACCATACATTTGTCAACATGTCTGGCTAAACAGGGTCCATGTTAATGGTTATCTGTCTATAATTAAACACTCACTGTATATATTTTATCAATTTCTATGATACCAGGTTAACATTTGTGCCTTCTTCCTGGGACTGGCTACAGATTAGCCCATTGTTTTATGTTAATATTTGATCTTATCTTTAATCTTAAAAATAATAATTAAGATAAAAAAGTAAAGGGTTAATTCTTTCTTCACAATAACCAGTTTGTAATCTAACCTATCTGTGTACAATTATCGTAATCACTACCAAATAGGAAAATATATGTCTCTGCTTAAGGAAGTGGTTAACCAAGGTATTCTCTGAGAAAGTCCAGTAGCATTAGAAGAAGTAGAAAAAAAAGCTAGTGATTGTAGGACCTAAAATTAAACTGTAGCCGTTATTTATTGCACTTTCCCCCAAAAATAATGAATACCATGATGGAATGTTTATCTATGTTCACAGGACAATCGGAAAAAGAGTTTAATATACCTATAAAGTGAAAACTCAATAGTAAACAACATAAGTTTGAAGTGCTGTGTCATACAAGGATTCGACCATTAAGAAACTAACACAGGTATTAACTTTGACATATACACACTATAGTGTATAGTGATATAGTATAACGAGCTGTTATAGCCAACCCATTTTCTCCATAAGTGGCAGTGTGATATGATGTCATAAAGGTTTGCAGCCAGTGAGATTAGTCCAGGGAGCAACTGAGTGCTTCCCTGGGTCACGGCTATGACATCATCAAAAGTAAATATGTCACTACACATGGCAGCAATGAACAGCTGTGTCTGTGTGTCTTTGGATGTGATGTCTGTGAGGTTTCATGTGTAATGTAATTTCAGACCATATCACAGTTATGACCCATTGATCTCATTTCTTTAGTAGGTCTGCTACTAGAGGGCTTAATGCTCTACACTTTCGCAAACCACCTCCATCTTGGCTTCTGACGTTATCTGATTGGGCTGGTAACTTATGAAACAGAACTTAGCTGTTTTCATATTGAGGTAGATTGCAAACTCATATGCCTTTGAATCAAAGAAAGGCACTTAAAGATCATATATATCATAATTAACATAGCACGGTTTGAAAAGACGTAAACTATTCAGGAACCAAAGCAGACATATTATATACCCTAATAACAATATGCAATATCATGCATTATATTATTTCATGCAACAGTATATCATGGACACCTTTACTATGATAAAAACTAATTACTTCTGGATTATTTCTGGATCAAATCCATATTTAATTTACTACTTCTCTAAAAAAATGCATTTAAAAGTGTTTTCATTAAATGGCCATATACTTAACTACTATAATTATCAACCTCAAATGACTTGAAATGTATTACAAGGCTGGAGGCTCATATTATGAGTACTCCCTTTATTACCCCTCAGCAGCAAGTTCAAATTACATGAAGGCCAATAACAAGGCATAACACCGTGAAAATATGTCATGGAACAAAGAGGTTAAACCAATTAGAGCTTAGGATAGAACCGTAGTCCTCTTTGTTTATTGCTCCCTCAGGAAATAAGTATCCCATCTGTATAAACTAATATTGTTTTATTGTTTTCTTAATTATTTGTGCCTTTAAATTTCAATTATGTTTTGTTTACTTTATTTCCTTTATTGTTTATTCCAGTATTGTTTCTTTCTAATTATTTGATTTAGCTGTACTTCTCATATGATATATTCCTATTTATTTGTATTTCAATGATATTGTTTATCCTGCTGGAATTCTCAATTGAATAGCCGTCATGGGTGCTTTGATAGACCAGACTGTGTAAAAAGCCATTATATCAGCAACATCTATTATGTCTGATACTTAGTCTTTATCATTTGCACACTCACTGGTTTTAAAAGGTTTTTTTCAGAGGAAACATAATGACAGTCACACAAGGTAAGATGTTTTCAGTAGATGAACAAGTTAATACGGACAAGTTGCCACCTAAATGCATAAGAGTGAGCTAACATTCAGGAGAGGCTTGTCCAATTCATAGAGAAAGGAGGTGCAAGAAATTGGATTCTTTATTTATTTTATTTTTTTTATTTTTTTATTTGCATTTTAAAATAAACATAAAAAAATTTGATTGTATCTCTTGCAAGCGAATTTTACAAACAACACAAAGAAAAAAAACACACAAATAGACAGATTTTAAATTCCGCTGGATCACGAACCTTATTTTCAATGTACCTTTTTTTATGGTCCCCGCATCACCAGGGTTAATTATTCCTAATAATTTGAAATTCACAAATAGAGAAAGGAGGTGCAAGAAATTGGATTCTTATTGTTGTATCTCAACAATAAGACATTATATACCAAGTAAGGTTTATAAGACTCAAATGTCAAATGTGTCCAATCCTTGGCATGCCCTTAAATGTGGGGAGGGCCAAGATCAAATAAATTACGACCTACCAAAAAGATTTTTGTTATTTTTGCTGGGATTGTGGAATATTGAGGAATGCTGTCCTTGGCTCCCGGTAACCAGTTGGCTGATAGAAATATCTTGTTGATTTGGTTTTTGTTGGTGCTTTAAATAGGGCATTTCACCTGTCCATGCAGATTCAGTAATAATTGTAGATGGGATCTCTTGTATTGATCAAGGGAAAGCTTATCAAATGATTAATACTTACAGTTTAGTAATCTCAGCAGGTCATTCTGCCAGTTGGGAAGCAGTTTATTTTTTAGTTGCATTTCACATGGAAAGGCTCTTGTGTTGTAAATATGATACCTGAGATGACAGTGTTATGTTAAGCTTTTTGCAATCTTGCTCTTCTAATGAGTACATATCTTTAGAAACAGCTTTTAGCCAAGTTGACAACATTTCTTTTTTAATTTCATTTCTTTCAAATGATTTTCTGATCTGTACAAGGCTGTGGATATTTCCAGTACACCTTTTACATCATCTAGAGTTTTGTTCAACATTACAAGGGCGACACATTTCTCAAAATAATTAATTGTACCTTAATTTGCTGGATAATCCCTAACTCCTTGTGGTTTTATGTTTACAACTTTGAATACCACTGCAGAAACCATATTCACCAATGAACTCCTGTACTTGTGGCGCATGTAAATAGTCATCAGTGATGTTAATAAATATGTGCAGGACATTAGGACATCATTTTCAAAGCTGATTGGTTTACAGAATCAATGTTTAAAATATTTTATTTTAAAGCAATTTAAGATGTGTCTAATCAGGTTATTGCTGCTCATTTTTCTTGGTTTTGTAATACTATGTTCAGAACAAAGCGTGAAGGAAAGTTATGATTTTATTAAAGACATGTAAGTGAACATTGTCCCTCCTTTTATTGTTCTATTTCTTTGTTAATTGTTATTGCAATTACATTCCTTCATATTTATCGGGCTACAACCATCATTTCTCTTTCCTTTATCCAGAAACTTACATTTCGTTAGAGAAGAATCTCTTGAGTAGCCTTTCTAATTTCTTCATATCCTCGTTTGATCCTCATTTGTTACATTGTTCTGCATTTCCTGTAGTGCACGGAGTCTTCTCAATAGGAGCAATCAAAGAAAGAGTAAATGTAAACGTTAAAATAATGTACTTGGATATAACAAATCCCAAAGCAGGATATAGCATTGGGGGCACTGTTCTGTCAGTGACAACAGAAGAGAGGGACTTGGGAGGACTTTAAGGCAAGCAGGCAATGGAAAAAAAACAAGCTGGATTGTAGCATTCGTAGCAGGAAGAGGGAGGTAGTTCTGCCTCTTTACAGATCTCTGGTCAGGCCTCACCTAGAGTATTGCGTTCTGTTCTGGAGACCCCATCTCCAGAAGGATATTGACAGGTTGGAGAGAGTTCAGAGGAGGGCTACTAAAATGGTTTGTAGGGTTAAAATTATCAGGAAAAAATAAGGGATTTCAAGATGTATAGCTTGGTGGAAAGAAGAGAAATGATAGAAACATTTCAATACTTAAAGGAATTTAACAAAGTACAGGAGGGCAGTTTATTTCACAGGAGAAACGTTAGAACAAAAGGGCATAGTCTGGTGGGTCATAGGCTTAGGTTTAATGTAAATAGGTTTTTTGTATTTTATCAGAGGGTGGTAAATAAATGGAACAGCCTCAAATCAGAAGTGGCAGAGGCTAATATTTAAACATGAATGGGATGGGCATAATGTTATCCTGAATCTAAGACAAGACCAAGGACTCTACATAAGGAAAACTGGGCCGACTAGATGGGCCGAATGGCTTTTATTACTTTTATTATTTTATCTTATTATTTTATTTACATACCACAATAATGCAGATTAATGTTGCCACCATAAGAGCGTCACATTCTGCAAACAGCTACATAGACTCAACAACATTTAAAAAATCTAAAGTTCTGACAAAGTACCTGCCACGTGTCCAAGACTTTAATAAAAAAATAAAATGAGATCTATAGGAATAACATTTTTGTGTACAGAGATTCTCTTGTTTTACTTAGACCTGAAGCAAATAAAAATAAAAAAAAAATGTTTTATTACTAACTTAGGGCAATAGTCCAGACCTTATTCATGAAGTTCCCTTGAAATAAGTTTATTTCATAACTGGCACAAGCTTCGGAATTGATTAAGAACAGAGACACATGAAGCTAACAACACTGACAACTACTTTAACATCCATTTGATTTTTAATTTATAATGACAATGACACGTGCAATTAAAGAATATAATCATAATTCTAGTTCCACTGTGTTGATTGCCATAATTAACAATGGGATCTGGAATGCCTTTGTAGAATACATAATTTTTAAAAATAATTATTAAATATATTTTTTAAATTGTACACAGGCATATTTACAATTTACAATATCTTGTAATCTACTTGTAATCTATGTATCCCTTGTAAGAGACTTAAAAAATATTATATTTTTATAAAATTTAAATGGTACTTAATGAAATACCCAGAAGCATGCATTTTTTAAAAAAATATGAATTGTTTATTCACTAATCTGTGAGTCTGTTAGTGAAATAACCCAAAAAAAACATTGCATCTCACCGCATTTACTATGAATTAATAATGAGCCTCACTGCGTAAACGCCCAAGTTGGCCCTTTAAAATCCACAACTTATGCTCAGAATTATTTATTATACATTACGCTGGGATTACCTCTGACCCACTCACAGATAAAGCTTGGGGGGGTTGATCCTTAATAAAGAATAATACAGTTAATGAGCAGATACGGTTTTATCTCAAATCAACTCAGTGTGGTGACTAAACCACCTCAGGGCTGCAACCGTTGAGTATACACAGCAGAGTTTTCAAGGAATTAACACACGGCCCGGGGAGATGTATTTTCTTAAAAAGAGGACCTTGGGGGATGAAGGAGAAGGCTTTCTTTTGAAATGGAGAGCAGCTTTGGAGCCCACCATTATGGACCATGACAAAGTGGGGCATGGGCCCAAAGATGATACTGTGCCAAAAATGTTTGGTCACCTAGTCTGCTGGCCAACTGTACAACTACCACCTACTGATGCCCCCAAACTCCCCTTTGGGCACTTACTCTTCAATATTCTTAATACAGTATATAACGCCGTCTGATACAGAAATAAACACATAAATATCTTCCCTTCAAAGCAACAGTTTACCCTGGAAACCTATTGAAATTTTTATTTTATTGTTTGTTTCCAGGTACATCACTGAAAATACATGGCTTTTTTGTTCATAACATGTGTATGATATTATTAGGTCCATGGCCTACAATGTGATATTATTATATAAACAGTATGAGCAGATAAGGGTCATTTGTCTTCCTATGTGGAATGTCATGGCGAGTTACAATTTAAACATCAGTTGTGATTTATTTCCAAATTCTCCTGACAGAGCATCTCTCGTGATAATCAGTTATATAATCAGCTATATGCTAATATTTTACAATGCATAATTTGTTTAAATGCAATCAGCGCAAAGACACAACTTTGATTATAATTGCATTGATTGTAATAGAACACCATAAAGCTTTTAGATGAGATGAGCATCTATAGTAATAGGTGCAATGCTGTTGCATTTACTTACTTTGTAGTTCATTGTCTTTCCAAGTCTTACTTATCTACAATTGCTAATCATGATATAGGAGGAAACCTTTTAGTATCATAATCCCAGAATTCTGGTACTGATGATCCCTCATGATTTCTTAAATAATGACAAAAATAACAGAAAAAATAGGAAAAGGAAAACAATCATGTCCTTATAGGCAGATATTAGTAAAATAACGCAGATGGGTGTTATCTGTCCAAAAATGTACCTACGGATTAGTGTTATGTATGTTTCGGAGACACAACACGTTTCATCACTGCTGAAACAAAAGGCCACTTCTCACTCCATATAATCTTGGACCTCTCTGCAGTCTTTTGCCCAGTTGACCAACCCCAATGACCAAAAGCTATGATTGAGAAAAATGCATTTTTTGTTTCCTTTTATTTGCCAACCTGCCCCTAGTTATGCACATCTGCCCCTCAGATATGCCTCATGCCCCCTTAAATGCCACTCTGCCCCCATAATTGCCTTATACCCCCCTATATGCCACTCTGCCTCCCAGATATGCCTTTTAACCCCCTATATGCCACTCTGCCCCGCAGATATGCCACTTTACCTTCCTGATATTCCTTTTAACCCCCTATTTGCCACTCTGCCTCCCTGATATTCCTTTTAACCCCCTATATGCCACTCTGGCTCCCTGATATTCCTTTTAACCTCCTATATGCCACTCTGCCTCCAGAAAGCCCAGATACCCCCCATATGCCACTCTTACCCTCCCTAGACTTGTCCCCCGTACTTGAGATACCTTGGTGTTTATCGGGGGCAGCCGGTGGAGGTGATGCACGCAGACAACATCCGCTGATGCTGCCAGCACTTCCACTGGGGCTTCTATGAATGAGCTCCGGAAGGTCATGTGATGCCGGCGCTCCGTCATAGAAGCCCCAGAGGAAGTGGCGGCAGCAGCGGAGGTTGTCCGTGTGCATCGCACAGACCTCCACTGGCTGCCAGAGAGGAGGATCCGGGTCCCCTGCAGCGCTGTGGGGGATCTGGATCTAAGTCTTATAGTCAGACCTCTATTTAAGGTCTGATTAGAAGACAACCTTGAATATAAGATGAGGGGTCTTTTTCAGTGCATTTGCTCTGAAAAAACCTTGTCTTATAATCGAGCAAATACGGTATTAATCCACTCCCTTGTGATATACTGTCTGGCGTTCTTTTTGAGAAGCGTACAACCTTCCCTCATAACACTCAGCCAACATCTTAATCAATTCATCCTCATCCAAGCAGTCTGCTGCTACTGCTTTAATTCCCTCCTCTTTTCCCTTTGTACCAGTTTGCTATTCTGTGTGTAATTTTAAATTATTTTACTGACACTGTTGGTGCTTTACAAAATAAAGTAATGTACTGTAATGTAACATTAAATCATGGATTAGGCCCTTATACCAACATAATTGTGGATTTCATATCCAGCAGGAATATAGTTTGGACAAAAAGAAGATATTTCAAAACTAAAGTGGATTCACACACTTGGGGGCACTCGGTTAAGTTACTTCTTCACATTTGAATTCCCGGGGTCCTATACTCAAAGAAGGACCCATGATGCAAGCACTGTCACTAACATCTAATAATCTTAGTCATCTGCAAGATGTTTGTTTCTCAACATATCCTGGGAAACATTTTTTTTACTTTACATAACAAATCCATATGGAAACCCAGATTGGGTTTATTCATAAATGTACATGGTTACATAATCAGTACAATACAATATAAAAAGTCCATAAATTACATAGTTACATAATCAACCCTCCCAGGAAACCCAAATCGCACTGAAAAAGATGAAGGCATGTGCATGTGTGTGTTAATGTGAGTGTGTATGTGTAAGTTTGTGTTACTGTGTATTAACGTGAGCACTTGTGTAAGTGTGTGTGTTATGTGAGGAAGCGTTCAGCTGTACCTGCCCTGGGCTAGAAGTTTCCAGCCTTTGTATACACACTCATGCTATTGTCATTCACCATGCACTAACATACACACACTCATACTATATGACATGATACTTACACTAACACACACTCTGACTCCATAGAGTAACATACAAACTTTCACATACACGTTAACATCATACACGAATACACATGCACATATTAACACTTTCCCCCCTATTTTCCCCTAATCCTTTGGTGCACCTGGCACAGTTCTCCCTCCCCCCTCCGTCTTCACTGCAGCTTGCACCCTGTCTGCGGAAATATTTAATTTTAATACTTAATATAAAGTTTTCAAATATTTAAACAATTCCATGTGTCTATGGTTATTTATTTTTACATTGGTAAATGGAGGTTTTAAAGTGGGAATGTCAGAATGTCTTCTCTTTACTCTTGGGGATGCACACAGTATGAGCAAAGAGATCCTGCAAATTTTTATTTAGTCCTTAGCACCTCTCAAAGTACAGGTTTTTATAGGATCTTGGGGCTTGTAGATCTTTAATGTCTGAAGAGCCTCAAGTAGCATAGTAACATTCACTAACACGGGACAATTCTGAGATAAAATTAAGAGTGGATTATTATGTACTGGTTTATATAATGCCATTATGTTCTACAGCCCTGTACAGTAAGTAAACAGGACATACAACAACTGGAAGACCAGTTTGCAAACAAGTGTTCATATTTTTCCTAAATAGTTTTTGCTTCCAGGCATATTGTGAACTGTTTGTGTACAATACCACAAGTGTACACAGAGCTGCTTGCCTAATAACACTAATTGAAAAGATCATTGTTAACAAATATAACAGATACATAAGTTCTAATTATATATATATATATATATATATATATATATATATATATATATAGATAGATATAGATATATATAGATATAGATATACATATAATCTACAGTGGCACTATAGATTATTTCTGAGATCTTCAGGAAAATATAATATCTTTTATTTTCAGTATATAAGAAGTGCTGGGTTTTTGTACTCTTAATTATAGCTACATACAGATCAGATAAATTAAAAAAATGGCCCCTTTCTCTACTGCTACTCCTGATTGTTTGCTCCCTGTTTTATCATTCTATCACAAAAGAATGCATTATTTTCTACTTCCAGTATTATTCACATTCGTGCCATTGTAGTAATTTAGATAAAGAGCATCCTGTGAAGGTGACTCCAGCCTGTAAGCCTCCTGTGCTTTTAAATTGAATTACCCAGACGTGTTGTTTCTATCACCTTACAGACAGGAGACTGAGTATGAGGCCAGGGCTCACATGTGTTCTCCCTGAGACTTGCTTTGAATAGAGAGGGAGTGTCAGGGCCGGAGCCTAGCAGCACCATACACACACACACACACTAACACACACCCTCCTGGTGTAGGAAGTGATTGCTTAGAGGGAGTTTCTGCCTGCCACACAAACACTGCAAACCAGCTGGCTGATCCCTTACTGGGCTTGGGGGCTGGGAAACTCATGCCAAGTTCCCATGAAGGCTCATCAGAACCATCCATCCATCCCATTGTGATTAAGGGAGAATGGCCAACGAGGGCCCAATGGCTTCTCTGCCTGAAAATGAAACTTTTGGACATAATAGTGAAAACAACACAGGTCTCTTCAGTCTGTATAATAACACACACCAGGTAAGTGCTACACTAATTAACCCTTGGGATACCAAGTGAGCTCTATTGTGAACATGCCTTTTCCTATATATTTGTATCTCCGTTTAGAATGCAGTAGCTTGTTTATTCTATTACATATGGTATTCTGGCTCATCGAGTACCCAGAAGACAGATGTGCTGGCAAACCCCCTCCTAGCAGGAAGGATCTGCATATTTTCTGAATTGAACTATATTTGGCCATAGGGATTTATTAAACCTCACATATAACAATCTCTTACATGTTTATAATTAAACATTTCTTTTGATTGCTTTGTGTTTTGCACATACAAAGTTCACCAGCATGCCTTTTCTCAAGTATTAAGTCATTTATTATTATATATTATATTATTACTGCATCGTCACCAGTTGGTGGTCTTAAAAATTCTAGCATATGGGCCACTTGCCTAAATGTATTGTGGGTAATTCCATTTATTGGTGTAATTTAATAATCTGAAAAAAAAAACTTCCCAGAAGTACTGCTGACAGCACAGTTTAAAGTGTATTACATATTTAATAATTGTGTCATTTAAATTATTACTTATGTGGTCATGAAAGACATGGAATGCTTGGCTTGCCAGTCACCCTCATTCAGAGGTGTGTCTAACATATATGTATGTATATATCTATATATAGATATTAAAGACTGTCATTTCTTAAATGGAAAACTAAACATCTGTGCTTGTTGTCTTCTGTCCTTTTCTTTTTACAGGTTGGGCAGTCAAAACTGTTGCAAGAGTGTTGTAATAAAATGTTTAGGAGATTTTATGAGAAATAGATAGCATGGTGTTTGAAGTATTGTTGCTCTATTGCCTGTTTAACACCTTGGGCTTCAAAGAATTCAAATCTGGATCCCAATTTAAAGTTGCCTTTCATTGTGATTTGAAACCCATCACAGCTGGAAGGCTCCTTGTGTAACTTTGCTATCCTATGCAATCTAATGCATATGATCGCTGTCAAATTGAATGCTTATTTTTTTTAATGCAAATATATAAAGAAATGTAAGAAGCCCTGCTATACCTTAGCACCCTGATTGTATTTGCTGGAAATATGTTCAGATGACTAAAACAAAATTGTTTTACATTGCCTATAGCCAGCTTGTCTTTATATATCCCAGTTCTGCGTGATCGGTAAACCTGAATTTCAACTTTTTTTTTTTTTTTTTAACTTCACATCAATGGTTGAAGAATTTTGATCTACATTTTTCCTAATTCACAGTATTTATGATGGTTATATAAGTGACGTGTACAAATTTTGTTAAAAGGTTTAGAGTCATGTGTCCTCTACTTTTTCGTGTGGCTTGCCATGCAAAATACAATCTGCATGTTAGGGGTTAACTAGTACAAAGGACCTTTGTAAGTCTATACATTGCATGTGCCTGGGGCTAAATACATTACCATGTTATCCTGGGACATAAGAGGACGTATTGTTATGCAGAGATCTGCCTGCATCTCATTGACCGGAATCTTCTTACTTCCAAGTTAGAGACTGTCTTCACTTCCTGACCTCCTGTAGTAGGTGGGAAGAAGATGTTCCCCTTCTGTTCCATACTGATATGTGTCAATAGTTGGCTATTGTTTTCTGAATGAGAATTGCTACTATCAGTTATCAGGACTGCATATTTTTCTTCTTGCAGAGGCCAGAGACCTTAGAGACGGCATAAACGTCACAACTTGTGTTTACAGGATGAAGCGGCGTGTCCGCCCCACAGTATTAACTAACATACCAGAAGAACGTGATCGTTTATCAGTGTTGTTTCTGTTTGGTGAATCATATCGATTACTGAACTATTTCCATAGATTATGGACCTGAAATAAGTGAAACAGAGAATTACTAAGCATTAGCATGAATTAGAGTGCTGGGCCTTGCTCAAATATGGGTGTATGTGAGTGCTTTGGATTAATCCCTAGGGGGAAACCGTGTTTTAAACTGTATTTACAAAATAGTCTTCGTTCTGATAATAATACCTATATTTCTCATGGTAAAACTATGCTTCCTCCTGTTGCCAGACTGCGATCCAAAACAGACCCGGGCCTTTAATATATATCAGGCCGCTTTGGAACCCCTTAATGACCTTAGGCCCACTAGGGTGTAATAAGACCCAAAGGTTTTTGCATCGGTAGAGAGATTTCCCAGCATATACTTGAGAGATCACAGCGAGAAGATCCTCAAAAACAATGTCATGAATTTATGGTGATTTACACATAGAAGAGAGACTCTTATAAGGCGATAGATACTTTCAGTGTGATTTACTTGGCTTTGATTAATTAGGCTTGCAGTGAGACGTTGCACTGCCAGAGGTAAAAAAAAAAATCCCTGTGTTTCCCTGTTTGACATCTTATTTTATAACATTTGCTAGTTGACTTAGCGAGAGGAGTTTTAGACACACTGCGTCTTTAAACAATTTGGATTTGAATGATCCCTCTGTACCCTGCTTCTTATTAGATTATTCCCTATCTGTCCTTCGCAATTTTATGGCTAGGTTCTATACATGCTGCCGTTGAAATGCGTTCTATACGCTAGGAGATGTGCAGATGAAATTGTTTTTAAACATTAGTTGCTTGTTCTAGTAAGCAGGCTGTGTAAACAGACACAATGCGTCGTCTTACAATACATTGTCCTACATCGAGAGATGATGTAGGGCGTACTGTGTATACACTAAACAGCTGAGGGGGCTGTTTATATACTATACTGCTTTCATTGATAATGTAATTAACTATATATTTGCATGCAACAAGACTCGTTACAATATGGAGAGGTTATATTTATAATATGTTATACAGCATTAATCTGTAGATCTATGACGTATATGAACGCAACATGTAGTAATATCTTATGGGGATAACATTTCAATGTTTAGGGCTAGCTTTTGTGAGTATCTGCATATCCCAGTATACTGTACTAAATATACAATACTTTTTGTCTTGTATCCACACCAAAATAACAACATGATTGTCCTAAATTGTAACATGCATGGATAATGTAACTGTCCTAGAAGTAAACGCTACATTGGATGCCTGTGACTTTGTGTATTACGAAGGATTGCAGGCTGGAGGTCTCGTCGCATGGAAACAGATTCAATAACCGTTGTAGATGCTACTTTTTTCTTTATCTGGTTTATTGTATAGGATGTCAGTGGGTGCTAATAGTTATACTACTGTTCAAAAGTTTGGGGCCACTTAGCTGTTTCATGGAAAACATAATTGTAAAAGGATTTTCTAACAATCAGTTAGCCTTTTAAACTCAAACTTGGATTATAGAACACAATGTGCCATTTGAACACAGGAATGATGGGCGTGATAAAGGGCCTCTGAATGCCTATGAAGATATTCCTTGAGGCAAGGACCACGTGTCATTCACAAACAGGAATTTCCACTCTTATATTTATTTTTTTAATTTTTTTTACACACCATTGCATCTGAAAAGGTTAAAGGGACTAAAAAAAGTTATATGCATACATTCCTCAGAGATTTTGGTTCGTATGAACATGATGACTTTGCACAGTTGCTGACGATTTCTCAGCTGCACATCCATGATGTGAATCTCCTGTTCCACCATACCACAGGTGCTCTATTGGATTGAGATCAGGTGACTATGGAGGCCATTGGAGTACAGTGAACTCACTGTCATGTTCAAGAAACCAGTTTGAGATGATGTGAGCTTTGTGACATGGTGCATTATCCTGCTGGAAGTAGCCATCAGAAGATGGGTACACTGTGGTCATAAAGGGATGGACATGGTCAGCATCCATACTCGGGTAGACTGCTTTAAAACGATGCTCAACTGGTACTAAGGGACACAAAGTGTGCCGAGAAAATATCCTCCACACCATTACGCCACCAGCCTGAACCGTTGATACAAGGCAGGATGGATCCATGCTTTCAAGTTATTTATGCCAAAGTCTGACCCTGCCATCTGAATGTCGTAGCTGGAATCGAGACTCATCAGACCAGGCAACGTTCTTCTAGTCTTCCATTGTCCAATTGTGGTGAGCCTGTGTCATTTGTAGCCTCGGTTTCCTGTCCTTAGCTGACAGAAGTGGTACCCGGTGTGGTCTTCTGCTGCTGTAGCCCATCCGCTTCAAGCTTTCATGTGTTGTGCGTTTAGAGATGGTATTCTGCATACCTTGGTTGCAACGAGGGTCAATTTAAGTCTGCCCATTCTCCTCTGACATCAAAAAAGGCATTTTCGTCCACACAACTGACGCTCACTAGGTATTTTCTCTTTTTTTCCGCACCATTCTCTGTAAACCCTAGAGACGGTTATGTGTGAAAATCCCAGTAGATCAGCAGTTTCTGGAATACTCAGACCAGCCCGTCTGGCACCAACAACCATTCCATGTTGTAAAGTCGCTTAAATCACCTTTCTCCCCATTCTAATGCTCGGTTTGAACTTCAGCAAGTTGTCTTGACCACGTCTACATGCCTAAATGCATTGAGTTGCTGCCATGTGATTGGCTAATTAGCCATTTGTGTTAAGCAATTGAACAGGTGTACCTAATAAAGTGGCCAGTGAGTGTATGTATGTATGTATATGTGTGTGTGTGTGTGTGTGTGTGTGTGTGTGTATATATATATATATATATATATATATATATATATATATATATATATATATATATATATATATATATATATATATATATATATATACAATGTGTGTGTGCAAAGAGCAGCTAAAAAACTGGAAAAGTGTCCAAAGAAATGTGCCAACTGAGTGTATGTGGAATGTATAAAGTAGTTTTAAGTGGGGGTTTAATTAAGAGCAAAAAATTTTTTTTAAACTTTAAATTAAAAATGTGGACACATTTCTCTTAAGACACAGCTAGTACATAGATGTAGACATTAATTGTTACAACTGCTCTATTTTTATAGCAAATATACTTTACACGTAGCCCTCCATGTGTTAATATGTCATAGCTCTTCCATTGTCTTTGGCAGCATACTTCAGACTTTATAGTGGCTGCTCCTTCAGCTCCATCATACTTTATTTTTAATCCTTTTTGGTACAAGAAGCTGTGACATATTCTGGCCTAGGCCGATTTAGGATGGCAGCTCCAGGGGGACGATCAGGCCCCCCACTATTCCACTGCTTAAGGGCCTTTTACGGGGGAGATCTCCTACATAGAAATAGCTGGGGGTGAGGATTTGCAAGGGAAATCCCACCAAAGTATAAGGGGACCATGTAACTATCCTATGTTAAAGTACCATATGATGGCTAGGATGTCCCTTTATTAATACTGAAGAAATAAGTCACTATACAGGAATATTAATTGAGATTTTTCTAATATGTGAACACAATTTCATATGGCTATTGTATACAACAACAAAAAATAGTTTTTAAGAAAAGTGATAGCTCTGCCTTAGTGGGTTTTTTTTGTGGGTGGCAATGGCAAAAGGGAGAACAAATATTCTAGAACATTTACAAAGAGTCCCCAATTTATTATAAGTGCTGCTTAATCTTGTAACATTTAATATAATTCAGGTTATGTACTTTAACTGATATTTTTACATTGCCTCATATTTGAGTAATCATTGGATCAGCATGTACTTGGTGAGCACTTATCAGATGGCAGATATATATTTGTTTTTTTAGTATTACACATTATTACACATTTGTACATTGCAGTGTGAGTTTTACCCCATCATTTAATGTTTCATTGTGTTTTATAAACACTGTTTTAATATGACTTACAGTTTTTAATATATTTTAATTAGATTCCATAACACTGTTATTTCCCTGTTCAAACATAAAAGAAAATACTGCGACTGTGAAACCGTGTTTACACTGTTTATTATTTTACAGAAATGACATAGGAGTCTAAAGTCCGAATGCCATAAACCAATATATTAAAAATTGTTTTATTTGTGGATAAGTGTTATTTTTTTGCCTGACATCATGGGTCCATTGAATTAGTTTCTCTAGGCTTTGAGTTATGTTAGATCTAGAAAAACAGTTGTGTAAAAGAGAGAGTACACCCTCTTTGAATTCTATGGTTTTACATATCGGGACATAATAATCATGTGTTCATATACATAATATATTACACCGTGTCATGATTCATGCAATAAAAATAAAGCCAAAATGGAGAAGCCATGTGTGAGAAACTAAGTATATACTTACTGTCATCAGTAAGAGGTTGTAATTTTTAGACCTGCTAATGAACAGATGATTGTTGTTATGTCCTGATATGTAAGACCATAGAATTCAAAGAGGGTGTACATTCTTTTTCACACAACTGTCCCGATCATTAGAATGGGGAAGAAAGGGGGATTTAATCATTTGATACAAGCTAAATGTATGCAGATCAGCAAGTAGGGCACATTCAAATTCTGGTCACCTAAGAGAAGACACATGGGGCTACCATTTAAATAAAGACAGCTGGTCCTTAGTCTCTGTGGGATACATTTTAAGTCCATATGTCCATAATTTCGAAGTCCAAGCCAATACGTAAGTGCTAAATGGCCGGCTGGCATTGACTGTACATATTATTGGCGTGAATGGAGAGGTTGAAAATTGATCTCCTATTGAGATATTGAGTGGCAAAACTGGAACTGTCTCATGCATAGCGGGTCAGTTGGGAGGCATGTATAACTGAGACAATTTATGGCATAAGCTCTCAAGCAAATCCTCAGAAAACACTCATCATGTATTGAGTATAATTATTGATTCAGCCACAGAGCAATGTATCGAATGTGGTCAAGCAGCAATTTTTCCTTTGTGTCATATTAGGTGCATTATTGAACTGAGAGATACGAGTGGAGTGACTTAATGTCAGAGGAAGTACAGTAAAATTAATGATTTGTCCTAATTTTGCTTTACAATTTTTTTTATTCTTTTGTTGTAATAATTTACATGTACTGCTAAATGTAAATTGATTGTGTTATCCTTGTTATTGTAATATTGTTCTTCTTGTAATTTCAGAACCAAATACTTGGAATTATCTTGTCAATAGTTGGAAGTTTCTTAATCAGCATCTCCCTTAACCTACAGGTAACAATATGTTGACATTAGTTTTTCTTTATTGTCTATTTCCTAAGATATGTTGTATGGACGCATAATTGTTGTTCCCTAACCAATTCTCAATGTAAGGGTTAACTCAGAACTACATGGCTCCTTCTTTCAGACCCGTTAACAGAAATTGACATCTCTGGATAGTTAAATAAATAAATGCATATATATATATAAATTTAACACATTGAATAAATTGCCTAAAAATTATAGGCGCATTCTTTTGTAATACTGAATTGGGACCTAAATCTCAATATTTTCAGGTATTTTTCCCTCTGCATATACATGTCTCTTATGCAGAAGAAGTAACACATACAGGTACTGTTGATTAAAAACCTACAGAACACACATTTGTGTATTTATTATTATTATTATTATTATTATTATTGCATCTTCCTAATCAATGGTTCACATTGCAGTATGTTTAATGCTGTCTAGAGTTTTTCCCTTTTAATCTCTAGTTTATATTGACCTTCATATTTATCAGATATTTGGTGTTTATTTTCTTCCTCAATAAATTCTGTTTGCATTGAGTTGTGGCCCCTGCAACCTCTGTAGTTACGCCACTGTGCAGCAAGTTATGCGGTCATACGTATACCTGTGAGAGATACATACAACATAATAATATACTATCTGTCCCATTAACTAGTAAGTACATATGTTGACATGTTGTTTTTTCTTATTCTAATGCTATATTTGTTTGACCTTATGCTCACACAATTGCAATTCTTTTAAAAAGGGAAATGATAAATGACTTTCCACCAGCAGACGTCTGTAATGAATATGTCTTCTAGAGGGGTTTGCTGGACCCACACAAAGCGAAATGAAAAGTTATCTTGATGTGCAACGTACAGAGTTGACAGATCTCTAATTTAGAAAATGTCATCTGTTAACGTGCTGAAAATACATTGAATTTCCCGTCACAAATGTTTGCATTTCAGAAATATACCCATCTTCGACTCGCCATCCAGCAAAATCCAATCCCTTACTACAAAAGCAAGTTATGGTGGTGTGGAATGGTACTGATGGGAATTGGTGAACTAGGAAACTTTGCTGCTTACGGCTTTGCTCCTGCAACTCTGATTGCTCCTCTGGGGTGTGTGGCTGTTATAGGTAAGGGTTATAAGTCATTAGTTTTGTGTCTAACACCTTGAAATAATGTTGTCCCATTCAAAACCTAATGGAGCGTCAGTTAGTCATGTATTTACCCTGGGTGCTGCCTGAGGCCTAACTTGAGGCTGCCCTTTCCGCAAGTGCCATGTTTATTGCTCAGTGTCTAAAGGCACACAGTATCCTCTACCGCATGGTATGGAGTCTGCGCCCACTCGACAGAGTCCTCCATAGTATAAATGGATTTATTGGAGAAAACACAGATCCCCTTGCAGTCGGCCCATTGACTGGCAGCACACCAAGGGGAATGACCGTGTTTCTTGTGTTCTGTGACCTCAGCTTTATAATGTCTGATAGGATTTAAGGGCATTGAGATAGAATGTTTACGTGTTTCAGAAAATAGGATGCTTATTTTGAGATGCTGGTCTTTAACCATCTTAGAATCAGCACATTTCTGCTGGGAATAACTACAATTCGATCACTGTGTAAAAAGTTGTTTTGGTACAAAGTTTCATCAGTGGTCACATTACCATAGCAGATAATGATCCAGTCAGCCGGATCACCTGATCATTTTATTGGCTGCTCTGGTGACCATAGGCCACTTATCAATCATGGCGGTGGAACTATCCTTTAGGTTTTGTTCTGGGGTTGGATGTAATATTTGTGGCAAAAAAAGCTCCAATAGTAATTTAACAGTTACTCCTAATAGATATTATTTATCGATTATTCCTACCCATGATCCTCTGCTATTTACAGCTAAGAAAGGAAACGCACAACTGTTGCACGTAAATCAAACTGGGAAAGATTGACAGCGATGCAAAACCAAAATCAAGTAACAGAAAGCCACTTTGCACATTATTATATACCCTGCTGACCCCATAAATATACCACATGCAGAAATAAAAGGGAAAGCATTGTGGGGGTTCCCCTTTAATTACTTGGTGCAATAGGGTTTTACCACCACCCTAAAAATGTGATGTTTAATAAAAAGAGAAAGGTAGGTTTCCCTTCAAAACAACATTCTGAAAATGATTCAGATGGTCTATTTTAAGCTTTACACTTCTATGCGATAAATCGGTAAGTTGCTTCTGTCACTTTTGATTGTTCGCCCGCTTTGTGGTAGGCTTCAGATAACCTCACAATGCTTTCATACTTATCAACACATACATTTTGTCGTTGAACAATTGCTATGGAAACCAATCACTTGACCAGCTCATGTCTGATAAATTGTGGCGATATGATTCATTTCTATGGCTTTTTTTTTCTAAAATGTTTTTTTTTGTGTTATAAAAATCTCTCAGTATCAGTTTGCTAAAGGATGTATGAATTACTTTTTTTGTCAGATATTTGTGAAAAAATCTCTGGCAAATAGTTTGCATAAAGTATGCATGTTATATTAATCCAAACAGTATCTGCCACAGCATGCAATACTTACATTTTATACATATTTGAAATATATAACTTTAATAACAGGTTGTTTATCCAAATCATTTGCAAGACAACCCTATTTCTGCCCATTATTTTTTCCTTTCTCTAATGTTCAGACCTATTCCCCCTACTCAATTCACATGATTTTTCATGATAGTAAATATAACACATAACTTTTTAATGATTAAGTCCCCTAAAACAATTAAATAATGTACCAAAATGGTTGGATTATTATTATATTATTTTGGTACATTAATTGTTTTAGTGGAATTTATTATTAAAAGTCATGTTTTATATTTACTATTGTTGCTAGGATTCCAATTGATTTTTGTGGCTTGCTTTGACAAGGGTATGGGTTACCCCCAGTCCTTGGACATAATTGTCAGTTAAATTGCTTTATAAAATATACCCCGTGGATCTGGCACTATTATTCTTTCGGACAGCCTTTATTCTATTTAATCTTCCTTTTTAAAATGGTGGATGCTGTGCATTCGCTGTAGAATGAGGAAGTACCTGCATGGACCTGTTTTACCAGAACACTTACTCACCTTATTGAACCAACCATCAGAGCGAATTCTTCAAACCCTGAGTCACACCAGCTTAACTATTCATTATCAATGGCCAACCTATGATGTTCTCTTGGAAAAATTGCCCAGCATGAATCATAGGTATAATTTTGAAAACATCGTTGCCAACTATAGAATATAGAAGGTCCACTCATACTTCTTGCATTTAAAGCTCACCTGGTTGGCCCTTCGTAATGCACAGGGAAGCCAGAGAGTCTTGGCCTGAAGGGGACATACACGCAGGGCCAGCATGACTGGGCTGGCTGTAATTTGCCCTATGTATCTTTTTAGGTGGTAGCCCAATAGTGACATTCTGATAAGGATTATGTTAATGTTATCTGTTACCCCTCCTACGGGGTATTTATTTCTGCACAGGGGAGATTTTCTTTCAGTTTTAGAAAGTTATACAGAAGTGAAGTACCCGCCGGTGTCGCAGGTGTTTTAATAAAATCTTTGACCGTTTTAAAATCCAGCGGGTCTCCTTGTCTTTATTGGGTAATTGATCGTTGGTTAAAACTCGACAAGTCTCACATGCGACTCATCGTTTATTGAAAGCAGATCTTTTTTATTTGACACAAAGTATTGAGAGTTGTGAACTTAATTTGGAGGCATTACCATCACATCCTAGTCTCCTGTACCATGTCTTATTCTGTAATGTGTGTTATTTACATTAGTTACAAGTATTCATTTTCTTCTCCAGGCAGCGCCGCAATTTCTGTTGTGTTCCTGAAAGAAAGTCTAAGAGCATCTGATGTCATTGGTAAGGTTTCTTAAAAGTATTTATTAAAAACAAATCTTTGAGAAGTGAAATCTACTACAGGGTCAATTAATAATCTAGCAAAAAAAAAATGGATGCGTTTGAAATTGTTTTTTTTTTTTTTTGCTGCAGTCCTGCTCGTTCAATCTGGTTTTTTTTTCAGATTGGAAAATGAACTATTTTATTGGTGCATTTATTTTTAGCTGAATGCATATGGAAGAATATAACTCTATTTCTGGTGGGGCCTGTGCCATGTTAGTTAAGATGTTGTAATGAATAACTTATTGATGATATTTTAATGTATTGTTTTCTTAGGCGAATTATCATATTTAAGTTATAACTGTAGTCTGCTAGGAAGTTCAGGCATCTGTACCTACTCTGTAAAAACTCAAATTGGCATGGGGGATGTTAGTTATGGCTAGGGTACAGTTACCTACAAACTCTGAATAGCCTATACTGATTGCAAATTATTAATTAAAGGTTTTAGGAAGGACAAAGTATTATGTACATATGTTTCCTGTGATGTTAACACACTCAAAGTTCTAATGTTCTGAACTGCTGGAAGAAGAATTAATTTACCCTAGTTTACATTTATGGTTATAATTCCATCTAATTAAAATAATTATTCTGTTGTTGAAGTATACTAGAATGCTAGTTCATGTCTCAGCATTACTTCCATATGGTTGAGGCAGGCCTTTTAAGGTTAATGCGAGAAGAAGGAGGGCGGTTCATGACTTTATCTAATTTAATTAGATAAAGCAAGTTATACCCTATATATATACACCCACAGATCTCAATGTATGCTAAATAAAGTATCTAAGTGTCTCTAACAGTAACACGGATTTACAAAAAGGACACGTTGTTTCTACCATAACTTTTAGAATAAACTGCTTTACTAAAGCCAATTCCCACTTTACTGTAGTAAATACATTAGAACCATGAAATATCCTTAACGGCAGATGCCGGATACAGTAAACCCTGTCGCATTCTCTCTCCTGGCTGAAAATCTGTTTATTATGGGATAACAATTTTCATTTATTCTGCCGATTTTTCCTGTTGGATGCACTATTACGATTATAAAAACACATGAACACTAATGTTTAAATGTTTGTTTTTTGCCCGTACGCAAATTTGTAGTTTTATCCTAACAACCGATCAAATGTTGCACAAGGTAAATGTACATTTTGGACTTAAATACCTTGTTTTTTTTGCCATTAGCCTTTGTTCCCGTTTATCTATGTGCTTCTAAGCTGCAAATTCAGCTTTTTCTTCTTTCTTTTTGTTTTCCAGAGACATTTACATGTTTAAATAAATTATCCTCTGATTTTGCTTGATCTTTCTGTAACTTATTCCAGAATTGATATAGCATTTTGTTGGAAGCTTGTTTGTATCTATTACTTTTCTTTTTTAATCTTTAAAAAACCCCAAATTTAATTTTTTTCCCAATATATTTTCTTTACTATGTATTACCATTCTGTATATTTAATATCTTTCTAAAAAGTGACGTCATTGATAATGCGGCAGCTTCTAGTTCCACACTCTATTCAGATGAAACATAAAAAAACCAAAATAATCACAGCTTTTAGATCGGTTAACAGAGGAATTTATTAGTATTCCAACGTAACTACGAATTACCTAGATCATAAAACAAACGCTAAGTCTTTTTTTTGGACTAAATACTCTGTTTTAAAGTAATACATGTTCCTGGTCTTCAAGCATTTATTATATAGAGTTGTCAGGCTTTTTTCAATGTCTTAACATCTAGAATAATATATGAAGAAAAGAGAAAAAAGCGATTGTGCAGTATCTTGCCCAAATATGTGGGGCTAACAATAAATTCCATAGAGGTTCCTATTTTCAAAATTTGAAAGACTGTCTCCAGTAGTAATTGAAACTGTGCATCCAGATAAGTGGTGCTGGAAGGACTAAGTGAAATAGTTTTATCGCACAGGTATATATATGGAAGTCATTGTTTCATGTTGAAATAACTTGTCAGTTCATATAGTTCAAGGTTTTCCTTTGGGTTGGATGTAAGCTTAGTGAAGTCGCATTCCAGATGGATCGGCTAATAAATATTTTTTGGCTACATGTGAACAAGCACGTCAAGCTGATCACCAAATCATGAAAAAGCAAATCAAATAGAGATTTTGATTCATTTTTTACAATTTGTAGACCTAGCGTTAATGAGAAATGGACGGTCATCTCGGGTTTATTCACTAAAAGGAGAATTTGCAGGAGAGCTGAGGTTTCAGCTCTCTTGCTTCACTATACAATATGAAGGGCCAACACTGGATGTTTTCTCCAGCAAGAAGGGCTGAGCAGTGGCGTAACTATTGGAGTTGCAGGGGCCACAACTGTAAAAACTGTAAAAATAAACTTATTTATTTTTTTACATTGTGGCAATATTTTTCCCTAGAAGGCTACCAAAATATTTGAAGGAACAGTTGTTTATCATAACAATCTTATTTTATATTTAAACCTCCCTAATCCTTTCCTGTTGAAAAGCTTTGTGTTTTAGTCCCTTCATTTTTCTAATGTGCCCTAGCTTGTTTGTTAGGGTACATTACCATTGGCGCCGCTCTGGGGGGACGGTGGGTTAATCTGTAAAGGGTCATAATGGCTGGCTGCCTAATGTCAAAAGGTGCATGGTTGCAAATCATCAGACAGAAGTACTGTTTGGCCTGTCTAGTCTCGCCATTGTTTGTTTCTGTTATAGTCTGCTGTTTCCGCTGCCCAGAATTCTGATAAACAGCTATATTGAGAAAAACATAGTTTTCCCTTTTTTATGATGTGAAAAATGTTTGGGTTGTGGGTATGGGAAGCTTTGCTGATCCCTGTTTTTTGGCTATATAGAACAGGTATACAGAAATATGCTACTTTAGTTCTCAAATGCTACATATTTTTCAAAACCTCTAGGTTCATCGTCTCAGGAAATAGGTGCGATACTTTCCTTTTTCTCAGCGCAGCAGAGATTCAGTCTCTGTGAAATTGCCGATGAAATGTAATAAGTATGTCTAGAGTGCTTGGTGGAAAGCTTCAAGTGTGATAGCTTGTAGAAATATAGAATTGGATGGCAGAAATGAACAATTCGGCACATCTAGCCTGTCCGTTTTTCTAATGTAATTGCGTTTAATTTTGTGGAAAACGTGCACAAGCAGGATTTACCGTATTTATAACAAACGGGATCAATGCTAGAGGGTTTACAGTCTCTAAGGAAGACGTTCAGAGTACGTTGCTGCAAACTAAAAGTCAAATTGGAGCTCAAGCCAATCGTTCTAGATGTAAGAATGGGTCAAATGTAAAAAAAAAAAGGAAATCGGCCTTGATCTTGCACCATGACTTCAACATCCTGACATAATTCTCCTGTGCATCGACACAACGTGGGGTGCTTGTACATAGGAAAAATAATAGTGCAATATTGTATAGATAAAGTGTCAAGAAATCATGTAGATCAATACCACTCACAAACTTTTTAATTAAAGTTTTTCACTTATTCACGTGGGATGGTTTTCTTTAATTTTTCTCCTGTGGTCCAGAACTGAAAATGAAATCATAATCCCATTCACTTCAAAGAGGCTCTCCTGTATATCAGAAATGGCCCACTGGGTCCGGAAAACACTAAGCGCAACGGAAAATGGTTACAATGACCTAACATGTCCTTCGACAAAAGCACCAACTGTGATAGTGGCCGAAATAACAGTAAATATCCTGACCTGGGGCAAACTGAGGAGCTGGAGATCTGAGGGCATTCTAGATGCCTTCAGTTATGGACTTTCTAGTTACAGAGGTACTCTTGAGAACAAATGAAGAGGAGTTCCTCATGACACCACACCTGTTTGGTGATGTATAAGGGAAAACTTGGTCTAAGTATCTTCTGATGAAAGCGTATGCAGCAGCTTCAGATAATTACACGGAGAAGAATACGTTTCCACCAAACTTTGCAATTCAATCCTGTTTTCTCTGTGCTTTTGTATATAGTTCATCTCATACCTTTCCATCTCTTCTTTGCAGAGATGGAAAGGTTGTGAAGAAGCAAGAAAACCAACTTGTAGTTGGTTCTTTCTGGGTGTTTTTATGTGCCAGGCAAATGTCTTTATGTAGAATGGGAAATGCACAACACTCTCTTCATAACATGTAGTCATTAAACCTTACTATACCAGCAGACGAGGTCACCCCTTTTACATTCACCAGGTTTACCAGCTTCAGTCTTCATAGCTCTGTGTTTCCAAACCTACCATTTTTGAACCGCAGTAAATCCTAACCTATTACTGCCGCTGTAGGAAGATCTTACTTTCTGACACATCACTGGGACTACGTAAACTTTCAATTATAAAGATTTGTTTTAAGGAAAGTATGAACTATTGGCCTCCGAGCTATTCCACTACTTTGTCCGAGATAATTTAATGCTGGAAAACTTGCGAAGATTTATGAACACCCATTTCCAAATATTTCTCTTTTATTGTTATGTGCTGTTGCGGCATTGAACTTGGTTACGTGTTTTATTGCAGTGTGCTAACAAGGCAACGCTTATAACTTTCACCGCAGCCTACGGAGATGTTTTCTGATTGAAGTAGAGTGAAAAATACAGCCGTTTTAACGTTGATACATGGTCGTTTTTTTTCTTTTTCAGGTGGAACCCTGGCAATTGCCGGAACATACCTGTTAGTCACTTTTTCACCAAATGTATCTCAGGAGGTAACTGCCGTCAAAGTACAGAAGTACCTTGTAAGCTGGCAGTTCCTAATTTATCTGGTGAGTTTTTCTTTGTTTTGTAAGAGCTTCCAAAGAGTTTTAAATGGCTTTGAGTTGTAAATTAGCATGGGTATTACATAAAATGTATATTTCCATCACTTTACGACTTACAAATGAAACATATTACTGAGAACCCTGTCAACCCACCCTTGTCCTGCCTAAGCATTATATAACTATACGTTTTATATGTACGATCTATACATTTCATGTGGGAATAAAGATTTATGGATTCAGAACGCATTTCACGTTGTCTTATCAGGACCCCCCTGATTTATAATCATGCATGTGTTTATTGGTATATTTAGTCATTCTGCATGCCCTGCTCCAAAACCATTCTGCGTTCCCAAAGCTATATTTTTCTGAAATCCTACTGGAGAATGAAAATATGTCGTATTTTTAAGGATGTTGGCTTCATATTCACTGGTTTGACAGCTGACTGACATCAATTAGTACAAATGGAACCTCTCAGCTTCGCACGAGTTATCTCAACCATCATTATTGCTGTCGTAGCCATTTATGATTTAACTTGTGAGGATTGCCCCAGTAACTGTATTATGCTGTCAGAAGCCCATCTAAAAGTCATTGTATAAACGAAGGAGACGTTAAAGTAGGGGATTTATGCATACAATCTAAAATGGCAGGAAAAGTGGCCAAACCTTCCAATTAATGATGTCATTGGAGGATTTTAGTAGAAGCAGCTACTTCATTTGATTTATAAATTCAGTTTTATTGCTACAACTAATGTCTTCTTTAATATAGTGATGTGGAATGCGTTCCAGGCCCATCTGTCCAATGTCCTGAAACAAAATCCCTGTCATTTTTTTAATGTAACCCCCCCCCCATAAAATATTGCCTTTCTGTTTTTTTGTTAATGTCTAGAAAGATTTGTTTGGATGTGTGTGTATATATTTTATCATATTATATATATATACTACTGTTAAAAAGTTTTGGGTCACCGTTTCCAGCTGCTATAGTCAGTTGCAACATTAACAATATATTGAGAAAACATGAAATATTCTGCTAAAGCTCTTAGTATTCTGTCCACTAACTGTATGTCTAAGGGATTCATTAGTAAATGTATGAGCAGATCAATGGAGAGAGGAAATAATTAATATAAAAATTAGGTATGCCATTAAAACAGCCTGCCGCTGGAATTTTTAAAACTAGTGGCTAGTTAAAAATTAGTGTTAGTGTGTATTTACTAAAGTAAAACCAAATAATTAATGCACTGCACTAAATTTTATTAAAAAACAGTCATTTTCTTTAGTTCCCTTATGTTGTTGTGTCTGAAATGAATAGAGAAATCTGTAGGTTTGGTTTCTCACTGACGTTTAAAATCATAAATCAAATAAGTGTTGGGAGATCCATTAAAACAGTAAATCTAATTCTTAATACTGCATGTATCGCATTACAATACCGAATTATTTTTCTAGTTATAGTCTGGTAATGAATGCGATAGGTTTGCATTTGATGTAAGAACTATGTACTGAAATATCATTCTTTGGTTTCCAGATCTTAGAAATAGTCATCTTCTGTACCTTGCTGTATTTCTACAAGAGAAAGGGGGTGGATCACATTGTGGTTTTGTTACTCCTGGTAGCATTGCTTGGTAAGTACATTTCCATCAACTACTTCCGCCATATGCCCAGGCAGAGAGCTAGTAATGGTTTTCCGTTGGATTTCTGTCTTCTTGCTGGCCAGACAATACTGGGATCATTGGGAAAAGGACAACAGAAAGTTAGTCACCTCCTGTTACATTGACTTCAGCTTCCTTATCTCAGATGAATCTGGTGTTCTTTCCTAAGAATTTTGTCTGTCCTAAGAACGTTTTACTAAGCAGCGAACCCTGTACTGCGTCAATGAATCTGGGAACTTCACAAAAATTCACCAAATTTTTTTGTTATTATTTTCAGCGTCTATGGCAGTAATTTCGGTAAAAGCCGTGTCTGGTATGATAACCGAAACCTTCAAGGGTAAAATGCAACTGACGTACCCTATATTCTACGTCATGTTTGTTGTAATGGTTGCCTCGTGTGCCTTTCAGGTCAAGTAAGTACTGTGAGATTTTTACACTTTTTTGTACACTTTTGTTGTACTTCTTTGTGCTTTTTATTTATACATCTATATTTTTCTTTTATCCGCATGTGAACATTGAACAAATATTCAAATTCGATTTAGCCTTGCTGGTAGTTAAACTTGACCTAAAATGTTGCTAAGGTAAAACTTTCACAATTTTTAAGCATTTGCCTTCACACACATGGCTGTATTTTGCAGCCCTGGACTCTGGAATAAAATACTTTTTGTCAGACTTGTGAGTGTAATAATGCAGGGGTGAGCATAGGGTTACTGGTGCCAGGATTTCTTTGGTGCCCCATTCCCTGGCACACCTGCATACACACAGACTAAAACATGCTAACATCCAAACTCACCCTAACATCCGCAAACTCTAGCATCATCTACTTACACCATACACTAATACACAGCCACTAACACTTTAACACACACTCACACCATACTCCAACATGCACAGTCACACCTGCTAATGCAGGGTCACATATCGATGTGTTAGGTGGCCCAGCTGGGCACCTCCGTTGAACGGGTGCTGGAATGTGCTGTGCCTACTTTAGTAGGCCCTAAACAGAAGAAATTACACATTAGAATTAGGGTCACTGAAATAACATGGCTAAATGAATGACCAATAATTAATTTAAAAACAAGTCAATACATTAAGATATGCGGGAAAGGATATCTCTTATACCAGATCACATAACACATCTGTATTGTCCCCGTCAGCCCCAGCCATGTCCATACCTGGGAATTCCGTGTTTCGCCGGTGTCACGTTCTACCCAGGCTGCAGGGCTGCATATCTATCTTGCTTCAGTTTTTCTGTTTTGCTTTAATCCATTCCTGGATTTCCGTATGCTCAGTTCTGATCTTTCATTCCTGGCTTCTAGTTCTGCTCTTTGCTTCTGCTCTGTTTCCTTTATAAGGTGCGCCCCACCTGTGTGTTTTGTTTGTCGCAGTCTGCAGTCTAAGGTATGTCTCAGTGCTATGCGTTTTGATTACGTTTGGTTTGTTTTGTATCTTTGTCAGCAAGGATTAGCGTTAGGACCCACCGTCATTGGAGTACTTTGGCGTAGTGGTGGGCTAAGCATACTATGGCCATAAGATGTGATGGAATCTCCAATAGTTATCAAGCAGTCCTAGGCTAGTTTCTGTCTTGTATCCCCGGCAGCGGGGTGTCCTGTCTTGTTCCCTGTTGTGCCCTGTATTATGTGTGTCTTGTCTGGTTCTGTTTCTTGCGTGGTCTCTCTGTTCCTTGCTATGTCCCCCTTGTGCTCCCTGTCCCCCTTGCTTGTTATGTTTCTGTTATATCCTTTGCTTAGCTTCCATACTCCTGCACGTGATTCTAGTGATATGTTTCATGCCTGCTCCAGGGTGCCTGCAGGATATCACTTTGTTTCCTTTTGGATTACATCTGCTGCTATGTCAGGGCGCTGGTATGTGGCTGCACAACAGTGGTCGCCCTGCAACCAGGCCCTGTCCTACTCCGCTACTGCACCGTAACTCCTGCACACAATCTTTGGGCACGCTGGGTCCTTTCAGTCATCCGTATGGACCCGGTTCCGTGACAGCCGGCACAGGAAAACTGTGGGTTGCGACGTTCTGACATGCCCCACTTCCCGTCAATTTCCCCCTTAAACAGCGTCATCTCCCATTGACATCAGCGGGGACACCTGCTACATCAGCGGGACTTCTGCCCCCGCATCTCACAAGGGGGGCTCCAGGTAGCTGGAGCTATAAAGTTCCCAGGTATGGCCATGTCCCCATCAACCCCTGTTTTGTCTCCACTAGTACCTATAACCCCCCCGTAACAGTCTGTATCATCTTTATATATTCCTTTTCACTTAAGAACAAAATATAAAATCTCTGTACACACAAGACAAGTGAATTTTTATTAGGTTCATTATAATTTACCATGTTTTTTTTTCTCGAGCAATACTTGGCTTTCAGAGTGGAAGGCATTTGTTTAATGAGGCTTTCTGTGTTTCTCAGCTTATGTGCATTAGAAAGCGTTCTGGCTCTTGCTGAATAGTACACTGCATAAATATTTATGATGATGGTAACTGCAGAATGCCAGCGGAATAATTTTGTACATATTTATGTTTTTCTTCTAGGTTTCTAAATCAAGCAATGCAACTTTACAATGCCACCGAAGTGGTGCCAATTAACTTTGTGTTCTTTACTACAAGTGCCATATTTGCAGGTACTAAAAATGTTGTTTGGAACTAATGTTGTTTATGTTTGCATAATGTTACTAAGTAGAAGTGTTATTTTCCCATATTTTTTGCTTTAGTTAATTTTTTTGGCACCATCTGTGTTAAGTTAGATCAGCAGAGCTACAATGGAGCAAATAGTTCTCATTTGGTTGCTGGCACATATAAGCTTAATAACTCTTCTGTAATTTGGTATGATGTCAATAAAGTATGTTTCCTAGTTACTCCATGTTATACCGTCTCAAAAAAATGCATTTAATGCCACCCCAGCTTGTGTTTTTTTTTTAACATAACAAAAAAATATTTTCAGAGCAAGTCCCTCTTTACCTAATGCAAACTTAGTCTGTCAATTCTACTTTTGGAAAACCCTTTGGATGTATGCACTCTGACTAATGTTAGTGCCGGAACATACCTGTTAGTCTCTACAGGACGTAGAGTTAAGAGTTTATATGGGAAGATGTGGTTTAACCATTGTTTTACATCTCACATCATTTTTTAAGTGATGTATTTACATATTAATACTTAGCATAGTGTTCTACCACAGGAGTGACAATAATGTAAAAAAAATAAATGGTACAAATCATGATCGGTTTTGGATGAACTTCTTCTGGACCTTTGAAACTGATCCACTGTCCAAGGTTAACAAGTATTGTCTAGGAAAATGTATCACCATATACACTACACTTTATGACCAAAAGTATGTGGACACCTGACCATCACACCTATATGTGGTTGTTGGACATCCCATTCTAAAACAATAGGCATTAATATGAAGTTGCCACCCCTTCCTTTTCTGGGAAGGCTTTCCACAAGATTTTGAAGTGTTTCTGTGGGAATTTGTGCCCATTCAGCCAAAAGAGCATTTGTTCCTCCAAACCAAACTCATCCAACCATGTCTTTATGGAGCTTGCTTTGTGGACTGCGGCACATTCATGCTGGAACAGGAAAGGGCCTTCCACAAACTGTTCCCACAAAGTTGGAAGCATGCAGTTGTCTAAAATGTCTTTGTATTCTGTAGCATTAGCATTACCCTTAACTGGATATAAAGAGGCCAAAGCCTAATTTTCTTTCTCCAACCATGTTTACAGTAGGCGCCATGCATTCCTGTAGATTGCTTCTCAGATTCGGCCATTTGACTTCCAGATAGTGAAGCGTGATTCATCACTCCAGAGAACACGTTTCCGCTGTGCTTGGTCTACCACTTTGGGGCTGAGCTGTTGTTACTCCTAGACTCCTCCACTTCATAATAATAGCACTTACAGTGAAGCGGGGCAGATCTAGCAGGATAGAAATTTCATGAACAGACTTGTGGCAAAGGTGGCATCCAGTGTAGCTGTCATGTTTGTCATTGAGCTCTTCAATATGACCCATTCTACTGCCAATGTTTGTCTCTGGGGATCGCTGCTTACGTGCTTCATTTATATGCCTGTTAGCAGTTAGTGTGGCTGAAACACCTTAACTCGAGAATTAGGAGGGTTGTCCACATACGTTTGGTCATATATTGTATATAAATGCACATTCGTTTTGTTTCTGATAACTTATTAATATGTAAACGTGAAACATTGTTTTTGTATGTTTTACAGGGGTAATATTTTACCAGGAATTCCAAGATACAACAGTGTTTAATGTATTCATGTTTATTTTTGGGTAAGTACCTTTTATATGTCAGCTCACTGACATTGTGTAATAGTTAATGAGCAAATACTATTAAACTGGGCATTCATTTTACCCCTCCTTTTGTCTAAAGTGCCTTAAGGCTAGATGGCAAGTTTAATGGCATGATCCTTAACTCCTGTTGTATGTGTAAAAGTTTGTTATATATATTTGTTTACTCCTACATTTTTAAATTGTACAGCACTGCATGGAGCCAAGCCAACTAACTTTGTTTTTTTATTGTTACCCTTTCTTAGACAAATGCTTAGCTAGTAGTATACCTTTAAAGCTACAGAGCAACTAGGAGTCATCTCATTGTGTAAAAGCAAAATAATAAAGCAAACTGTGGTTTAGTGAGGAAACGGTTGATGTTTGAATGATAAGCAGAACCAATAACCATAAGGCAAATTAAAAAAATAACCTTTCCACCTAAAAGGCAAATCCAGCTTTATTTTCAATTTACATGAATATTATGAGTCCATTTTCCATTTTTGGAGTTCTGTCTCCTTATCTTCCACACCCTGGCTGCCTCTGCTGAACATTCGTAGTGCTCAGTGAAGTCAACGGGGTCTAAGCGCCTTTGAAATCAATGATGGATAAAGGCAACCAATGCATCTAGCTTCAATGTTGTCAATGAGAGTGCTGCTGATCATGCTTCTTCATAACGTTTTCGTAAAGGCAACTGGCCTGGGGGGGGGGGGTTGCTGACAACAGGTACAGGTTTCTAATTGCCTTCTGGTCTGCTCGGGTTTAAAGATTCTGTGACCCTGTATGAAACTTCTTTCATGTGTTTTTGCTTAGTAGTTCACATTCCACCAGGGGTCTAGAGTAACTAGAACTTTGTAGCATGGGCTTGAGGACTGGATCCTTTCTGTACTCTTTTTTATGGGTTTTCTGTTTCTTCTCAGTGAATGTATGTTATAATATACTGAATGTGCCATCTGGCAAATGTGTTTTGGGCTGTTTTTATTACTGAGCCACTTGGCTGGAGCTCCTCCGTAGGCTGGATGTTGCCAGCCCTCTCCTGCAGCCGGGGAATTCTGCTCCTTTGGCAATGTGTCCGAACAGCACCCCATACATTTATAACCAATTTTAAAGATTTGTAGAATGATTTTTTTCTGATGCCCTGGCACTATGTGTCCTCCTGTGTGGCACTGACCCCCCTTTCCCAACACTTTTACCCCTGGTGACTCCGCTGCTGTGTAAGGTTGGTGCAACTGATCTACCGAGAAATAAACATGATTCAGTATAACATGGTTATTCCTCCACTACGGTACTTGAAGGACAGGCGGAAATTAAGCTGTCTGTACAGTATAATTTACTCATCCAAATAATTTCACCAACAAGTGCTTAAAATGATAGCTGTCTAGATCAAGAACCTATATTCTAAGAATTTTGGTCCTTCTATCCAATTATGCAAATGCCTAGTACAGAAAAAAAACTTACTATAATACACTATTGCAGATTTATATAGTGCAGTGTATCCTAACAATGATATTAAAATACTAGTCACAATTTTGTTTAGCAGATTACAGCGCTATGGAATATGAGGGCGCTATATAAAACTATATAATTAATATTATTTATTATGAGTGGTCCCCGTGCGATCAGTTAAGGTGTCTGTAGCTGGCGGTGTTTAAGCTGAACATAAGGACTGTTCCCCTCAAGTAAAATATGAAGCTTTTCAGCTCTCATAAATCTTTTTTTATTCCTGAATCCAGGCACGCTTGTAAACATTTTCTCCGATTCTGTAATCAATAAAATACATTTTAAACTATCAATTCTTACAACTTCATCTAATTTGAAGCTATAACAGAGCACTTTTATAGAGACATGATCCAGTAATTAGTCTCGGATTTTGCAGAAATGCTGTCTGGTTTATTTCGTATCCGCTTACATTAAAACCAAAAGTGGCTCTTATTATTATTTATGGTTCTTATGAACTCAAGTGCCTCGCAAGACAATGCATATTATAATTAACAAAGGTAATTGTGGGAATAAATCAGCTTACTGTGTAAAACATTGTACCCATTATTAAAAAGTCTTAGGGTACTCATGTTTCGAATATATGAAAAATAAATGTGTAAGTTGCATATCAAGCTAATATTTTGAACACCTAAGGGTTAATTCTACTATTTCGGTGATGTTTTGTTATTAGATTTGTTTTGGTTAAGTCGAATGAAGACTTTTAATGTGTTACCGGTTATGATTTTCTTTTCTGGCTATTAGCTATGCTCAGCGTGTAGAGTAATTTATCCCCCCTACGATTCATGCCGCTATGTTTCAGACACAATCCTTGGGTATTACCGCTTGTTGAAAAGGACAAATGGTCAGAATGTGTGTAGCCCCGCGTTACTGGATCACTTTATCAAGCATCAAAGCTGCTGTTGAGGGATAGTTTGTGAACTGATTGGCAAGAATATTTATTTCACAAATTTGTGTCAACTGGAAAAAAAAAACTAGAAATCTGAAAAAATAATTAACTTTAAGAAATAAATAAGTTTAAATAAATATTTTCTGAACAGATATTTTACAGCATAACTCCTATTACTATACATTGAGCCACACATAGTACAGCATACCCCCCATCACTATATACTGTGCCAGACATTGATGTGGTAGGTCTCTGCTCCTGAAGCAGCCTGCCTGTGCCACTTCTGCCCCTGAAGCAGCCTGCCTGTGCCACCTCTGCCCCTAAACACTTATACATTGATTCATTCACTCACTCATTCATTTTCCCGCACCCCCTTAACTCACCTACAGATTTCACTGGTCCAGGGGCCGGCCGAGCAGCACTGGGGCCGCGGAGATGTCTATGCGGCCCGACTGCCGCCTAATGGGTGCTCGCATCTTGCCGCTGTGGCACCCGCACACTGTGTGAGGAAACTCTTTTCCGCCCAAGGGAGGCAGGGGAAGCTGAGGGCCCGCGTTGGGCGTCTGCTGTCCCGGTGCTGCTAGGGCTGCCCATCTGGAAATCTCCTGGTTTCCTGGTAAAGCAGTCCAGCCCCGGGTGCACGCTCAATGCTGACTTGATGGCACCACCTTAATAAATGGCGGACTCCCAAAGGCACACTACTGGTCTTGATATCTGGGCCTTTCTTTTTTTTCTTTTTTTTCTTTTTTTTGTTATAAACTTTTGGATATTGGGCCTTGGGACTAACTTTACTACTGTACTGAGTCAGCCCTTCAGGATACTTAGGCCCTTATTTCGAGTGCTTACATCACGAGATGTATACAGTATAAATATGTTTAAAAATATTATTTTGTGCTTCTCTCCTCTTGTGGTATGACAGTATATGAGATTAGCTCCACGGGGTTTCACAAAATTGCTAATTCTATGAAAGTTTCAAAATAATTGTTTTACGCAAACCTGTTTGGGGGGGTCTTTTATGAACTGTTATATGTGGCTGCGCAGTGTAACTCATGCATATTCTAAAGTAAATTTATGTCTGCAGGTGCCTTTTGTCCTTCCTTGGTGTGTTTTTAATAGCAAGAAACCAAGAAAAACAACCCTTGCAAGAACCTTTTATCAATTTTGGTGACATTCCTGGTACGTAATATACGAGTGCTTGGCTAAATAAGAGGAGGCGTTAGCAGCACACGATACAAGTCACTGACACATTTGTAAAATAAATACGGCAGATCTGGATTTATTTATAGTGCTCTATTGATCTATGGCGACCTGGAGAGCTGTGATTATATGTTTATTTCCACTTCGACTTACACTTCTTCTTCCCAGATTGCACAATTTCCATGCCATCATATTTCTTTCCTGTAAAAGATCTCTGAAGGAATGGAATTGGAAGCATTCTCTTGGAATCCATTGCTACATTCTAAAGGAATCCCAATTAGACCTCAGTGGAAGAAAATCCCATAGGTAGAGGATTATCTCACCCGTGCACAGCTCTGAGTACATAGACAAATGTACCTTACTCTTAACAAACCGGCCGCATATACAACCTTCACCAAAAAGCATTTGTAACGAATCGGCAAGTGTAAGCCTTTGAATATTTGGTAAATGCCAAAACATTTCCTTTTACCCCTGGTGACTCCGCTGCTGTGTAAGGTTGGTGCAACTGATCTACCGAGAAATAAACATGATTCAGTATAACATGGTTATTCCTCCACTACGGTACTTGAAGGACAGGCGGAAATTAAGCTGTCTGTACAGTATAATTTACTCATCCAAATAATTTCACCAACAAGTGCTTAAAATGATAGCTGTCTAGATCAAGAACCTATATTCTAAGAATTTTGGTCCTTCTATCCAATTATGCAAATGCCTAGTACAGAAAAAAAACTTACTATAATACACTATTGCAGATTTATATAGTGCAGTGTATCCTAACAATGATATTAAAATACTAGTCACAATTTTGTTTAGCAGATTACAGCGCTATGGAATATGAGGGCGCTATATAAAACTATATAATTAATATTATTTATTATGAGTGGTCCCCGTGCGATCAGTTAAGGTGTCTGTAGCTGGCGGTGTTTAAGCTGAACATAAGGACTGTTCCCCTCAAGTAAAATATGAAGCTTTTCAGCTCTCATAAATCTTTTTTTATTCCTGAATCCAGGCACGCTTGTAAACATTTTCTCCGATTCTGTAATCAATAAAATACATTTTAAACTATCAATTCTTACAACTTCATCTAATTTGAAGCTATAACAGAGCACTTTTATAGAGACATGATCCAGTAATTAGTCGCGGATTTTGCAGAAATGCTGTCTGGTTTATTTCGTATCCGCTTACATTAAAACCAAAAGTGGCTCTTATTATTATTTATGGTTCTTATGAACTCAAGTGCCTCGCAAGACAATACATATTATAATTAACAAAGGTAATTGTGGGAATAAATCAGCTTACTGTGTAAAACATTGTACCCATTATTAAAAAGTCTTAGGGTACTCATGTTTCGAATATATGAAAAATAAATGTGTGATATCACTTTAGGTGCCATAGGTGAAAAAAAGGGTTTCAACCCCCTTTACCGTGTGTTCCTTGTAGTACTAGTGATGTTCTATTGCACAAAGTACCTTGATTAGAGTCTGAGAGCCTTTGTAAGCTAGGCTGAACTAAATAAATGAAAAACATTTCGTTAACAAAAGTCATTATTCAAAGAATAAGTAAGAGTAACTTTTGGTTGTGCACAAGTAAACCGGCTGTGGTCCCCACCTTCTGGACCCAAGTAATAATTCAGGTTCCATTGTGGGCAATTCAAATGCATGCGTCCGATTCACGGAGACAAGTGGATTCGGATTAACTAAAAAAACAGCTGCCAGGTTAATGTTTCCACAGAGTTATCATTTTAAGGCAAATGTTTTAAAGACCTGCCAGTGAAATATGAGTTAGGTAGCACAATCTGCTTTGGTGAGATTACAGATAAGAAAGAAGCACAGAAAAGGGAACGGAATAAAGTTAAAAAGCAATAAATCTGTTCTTAAAAATGGAACTTTGCCCCTGTGTCTGTGAGATCAGCCGGGGATATTGCTGCCAGCTGCAAAATATGTTCTCGGCCTGACTTTAATTGTAACCAGTCAAAGAAAAGTCTATGCCGTATGCTGATGGCGGCTTTGGTGAATTATCCACGTGCACTAATGGGTTTTCTGCCAGGAGCTCCGTGGGGTCTCGTTATGTGGCAAATGCACTAGAGTCTGCTTGTTTCTTAATCCATCTCCAGATAACTGTAATGATCTCCCCTACACATTAACCTATCTTCTGTAAGTGATTCATTTTATATATATCTATATATGTATATATAGATATATAGATATATATAAAAAACAAATTCCGTACAATGAAACCCAGACATACTGACCATCTTGTTCTAGTCATTATTTCCTTGATTGAAGTGTCTCACAGCATGAGAAATCCATCAGGATGAAAAAAGTAAAATTATAACAAGTCGTTGTAATAATGTCCCAAGATCTGTATGATAACAAAAAAAAATATATGTATTGAAGAGTTTTCTTTTATCCTTTTTTTGTTTCTCAGCAGGGAAAGAAACTGTGGATAAAATCCAGCCAAATTTAAACAGCATTTCATACGGGACTTTGCCTAATTAGTTACTCATACGGCTGCCAAAGCAGTGAGATGAAAGCGGAATGAAAAGCGGGTTGTCAAGAGGAAGCCATCACATAAAGCCCAAAATGTGTTACTGTACTGTGTCTAATCATTTGTTTTTGTGTTTTTTAATCTTGTTTTGGCATAAGGTCAATTTGGCAAAACATCATGGGAGCATAAGTGGTCCATGTTGCTAATCCCTGTTCAAGAACCTGAGTAAACCTCTGTTTAAAAATTCCAATGTTTACGTCAACAGAGTTCCTATACGTTGAACCCCACAGAAATCCATGGGGTCTCTGTTCAGAACCTGCAGGTCATGCAGCAAGACCCCCCTAGCTCAGGAATGAATGCTGTCTCCATTGTATTGAAGGTTCCGCTTTACCTGCCGCCAGAGAGATGTACACGGAGAATATACCTCTTGTTGGTTGTTGTATACAACGTCTGTAATAATGTGCAGTGTTCTGAGCAACCCCCTGTTTCTCATCAATACACTGAGAAATAGTTAAATATGCTTATTTACACTGAATAAATTATTTTTGTCACATCATTCTTATGGAGAATGTGATTGTTGACAATATGTATAGATAAATTGTATGAAAGATATATATATGTCAATTAAACACAACAGTTCTTTCCAATGTGAAGTCTATAGAACTTTTGAAAAGGAAAGGATGTTTCTTCTAAGAGTTCTGAAGATCATTTTACAAAGGCGCTGGTCTAGAAATACGTCTGGTTGTTTTTATGCAGACGCTGTCCTAGAAATAGTTTTTTTTTCTTGCTAAATAACCGTATTCTTTTGGGACTAAAGATGGGTCATGGAGTTCTGCTGTAGATTGATTTCCATTTAAGACACAGAAAAGAATAGCCACGTTGTGAATCCTACCGCTTCTAGGTATAGCAATACAAAGCTATAGCCACATTTCTAAAATAAGTGTTTCCCAGTCTGTGTCGACATACAGGGGATGCACCAAAACATTTTACTGTATCCCACAAACTTTCCTTTTTATGGCATACTGTTGAAAGTAACTTTCACAACAGTAGACTTGCGTGTTGACGTTTTTATGTGTGAATCATCATCTGAACATTTCGAGAATATGTAATTGGAGTGAAAGCAGTGCATGCTGTCTGTGTAATGCAAATCCGCTATGACATTATTTTCAATGGTAGCTATAGATCCACCATTGGACCTGCCGAGGACCTTATTTCCCCTGTTGCTTTAAAAAAACTTTTATGAACATTGCCAGTTTACATCAGAAAAATGTAACAGTCTAGTCCTCAATTATTTTTTAAAGCATATGGGAGTCTATTTTACATAAACTTCAAAACATTAGTCATTCAAGACTTCTGTCTCATTTAACTCCTCACCTGGCTGCGTCTACTGAAACCACGAAGCGTGCATAACCCTGAAATCAGTGAGAATAGCTGAAGGCAATCCCATGGATGTTAATTTGAACATCAGTAAAATGGAGTGCTACATGGAAGTGCTTTTTGCTTTCCATAAAGGCAGCCAGGCAGGAGTTAAATGAGTCTGAAGTCTTATTTTCCAACGCCAATAACTAAAAAATGTATCCTCTCATTTTTTTATTTTTTTTTTAAAAGGTCATCTTTTTGGGGTAATAACAGTTATTTTCCCATCTGTAATCCTTTACCATATTATGAAATTTAATGAAACACGATAACGCCTGTTTTAGTGGAAAACAATGCAGATGTTTGGGCTGGCAGGATGGCCTACCGTACCTATTGTAAACCAGCTTTTTGTAAATGTCTTCATAATATAAGTCATAGTTCATGCTAAATAAAGAGAACAGTTGTTGTGTTTAACAGGTGATTCTTATTAATGGTGAGAATAAGCTATTTTGACTAAAAATTAGAACTTGTGTATTTCACAAATCGGGAAGGGGTATCCATGCTGTGCCACAACAACCTACTTATGCCACGGTGAATTTTATTTGGTGTGCACACCTACTGATTTTTTAAAGTTGCTCAAGAAGATCACCAAATTGTCTGAATGTAGACTATAAGTACACTCTGTACATTGCGGTAACAGAATTGTAAGTGGGTGGAGGAAGAGTCATCTGTGCAGCTTCCGGAATAATCAAATTCCATTATTCTTTTAATAAAACCACCTGGCAATGTGACAATCTTAGATAAGTTATTGCAGATTTTACTACCATCTGCTGCTGAACTTCACTGAGATAAATTAGACACTTCCTTTCAAAGTTAACTCCATCTGTATATGGTACCAAAATCTGCCATAACTAATTACAGATGCTTGGAGGTTCCAGAAATTAAAGTTCATGATATGCCTTCAGGACACATTTTTCTCTCTATATACATTCAGCTCTCTCCACTCTCTTACCATTCATGGCTGGGCCTCCTTGGTGCACCTAGTCCTACCGCCTCTGTTCCAGCTTTACCCCTTCCCAACACTTATAGGGTGCTGGAGATGAAGAGAGGCCTCTAGGTCATTCATGTGAAGTTCTCATGCGTTCTAAGCAAAGTGTGACTCCTTTGGGCACATATCGGTAATAAAGGGAAGAAATAATCACGCAAATCCAAGTCTATTTCTAATGCTTATGTATTGTTTTAATATAATTTCAATATTTAGTTTTAGGCCAATGGTCATAGCTTTATATTATTTCATTAAAATCTGTACTATAACATAGGATTTGGAAAAGTGCCATAACCTTTTCATGGGAGAAGAACAAAAAGAATATGAGGTCTATTGTTGACTTTGTGATGACATCATAACTTCAGTGTTACCATCCTCAGCTAGAGAGTCAGTTTTGGTCTTTCTGAAATGTATTATATTTATTTAGCACAATATCTCTACCATGTACTGCAACTGGAATTATCTATTAATAATCTATCATCGATTTACCTGGGACAGTAGCAGAAAGTGTGTTAATCATCTTTTTTTTTCCTAATACAGTTGCGCATGAGTTTGCAATCAGTCATACCTCAGGAAGCAACTATTTTGTGGTTTGTTCATTTATTCATCAACACTCCTTTGTTTCTTTTGGGAAATCAAACAGTTATTGATTTAGAAAAAACCCATTAGATGAGTAACTTCTTCAACTGACAAAAGGTTATCAGACGTTAAATGTCTCCTTTTCCTTTAGAAGAAAACATGTTTGAGGTTTTCCCAGGTTAAATAGGGCAGGTTGTAGAACTCTTTGGAAGTCTGCGTAACATATTTCACTTGACACTGCAGTGACCAACATTCTTTGTAAAGCAGTGCAGACATATGGACCTTAATTGATGTAATTTATCACTTCTTTTGTATGCATGGCCTTGCCAGTTACAGTCTGCAGCTATTCTTGGGGGGTTGGAAGGGGTGGTGGTGCCATTGCGGTTGGGTCACAATGTTCAGACACTATGGAAGCAGAAACTCCTTACTCGCTGGAACTCAATTTATCAGTATGCAATTTCAGTTGAAATGCATCATAGCCCCCTAACAATTTAGGTGGCAAAACCAGGACATCTTTGGTGGTGGTTGGGCTGGAGGCTGAAAGAGAAGCACCATAGATGGTAGAGGGAGAGCTGGACGCAGGACCAATGGTGGGACTTGTGATGGAGATCTATGGTGAAACCACAAGAGATCTGTGGTAAAACCAAAGAAGATCTCCCCGGCTGGCCCATAATACTCCTTGCCCACAAAAGCATGTCAGTGCACACAAATAAAGACTGTCTTATGGAGAATGGGACAGCCGGGAGGTATTAAGAAGAAGCAAGCCGGTGACGTTAAAAAAAAATTAATGTCCTGTTTTTAATTCCAATTAAAACAATCTAATCTTTTTAGCCTAAGATAAAATGGAGTCATAGGTCAACGCTGATATCTTTTATTTGGCCAATATAAACAAACAAAAAAAAAACCACAAGCTTTCGGGACCTCAGACATCTCTTCTTCAAATGAAGCTTATGTAGCTTTGCTTCAGAATACTAAAAATCATATAGAATGAACAAATATGTGCATTTTGTTTTTCTAACAAATGTACAACCTGAAATTTAAATGCAGGTGTTGTTTCACTTGAAATACTTGCTGACATCATAGGTAATTTAGCCATTATTTGTATAAATAATAATTAACCTGTGTTCTTATTTCTCTGAACCAATGTCATTTGGATAGTCTCACAATGCCCTCAGAAGTTAAATGGCCTATTTTCAAGTCAATGTGTCTATTTTTCACAAATAAATGGTTTGTTACATCGCTGCTTTGTAATATATTGTCCCAAAAGTGCCACGGCATCTCAAAGTGCAGAGTAAAAGCAGCCTTTTGCTAAAGCCTGCTATCCCTGAAGACGCTAATGGTTTGGTTATTGTACAGATACCGATATAAAATGTGGCCCCATGCTTGCCTTAGCTTCAGGTCCTATAAATCACTGGCATTTACTGCCTCTAGTTGTGGCTGTGGAAATAAACCAGGAAGTAAAAAAGCTATTTCGTGCTCGTAAACAAAAATAAATAAAAATAAAAGATTTGGGTTTGAAAAATATATGGTTGAATAAATTTGAAAATTAAGCTAAAATTAAAAAGAAAATTAAATGTGTGAAATTAAATTACAGAATAATAAAAAATAAAACAATAAAAATGTACAAATAGATAAGGCGAGAAAGTGATCACATATTTGGGTATTAAAATATCTATGAATATGACCTGAACATATTAGAGACCATTAGCCTACAGATCTCTCCTTTACTGGGAAAGCTCATCTCATTAAAATTATTACTTTCCCAAAATTACTCAACCCCCTCCAACAGCTTGCCCTACCTTGGAACCCAGGGTTGTTACAAGGTTAAATAGCCCGTTTTTATTACTTTATTTAGAATAACAAAAAGCAGTCTAACCAAGTTCCAAATAAAGGAAACTGATATTGGCCTAAATGTGCCACATATCAAATTATACAATATGGCTGCCTTGCTGAGATAGGCCCTGGACTGGGTCAATGACACACATTCATGACTACCCAATTGGACCAACAACTTTGCAGGGGGACATCTTTGCCCAATGTTTTACATACATCATACATGGATCTCCTGGAGCAGGTAAAAGACGACCCTATTATCTATGCGATTATTACAATTGGCTAGGCTAGATAAAGGACTGCATTGGCTATAAACCCCTTACCTCACCTTTTAACACAACCTGAGATTCCAGCAAGGGACACCTCAAATGTTTTACGACTGGAAGACCTAGGGCCCCGGAAAATTGTACATCTTATTGACTATGACAAGCAGTCTATCAAACAAAGGTCTCAGAGCGTGGAGTTTCACCCCCACATAACCATGCCATTGTTTGCATCACATAATGATTTAGATACATTTATCCAGGCTACACACCACACACATGCTTAGCAGACTTTTCGTACCTCCATTTACCCGCTCCTCAGACCGTCGAGCCACAGGCAGAGCTTCACAGGAAACTATTGGTCAAACCCAGAGAGTTCCCAGGGATGCTCAATGGATGTTCCATAACCTGCAAAAATCTTAAAGAACGTATCATGCGTGGTAGCATTTTCTGTAGTTCACAAGTGCCTGCTGTTTACTGTGTTGGTTTTGTACACAACTCACTATGTGCTTTTCCAGTGTTGCATACTTCTGCCTTTTAGGGAACATTCTATAGAAAATATTTGTCTACCCAAATGAATTAACTATCACGTGATGCTTTGTTCCATGTAAGTAAGCATTACAGTTATAATCCCTTTACAAAACTGAAAATAGCATTTGTTCCTTAGTCCACAAACATAAAGAAAAATAGAGCAATGAGTAAATACTGTTTGATGATATCACAGCTGCTGCTGGAATTGCTACCGAGATGGGGGTTCACCGATTCCATTGGTATTTCTTATTCTCCTTCAATAAATCACAAGTTGCACCCATCTGATAAGTTTACTTTACAAACACCCCCTTCATAATATGATGACAAATATCGTTGCATGGTGATAAAACCAGCCTCGTGTTTATGTCATGAATGCTTTTTCTGTAATATGTGTTAAAATATATGCTTAAATATACACAATATGTGGTGAGGCTGTGTTATATATTTATTACAGTGTAAACGCTAGTGAGGAGGTCTATCCACAACTACTCTCTCCATTTATTTAAATAAGTTATTTTCAATGTACAATGTTATGGAATCTGATAGTCCTTGACCACATAATACAGCGAATAAGAAGCCTCTCTATGACCCCACCAGACACAAGCCATATATTTTGCTACATTAAGAATACCAATATGGGCAAAAACCTATTGTGTATGCCCCCAATGATCTGCTAAGGCTTCCAATGTGCCCCAAACCTTCTTCCCATAGGGGATATTTTTCGGGGTTACAGACATCTCCCCCTAGTCCAGATGCCCCAGGTAGCTGCCAGTGTTGCCCCTGTGTAAATAGAAAAAAATAAGAATATGAGTCCATGTTTAAAAATGTTATCTTTGCATTGTAATGTATTGGTATAGTAAGGGAGAATCGCCATGTTGAAGCTGTGTCCTGTACATAATAATGGATATTTTTTATCGAGCACATGATAACATCTCCACGGTCCTTCTGTGCAGAAATGTTAGATAGAATAATTTTACCAATTAATTTAATTGACCCAGGGATTTATCATGGTAGCTACTCAGCAATCCCATCATCATTTATAACTTTCTAAACAATCACGTTTGGGTTTTATTTGACTTAGTGATTGAGAATGATTTCTTCCACTCTCTGGATGATACATCAATTATTCATGACTTGTCTAATGATAGCTTGCGCCTAGAATTTATTCGCTATAAGTATGCACATAGTAATGGGGGAAACAACTGCCAGTTTTATGATGCAGCTTAAAGTATTTAATCAAATAAACAGACATGTTCCTTTATATAGAGTATCTCCATTGGATGAGCAGTATGGAAGGTAGACAACCATAGGGCAGAATCCTCTGGTGAATGAGCTTGCAGTCATTCATTGAGGAGGCAGCCATGGTACAGAATGCTACTTTTACATATTTACAATATAACCAAGTATTATGAGCCAGTGAAGTCTTTGGAGGCTTGGATCTCACTACTTCCCCCAGCAAACCACTTTTATTCAATAACTGAGCTTACATTGCATACAAGGTAAAACCGTGGCACAGAACACAGGCATCAGCAACTTAACCACTGGGATACCTGATGGCCTGGGACCTTTGGTCACTCACAGGATCCTCATACTAATGTTCTCATAGTATCTTGCAACTAGCTTGTGTTATTCTATTATTTAAGGAGATCTGGGTGGATGTCTGGTCTGTAAGAATGACCAAGCTCTGTGTATGGACACAATCAATACTTGTATACAGGTGTTGGGCATCAAATCTGTACAGGTCTATATTGAGAGGATGTAGACTCACAGTTTTTTTCGCCACAGTTGATGGACCTAGCCTAGACTTCAGCCTTATTGACAACATACTTCAGTGGCCTTTCAGTGGCCAGTGGCCTTCACCAAGCCAGTGACAATCATCCATAAGCCAGAAAAACACTGCCCCACAATGTCACTAAACAATCAGATCTTATAGATTGAGAGAGGAATGATGACAAACATTACCATCGCTCACTAAAGGCATATAGTCATTTTTAGTCACAATGTAGCAGATGGGGTGGAAAAAATTCCCCCAAGAGTTGTTTGGGATTTCTGTAATTTTCTATGCTAGTTGAAAAGGCTTCACAGTTGGAAAATTGATGTTATCATTATGATGTCTCTTTTTGTCTCGGTGTATTTTCCACTCATTAAAACGTGTAAATATCAAACACTGTTTGTCACTGTTTGTCTCCTACTTACCATATTTTGTTGCAGTAATTAGCAATGTAATGACAGAAAATAAGATTTTAGTTTGCATGCTAATTAACTGGGACATGTGATGGAATCCTAGTTTATTTGGACAAGGAGGTCCTCCCATTGTTTACTGGCAAGCGGTGATTTCATAAAACCCTACCTGTTTTGTTCCTCCAGCGTTCTTCAACTGTTTCGATGATTTTATACATTTTGTTATATGTTATTTTTTGTTGGTCTTCATACAACGCATTGTATATTTCATAAAATGACTTATGATAAAATCAGTAGAGATAATATTTTGTGGTGTGTTTATTAGTAGTAGGTAGGAGTAAGAGTAGGTAGGTGAGTCTCCTGGACAGTTACTGTTTTAACGCACTTCAACTAACATCTCTCTGATTGTGAAGAGTAAACCTCAGGGAGCTTTTCATGCAAGAGCTGAGCTAACCCTGCAGAATGTTTAGTTAAATCTGAGATAGTATAGAACTATCAATGGGAACTTTGTTCGCATAAATAAGCTGTCCGTGAGACCCTTTCACATCCCTTCATGCAGATTCTATGTAGAATCTCATCAAATGCGTTATCTAAATCACTATAAGACCTGCCCTCATGGAAACCTTGTCATTATATAAAGATACACTAAATAGTGTAACAGGGTTATCAACATGACATACTCATAGCAAATCATCAATGTAGAGTATGGGGCATGTGGGACCATGAGAGTGCAAAGCCGGGGCGCAATTACATGTGGAGAAAACATATCACTTACAGTAGTATAATACCGTGACAGCGAAATATATGAAATGTTCTCCTGAAGAAGCTGGGTTAACGCAGAGAAACGCGTTGAGGGATTGAGGACTGCCATTTCTGGATGGTGGAGTCTTATTTGTTCCAGTTCTATCGATGTCCTGCTGCTATCTCGTGCATTTTGAACATTTGGATGTGCAATAAATATTGTAAGTGTGTCTCTTCTTGATATCATTGTATATATATATATATATAGTGATATATATATATATATACATATATATAGTGATAATATCAAATAACAGATGGAATAAGTATCTTGTGATAATACCTTTTTTATTGGACTAACAGAATTTTAGAATGACAAGCTTTCGGGAGCTCAAGTCTAAAGCATATCTGAGCAAAACGACACATAGAATACAATGTAGTGTGGCAGGAGGGGGGGTGCTTACTACCCAGATCTGATAAGGGAGTGTAATGGTATGATGAGGCAGGACCCCAGATGGCGGAGGTAGCCAGGCCAAACAGGAACCAGAAAGTCAGAGAACCAACCGGGTCAGACAGGTAATCAGGATAAGCCAAATCAGAATCCAGAGACGAGGTCAACAAGCCGAATCAATACCAGGTGAGCAGGAATCAGGAGCCGAATCAGGAGACAGGAACGAGGTCAACAAGCCAAGTCAAACCGGAGCAGTAGTCACAAGCAATGCACAAGCAAATAGCAAAATACACCAACCAAGGGTGATCCAGAAGAGGAATTCCGGGTTTAAATAGGGAGAGGAGGAGGCGTGTCCTGCATTAAGAGGTCAGCCAAGGTTATAAAAGCATGTTACAAATGTAACATGCAATATTAACTTTTGACCACACGGTGGCGCTGTGGTACCCGTTTACCGCGTGGTCGGCCATGCGGTGAAGACGCCGACCGGGTAGCGGTGGTACTCGCTGCCCGGGAAGCCGCCTGAGGAAGCGTCGTGGGAGCAGCCATGGAGCGGGGCCGGAGAGGCAGGTAAGTCCTTACAGGGAGGGTGAGATGTTGTAAAGGGGACTTCAGTAATACAAAAGAAAGACAAACATTTGAAGTCAGAATGATTCAACTATTCAACAGCAAGAATAGAGGACTCAATGTCGATTTGGGTTTCCTGTCCCACTACACAGGTTTTACATAACCCCCCCCCCCGCTATATGTACTGTATTTGTAGTGCACCATGTTCATCTATATGTACCTGTATATATGACAACATGTGTACACATATACATTCCCATCCCATTCTTATATTCATCACTGCATTCCTATTCCCTGTATGTGAGCACTACTATCTTATGGTTTTTTTTTTTGTTAATTTATCTTCAGCAGTGCTAAAAACCCCCCTCCAAATTCCCTACTCAGCACATTTATGACCCTCTGGAGGGACACATACTTTTACAACATCTCACCCTCCCTTATCAGATCTGGGTAGTAAGCACCCCCCCCTCCTGCCACACTACATTGAATTCTATGTGTCGTTTTGCTCAGATATGCTTTAGACTTGAGAAAGGGAGAAGAGCTCCCGAAAGCTTGTCATTCTAAAATTCTGTTAGTCAAATAAAAAAGGTATTATCACAAGATACTTATTCCATCTGTTATTTGATATTGACACCACTGGACTAATACGGCTACAACCTCTACTCTATATAGTGATATATATATATAGAGTGATACCATGTCATTGGATTTTTACCGTTTATTTTTAGAATCATGGAATTAAAGGATTAATTTACTCTATTTAGGAGAGTATTAGTGTTCATTTATCCATCACCTGTGGTGTTTGTGTAATTGTTTGTGGAACCTGAGAGTTCTCAGGTATTGCATGAATATAAATATTTGTTATACATGGCCAGCCATTGCTCTCCGGCAGTGGCGACTCTAGAAACAATATATAGGGGGGGCACACAAGATACCACAGTCAAACTGGGGGGGCATTAATAATTTCCACCATTAAATCATACCACTGAAAAAACACACACACACACATATATATATATATATACCGTATTTGCTCGATTATAAGACGACCCTGATTATAAGACGACCCCCCAAAATCAAAATATTAATTTAGGAAAAAAACAAAAAGCCTGAATATAAGACTACCCTATAGGAAAAAAGTTTTACTAGTAAATATTAATTCATGTAAACTAATTATATATAATAAACTATAATTATTGTATAGATCAACACATTAACACACAAACCCAGCTTTGCATGTATAGATCAATTGAAATTCACTTGTGATCTCAGCACTGAAGGTATATATCAAATAAACAGAATCAGACATACAAATCCTGTATTTGCAGGTATACAATAATAATATATGAAACGTAGCATCGCAGGTATAGATCAAATAAATACATGGAAACAGCATTGCAGGTATTAATCAACTGAACAAGACATACAAACCCTGTATTTGCAGGTATACATAAATAATGTATGGAAACATAGCATAGCAGATATGGATCTACAGAATAACACAGAAACCCAGCTTTGCAGGTATAGATCAATTGGAAAACACGGCATTAATGGTATATTTAAAACCCCCTAAATTACAGGGATAGATCACAGGTTGCACACCCAGATAACACACATACGATTTGCCATCTTTGTCCCATATACACCCTGCCTGTGCCATCTTGGTCCCCAAGGCTCAAACATCCTGCTAGTGCCATCTTTGCCCTTCCACAATTATACATCTATGATACGCACAATCACATTAACTCATGCTCTCCCTCATTCAGACAAATCATCGACATATTAACGCATGCTCTTCCTCATTCAGACAATTCATCCACATATTAACTCATGCTCTCCCTCATTCAGACAATTCATCCACATATTAACTCATGCTCTCCCTCATTCAGACAATTAATCCACATATTAACTCATGCTCTCCCTCATTCAGACAATTCATCCATTTTAAGAAACTACACCCCTTGGAGCTTCAAATGAGGGGCTACATGTATTTCTACAAATAATGATGGAATATGTCGCTTTGGCTAGAAAATATGTTTTTTCTATCCATAGCGACATGTTCATTTGTGTCTTGCGCACTCCAGGTTTGTACTAGAAACACATGCAGCCCCTAATTTGATGCGCCAAGGGATGTCGTTTTTGCAAATGTGTACTTTTTGTGCCATAATTTAACTTCCTACGTGAGCAGTAATGCCACGTCAAGGCTTCAACCCTAATTACTGACCATTCACACGCCTTTCATATCTCCATTCACTCGCAGAAGCACACACCATACTTTAAATACATTCACTCACAGACGCACACACCATTCTTTCCCCTTACAATCCCAAAGAAATGATGGTAAAGGGAGAAAAAAAATCACTTTTACAGCAAAAATAAGTTTTGCAGTAAAAATGCAAGGCGCTCTAGGGATGATATGGTTACTCACGTACTGCACAGGCTAAATGGCTGATTTTAATAATATTTGCAGTTCATCAGGATTTCAAAAATTGCCTCCCTCTACCGTTGGCTAAATTTAACCCCATGATCAAAGGGATCATAGGATTAAAAATTAGTATCGGCCATTTTTAAAAAGGGAAAGTGACTTTTTATAGCTATATGATCGCTGTGGTAACATTGGCTACCACAGTGATCATTTAGCTAGAATACTTAAACTTTTTTTTTTTTTAAAGGTTAAACTACTTTGTTTAAATAAATTATTTTGGGGGTCTCTAGGCAATTTTGATCTTTTTTATCTGCCTTTAGAGACCCCCAAATCATTTTTTTTACATTTTTATTTTTTTAACTTAATATTTTTTATTATTTTTTTACAATCTATATACCGTTGGAAAGGTGAGTCGATTACCTTTCCAACGGTATATGTTGGGGGTATGTAGCTGCTTAGATGCCTGAGATACAGGCATCTAAGCAGCATGCCCCCCATACCTCTTTAACTGACAATTGTCAGTTGTTAATAAAGTTGCGCGGTGACGTCATCGCGTCATTGCGCGAGACGTCACCGGGCAGATCAGGTGGCTCCGGTGATGCCCTTCAGTTTGAGGGGCAGATCGCCGGGGTAGGTGGTGATGGAGGTCCACAGACCTCCATCAAGGTAAGGTAGTGCTAGTGACGGCATGGTGCCGTCGTTAGCACCTGACTGGGACTGCTAGCGACGGCACCATGCCGTCGTTAGCAGTCAAGGGGTTACAAATTCGGCGGGGGGGCAACAGGGGGGGCAAGGAATAACCTAGGGGGGGCAATTGCCCCCCCTTGCCCCCCTGTAGCGACGCCACTGCTCTCCGGGCAATCTCCTTTGCAATGAATAGTGAGGCTGGTAAATTGAAACCGCCACTCCTTGGATTAAATAATAAATGTATATCCATAGTGACATTTACCATGAAAATAACTTCGAGCACAGGCTACCAAGCATCTAGGTATTTGGACTAGCAACTTAAGATTGTTTATCAAGGGAGTAGCGCAAAAACAGCTGGGAAGCTATAAGCTCGCTAAACCTGTTTTACACATTTTTTATGGTTGCCCAGCACGGTCCAATATTATAAAACAATTTCTGTGTTTTCCTTTTAGAATAAAAGGCACGTGAGCCATACATAGCACGTGTTTGTATATCCTAGCATACAAGAGAATTACAAATAATGAATTGGCTCTTTACAAATATCACTGAAAAGCCTTTAAATCCCTTAAATGTCTTGCCAACTGGACTCTGGTTTAAACATCCTTTAAATGTCCCTAACACTTTTTTTTATCATCATCTGCTTCTTGGGGGGGGGGTTACAAGCTGCAACGAGTCTATTAGAATTATAAAATAGAACTAGAAATATCACAATCGTTACTGAAGCACCTTTTAATCCCGGGCTATGGAAGTGCGGAATCATTTCTGAGGTTTTTCTGGGACAGTACTTCTATAATGTATATGCGTTTCATCTCACACAATATGTCAGCGGGTCTAGACTCAGCTTTCAGAGCTCCTGAGAATTTCTCTGTTCGCTGTAATAATAACTATAATAACAGCGATCACATATATCGTACAGGCTCGGAAAACATAGTGGTTCTGGTGCAAAGTTTGTTGAATGGCCTAGTGATTAATAACATCCCATCGGTTGCTACGGTGATAACTCAACCTCTTATACTGTTGTACTTTTTATGTCTAACCGCCTTTTTTTTTTGTCAGAAGAACCATTTTTTCCATCTAATCTACTCATTTTTGCTCCTTTGTCTTGTCTTACAGTATGCTCAGGATCCCCCTATGCCTATCCCATTCGTACATTATATAATAGCTGTTCATTTATTTTATATTATATCACTATAATGTATATGTTTTTTCTCGCTATAGAGTTCAGTCACTGGAGACCCTGGAGACCAGTCCTCTGCGTTGAATTCAGGAACCCCCTAATAGAAATATTAACTTCTAATCAGGAGTAAAAGCTAAACCATAAATCATTTCAGCCTTCATGAGAACTTCCCTATAACAAAGCAACTGGTGAATAAAATCAGAACTCATACAGGATTAGACATATTGCCGCACAATAATAATAAGTATGTTTGAGGAATTGCCGGGATGAAACAAAACTCTTTGATTAAAGACGATAAATGCATAATTATAAAAGAAATCAAATGTTCATCTCCTCTCTAAGGTCATTGTTAAAATTCAATCCACCCTCTCATTTCCACAGCACTGGCACAGATGCAATTACAAATGAATTTTCAGTTCACATAATTCCTTTCATATTGAAGAACACGGTTTCATATTTCTCCGTATTAGAATGTTAATTAGCTAATTTATTATGATTTGAGTCTTGAAGAAATGTTTCCCGTAACGTCTGCATAATATGGATAGAGATGTCATTTCACACAGACTAGATACCTTCTACAATAATGCCACTTAATGCGGCCACAATTCCGCCCACAACTGTCAAGCAAAAGGTTCGCCGTGAATCATGAAGCCCATCTTCTATCATTTACACATTATAACAAAGTAATGTTCTGGATCTCATTATCTCATTCTCCAGGTATGTCGTTTTGCCTTCTCCTGCTCCCCGTACCCAGATCTACAGATTTACTTCTGATTCATTTGTTCTCATGTCCCAAATGTTAATGACTTCCCTTGTTACAGCAAAATATACTAATTCTAGATATTTAATTTCCAAACACTTTGCACTTAAAAGCTAAAATTCTGGATTTTCCTTTTTCAGAAACTACGGCTTATGTCTGGCGTATGCTCCAAGTCCAAATGGACCCAAAACCTGGGAGCAGAACCATATAGGCATAGTAGATCTGGTCAAAGCAGTGAGACCTGGGTCTTCAGAATAATAGTTTATAGTTGTCCAAATTATGGAACAAAAATGAAAAATATTGTACATTATGTGATTTGCAAATTCTGTCATACAATCTATGACTGATGAGCTTCTGTCATAGCACCCATCCAGGACCTTAACACCCTGCAGGGGTGCATAGATCCAGGCCCTGAAGCCCACCTAAGGTATGGGGGGGGCACAAAGACAATTTATATAAAAAGGTACACTATGATGAAAAGATGGGAATCATATGAAAGCCCACAACTACCAGCTTGCCAGGTCCTATTTAAAAATGGCGGTGCTCTTGTTACAAAGATGCGGAGTTTGTAGGCCGGAAAGGACAACAAGGTCACTTTGTAATAGACAAGACACTGCAGTTTTAGTTTTCCCTCCCAAAACATCTGCAGTTTTTTGGACGCACTATTCTGTCACTTGACATTATAAACGCTCCATGTTTAAGTAAACCTCCTGTTTCCTACGCAGCATCCAGCTCAAACATGTTTTTATTCAGGGACGAAAACCATCCAAACCACTAACAGGGAAAAACAAACTTTGCATTCTTTTCAGATACGTTTACTGGATCTTAATGAGCTTTCCAGATGCGTACAGTCAGTGATCCTAGAAGTATGCAAGTCATGGCTGGAGATGAGTTTGCTCTTCTGCCTGATTCTCCTTTGCATACGTCTACATCTGGCAATATACAGATTTATTTCAAATCAATGCTAAACTCACATTAATTATTCAAATATTAAAGTAAATTAGATGATCGGATATTACAATCATCGTCGTTACATGTCAGATAACACGGTGGAATGTTGAAATCTATATGGCAAACTGTATCAGAATAAAAATCGAACTTTACAGCGGTTTAAAGCAAAATACAGACAAAGACATGTGGGGTGGATTGTGGATCAAACGGGGTTTCAGAATTGGAACAACATCCCATAATAAAAAATGTAATGGGTGTATTTTCTCTGATCTTGTTATTTTATGTGGGGAGATGGAATTCTTCCTGCCCCCGGAAAAAAAAAACAAAGTTAAATCTAAACACATAATACCATAGAGAGATCTCCTCTGAGGTTCAACTAGGCAGTTATTATACGTTATTATGCACTTAAACTCTGTTTTCCGTATACCACAGTGACCTCCTTTTCAGGGTACACCCCATTTACACCCTTGGAATATTACCTTCTTCTCAGTGTATTCAGTATGATACATTCCTGCCCTTGTTATTTCCCAAGCAGTTCAAAGGAAAGTGTTTTTAGGGCACTGCTGAATAAAAAAAACCCCACCTAGTTACCCTAGTCTGTGCTGTCTACAAGGGACTCTGTTTCCTCTTCACACAAGAACATTAGTAGGACATTAATGATATCCCACAGTAGATATGAACGGGCACAATTCACTGAAAAAAAACATTGATATCCTTCAAATTTCATGCAAACAAGTCGATATTAAGGTTAATGCACTGACCAACATAGGGGATCTTATAAAAAAAAAACTAAACCAGACTATTGACTGATCGAAATTATGTTACTGTCAGAGAAACATGTGGTTCCATGATACATTTAGTTGATTGGAACCATAAAGTAGATACCAGCCTCTTAATATTACCGACTAAAGACTTAATAGAAAAGGTTGATAATGTAAGTGGTTAATTGTTGTAGAAATAGTTATAAAGAACAGAGGTACATGTCTAAATAAATAGAGGTTTTGTGTTTTCCTAAACTGATTATGTCAACTGTGAACGGCCAAGCTATAGAAGAGCTGTGCCCAGGTGTTCCCACTCAGATAAACCATATCATTAGCTATGTCTCTGCATAAAGCTCACATATAAGGTCTGATTCGAAATGTTTTGATTTTCATTTGTTAGACACGGGAACAGATGGAAATTACATCTTCCCACCCTATATGTCTTGTGTCTAAGGGTTTGACACATGTTTATTGACATTGCTGTGTTTCATAGATGAATCCAAAGTTGTATACTTATTCAAGACAAGAGGAATCCAAGTGTGTGAGCATGAAAGTTCCTTCCTTACAGTTTTGTGTATTACAAGTGCCATGATTTGCCTTCCAGTTAAAAGAAATATGGAAACCAAAGTTTTGAAATACATAAACCTCACATCCTACAGGGCAGTGATTCTTAGTACATCTGCATAGAAGAGAGTGGTTCCAAAATGGATGTGTATCTGCTGTAAATAAGATTAATAATGTACACAAGTGAGAAAAGATTGACAAACTACTGGCCGTGTAACTGTCAGGACATTACTGCCCAACACTGGTTCCTGCACGCTAGGGCTCTACCATACAATGGCCATTCACTGCTACCCAGACCAGCGCTCATGGTGTCTGGGTGCAGTGCGTCCCACACACCCGCCTCGGTGCAACCCTGAAAAATGGCTCATGGGAGGCGGTCTACTGGGAAATTTCCCAGTACCCAAGTAGGCCAGGCTCTGGCACCCGGGGCTGCTTCACCACTCGTCCCTCCTATAGATATGCAATTGTTACCATAGGGTGTTTCTTATGTGTTGATGTGCCTGTAGCATCGTCTGGGTCACATTCATCCTTCATATCCATGCAGGCATTCAGTTCTGCAGTCTTTCATGGCATTTCCATGCGTTGTTCTATGAGCAGCCAAAATGCATTGCAATTTTGCACCTTTCCACAACTGTATAGAGAGCTTTGTTGGTTACAGGGCCGGCCTTTGGGGTGTGCGACCTGTGCGATCGCACAGGGCGCCACACTCCAGGGGGCGGCGCCGCCGCCGGGTCCTCCCCCGCCGCCGAGGGGTCCTCCTCCGCCGCCGCCACCGTGGGGTCCTCCTCCGCCGCCGCCCCCTCTGCACCTAAATGAAAACGTTGTTTTTTTTTGTTGTTGGTTTTTTTTAACTTTATTTAACAACCTCCATGTTAAATAAAGTTTTTTTTAACTTTATTTAACATGGAGGATGTTAAATAAAGTTAAAAAACCAACAAAAAAAAAAACAACAATGGTTTCATTTATGTCCCGGGCAGGGGCGCCGAGCGGTTGCTCGTGAAGTTCTCAGCAACCGCTCGATGCCCCTTACTCTCCGTGACTCCGTCGCGGTGCCGGCGCTCAACATGAAATGCCGGCAGGACTCCTCAAGGTAAGTTAGGATAAGGAGAAGTAGGGAGAGCAGGGGGATAGTTTGAAGGAAGAGGCAGAGGGGGGTAGTTTGAAGGGGCAGAGGGGGGGTAGTTTGAAGGGGCAGAGGGGGGGTAGTTTGAAGGGGCAGAGGGGGGGTAGTTTGAAGGGGCAGGGGGGGTAGTTTGAAGGGGCAGAGGGGGGGGTAGTTTGAAGGGGCAGAGGGGGGTAGTTTGAAGGGGCAGAGGGGAGTAGTTTGAAGGGGCATAGGGGGGTAGTTTGAAGGGACAGGGGGGGTAGTTTGAAGGGACAGGGGGGGGTAGTTTGAAGTCACAGGGGGGGTAGATTGAAGGGGCAGAGGGGGGGTAGTGAGGGGGGGCGCCAGAGGAGTAGTTCGTACAGGGCGCCGGAACACCTAAGGCCGGCTCTGGTTGGTTATATGCTTTTTCTGATATTGTTTCTCTGGTAGTTGGGTTTGGCTTGTTCTTTGACCTTGCATGTACTCATTCTTTGGCATTTTCCTCTTACTTGAACTTGGGGCAACATGGCGGTGCTACTTTTCCCCTGGTTTTTCCACGGCTAACACTGTGCAGAAAGTCCTGCTGGTTATTCTGTTATATCTAACTTAGTGTTACATTTAAGGATAGCTGCCCATTCCATTTTCATTCTCTAAAGTAGTTCACAATGGTAGGATTTCCCACCAAGTTCCCACAAGGTTCTTCTGAAAATCCCAACAATATCACTGGGGACTGATCCCGTGAGAACCTGGCAGCCAAGGGCCGCATACTGAAATATAACTTATAGTACCAAATATATTTATATATATATATATATATATATATATATATATATATAAGCTGAGTTGGTAACCAATTGCCTTGAGTTTTGGCTTAATTTGCACTAAAATATAACGAAAATCAGACAGTTTTAGATTATGACCTATTGCTCTTACATCTCGCCTCCATTGAAATATATTTCCGTCCTTTACTATATTAAATCCCTTTACATTAACATATTTATTAGTATTAGACATAACGATACAGCAAAAATAAAATGATCTTTAACACTATATGGTGTGTTTACATTACTCATCAATCGCAAATAAATAAATAAAGTCCTATAAAAGAAAAGTCCATGCTGAAAGTGAAATCTGTTTTTAGCCTTTATTCTCACCGGGGGGATTTAAGTCAATGAAGCCAAGATCTCCCAAAATAACCTAAAAGAGAAATGAAGTCGGCAGCTTAGTTTTCGTGGAATAATTGAAAACAACATTTCACTATTAGAACTCCTTTAAACTCTTGGCTCCTTTTGTAATTTGATTCTTCCATTCTGTTACTGCGATACAAATCTGTCCAAAATGTGGCCTGCTCGGTATATCGAGCTAAATCTATTCAGAAAAATAACCTCAACAGGAGATAAAGAAAAAAAAAACACGAAAGAGGGAGAAAATTGGAATACGCTGCTAAAACAACAACTCAATTATACATAAACTGCATAACACCTTTTTTTAAAATTCATTCATTGTATCAGCCTCTACCATTACTTCTGGGTGGCTGTTCCACATATCTACCACCTTCTCAGTAAAGTAAAACTTCCTTACATCACATCTAAACCTGCGACCCACTAGTTTTAGACTACGATCTCTTGTTCTAGCATTTCTCCTCCATTGAAATAAACGTTCCTCCTGTACTAAATCTCTTTAAGCATTTAGTCCCAGCTGTACACATTGAGATCCCTGATTCTGATAATTTACTAGTCTCATCTAACATTGGTACATTTTCATATATGTTGACATAGAATGTTTTTTATACACTTTGTATAATTAATGAAGAATGAAAGAAATGGCTTCGGGATGATAGTATGATGTAAAGGTTGCTTAGCAACAAGAAGCAATTGAGCTCACCTTAGAGAAGCAAGCGCCGGGAACAAACTACAACATAAATTCTGCACATCAGCACCTTGGGGACCGTTCAGTTGCTATCAATATTGTAAAGAAAAATACAACGGATTATTTCTAGTGTATTATTTCCTTTACACTTAGAGTGTTTAATAAATAATTATAATAATTATTATTATAATTATTAATAAATCTATTTACCAGTATCCAAAAAATGAACATTTCCGAATTATTTTTGGGATTTAACATCCTATTATTATAAAAATGCAGAGAAGTCATTTGGAGCACTTCAGTTCTTGGAAAGACCCTGTAAACATGCCGGTGAGCTTTCCTCTTTTATAGGTCATGTTTAGACGTTTGTGGATAACGGAGGAGAATAAAATATTTACTGCTACGGGGCTCCTGAGAATTCCCAAACACTATAGTAAAGCGTATCAGGTTCCGTATCGCCTCAGGGACGTGCGATGACGAGATGTTTTACATGATCCCATGTTAGATATTTATTATTTGGTTTAACACATTGATGCCAGAAGGTTGAGTCAGGTAGCTAGAGAGAAGGCTTTGGACAAACTGAGATTTTTCAGTTCAATGGTAAATAAAGTTCAACATTGATAAATGTAAAGGTCCGCACTTGGCTAATAAATCTATTAAACTAATTATAGAGGAAGTTAATGATCGGTGCAGAAATTTGCTTTGAACTTTTTGGCATCTTACTCTTCCTAGAAGGAATAGTGGGGATCATCGGCTTTGACACAAACAACAAAGCCAAGGCATTTAAAGTAAGCGTGAAATGAAAATGGCAACCTGATGAAAGGTTCTTTACTAATGTCATGTTCTCTCAATGTTCTTCAAACGTACGTTTTATATTATGATGGTATTGAGTCTAAATATATATATTTTTCTCTTGGTAGCTCAGATCTCTTATCAGGTTTTGTATCTTGCTATTCTTGAAATTATTGCTATTTTGCCATATAATTAACTATATCAGCCTAGGTTCCGGCGTTGTTCTTATTCCCGTACACGCTTGAGTTTAGAGGAATTTGCATTCTAGATCATCCATCAAATCTGCTGGGGAAAAAATAGCAATATTTCTTATGTATTATTATTAATGCAGATTTTTGAGAGCCGTTGAGCCGTTGACTGGGTCATTCTTGGAACATCTTTAGAGGCCAAGGTGAACTTCAGCAGTATTTGGCAGCTGATTTTTGGCAAACCTGTTTCTTCTTAGAGCTTAGGTTTAGTGCAATAACATTCGCAACGCAGCTGAGAAACGCACATCCCCAGAGGCGCGTGTGAGAAGGAGCACATCAACAGCTGTCAAGCTTCGCACAGAGAAATCGGGAAACACATTATAAAACCTGTCATTCAGAATTATATTCACGGCAAATTGCTAGAATCTTTGTGTTGCAGATATATCACACCCACATAAACAATTAAAATGTTACCAAAAAAACACCTATGCTTGATTATTATTTTCTACTTAAGTGCAAATTACCGGTACTATACTGGGGGTAGCGATGAAGATGCGTGGAAAGCAAAATTCTGCCAGTATTAATGACATTGTATAACTAACTCAATGAATACATATTATATGTAAGGGAGTCCAACGTAACAAAATTACTTGGCATCACTTGGAAATCGATTGTGTAAACCCAATAAAATATTCCCACCGCAGCAAGATTAGGGGTTTGTGGACTAAAGCAGGAGTTGGCAGGAGAGTTTCAGTTTCATCTCACTGCCTTTACATTATGACGGGCCAACCCCAATGAGCTTCTGCCGTAAGAAGAACTTGGGCAGACTAATGAGCCGAATAGTTACCTGCCATCGAATTCAATGATTCTCTATTTAAATCAGATCTCTTGGAACAGAATGTCTTCATCCAACATCTCATGGGAAATGTTTTTCAGCTCATGTACTCAACCACAAGTCCGCTCCAGCAGTGGCTCAGCATGAGTTCCAAGGGGGTCTAGCTTGACCCTTTATGTCCTGTGCGTTGATTCCAATGGGAACACTTCAACGGCCAGTTATGAAGAAACATTGTTCTGGAGCTGCAGCTTCTCTCTTTTTTTTTCCAACAGGATAAAGAATGCATATTAAAGTACTTACAATGTACTCTAATATACTGTTTTTGAGGCTGAGTGGGAGCCTTTAACAATTTTTAATGTCAAGGTCGTGCAGTTACACACATAGTGTTAAGAGTTTCTCCGATTGGATTCTCCAAGAACTGTTAGACCCCTTTCTGTTGAACCGATGATGTATCCTTTGGGTTGCCTGAGGGCTACAATGTACTAATTAAAAGATACAGGAAGCATGGGATTGAATTAAAGGATTTTCTAAAAACACGCTGCTCATTTTCTCCCCTAAAGCTTTCAGTGTTATTTTCCACAGAGGGAGTTCATGCTTCAATCCATCACTAATTCAATTCCCCTAATTTTATGATATCATTCCGAATCCCTTGATGTAGTTGCCAGTTAACTGGACAGAATTACATAACAGCCTTTCAGGAAGGGATTGATGAAATTCTTGCACTGGAAGCATTATTTTTGACACGGGATTGCACTCATATTGTGACCTTTGCCTTCTAAAACATGACATGATATAACCAAAAAAAGCATCTATTTAAATACAATACAGGAAATAGATTCAACTCATATGGATCAGTGTTTAGATATCCGTTTCACATTACTTTGGTTTCCACCAAACCCTACCCTGTAGAAAATGCACTGGTTTCTAAAATTATTTAACAAAACAAGTTTTTCAGTTTCTTTTAGGCTGATTGATGAGTCTTTCCATAATCATTAAAAGATGGAGAGTCAAACGTGTTCTGTTGGTGCCATCTAGTGGCTGATCTTAATCATTACACGGTGAATGAATGCAGCAAACACTGTCAAATCTTTAAGCTTTCACATATTTTGTGTGGCAAACAAGAGCCTTGTGGAGCTTAATTTAATGTTAACTAAATGGCAAACTGTCAGTATTCAGGCTGGCACCAAGTCAATCTAAGTGGCCCGGTCATAAAGCCAGTATCTAAAAACACGCTTTATGAAAGGGAACATCTAGACTGCCGCACACAAAAGAACCGAACCTTCTGCATGAGGGCGATAACCGTGATATACGGAAATTTGCCCGGTGTGCCGGACGGCCAATCCAGGCCTCTTCTGAGGGGACAGCATGAAAGAGGAATGATATATGGGTACCAAAAGGGACTGTCGCCTTAAACAAGATACGCAGCACATTGGCTTTAAATCAAATATTTATCTAAATTATGCAAGTGTTATGGAGGCGTATAATACAGTCTACCGGTCACAGAAACTCCATACAAAGTCTTTCATAACGCATAATACTTATTAGACCATAATAATCTATAACTTTAGGAACAGTGACCCACCAGACCTAGCGATTGTAATAGATTTTGATGTGATTTGCCAATAATAGGGGATCGCAATACTGAACCCTGCGATTAAAGGCTACATGTAAGTATAATTTGTATTACACCATATTTCTAGAAATTAGTGTAATGTACCTTATGTTAGATGATGGCTGTAGAGACCTTTACTATGTCTCGTCTTTACTCCGTTATTACAATTAAAGCATGTTGGCTTATAAATTATCTGCAGTGCACGCTATGGCTTCCTTTTATCTACCCACAGGCTATTAAAATGGATAATATTTCTGTAGAAGGACCTGTATGATTTTCTGGATACATTTTAAAAGACTGAGGCATTATGCCTTTTTTTTCTCCTAAAGATTCCGTATTTTATTATTATTATTCTTCTTTTACTAGACTGTTAAAATGTATTTCCCCACTCCAAAGTAGCTTCATTATGGCATCTTCAAATGTTTAGCATTTTTATCCTTGTTTTGCTAGAAAGGAGCAGACCTGTTCACGTCTTTCTAGACAAAACAATTGTAGAAGCTTAAAATCCGGCCGACGAAGCTCAAATTTTAGAGTGAATCAAACAATGGATCACAGAAATTTTGTTAATTGAATCAAATGACAACCAGCCCCAATTAAAAATTAGTAAAAATTAGTAAAATTAACTGCCTTCCAAAACTCTACCCTCACGGCTCCTCCAACATTGAAAAAAAAACCCTTACAATACAATTTAAATAGTTACCGTATCGGCTCGAATGTAGGCCGCACATTTTCCCCCCACTTTAAGTCTTTAAAGTGGGGGTGCGGCCTATATTCGGGGTCTAGCGCCCGAAGCCCGGGACATGCAGTGGGGTTAGGATAGGGGACCTGCATCCTACTCCCCGATACGCTCAGACAGCCTCCCCTGCCAGTACTTCCCACGGGGGGGGGTGCCGGCACGGGAGGTTGTCTAAGCGCATCGTGCGGACCATCCGCACGATGCGGGGAGGAGGACAGTGGCAGCAGATCTCGGGGGGGGGGGAGGACAGTGGCAGCATATCTCGGGGGGGGAGGACAGTGGCAGCATATCTGGGGGGGAGGACAGTGGTAGCATATCTCGGGGAGGGAGGACAGTGGCAGCATATCTCGGGGGGGGAGGACAGTGGCAGCATATCTCAGGGTGGGGGACAGAGTGGCAGCATGTTGTTTTTTTTTTGTGCTTTTTTAAAGAAAAAAAACCTTTTAGGGTGCGGCCTATATACGGGGGCGGCCTATATCCGAGCCAATACGGTATATTCTAATACTGCGGTGCAAAAAGGGGCTTGTAATTTCAATGTTTACAGAAGAATATAACAAATTCATGGTGTTATTTATATATGTTGGCATGGGAATGTGGAAATCTATACATTCTCTATGCATACTCTTCAAAAAACCATTATGAGAAAATACAAATGCAGTAATTCATATATTTATTCCCAACACAGTTAAATGTAAAGAAAAATAACGGTAAAAGGCTGTATTGCCAAATCCATTTTTGAGAACAATTAAAGAACATAAATGACTAACATTGCGTGAAATTACATTTAGTTTAACATGCAAGCATTTTCAAGGATCAGGAGAAAAAAAAATGTCTCCTTAAATATGTTTAAGACCCCAGTTACCGTGGGAAGAAACCAGTATACCCAACCTATTGAGAGACTTTAACAGCACTTGTGTGACTCAAAGCATCACTCAGGACTTTATTTCCCGTCGTGGTCCAGTAAAATGGTGATCGTTACACATCGATAAATAATTTGGCAAACCGATATTGAAGGGAGGATGGATTTCTAATCAATACAAATCCCTTCTTGTCTGCAGGTTGGCTCGATAACATATGTGTAAGGCCTGAAACACACACAAATCCTAATGCTTCACCACAGCCAGCAGCCATAGAAAAGTTCCCTTGTGTTACGAACCCAATAAGATGTCTGTTACAGTGTATGCTAAGCTCGGGCAAAGGCTGGGGCCACAAACCAAATGTCAGTTCATCTCTTTGTGAGAGTTGCTCGCCCGATATGTTTTCTGCAAGGTCATCTTTGGTTGTTGAAGGGTCATTTTTCTTCTTGCTCTTCTCTTTCTTTTTATCCTTTTGACATTTCAGCACTTTTTTCTTAAAAGTATCACTGTGTTTAGGCTCTTGGGGGCCCGGGAAAGATTTGTTGTTTAGATCCAGAAAATCCTGGCTAGATGGAATGCAGATGACCGCATGGAGTTCTGGACTACCTTTGCTCAACATGGACAATCTGACCCACACTAGCAATCTTGGAACATCCCTGGGAACTAGGTTTATTACATCAGGTAGATCTTGGGGTGTGGATTTTGAAGGCTGGTGAGCTCTTGGACGCCCACGACAGGGAAGACAACAGACAGAGAGCTGCCTTAGAGTCCTCTTGTTCCTAAAACAGACCACAAACATTTATTAGAAAAGTTAAGACACCATGACACAAATCTGACACAGAATATAATTCATTTGCATGTGAAGTTCACAAATACAATGAATGAATGAATGAATGAATGAATGAATGAATGAATGAATGGAGGGCAGCCACTCAAACCTTTTTTGGTCATCCCTATAAAGTATTACTGGAGTGTATCGTTGGCCAACAACATTGGCCAAAATATTGATAGACTTTCTTTGTGTGGAACTCGATAAGCAAAACCACAAAGCAAACAGATTTAGTCTTAACATGCTCTGAAATCCTTTTTCTACTGTAAATTATTCCGCAGATATATATTTATGTCAAACCAGACCTTAATACGGAGTAGGTAATCTCACGGTCTTCCTTGTCTGCTGTGTCTTTTGACTCGTTGTTGGTAGCGGGAGGGGAACAGATTTCAAGTTTTACATCTTCTGTGGGTGCAACATGAATCATTTCTGAGCTTTCGATATCCGTTCCCTTCGTTTCCACTTCCTGACCCTCAAATGCAGGAGGTTCCGTGCTAATCATGGTCCGAATCTCCCACTCTCTTGTTAGCTGATCCCAGGGACATCGGAAAGGCGCAAGAATACCATGCTTGATAAAGTTTGTTCTCTTAGCTGGTGGTCGTCTAGCATTGTAACAGAACAATTCCTTGTTATTGCAGAGAAGGATAGCATTTAGGCAAACAAAAAAAGTTTTTCTAGAACTTTACATTGTCTTTGGGTAATAGCCATTAGGTTGCACTGCAAAGCATTCTCCTATTATAGATTTATGGTTAAAATAAATATACTATATCAAAAATAAAAGGCTATCAAATCTGCTCAATTAAAAACTGATCTCTTTCCATCTCCCAAGTGAGAACAAAATTAGCTTGAAGATCAGATTTTACCTTTTGTATTTTTCTAGTAGAGAAATCTCTGTATCTTTCGCAGACTGATGTCCAGCCGGGCAGTCAACAAAGTCTCCCGGAACATACGGAGCGGCCATAAACTGAGAATGCTGCAAACTTTGCTGTAAACCTCCAACACGGACCCCTCTGTATATCTGTGCAGGATTTGGAGAGAGAGAGAGAGAGAGAATGAATGAGTGTGCATGTACTCAAGTGGTTCAATGCAGAGAGGGGGACACAGATATAATGCTAATGAAATAAGCATCTGACAATTCTCTGTTATGCAAAATACTTCAAACAGTTTTAGAGCTGAGAACACAGTGGGGTCACGTAATCCCGTGATATTACATGTTGGCATGGACAGCCAGATGGTGCCTCCCCCTGGTAAGGGGATAAGGTTTATCCAGGCAGACTCCGGATGCCATGAGGATGAAAACAAAAAGCTCACAAAGCCTTTTCATGGTCTGAGTACATTACATATTTACCAACATCATAAAAAAATACATGCATATCAACTTACAAAAGGGATCCAGAAGGCCATGCCCCATCCTTTAGGTAGGCAGATGTCCCAGCCGCTGCCCCAGCCTGGTCGTTCAGTGCCAGTGACTTTGCCAGGCTGCTGAATCAAAAGGACTGGGATCTTTGATTCACCGTCTCCCAGATCAAGTTGTGAGCCAGGTACAAGCAGCTCACCGCGTAAACGATTAAATTCCTGCACATAAATAAAATTATATAAACTTTCTTTAGATATAGCAGATCAATCATACATTATATCTTAGCTACAGATTCGCCACCTAAGATGCCATGTGAGAAGAGGCTCTTCGGTTTACCTGTTCTGAGATTTTGTTCTCTGTTGTCTTTGAACGGATTTCAGATGACCAGATAAGGCTATCTGCACATTCTACAGGAACCCCGCTGGACCGCAACAGTTTGGTTTGATCCCTGTCTGTAGAAAGAGAAAAAAAAAAAGCAGAAGTATTTTGTATAGTAAAAGGGTTTAATAAATAGGTTACAAAAAAGCCCTCTTATTACTCATTCAAAATAGTCACAGAAGTCTCAAGGCTGTTACAAAAGGCTGAAAGCGTCTTTATAAAAAAGGTGTATCTGCATTTACAGTACTTAGCAAGTATTAGGCAATGCTCATCATCAAAACAAATTAATGCAACGACATTCATCTATATATTGCAGTTTTTATCGCTTCGTTGGCCTCCCCAGGATTTGAACCTGGATCATCTGTATTGCAAGACAGAGGCTCCCATTGAGCACAAGGCCAGCAGTGGATAAACCTAATCCATCCCCAAACACCACCAGATCAGCTAGAAAGAAACGACATTGTGTTCACCTTCATATTTTTCTAGATTTGGCACAGCCTTTGTCTTCTTTTTCGGTAAGTTTAGCCTTGGATCTCCCAATGTAAGGCCAAGAATGGTTCCGGGTGGAACTTGTGCTGGATCTTCCAGTCCTTAATAAAATAACATGAAATTGTGCATCTGAAACAGATTATCTACAGATTCCAAAGCAGGCCTGCGTCGGTTCCAGAGCCATGCAACACCCTAGGGTCTGGCCTGGCCAACTGGATAGCAGACATTTATAACACAAGTTATATTTTGCAAAGAAATCAGTTAACATATTTGCATATAAAGTATTCAGCAGCAGCTGCCCACGAAGCCCAGTAACCAGTGTGACAATTCACTTAAAAGCTATACATTTCACATAACTCCAAATATTTAATTATAAAACAAGGTTTGTTTTCAGAAAAAAAAAGAAGTAATCTGAAAAATCTTATAAACAAGGTTTTTTTTTTTTTTTTTTTGTGTTTTTACACTCAGAGCTGGGAAACAGCCGCATTGCCATTGAATTTGCGTCTTATAATCAAGGAAAAACGGTAGCTAACAGAAATGTTCAAGCTGTAAATTCTTGAACTGGCGTCAAAACAATGGCAGGCAGCCTTCAGAATGTAGATTTATCACAGATGGCAAGACCTCTCGGTAGAGCGTAATCGACCTAAACACACAGTATGACTTTTTGAACACATACACGTTACCCCAGAACGTGTAAAGTGTCATTTAACTACAATAGACTGTAAAAGTATTCATTCATCAGATTGCACATTCAGTTTTCTAAGAGGGTTCAACAGTCACAGAAAAGTCCTTAAGAAGCCAGGATCAGTATATAAGTGTAGCAATCATTTACCAAGTTACTGATCAACTCATCTGCTTCAAGAATCACTGGCGCTGAGAGATTAAAGTCTTAACTAGAGATTACGTGAGGGCAAGTTTTAAAAACTGCCAATATAGTAATTGACATAAAAATTGATGGTCAACCACTGGAGCTGAACCAAGCTTTTCTTTCATTTACTGGATTCTGGGTATCATTTTCCTTAGTAAATAGAAGGCGGCTGAATGTATTCATTACGTACCTTGCAGCATCTGGAAGAGGGATTCCTGGCGGCTGTGAAGATGGACATTATCTGGATCCGTGCAGTAACTCGCCCACCAGCTGTGCGGTCCGGGATTCTCTGCTGCCTAAGAATAAAATCAGCATATTACAGATTATCCGGTACAAAGTCACTAAACACTCAAGAACGTAAAACCAAAATTATTCAGATTGAAGATGAAGTTAATCACAGGACAGCAGGGACAAGGATTTACATCCGTTACCCCCAAATACCAAGACATATTCAACACTATTCAGTTGTACACGGCTGTAGGATGGGAGTCAGACACACAAGCAGATTTTTTTTGGTTTTTCAATACTTATCTGGTCTACAAAATTAATTAGAAGATCCACATTGTTTTTTTTTTTTTTTCTATGGCACCAAGATGTTTACTTAAGCACCTTAAAGTTTATCTTGATCTAAAATCAGAACCAAGCAGGTCCCCAAAAACCCCAAACCACACAACTATGGATAGAGAAAACGGAAAACTATACTTTATGAAGTGGAGCAGCCCGCAGAGCTTCAGTGAGCACACAGTGTGAAAGAGGCCCGACCAGTCGATAACGAACAATTTCCATAGTCAAATCACTAGAACAGAGAGTAAAATGTTAATACAATATGCATAAACCCTACATTTAAATATTACTATAATACAATGCTATATTATCAACCAAGAAAAGAAGGTATTACGGGAGTTTCTGTATATATAACGATTCTGAAGTTTGGCAGCGGTGCTTGATATATTACAATAATCAAAACATAGATCATTGAGCACTACTCAGTGTAAATAATGCAGAGTAATAAAGTTCAACAGAGTTCCACAAAATGCAAAAAAATAATAAACTGCCACTCGCACGTATCCGATACATTTGTATCTACAGTATATATATTTATATGGTATATATAGATATCCATATAAAAGGCACTTCATCTTCAAATCAAAGTTGTTTGAATGTTCTTAAATATATAATATGCACAGCTGTGATATGCTATAACATTAAAACAACTTGTTGCCGATTCCTTTATTTAGGTATGACATTTTGCCTTTCTAAAATTTCTATGGCTATTGCAGATAGATTTGTATTTAATATGTACCGAGTTCCTCAGCATTATATACACTGGCTTTTGCGAGTGTCAGTTCATGCTTGGTATAGTACAGCCAGCTAAATAAAAGTGAATGAATGACAAATTACGGGCACATTTTTTTTTTAAATCTCTCATTCACAACTGGATTTCCTTTTGTTTTAAGCCATGTACCTATTGACATACTCTTTTTATATTTATTTTTTGAAGACCAGTGTTATTGAAGAACAAAAAAAACCAAAAAGTGGTTTTGTGTGGATTAATAACAAAGTGGGCAATTTAAAAAGGCAAGCAACGTGACACGTACCGAATGGTAACCGAGGCTTGTTTTGATGTCCATTGATAAGGATCGATAGAATCCCTTGTTCCATCACCGACAATCTTTTTCACAGGTACAGCCTTTTCCCCGTCTTTGTCTTGCCTTTTTCTTTTTTTGCCAGGGCTTTCAACAACCGCTTGCTTTTCTTCCCGTTGAAGAACCTGGGCCGGCTCTGGTTTGCAAACAGCATTGTCTGCCATTTCCTCACAGCAGAAAACGTTTTGGAGTTCTTTCAATATATCCTTATAAATAAAGAAATTAAAAAAAGGTCTCACATAGCATACATATATATATATATATATATATATCTCAAAGTATCCACAATACATGTAATCAAAGGGCTTATTCACTAAAGAGAAAATGGATATAGAAACATAGAAGAACCATACGGCCCATCCTAGCGTGCGGTCCTAATCAGGATTGATGATGTCTTAGATTCAGGATACCTTTATGCCTCTCCCCAAGCAGGCTTGATTTCCCTTACACAGTGTTAACCTCTTCCACTCCTGATGGGAAGTTGTTCCATTTATCTACCACCCTCTTAGTAAAGTAATACTTCCTTGCATTACATCTAAACCTCTGTCCTCTTGTTCTAACATTTCTCCTCCTTTGAAATAAACGTCCCTCCTGTTACTTTGTCAAATCCCATTAAGTAGGTAAATGTTTCTATCGCATCTCCTCTCCAAGCTACATACTTCACCGGGCCAGCCAAGCTCTTCATCTCACAGAAGCTCACAGAGCTTGGACTTTCATAATGTATAGCGAAATCAAGCAGAACACTCCCATTAGTGAATAGACCCCAAAATACAGGAACTACCACATCTTACTTATACATCAGAGTACTTCATAACATTTAACATAACAATGTCTCATTAAGGAAAACTGGCAGCGTGAATGTATATTAAAATACCATAAACAATGCAAATGTTACAAAATATCCTCGTAACACTGTCTTAAAATGTTTAGCTTTGTAAAAAACCTATTCAAAGCCAGAGAGGTCGATGGAAAACATCCATTGTAGGCAAAATAGCCATTTAAATAAATATACATGTTGAAGAGAATGCATTGTGTCGCCTGAATTACTGGTGCGTAAGGATTAGTACCTTTTTGAAGGCAGGATGGGTCCAAATCCACAACTGCCTTTTGCTAGACGGTTGCACAGGAGCACAGTTTGGCTTCCAGATAAAAGTAACCGGGGCCAGTGCCTCCTCGGGGTATTTATCCGCTTTGTAAAGGACCAGGGAACCTTGGCGTCTTCCAGACAGACACTGGGCTGCAGCAAAGGAGGGACCTGGAGAAGTAAAGAAAAGCGATCATCAGCAATAGAGCACACGTCGTCATGTAATTACAATATTTTCCAAGGGCATGTTGTCCCCAAAAGCTCTAGAGGTATAACTACTAAAGGTGAAACGGCTGGTGTCTATTTGGAGTAGTTTATATGAACAGCCTTGCGGGAAGCACCTGGCTCCTAGTGTTTAAAATAACGGGAAACCCTAAAATATGTAAATCATGATCAGCAAAATGTGCAGGACCCCATTTAATGCGTGCTCTGGAATCCTACTATAAAATCTCTTATCTTTTCCCATTTGGTTTTGTAAATTACTCCCAACCCTTTAGGACCCAATAAGACATGATAAATCGTCAATTATAATAAAAGAACGGTTAAATAAATCAGATGTGGGTGGCTCAGTAATGGTCTTTTAACAATGTTACCTGTGTCTGTGCTGCAGAGTCTGGACAACGACTTCAAGAGCTCCTCTTCCTCACCAATCAACTCGAGACAGCAGAGATAAGATAAATCCTACAAACACACAGAGTTATACAAGGCCAGCGACCTTCATCAATGAGGCTAAAGCGAGAGAACAACATTAAAGTTGTTTTGGTGGTGTCATTTACTATGCTACCACCAAAGAATTATGCACCATTATACAATTCTCAGCGCTCCCTGTGCCTCTGATTTACAGTCAAACTTCCATTTTCTTTCATTTCAAGACCTTGTATTCAGTCAGTTCAAAGAACACACAAACACTATATGGACAAAAGTATTTGGACACCTGATCATTACACAAACAGGGACTTTGATGACATCATATTCTAAATACATAGACATTAATATGTAGTTGGTCCCCTCTTAAAGCTAGAACAGCTTCCACTCTTCTGGGAAGGCTTTCCACAAGACTTTGGAGCGTTTCTGTAGGAATCTTTGCCCATGAGTCAAACGGCTCCATCCTACTTAGCTTGACAGCATGTTAGACGGTCACAGATGGGTAGTGACAGAATTCCATTAATTGCCCCTTCATGAATTATATAACATTATTATATAATATTTATATACACATAGTGGTGATCAAAGATACCTGTAAAAGGCAATTACTTGTCATTGCTCTGTAACAAGTCCGGTAACTCTTCATGGTCGGTCTGTCTGGCAGGCAGTACCCCCATTTCTTAAGCATGTGAAACCGCTTTGTGTGCCATATGTGGGTTTCCAGCCAAATGTTCTTCCTCTGCCTTCGGTTAAACGCCATCTGCAGGTTTCCATGCCGTCTTCTTGCTTTGCGGCACTTGCTCTTTGACTGTTCCTTTTTCTGGTGCACAGATTTGTCCATCTGTATAGAAGATACACTAAAATTAACCTTCTTGGTCCCCAGTTGGCACAATGGATGCGATAATAAGCCTAATGGGCAAATCAAGACTAAAGGGGAGAACTAGGTGTCACTGCAGCGTGTTCCACCTTATATACCGAATGCAACATTTTCATAACCGATTGTAGTATTAAAAACAGCATTCTTCATATTGCTAAGAGTCAAAACCCTTCCAAAAAAAACCACATTATTTAATAGGGTGAAAATCTGGCTGAATATTTTCTTCTGGGAACAATTACTAGCCATGTGACAAAAGCAGGCAGCCAAACAACTTTTTTTTCTTATACAATTAAACTTTCAGATAAACAAAACAAAAAAACATAAAAAGGTCTATTTGCTTAACATATTTTCTTGCATACAAAAGTGTATTACGCACAAATAGCTACCTCCTTTTTAGCAATCTCTCGCAGTCGTCTTGGTAATCGTTTTATGTCGTAACCCATGGCCCTTCTGCGCATGTGTCTGGGTAAAGACTGAAATACTAAGCAGTTGGAAGTTTTCTGGGACACAGCTTTAGCCATCGCATTGATTTCTGCAGCACGGGCCTGGGCAAACATTGTTGCTGCAGGAATAAACATGTGGTTATTATTCAATGAGATACAGAACAAGAAAAAATATGCATGCAATCTATCTGTGTCCAATAATAACCGGAGGGCCATCAACAGAGTGCGGTTATTGCACAAATATCGCGTTAGAGCACATAACAAGATAGTTTATTAAAAGTGCTCTGCAAAAGGGCTGTAGAATGATAATACGGTAGAAGTGACATAATGAGGGAATAAAAGAAATCCTGAGAATACGAAGATTCAACGGCTGCTCCCACAAACACATAATTTAATAGTTTTGGTTGACTAGACTGTCTAAGACAAAGGTGAAGAGTTTGACAGGTGAGGCCAGTCTGCATGATAAGCAAGGATTTATTTAAGTCTTGTCCCATCAGAGACTTCTTGGGCCTCTACATGACGCAAGTACCTGTTATATATTTAGGAACTAGATGTGCATCAGGGGGCCCTCCTCGTCCTTTGCCTTCAGTAGCCTGAAAACAGGTACCAGGAGATTGACCTTGAAACCTTTGCTGCTGCCCTCCAGAGGTTCCAGGGCGGCTATCTACAAAAGAACAAGATGCAAATTATATTTTTTGACCTTATATCTATAAACATTTTTTTACAACTTTATACATGGATCCAGTGAAGCAAATGCACTCTGTACTACAGCCTTAAAACAGAGCTCAGGACAGAAGTGTCATGCTGATGATTCCCACCAACGATGAACCGGCTGTCTATAAGCGGTGATCTGGCTTTTGCACCCGGCTTACATGGACCCCTTGGAGCAAATGTCCGGCTGTTCACATCCTTTAAAGGGGTCCATGTATTAAGTGGATATAGAGGCAAAAAGGTGGTCATTGTTAACCTAACGTGCACTCGCCTACTCCAAATCCCTCGCAGTGGTGGCAGCAATACAAGATTTCTACGGGAACAGCGAGTCTCTGGGCCTGTCTGGTAGCAGCAGATTAGTGTTCAATGCCTCTGCTACGCCCTTCATTTTAAGTGGAGGGGTTTTCCATTACAACTTAGGTTGCGTATGCAAATGAAAAGCAGACCAAAAAATAAAAATTAAAAAAAAAAAAAAAAAAAAAAAAATGTTAGATCATCATACTTATAGCTAAATAATTTCCACTGACAATGTGTAACCATGTCACTTACACAAGTGCAAACAACAACAAATTTAAATATATACAGTTGGTAAGCATATGAAGGTTTAGAATTTCTTGCTTGTGGATCAGGGAAGAAAGAGAAAGGAAGAAAGAAAGGAAGAAAGAGAAAGGAAGAAAGAGAAAGGAAGAAAGGATTCTTGTTTTCGATGTGACGAGTCAGTTAATTTAGTATTTTAAAGAAAAAAACCTTAAGCTTCAGCTAACACAGAAAACTTCTACTTTAGATATAAGTAGTTTTGCCGTGAAGCTCCGTAACAGAGCCATTTAGGACGTCGGATTACCTCGATGTGGGTGAAAGCTTCCACGTCCCCCATTGCTCGGAGGACGGCCGCCCTGACCAGAACCAAAATCAGACAGGCTCACGCTGGAAGGCTGGTTTCGCATCCGCTTTGCATATTTTTTTTCTTTAGCAGTTGACATCTCTAAAGTAAATGAATGAAACATTTTAGCTCATTTTAGTTTCTCATATAAAGTAAATGAAAAACATTTTAGGGGGATCAATGCGCACACCCTTACCCAGAATCCCTTGCAGTGGTGGCAGCAATACAAGATTTCTATGGTAACAGGGAGTCTCTGGGCCTGTCTAGCGGGTGCAGATTCGTGATTAATGCCTCTGCCACCCCCTTAATGTTAAGTGGAGGGGTTTCCATCGCCTTTACCCCACCATAACTTTTATTAAGGGTTAAACCAAGAAACAGAATGCTGCTACAGACGGTGCGGTAATCATTGTCGACAAGCACATGGTGGGAATAAAACCTATAATCCTGCATTACAGAAATGCCGAAATACAAACATTTAACAATAAAAAAAAAAATCACTTCCGGGTGAAGCAGAGCAGTTGGCTTCTAACAAATCGTCTCGTCGGAATGTATTTGACTCGCGGCCTATAGCGAGTACTCCGCGAACCATCATAAAGTGACAGCTCGTCCTACCTGCGTTATGATGTTTGCTGAAAGCAGAAACGACACTACTGTAACTGCATCCCACACTCCCTGCAGCATCAATCCACAGAGCTCACACGTGGGAGAAGAGCAGTGCGTTCCAAGCCTCGTTCTTGGTCTCACACGCAGACTCTGATTGGTGGATTGTTTTGTGCGCGTATGATTGGACGTCCGTGACAGCAGAACACACCCACCCCCTCTTGCAGCGCTGGGCTGACGTGTGCGCATGCGCATGGAGTTTCAGTGCATGCGGTGTTAGTGGGTAAGTTAGTAGATCGCAGACAGGGAGCTCTTGTGGGGCATCCAGCGATAAGCAACATGGCAGCACTCATCAGAAGAATAATCACCACCACCAAAGCACCAGCTGCAATTGGGCCATATAGGTAAACATCGCTTTTCATTGTTTCCTGTATTGCACACACACACATTCACCTATACAATTCCTTACAGCAGGTGTGTTTCTTTAACAAGGGCACATTAACCCTTGCATTGAAGTAGCCTTTGTTTTTATGGAATTAAAAGGTAAAAAATCCTGCATAACACGTGTCTTTAGATATGGCTAATCTGCTGACAAAACTGTGAACCGGTCGGCGGAGTATGTAAAATAAAGTTCACAAAGGGTTAATGGCACATAACAATGTTTGTGGTTTTTTACACAATTCACAGTTGTGTTTTATTGTAGTGTTCAAAGTGATTCCAGGATAAATTAAGGGTATACAGTATGTAACATGTATTTTACACCCGAAATAAACATTTTTATCCTTAAATTACAAAGGGCGGTAGTTTAGTGGAACCGCCTCCCAGCAAAAGCGGTAGAGACTAATACAGTGAGAAAATATACACATGACGAGACCGGGCACTGATTACGGTCAGATCAGACGAGCGGAATGGTTCTTATCTGCTGAGTCCCGTGTTTCTTGTTGGTTTGGTTTGCCGTGATGTGTAGGTTTTACACGCACCGCGTGTGATTATTCCTTTAGCGTGCCCAAAGCAGCTGTAACTGTTTTTCCTATAAACAGCTCCCGGATGGTGTTGTTTGTACTGATCATAGTGACCGTTGGCAGAGTACTCCCTGGGTGGCTCCGTTTATATCAGTAGGTATCAAAGGTTATATTGTAGCCGCCGCGTGTATCAGACGGCCAGGATCATTACACTGGATCATGTCTTTTACATTAAGACGCGTTATTTCCACGCCCGCGGCTCCCGTCCTGAAGAACGTGTATAGGTAGGAATATCTTATATGAAACTTTCTTTCAGTGTAAGTGAAGTGTAGGTTATGTGTCGCTGTGTCATCGGGTGTATGGCGTGAGTTAAACATTGTGCTCTAACGTCTTCTCTGTTAGCGGTTGGGGAAATTATACTTTTGATGTAGGATTTCTTTCATTATGTGATTTATTATGGTCTCCTTATTTATTATAAGTTTATTACGGGCTCTTAACCATCTCACTATCTTGTCTATCTCACAATCTTATCTGAAGGTCACTGGGGTTGGTCCTTCATTATATAAAGTGAAGTCCGTGAGATGAAGCTGCAGCTCTCCCCCTGAATAAACCCCTCTGTGCCACCTGTACTTCTTTTATCTTTCTACCAAGTCTGCCCCCAAGCATTGCCTCTCTGTGATTCTTTCCTATTGAATACGACCGTCGCTGTCACTGCTTTTACTTTACATAAATTGATTAAAACGTCTATAGTTTGTGCCTCTTTTTCAATCATCCTAATGGTTTTGGACATATTTGGTTTGGAGCGTATAGACTATAAGTCTAGGGAAGCTGAGATCTAGTCGATTAACCTGCCGGGACGTTCCCTTCTCCTTTCCAAAGGCAGGCCAAACAAATCAGCAGGGGAGAGAAAACCAAATGGGGAGAAAAAAACTACAGATGGCGATAACCGGACGTTACAATGGCTGCTTCTGGTGTTATACGTACAAGCTCGGCCCCTGATATATAAATAATTGTATTTTACTTAATATTGTTTATAAACATCATTATTTACTCGTCTGGAACTATAAAATGCAGCATATGAGAACGTGATAGATCCGTGTTGTCGCTGAAGCCTCTGTGCCCTGGGCTCCTGGAGGGGCCCGAGGGCCAGCCTCCTCCCTACAGACTATGGGCCCTGGCACATGTAAAGTCCATAGGCCCGGGTCATCCTATCCTTTGCCATAAATTCTATAAATATTATAATAAATAAAGAGACAGCACGGTGCATCTCACGTCAAATAACCCAACAGGACGTTCATCCGGGAGCTCTACTGAGAACGTTTCACTGGTCCATTCTCGATGGTAAAGCCATTCTTTAATGGTTTTTATGTCATTTTTAATGGTCAGAGTATGCGGTATTCTTTCGTTCCTCGTCTTTCAGGCTGCGGTGCGTCTCTTGTGTCCGGGTCGCTGCATCGCGGTGTCTCTCGTCGACCTTTAACCTGTCGCTGTCTATATTAGTAAAAGAAACTCTAGGGGGAGTTGTAGTGTGTCGTCCAATCACAGCTGCCCAGTAGCCACCCGCCCCCCCCACATCCTCCCAGTCTCTCCAGTTTGGGTTCTTGTGGCGTCAGCAATTATTACAATAAACGTCACATATTAATAAAACACCAGTTATCTATAAAAAGGTTAACGTGTACAAAAATGGACTTATCACCATGGCAACCATTCCCACTCATTTATACTTTGCACCCGTGTAACATTTCATACATAACCCCCATGTCATTGTTAAAAAGCTGTGTCCTATAGAAACATGACGGCAGGTAAAGACTCTGATTCAGGATAGACGGATCCCCGTACCACGCATGTTTAAAGCCCTTCTCTGTATGTGTATAAGTAGTGGATCGTTGTCATGCTTCTTCTACATAGGCCGCCATTGTGCTTCATGTCACTAACTGCGGCTAAAAAGCTATAAACAAAGTCATGCGTCTGCAGCCCCGAACATTACTATGGCAACTTTTTAAAAAAAACTTTAAAAAGTATAATAATGTAAAAAAAAAAAACCTGCCAAACACCTGCAAGCTCATAGGAGCAGGGCCCTAAGTTTCTTCTGTGTCAGTATGTCTTACGGTGTTTTAATGTTATTTTCAAACATTTATTTGAAGATATTTGGTTGGTTATCTTTTTTTTTTTTTTTTTTTTTTTTTTACATTATTGCCGGTTCATTATCAATTAATGTAGAAATATAAAATAAAAAAAACAACAACATTATCGTCCCCAACCCAATATTTTATATTATTTATAATAATAGCATAGTATGTACAGAAAAAGATAAATTGTCCTTAAAAAATTGTGTGGGTACACTAAACACATAGAAAACAATTGCTAAGGTGTGAAATACCCATGTCATGAAGGGGTTAACATGTATACAATATAATGTGTGTGTGTGTGTGTGTGTGTGTGTTTGTATAGCCCCAGAATTACATACATTGAGACAGGTCTTCTATACGCAGTGAGGAGCTGTTCTCTTTATTACATTGGTATGGAGCGTATACGTTAAGGGGACTCGTCTCACGCAGATTCTCGGTGCTTCCATAGCAGCCACCGCCTCCATCGTATGAACATTGTTTAGGTTGTAGCTGTTGATGATTCTTTGATGATACTTTGCGGAAGGCATTGATGGTGGGCCGTGTTCTCGTTCTCGCTGCGCAGGCACTAGACGTTGGTGCCCAGACATGGACCTGTTGTTCGGGAGTCTGATCCTTTCTGTGATGTGATTTTTGTGCTCTGTGTTTTTTCAGCCAAGCCGTGGTGGTCGATAAGACTATGTATGTCTCCGGGCAGCTGGGTATGGACCCTGTGACCGGACAGCTTGTGCCCGGAGGAGTGAAGAACGAGGCAAAGCAGGTGAAGAATCTTTGTATTAAATAGAGTCCTGTTTATTCTAGAGTCCAGTGAATAATCATCAAGGACGAGCATCATACAAGTAACTCACAAGTTCCACAAGTGTCGATTCAACCGCGACGCACGCACACACACGCACACACACGTGTAAACCATTCAACAAATGTGTCTCTGGAGTTTTTCTCTAGATAGGGTAATGCTGAGGAAATAAGAGCTATCTTCAATCCGTCCCAAACTCACCCTAAGTGTCCACCAAATGACCCCTTGAGCTTTTCTGTTTTCATTAGTGGTCCCCAACTCTTTCATGTACGTTTTAAATCCCTCATTGTCGATGATATAAATGTGCAATCTTTTTTCTGATTGGTCGTTAAAGGAATGTACGGTAAATTCGGCAGTAACGTGTTTTCCTGGTCCCCCCAGGCTTTGATAAACATGGGCGAAATCCTGAAAGCCGCAGGAAGCGATTATAATAATGGTAAGCGCTTTTAGCTTTTACTCGCACTTGTCTCTCTTTTCCAGTTCCTGTTCATTGGACGAGGGCCGGGCGGCTGGGCCACCTTAGCTGGGATGCTATGACCAGCTGGAATGGGATGAAGCCTGCTGGTTTTATCGCTTGTCTATATGTGGACATTAAAATGGGTTATATGACTTATTTCTCCATTACTTCGCGCTTATTCTGTGAAGTCTTATTATAGTTCCGCTTCCTACTGTCTCCGGTGACATGAGGGCAGCAGTGGTGGGTGAGGGGGGCTGTGTAGAGGACATGGGCAGGAAGAGGACATCAGAGATCTTCTTGTTGCAGGCTATATACCCTATAGAGCAGGAGTGTCCAACCTGCGGCCCTCCAGCTGCTGCAGGACTACACTCTCCCATACTCCTCAGTCAGCCCCATTATGGGAGATGTAGTCCTGCAGCAGCTGGAGGGCCGCAGGTTGGACACCCCTGCTATAGAGGAGTGCGTCTAGCCAGCTCAGCCTCCATAGCAACCTTACACCGCACTGCTCCAGAATATGACATCATATCTCATCGTTCAGCATAGAGGACGGGGGGGGATAGGGCAGCTCCCAGCTGAAACATCAACCTACCCAGCGCATGTTGGTAGGTACCCCGCAATATAAAAGTGCAACATACTGGGGGGGCAGCGACAGTTCTGTTTTAACTATGTGTTACTCCGGACCGTTCTGGTTGGGTCCTGCGTCCTTTATAATGTTTGGTATAAGTGCAGCATAATAACTAAAACTGCTGTTTCAGAGCTTAAAAGTATGGTCTAATTTTGAATGCATGTTAGTCTGTTTTGTGTTTTGTAATAACAAATATATACAGTAATTCCAAACAGTGAGCGTTATTAATCCGGTAACAACTATGAATTTTTTTCAGTTGTGAAAACAACCGTTCTGTTGGCCGACATCAACGACTTCAATGACGTGAATGAAATTTACAAACAATGTAAGTACTTGACTGTTAACAACATGAATTCCCTAACAAAACCAAAACCACCGTCGTAGCTGTGGATTAATGGTGTATTTAATAGAGAATGCTGATTTGTGTTGATCAGGGTTGTGTGTGTTTTTGTAGCGTGTCGATGGGTCGGGTTGTTTATATACCCGTGAATCCTGAAATGGATCATGAACACTGTTGACTCTTATTAGAACTGGCTCTCGTTAATTTAATATGCATGCCGAGCAGCGAAATAATGCTCTAAAAGTTTGATACCTAGAACATGTATTAATTCTGTATGACGGAGTATATATAGTGAAGGGTGTTGTACCAGATGTATTTCTGCCATCGGCTGTCAAATACGTCGATAATATAGTGTAAGGAACAACATCGTCCGCAATGGGGCAGCTACCCCAAAGGATTATGGGACGACGCCGATGACATTCATAGGAATACTACCTTTCATATTTTCCAATTTATGGGGTTGATGGCACGATTAAAAAATATATTGAACATGTGACGTTTAACTGTTAGCCCCTGTGTGAACCTGCCCGGTTATTGTAGCCAGCATGTGATAGATCACAAGAGCTGAGTCCTCTTCCCCTTCTGTATTAATAGGTTTATTCTTATTGTTGTCAATTTTTGTATTCTCCTTTCTTTGAAGTGGCGCCATGGAATCTATTGGTGATCTAGAAATAAAATGTAATAAAAATGACTAGTCCAGAGGTGCAGCTGCCACCTCTACACCCATTCAGACACGTACATTAGATTAGCGTAAAATATACAAAATCATATAGGCATATTTGGATTAGTTTTAAGTTAAATATATTATTAAACACCGTTCATATTTTTTTTTAAATGTAATTTAATATTGCAACTTTTTTTTTCTTTTTTTTTTTCTACAGTTTTCAAAAATAATTACCCAGCAAGGGCAGCTTATCAGGTTGCTGCGCTACCAAGAGTAAGTCCTAATTATTACACAAGAATTATCAGTCTTGGAAATCAGTCTATATATATTGCTAGTTATCATTATTTTATTTTTTTAACTTCTGAGAACTGCAAAGAATGGGCAGATTAAAGCGATGGGGTGCTCTTATATTGTCCAATACACTGACCAGCTACTCAAGTGATTGTTAAAGTTGGTTTGATACAGCAGTATTACATTTATATAACCCCTATGTTAAGAAATAAAGAATATATAATATGAGCAGCTTGCTTTATGTACCTAATGATTCCAGGCATACTTTCGTTGTCCCCCGCTACTCTCTCTTTAACCCATAAAAGAAAGGGTAAATGCATGTCCCCAAACAATGTATTTTTATAATGTATTTTATTGTTTGGATGAATATTGTAACTGTATTTTATTACATATTTATTTTCAGGGAGGGAGAGTGGAGATTGAGGCTGTGGCTGTTGTCGGACCCATAACTGAAATTTCCTCCGCTTTATAAGGACAGCCTGTTCAACACCTGACTGTGCCCAAGAAACACTGTATTTTTTGTTGCTTTTTTTAGGAAAAGATCAATAAATCTATTTTACATGCGCCAACATAATGTATTTGGAAGTGCTTGATATAATGTGTTCGGAAGTTCTACCAATAACATGTGTAAATGTAGAAGGCTGTGTGTGTAGAACTTACTAACATTGTATAAAACTTTAAGGATGATCCAAAAGCTTAGTAGTGCAAAGCACCCAGTTGGCAAACACAGACTTTGCATCATCTCGGGATGTAATGTGCCCATGGGTTAATACTTCCAGGTATTGAATGGTAATGAACTTTAAGAATTCAAGATGTTTCTATCCAATGCTTTCCTTATCGCGTATTTCCATCCTTTATAATTTGTCAAATTAGATATTATAGAGCAGCTTCTTGCCGCAATCTGTAAAGGAAGGGTTCATGGTCTGTAGTTTGGACCTTCTGTGACTGTTTCATGTGATGTTCAGTTAATATCAAGGATGTCCGCAATCAGTCAAGCTGTGTATGCGCATCATTATTACCTGCCCTGAATTGCCAGAGATTCCCTTTATTTGTTGAAGCCTGGGATGACCAAATGTTTTAACATAAGGTTTCCTCACTGATGTCTTGTGCTTATTGAGGAGCATACTTTAACATCTAGACAGAGATGGCCTTCTACTGCAACCCATTACAAGGAACACGATCACCTACCAAGCCTAATGTTTGTAATATCGTTGGGTATCTTATCATCTGACGGTGCTGGTAACACAGGTAACCTTTTCAAAAGTTTCAAACATGTTGCTAGAACCTGACATTCATTGAGTTAAACATTTAAAGGCTGCACTTTTTGATGAAGAATAATGATGGAGGCAACAAGTCCTCTGTGCTCCAACACCTTTCCCAAGGTCTGGACATCTGTGTCATTCTACAGACAGGGAAAAGAAAAAATGTCGGTGCGCTAAGCTAGTTCTAGCGCTAGTTCATGCTACAGACACTTTACCTGATAATCAAGCACGGTGGGTCCCATCCCAGTCCTCGAGGCGCAGTAACAGTAAAGCGTCATTACTAGGTTCTGTTCTAATAGTGAGATTCAAACTTGGACCGATGGACCAGTTATCTAGATTTCTCTTTACAAGGAGTTGATAAAAGTTTAGCTTCTATATGTCCCCACTGGTGAATCCCAGAGAAATGTTATTTTAACCTGTAAGTAGAATGGCTTGAATTTTTCCTTCTTATTAAAAGGTAACTGTCCTAAGATGAGAGAACTGATGAGGCAGCTGTAAAAAGATTAGATAGGCCTGCTATAACCTGGGATTATGTATGTTTAACAGATAAACACAAATGTAAATGTGGATCAGTCCACGTGGCTCTCTTATTTTACCCCGGACACCCCATCTGTAAAGATTAAACCCCCATAAAATAAAATCCTTCTTAGGCTGATGCTGTAGCATTATGACTGGCATATTGCATGTGGCTTTTCGGCCATTTGCGTGTTTCTTATAAACCAGGACCAAAGAGGATTTATCTACATTATGGGAATAAATGCATCTTTTTTTATTTTTTTAGTTTATTAAAGCACTCCTCAGTAGGTCTTAGTGTGCATAAGGAACAGACTTTTATATATATTCACAGTAAATGACAAAATAGACCAAAATAGCTTCCGTTTGGAACATAGACAAAGCAACATCTTCATTTCTGCACTGTGTGTTCCCAGATAATGACTCTATTTCTAGTTTTCCTGTTATCCACTGAATTGAAAACATTTTAGGTTGTGCTGCCCCTGGAGGACAATGGCCTCTTAGATGATGGATAAAGAACTTGAGAACCATCAAGGTTGTGTATAGTAACCTGGGAGGCTTACACCCCTCTGTGGTCCGTGGCAGGAAAGAGTGATGGAAGTGATTTCCGCACTTGTGCAGGGGTCTTATTAGACCACCCGGACTCTCGCACAAGCCGGCAGTGAGTATACCACATGGGTGCAGTGGCAGCAGGAGATATGTTTGGCAAGACTCTCGCCAGGTGAGGAGCTGGACGTTCTGCATTCTGCAGAATCCCTCCATGCCTCTGAATTTGCAAGGGGGAAAGAAAAACATAAAGAGGCTACTCGGCTATTCATAGTCTGGAATTTCTACTCCTTTTATAAGTAACATACTTACACAATTATTTCATCTAAAATGTTTGAGTATTGGAGTCATTTTGACTCACTTATTATTCCTCATGACATTTTGGGTTTATTCTCCCTTAACATTAATCTGTGTAAAAAAGAAAATACACATTTCCTATGCGTAATGTACTTTGGTAAAGAATATATTATTTTGAAAAAGGTATCGTTACAAATTACAATATTTTTGTAATCATTTCTGGCAGTTTGGGACTGGATCTGGAGATAATTTCCATAACAAATGGACATAAGCCGTCGAGTGCAACATGTATTGCTGTGAAATGTTCTATAAATCCCTTAGTACGTGAAAAGGTTAATGCAATAATAGCTCATGACCTCTTTAAACTGAGCATGTAACAAAAAATGTTGAAATAGTACAGAATAGTACATCATTATCGAACCTGTAGACACATAAATGGACAACAATCACAGTGAGTCATGTTGGAGCTTGATCCCGATAACATATAAAAGGTACATCTTCTGTTCTTCTTAAGAAATTGCTTTGTTTGCGGAGTATTCCACTACGTTTCTGCTGCAACCATAACATAATACGGAAACAGAGGTATTTTGGTCTCTTTTGCCTGAATAAATTAAAAGCTGTGCAAAGATTAATAAAAATGTGTACATTAAGATCAATTTATGAGTATATGTTACAAACTTGTATGGTGCAGAAGGACTGACACACAAAGGACGTGGTTCCTCGGGAAGCCACAATAAAGCATCTCTCTCCCTGCCCGATGATTCACACCCAGATACTTCACAGATGGAAAATCAACAATTTTCAGATCATTTATTCTCAGGAAATTTAAGCCCAAAACAACATAAACCAGGTTGCCCAGTTTTGGGTCATGGTTCCACATTGTGTAGGGCTAGGCTTCCCACTTGCTCACCGATGATCTGTGTGCATACCTGGGGACTCTGAGGTTGGCCAGGAGTCTCCGGCTGAAGCTCTGCTTCCCTGAGTCTCAGAGTCAGTTTCTTCTTCCCCAAGGCATTGCAGTGTTGGTGACACCCGCTCCCTGCCTACTTCCCTCAAGCGCCCCAATAGCTAAAAGCCACCTACTACTACCTTCTTCATGAAGGCTCTCCCCAGCACCTGGTAGTATACCTGGTAAGTTCCTAGGTAAAAGGAAGACATCATGCCATCTAATACCCTTACCTACAAAGGGACAAGCCTGTCAATCTGATAATGCACAGCTCTTCTGGGCTCAACAACGGAACACTTTAGGATTCTGAAATACGCTGGATCCTGAGAAGTTCATTCTTAGGTTTGTGTCGAGGTGAACTTAACTACTACTGACTTTTTTGTTAGTTCTTACCGGATCCGCTAGAATCCATTGTCACTTAAGTCAAATGGCGTGAATTTGATGTCAAAGAAGCATTTAACACACTTTGTTTTTGATCTGTGCAGCTCTATATTCTAAAACGAAAGAGAACGCACAACCTCACTTTTCTTTGGAAATCATTCTTTGGAAAGCTGTGGGGGGAAAACCACATCTTTTTGGACATCCAGTATATTTTTTGTTATAAACCTGTTATCTGTACGGTAGAGTTTGGTTAGTGTTACATTTTAGCAATGTAGGTCTGTTTGAAGTAGATGTGTTGCTACACCTCGCAGAATAACCATTAATTAAAACTACCGAGAACATGCAGTAAGTTTAATTGAGTTGGAAATATTCGGTTTAAAATGAGGGACATCGGGAAATCTAATATCTGTTGCAAAAGCCAGTGGAAGCAAGACAGCAACCTGTGAGCATTATTACAAATGATTTTCGTTTAATAAGCTACAAAATATATGTGATAAAAGTAGCAGATCCCCTTTAACTTGTATATAACAATATTATATATGGTCAGCTGAACACACAATAGTATCTACGGTAATATCGTTAACCATGACATTCTCTGGCTTGGAGATATCTAGCTGTCACCGTAAGGCTAGGGTAATGCCCAGGGATGCAAAGCAAATGATCTGATATCTCTTATACCAATAATAATTTATTGAAAAGAAGAAATTGCCCCCATTTTTTTCCCATGAGCACTTGGCCAAATATGCTAATAATCATAATTGATCTATATAATTAGTATTGACACTTCAGCAGTCAGCTATCCCAAATCAACGTGAATTAATGTTGTTGCTGTGAATAGGCATATCTGGGAACTTGCCGGGCTTCCTTCTGCTCTCCCCTTTAATTCTTATGGAACGACCACCAATAAGTCCCCCCCCCTCCAGAAGAGGACGAGCTCCTGCCAGCCAACCCTCGGAAGTTCCCAGGTATGAGAATGGTCCAGTCTCACAATACAACAATGCAAAGCCAAGCAAATGTCTAGATATGTATAGGCATACATGTTAACATCCCTGACACTGACATCTCAGCATACAAGCTTTCTTCCTGTAATACAAACATTTATGATAATACAGACATTAAATACACGCAAGGGGAACGAAAACACCAGAATCTGAAGCAGTCATAACCTTGCATTGTAAGATTACACGTATAACGGAATTCCCTCTAGTACTTTGTATTATTTCCTTGCAAGTGTTTTCTGGCAACTACTTCAAAATCATAGTTTTCTCAATGAGCATTTAGTGCAAGGAATCCTCATAACGAGGTTAAACCCTTACGAAAAAATTACTGCAGTTTTTCTGAAGTAATGCTGCAGTTTTTTGGACATGAAAAAACTGCAATACTGCACTTTTACTGCAGTATTACTGCACATTTACTGCAGTGTTACTGCATTTGTACTTCACTGTACTGCAGTTTTACTGCAGTTATTTTTGTACGGAAGAACAAATGCAATAAAGCTGCAGTACACTGAAGTACAACTGTAGGTTTGCAATATAAAAAAAAGTGCAGTAAATGTGCAGTAATACTGCAGTACAGTGAAGTACAAATGCAGTAAAACTGCAGTAAAAGTGCAGTAATACTGCAGTAAAAGTGCACTATTGCAGTTTTTTCATGTCCAAAAAACTGCAGTATTACTTCAGAAAAACTGCAGTAATTTTTTGTAAGGGAAGTAAAGAGAACATTAAAAGGCCCTAACACTTTCAACAGTCCCTGTCTTAAAAATATAAATATATCTTCACAATTGGATGTATCTGTAAATATATATGTTATATATATACGGTATATTACATACATTTGAACCTACATATAGATATAAAAGATTTAGTAACAGAGGCTGCAAGATTTCTATTCCACTCCTGGTACGCAAAGTTTAAATGCTGCTTGAAACTGCGTGTTTAATTAGAGTTTAATAATAGTCTAAGAACTATAAAAGATCATAATCATTACTACTCCTTCTATGTGATGGCTCGCAGAACACCGAGCATCAAACATTCCATACAATCAAAATATATTTCTTACTAATACAATAGAACTTTCCCATATATTGAATATTTTAGAGTTATATTATTAATATTTATTGATTTATATGGTGCCATTATATTCCGCTGCAGTGTACAATGGCAGAAATGTAATAATTTGACCAGAAGGGGTCATTTATTGACTTGAGCTAAACAATTCCGTGAAGCAGAAATGAATATTGCGTGTGTTGGAGACGACAGAGTGCATGTGGGGTTTAATCCTTTGATTGACGCTATAATTCTTCGTCCGTACCTTGAAACAGGTGACCGAGAAGCTGATAAAACGGCTGCGTTTAATTAAAGGAAACAGTCCCAACACCCCATTGATGCTGTAGATAAGGCACAACATTATTGTGTACTAGAGCTCCGCAGGCTACAACTACTTGCTGAAGGCTTGGCAAGATGACGTCAGACAGAACATTGTTGTACAATTGAATATACTCTCTTTTGCTTCAAAAACACACCCCCAGCAGTATGAAAGTGTCCATGCCAATGACCAGATGTCATAAAAAGGCTTTACTCTTCTATATTCGTTTCACCTAAGGAGACAAAAAAACATAAACCATAATTAAAAGTTATACGAAATTTCATACTAATATGTTTAAAGCGACAGAATCCAACAGGAACTTACGGGGACCTCTCAGCTATCTTATAAATTAAAATGCACATTATGGAAGGGTATACAGAAATGAAACTGTCAAATTATTCCAATTGTGTCTAATAAGATAAAAGATGATGTTAAAGTGTTACACAGATATTTCATTTTATTAATTATTAACTAATTTCACCCTAAATCGTACTTATTTCATCAATAAAATGTTTAATATTTGTAGAACTGCGTATCTCTTTACATCGCTGTTGACTTGGGTTAAGTAACCGAAGAATGCTAGTGACAGATCTTCTAATTATACCCCCAACAACATTTGTGTCACCCGAGCGATAATGAAATGGTCATTCAGAGCCCTGTCAACATACTGATCTCTGGTTCTGCGGCATCCGCCGAGTGTCCGGTTTCTTCCTCCATTGTCTCTCCCTCCTCGCATGCTGGCTCTTCATGCACTTTGTCTTCTATCTCACCTGGACACCAATGAGATATAATGAGTACCAGCAGGTCTATGCGTGTCATTGTAGGGCAGGTGGTTTCTAGCAACCACTGTTTGACATCCACTGCTGTGCCGTGCACACATCCTTCACAAACGCGCAACAGTAACACAAATCCAAACACCGTATAATGACATATAACTATAGGTGAAAGTCCTGACAACTCAATACAACACAAATGTATTAAAATAAAATAATGACATTATATAGCTAACTAATTTCTATAACTTATTTAGTTTTACCTTACTAAATCATTTTCTATGGTTTTTATGAAGTGACACTTATAACCAAACCTTATACATTGTGATTGTTATAGCCACTCTGCTATCAAATGTATAAAAAGTTATTTTAAATGAAACTTTTTGGTTATTATCTATATACCACCATAGAAAATATTTTTTTTCTTCTTGAACATAAAACACAGCGCTGCGTAATGTAGGTCGGCATTGACAAAAACCTGGATTTATCTCATTTTGTTCCAATAAACCTCATTTATCTGCAGGCATGGAGGTGTGACTCTGATGACTATGTTAATGAAGTCTGTTCCTCTAAAGACTTTCGTTAGTTAGAGTGTCGGGGCTGGGTGATTACGTTTTAGACATTCTATTGTTTAACATAGTGTAATATTTTTGAAAATGTATTGTTTACCTGATAACGGTAGGAGCTCCCCTTTAACAATAATAGAATAATCTAAAATATGGTTACCGATGAGCATATGTCCTTTTGCCGAAAACAGAGAGAACTGTACATATTTATAAACACAGTAACTAAAAGTTTTTAGTTTGTTAACATTTTTGTTATACCAGCAAGACTCAACAAGTCTGGAATTGTGTGTTTATCAGTTCAATGTTCGGTTGCAATCGTACCTTCTACACATGCAAGGTCATGGTTTTCCTGCACTTCGGCGCACTGCTCTGGCTCTTCGGGTTCCTCCTCATCTGCTGGTCCACCGCTGGGCTCACAGACGTCCTCGGCAGGGAGCTGACCTTCTGAGGCTTCCAACTCTACTGCTTCTGTGGCTTCAACTTGCTCTTCCTCTGTTGGAGGATCATTCGTTGATGCTTCTTGCTCTGGTACTAGTTTTGTTTGGTCTGGAATGGTTTCTATGTCATCTACTATTTGGTCGCTTACATCTGAAGAAGCTGAAAATGAAAATAATGTTATTGCCATTAAAGTGTTTAATTAAAAAAATAAATAAAAATAATAATGCTTAAGTGAGTTATTTTTTAACCCTTTTAAAACTTCCAGCAATACAATTTTCCTCTATGTGAAAAATACAATGAATAAAATGATCATTAATAAAACTGTACATTAGAATGCTTTATTATAACAATCCCCAAGAAACCAATTAAAGTAGTGTTGCAGAAGGCATTCCCGAGTTACAAGCTATGAGACTAATTGGCTTCCTCTCAAAGATTTGGTCCTTAGTAAGAAGACACAACAATGTATTTATATCTGGAATCCCTTCGTTAAAATTGATGCAACAATTCTTATTTAGCAAATCATAGAGGCTACGTTTTTCGGTTCATGTTTGGTTCTGATGCAGATGTTGGCACTTGAGTGTACTATGGTTAGAGTATACGGTAGTTTGTGTAGTTAGTATTATATAATAAGTACTATTATAGCAATGATTTTAGAATAATAAATTATATTTAAAATAGAATTCATAGAGAAATTCTAATGGTTACGTAGTACATATGAGTCATGTCTGTTCCTGACTTTAAAAAAATGGAATAATAAAGAAAAAAATTGGGTAACCAGGATGTTCCATAAAGAACAGAAAATGTCAAAATAGCATTTAAATAAAAGGCTGGATTCAAGTGATCACAAAAACCTACCACCAATGTTGTGGGGATTGTTAGTGCTAGTGTTTGCTGTTGTTGCCCGTCTAATTTCGTATTTAGATCTGTAGTTATTACATTGTTTATTGTTATAGATCTCATGGTGTCAGGAGGAATAACACTGTGTGTCTTGGGAAATAGAAAGTTTTTTTTGATGATTATATAGTGACAAACATAGTGACGTTAATAAACACAGCAACACCAGGATACACGCTCACCTCTGTCATATGTTCTGCAATTCAGCACACATTGGTGAGCGTGTATCAAAAAAACAAATAAAGTTAGCTGCTTGTATTATGAGGCTACCCAAACCACTAGCCAAGCCCTTATCCCTACTGACATCTTCTAGCATTCTTTCTGAACTGCCATTGGCGCTGACGCCAGTTACTTTGCACCGGGTACCGCATCAGATTGATCTTCCAGACTGATGCACTGCTTGTTGTGCCCTGATTACCCATCGTACAATGCTGTCGAGTATGATGGTGCTATATAAATCAATTAATAACTGACAAGTAATCATGTGGCTGGTCAATGCAGCCTCTAAGTGCGTTATGTTCAGAGCCACATTTATTATTATTGTTTTATACACCGATCAGCCATAACGTTATGACCCTAATATTGTGTAGGTCACTTTTTAGCCACCCCCAAACACCCGAGGCATAAATATTAGGGATTCTGTCACATTATATTGCTATATATTGCTCAGCCTGACGCTACGTAAAAGCACCCCCAGTTTGGCGAGTCCCATGTAATTTTTCATGGCTATATTGCTTACCAAGGAGCTGAATCTGTGTTCCTGTGTTCCAAATGGCACGTTATGTTCGCTAATTCAACTTTAATTTAAAAAGGCTAATTGATCATTAGAAAACTTTTTTGCAATTATGTTACAGCTAGAAATTTCCTTGTTTTCCATGAAACAGCGAAGTGACCCCAAACGGTAACGTATGTGAAGTCAACAGAGCATAAAACCCAAGTTCAGTGGTATAAACTAAATATTTAACAACCCCACATGAATTATTAAAGCTTTGGTATCCTCGTTTTAACTATCTAAGCACTGGAAGGGATTGTTTGATAAAATGGAAGTAGTTATAGTCTAATAATCCTGATTTGTGCGCCTGCAAATTAAAAAATTGGCTAGGAGCAGACATTTTGCTTTAAAGCAGATCTGCCATACACTAAACAAACCTGTGCAATGGGGGGGGGGGTTATAGGTTGAAATGAGCAAGATTTATTAAAAGACCACTTTATAGGCAAACTACCGGGAAAAAACTTCCTGTCTTCTTGATCTGCCTGATTACCCCCCCCCCCCAATAATTTATGCCTGCCCTATTGTTAAGTATGTAGCATATCCATACCTGGGAACTTCACTCTGGCTACCCGGAGCCTTCCCTTGTGGGACACGGACGTCGGGGGCAGGGAAATGGGCGGGGAGTGGACGTGCCAAGACCCCGCTCCCCTGACCCGGGGGATTCGGGTCTTGACCCAGAGAACTGGAGCTTCACCCATAGATCTCCGGGTCAAATCCAGGAAGTTTCCAGGTATCCTTGACACGCCTTGCTCCCCACCCATTGCACCTTTTAATGAGCGTGTTTCCTGCAATGTCATTGGTACTGCCCACCAACATCACAGGACCGCCCATTGACATCACAGGACCGCCCGCTGACATCAGTGGGCAGTCCTGGCCACAAGGGAAGGCTCTGGGTAGCCGGAGCTAAGAGGTTCCCAGGTATGAGCATATGTCATACACCTAAACTGGGAATGGTGGTATGGAAGGACTAGAAGGTCAGGTTTCTCCACTGAAAAACAAAGAGCAATAACCAGTTCTCCAGGGTCACAAACCGTTGAGAATTGTGTGACTTTTTCATTGTGTTTAAATAAGAGTATGAATTATCTTTGACCGTTGTTGGTCTCTGTAATAATTCGAGTGTTGGCAATGTTCCTGGAGACCTCTGGTATAAGCACAAGGAAGCCGAACTGTCATCAAAAGACGAAAACAAAACTAAAACAATATTAAAAATAGAAACACAAAATTACACGGCCCATCTAGTCTGTCTGGTGTTAATGCTGTAAATATTAATCAGTGCCTGGTCTCATCTTTAGGAGCCATATGCCCATCCCATGCATCGTTACAGTCCCTCGTCTTATTAACTTCTACCACATCTCTTAGGAGGTTGTCCCACTTATCTACCACCTTCTCAGTAAAGTAAAAAAAATCCTTGTAATTTGAGTAAGAGGTTTTTCCTGGTCCTTTAAGTGAACTAACTTGTGTTTAATATGAGTAAATTATCATAAAAAGGGTTAATGGAGTGACATATTGCCTGAAAAGGTACTCAACAGCACTTTTTAAAGTCAAAGGGCTCTTGTTTCAAGATACAGAAAAAACAGTCTCTAAATGCACTTCTGAAAGGTGACTTACACAAGGGGTTAATTTCTGACATCATTAAAAGGATAATGAAGTTGTAGTTATTGATTTGCTAGATTAATGCAGGGACAGGAACGCTGCCCAACAGGAACTCCTGCTCTCCGTGACGCACGCTATAGAAGCGCTGATGAAGACGTAACTGCTAGAAGATGGCACTGACCGTAAAGAGGTTACTATGACCGCTATGAAAAGTCTTTAATGCCGCTTGTCCTTGTAGTCTCACACTATTACGGCGGTCATCAGACATGAGTTACGTAGGCATGTCATTGTCACACGACACTGCTGCTTACAATTTCCTCTGGTTGATTTATTTAATCCCTTGTTCGTTGGAAGGGCCCGTTCTAAACTATTTTGAACCGGTGCGGGGAGACAGGAACGTATTGTGGTCACGTGACCCCGTGGTGAAACCGAGGCTGCAATGTGAGCATGGGTGTGTAGGTGTTTGTGAGCATGTATGTGTAAGTGGGGTGAGATGGAGTGTGTGCTAGTGAGTATGAGTAAGTGTGTGTGATTTGTTGTATGTTGGAAGGGGGGTCAAGGGGTAAAGGGAGGAACATCTCTATACCAGAAGAAGTTTTACAATTCCTTTAAAATGCCAAATGCCCTCTGTAGACAAACCAATATGTCTTTTACTTATAGCGCACATATATTCTCATTTTGGGGCTTTAAAGTTCCGTAAACTTTGTAAATTCCTCCAGGTTAATGGCGCTGCCTCTTTCCTCCGCAAAACAAACATGACTGCTGCATATTAACTTTACAACCTGCTCCAATTAATAGATTAACTATTCCTCCCCGTTAGCCGGCTTCAAAGAGTTCACACACAATGGAAAGAGAAAGTGATAAAATATAGGTCCGTACAGCACAATGCATATCGCAAATAATGATAAGTAGCCATCAAATGTATATTTGCCTAAATCTGACACCAAGGAACATACAATGGGAATGGCTTCTTCAGTTTCACTGGATGCACTAGGAGCGCTTGCGCTGGGCGAGATCTGTGATACGTCATAGATACTAAAATCAGAAACACTCTCTACAAAGATACAACGACTCCGATGTATCATATAAATTACATATACGGTATATATATATATATATATATATATATATCCCCTTCTCCTTTCTGGTTAATTGCTATGATAATTGATGCTCAAAGTTTAGAACTAACATATACAGTGTAGAAAATGCACAAAATTAGCTAATACGGTAATAAGGAAGTTATATTTCACTGAGAGGGTGGTAGATAAAAGGAACAGTCTCCCAAGAGAAGTGGTAGAAGCTTATATAGTAAGGGAATTTAAACATGCATAAAATAAGTATAAAGTATTCCTCGATCTAAGACAATGCCAAAGACTGATTAAGATTTGGGTCTTTACATCAGGAAAAGTGAGCGGTCAGATTCTATGTGTCTATGTAAGTTTATAGTTTTTCATCTAGATTGTAGATTTTGATATTTGTATTGCTATTGCTATATAAAGTATTAATAACAATATTAATAATAACAATATTATTATTATTAATAATAATAATATTGTTGCCACATCCCATACTCTTTTTTTAATTCCACAAAACAAAAGTTTTCTGCTTATGATTCTGATGCTGGAGCTTTAGCTGAAATATTAATATAAATTATTATTTTAAATTAGTATTATTATTTATTATAATTTTATTTGCTTTTACTGAAAACGTGTGAATGTTCCTTTTTTCGTGTTTAGGTAGATGTGACATCCAATGTATTTGACAGATTTATGGAGCAACGCTTTGCAATCACAGATAAAACAGAAAGCATTGACCACCAGAGCAAAGAATGTGACCTCCTGGACCTGCCTCTGACGGCCAACACACAATAGCCCTTTGTATCGTGACACCTCATACGTGCTCTGTTTCTCACGATCTGCTGTATTAACTGCCCCCGTATAGAAAGTGGTGACCTCTATACATATAGCGCATACACAGAGCAGGTCGGTGTCAGCAGTCTCAGAGAAACCATGGACATTCGACTGAAAGTGCTTCATTAGGAAACACATAGTATCTGGATTGCCTGCATAGCTGAGCGTGATGGGAGTCTGGCTATCCTGCAGCTTAACTCAAATAAGTTGTTAATATTTTCAAGGGGTTGACATACTAAGTGCATTAATAACCGATCGCACAATGGCTGTGCTTTAATGCGAGTGCCTAGGGGCCCCGGTGGCCCCCTGATCAGTGTGTGAAGGATGGGGGCATGGGTTGCATGCTGAGTGCTCACCGCTTTTCTTGGGCCCGTTGGTCTCCACTGACTTGGCAGGGGGTTTGTTACTCCCCTGAGTGTGAGTCTGAGTGCTGCTGGAACAACCCATCGCAAGCCGCAGGCTCCTCCAATCCGACAGCTATTCGAATGAGGAAAGTGCACCGAATTCAGCTCCGAACCAGAAGCGAGGGTGACGCGACTTCTACCCCCAGTGATGGGGGTGATGCACCTGACAGCGGCTGCTAGGAGTGAGTGCGACCCGCCAAGGCTAAAAGTCACCCGAGGGGTGTCACAGCTCTTGGAGTAAAGTTCCGTGCTGCTCCGGTGCTGCTGAACAATGTTTACCGGCACAGACCCGTTGCCATAAGAACCGCCGCGGAGGAGACCCGGTTCCTGATGCAGTCTGTGCCAACTGTACTGCGCTCACTTCGGGCAGCCAGCATGCAGCCGGGGAGCACCGCGCATGCGCATTCCTATCCGCTCTACACTGCTCGGTACACAGCCTTCCCATTTAAACTAAGCCCGCATCTCCTATAGCTAGATATATAGACAGAAAGAAGGATGGATGATAGATAAATAGATAGAGGATAACACTTTATAACTTATACTCGGCTACCTTTCACTTACTGAGAGGGTGGTAGATGAGGTCACCTGATGTTTATTTGCTTCGCATACTAGATAGTGTTAGCCGGACAGCAAAGCCATGTTATAAGCAGAACACCGGGCTAGCTTTATTGTTCTTGTTATTAAGTTACATAGCAGAGACATTTTTGTAGTGCTGTACAATGAATAAATGGGCCAGGCCTGGACAAGTCACCTGGCACAGCGAGCAAATGCTGGCAGCGCTCCATACTCAGCTGAGGAGTTAGCGGCCCCCGGCTGGATATGCTACATGAGCATAAAAGTGAAACGTGTGGCTGCGCAAACCCAGCCAGCGGCCGCACTTATGTCATTATGTACGAGCCGGACGTTAAGTGCCTGGACCAGCCCAGCCCTGAAATGGGCCACAGCAAACAGTGCATCACATAACAATTTGGACTTAAAGAAAGAAAAAGTGAAGAAGCTCCGCTCAGAGAGGCTTCTTGTGGTGTGCTAACCCAATAACTAACCAAGTGTCCAGTGTCTGCTTCCTTTTTTCATTTTAATTTATTATTGTATTTATTCATTTTAAGGTCTAATCACATTGTGCAGTTAAATGCATACGATAACCGAGGGGCCCCATAATATTTTTGTGACTTTCCCCCTTCCATAGAAAGATTCTGCGGAATTGCCCCAACCCCATGCATTTGCCCTTACCAAACCCCCCCACACACACGCGGCTCCTGTCGCCTGAGTCCATGCGCTGTACTCCCCTCTACTCGGCTCCGGCGATGGCTCAGAGAAAGCGCTCTAATGGCTTCTGTTATATATCAGAAATGGGACCACGGAGGGGTTGTTGCACTGCAGCCCTTTATTTTTAGCAGGTTGAACCTGTTCAATGGTGAGGACGTCCCTTTCATAAAACTCCAAAAGATGAATTAGAGAACTTCTAGTAACAGAACGACCAATTATGTCACCAGGCGAAAATAAACCTGCTCATACATGCTCTACATTACACATTTTAGGGAACCACATGAGAACAATGGCATGTGTCGCTTTAATATGTTGTATAGCGGGTGAGTCCTGTTCAGTCTTTGTCATTTGGTCACCCGATTGTAGGGATAGTAAAGGGGCGACCGCCACCGGGCTGCTTTGATTTTGCCCACTGCCTGAATATTTGGTACGGTTTACAATGTAGCCACCAGGATGTATAGCAAAATATGTTTGTTACGCTGCATTTAAACAATGACTTGATCATTTCTGAGGTCCTTTTATGAGTTTCCAATGCACTCCCATCATAGAAGTGCAAGATGAAGTTCTCGGCCCCCATATTATATATTCTTATTTATAGCACGAGCAGAAATGTGAAATTGCTGGAAGGTACTGGTATCCAACAACAAGGAATTGCTATCTGCTTGAATGGCCTCTGACGTAACGTGTGCATCATATGAGCTGCATGCCATGGAGCCAGGGCGAAGTGACTATTCGTGGCAGCTTTTTCCGTGGATCTCTGTGACCAGCATTCCAGCAAAACACTAACCATGTCAGGAGAGAACACGATAATTATTCTCTACCCATACCCATTAATGATTCACGCAATAGCAATACCATGGAGTCTCTCGGAACACTTAGCCACGGTGTTATAATCATATCATATGCATTCGAAAAATGGAAAATCTACTTTCTTACTCCACCTTGAGAACTTTAAACAAGTTTATGTGAGAAGGTTCTGCAACAACTGGTACCACGTGACCCATGGCTGTTCCTTTTCTGGAGGCCGTCAACAACCCTAACTAGATTGTAATATATCGCCGAAATTTGGCTTTGGCTGCACGAATGGCTATTGCTGAGGAAGGACTAGAGCCAAGAGTCTTGTCTTAGGATCAAGTCAAGAGCAAAACCAACATATGCTTGGTTAAGATCACCTCTTTGGTATATGAAACTCCTTGATCTATTCATAAGATCTGGCCCTCTGGTGCACAGATCGTGTTATTGAATACTTTTGATAATAGATCATTATCTGGGGCATAGGCCCCTTCTTAATGTAATTTTACAAAGTTAACAGTATCTATGTCATTTCAGAATTGTGCTTAGGTGAGGGTTCTTTTGATTTCTTATTTCGAGAACTTGACTGTATTTGCTGTGTCGGTTGATGTTAGACTTGTGCGTCCGGATTCAAAGAAATTTGCAGATTTCATCAATTTGTAGAAATCTCTAAAAAAAACAAAGCCAGACCCACACAAAACGGATGAAAATGAAGCAAAAAGCTACACATTTTTGTCCAAAGTTCATTGGCTCTTTCACTCACACGCTCTGAATGTCTCCCTACCTTCTCTGTCCACCACTTCCGCTTCTGTGTCTCGCAGCTCCGCATCTTCTTGTTCTTCTCTCTCTTCTTTCTTCCTCCGCATCTCCATGGACACAACCTCCCGGGCTAAACTTCTGCTGAAATGGTGGAACTTCCAGTGATGTCCTCAACCCCAATCGGAGGGTCAGTGTAAAGGCGTCCCCGGAACCCTGACTGGAGGACCGGGGAGAGGACATCAGTGGAAGTTCCATCATTTTGCTCCGAGATAACCTTGTGTGAATTTCCACCAAAATGGCAGAGCTTTTGGTGATGTTCTGTCCCCCGTCACCGGAAACTTCACCATTTTGAGCTACGATAAGCTTGTGTGAACTTATTCACCAAAATTTCAATTTCTAGAACATTTCTGTGTTCATGGGTCGCTCATAGATCAACTTGTAATAATTTTTTTGTTATTCAAGTTTTCAGACAGCTACAAGTGATGTGTGTCTGTGTTCTAGCTAGGTTATTGTAACACACTAACTACTTATTGTGCTGCCTTGTTGAAAACAACTTAATCACAGAGAAGATCTCTAAGAATAAAGCATAAGGACGAGAAGACTTTATTAGATAAACAGGACTTGATTACTGCATCGTCATAAAGAATAAGGTCAGTGTGATGTTTCAGCAAATATTAAAGAGATGTATCAGAGGGACGAGATTCCTCATTGCAATTTGCATTGAATAACTATATATTATTAAGCATAAGCAGCAATTAAAGAATCTGACCGTAAAATATCAAAACCTGGGTGGTTCTGCAAGAAACTGGAATTTAAAGGGGACCTCCAATGGAAAAATATATTTTTAATTCAGCGTATAATTCAGTGCTGTATCCAGAAATGTAGATTAGTAGTAACAAAAAGTTTTACCTAATTTTAGGTCAACTGGGGACTTGCCATTGCTGTCGGCCATGTGATATTTTGGGTAACTTTGCCTGGTCAAAGTAAAGTCCTGCTTACATCCTTCCTAATTTACTCCGCAGGCTTTCATTAGTTAGGGAGTCCAGCTGGTGTGATTTAGACTGAGCCATTCCACTGTTTACCACCAGCCCACTGGGCATTTATCAGTTTTGCCAGTGGGCACTTACTTTTGCCGACACTCGTATGGCAGATCTGGTGCTTTAATATGCGACTGCTGGTGGGAGTGTAAGATCGTACCGTCCAGCCACACTCACTCAACCGGCCGAGCATCATTTAGCTTCTACTGCCCTTCAAGTGTTAGCGCCGCTTTTTCATCTCCAGTCAAGTTTACCAATGGCAGTACGATATGGAGGGTGTTTGTCTACGAATGGCTGCAGCTGCAGCTGCCTTAAAAAATAATATTATAGAAGTAGAACTATATTAAAAAAAGAAAACATAATATTTTGGGAAATGGGTTATAAATACTAGTAATAGGAACATGGTGGGAGGTCCATCTCTCTGTCTATAGACCTTTCCTGGTAATGAGAGTTATGGATATTTTTGGCCACTAAACACGTGAATGCTGTTACAGCAGATCTCTGCTTTTATAGAGCTTCCAAATCCCTAGTATGCTTCTTTGCACAATGAAATATATTTGTTTGCCTGACAAAAAGAGGATAATATTGTGCACGAGCCGATGAAAATGAGATGAGCTCCTTAGTATTTAATGTCATCATGTTCATGATCAAACAATAGTTCCTGTCACTTTTAATATCAAAATGCGAAAGTGATTGAGACCGGAGTCCATTCCCGGACATTCCTATGTGAAGCAAACTGTATGAAATGTGGATAAACTACACCTTAGATTTGTGAAAGCTGTTTGAGAAGTGTCACGGCATTATGGTTATAAGGGCTCAAAACAAATAGTCATTGCCAAGTGCGCTACCCAGCTCCGGGGCAAACCTAGTCTATAGAGCCAATAGTATAATGACCTAAAATGCATTTTGGAAGACGACGTCCTCAATATGCGTTCTCTGATACCATGTAACACATTCTTTTTTTGCCACTGCTAGAAGCTTTTCCTACTTTAGAGGGTGCGCTACCTGCCATGACTGCGGATAGCGTGAAAGGATCATTTCTGTGTCCCTTACAGTGAATGTGCACGATAGTGAGCCAGAGAAGACTCGCGGTGGAAGTATAGGAGTAGCGGAATTGGAGGTAGCAGCAGCCAATCACATATATGCCAGCTGAACATATGGAGCATGTGCAGCGTGTGTACTTAAGTATGCTTCCTGTTTGTATTAGAGGCACCAAGTGGATGTAGAAAATGAGATAGATGTCAACAGCAACTAAAGAAATTGGGGGGACTAGACTAAAAGAACCTAGCGCAGGGGTGTCCAACCTGCGGCCCTCCAGCTGCTGCAGGACTACATCTCCCATAATGCTCTTTCAGCTAAGGGGCTGGCTGAGGAGTACGGGAGATGTAGTCCTGCAGCAGCTGGAGGGCCGCAGTTTGGTCACCCTTGACCTAGTGACTTAGTCCAGCAAAAATATAAAGATCTATTATTTGGGAATTAGCACATAAGAAGTCATGGTGTATAAAACAGTTAGGGCACTAGTTATGATTTTTTTTTTTACCATATAGCGTATGTCATCATATATCCACTAGCACTATTATAAGTAGGTCCCCGTGCCGTATTAATAAGTCCCAATGCCCTTAGAGCACGCACATCACTGAAGCAGGTCCTCCGTTTAATGAACCTCTTATGTGCCGAAATTCCATTTGTGACGCAACATCTTTCTTTCTAATAGCATTCAAGGCAAAGGGATCTGATATCACTGCATGGTGCTATTTGGCATTTAACTGCATCTAATACATAAAAGCCTTCAAAAGTTATTTCTAAAAGTAGTCAAATCCAGTATCAATTGTTAATTTAAAAACTGAACTCAGCCAAGCACCGTAAAATACCCATAATATACCATCCTAATAATGATCCATCAAAACACACCCTGCACCTTTAACGGGGAAGTGATGGCGTCACTAGCTTTACGGGGATCAGGGAGACAAACCGTATGCTTTACAGATCAATGTTTTTACATAGACATGCCGCTGCTGCCAGCCTCCTATAGGTGTATTGAGCATCTGGCGAGGGCGCGTCCTCACATGCTGCCCATGCATCCACTGCTTATGGCAGGGTCCACAATTAACCCATGAAGGGACCTATCTGTGCAATGAGAGCCTGAAAGGGACAGGACATACATGTCAATTCCATTATTTTATTTTTGTGTTAAAGTTACAGTTTACCTGAAAAGGCTGGATAAAAGAATTATGACCCATATTAAGTCTCTGCATAAAAAAGTATCACTTTATGCATGGATTTTGAAATGCGCTTAGAGAATTGATATGTTGTGCTTTTAATTATTCTCTGTTTAGCTTGTATCACTTGTCTTATATATCATTTCAACCTAAAACGGTTTTATATAATATATATATATATATATGTATATATGTATATATATACGTAGTGGCCTTCTTGGACTAATCCATGTAGGACATATGTGAGTTTCTTTCACTTTAAAATTAACGTGGGTAAGCACAAAAAACCTTTTTAGGACTCAGTACTACGAGCCAGATGCACTACATTGTGATTTCGCTTCCTCAAAACACGAAAGTGGGCGCAGGCGTAAGCAAGGTGTCAGCGGCAAGGCTTTCAGAAGTACATGATAGGTATAATGCATATTTCGCAACGGCCACCACAACAAGTCTGTTAATTCCTACTCTTCCAACATTTGACACAACTTATTTTATTTAAATAGAAACTCATCTTAGAAACACAGGTTGTAAAAAGCTAAAAATCGGTTAAAAAAAAGCTAAAAAGGATCCCCAGGACTTTTCCATGTGTAAAGGGCGGACTTTGCCCTTTAAACTTAAAAAGCCAATGAACAGTGATGGAATGTTCATATCTGAGCATGTTTTGAACCAGGAAAGCCTTTGTTAAATTAACTTCTAAGACTCTATAAAAACATTATGAATATAGTGTTTGTCGCCATCTAGTGGCAGCTACTGAATTTCCATTAGGTGATACATTCATGCCTCCTATCCAGCATTACGTTTTATTAGCTTTCCAGTAAAAACACAAGAACATAAGATGTACAGTTTTTACAGGAGTGAGAGATAATCACAAAAATAGGTTAACAAAATTAAAGCATCAAAGCTGTAGAATCTGAGAAACACGCATGACCGTAAAGGCTCTTTTTATGACAGCCCATCACGTAGCGGTACGAGCTGTGTAATGGCTAATAATAAGCGAGGGTATAAATTCAAGGCGGGTAACCGGATCCTTGCTTTTGGGTCATTTTATTTTATACCATGTAGTTTGGCTTTAGAATTAACAAAGACTATCTTATTCTCACTACTGGAACCCAAAATCTGAGCAGATGTAAGGACCCACTTTCATTCCTCAATTCCCAGCGGTTTTTTTGGTGCCTTCCCAGAATGTATCATTATACTTGCTCCAGAAGGTATAAATCATACACATTCCTGGGAGTGTTTAGCACATAAACCTGGTCGGCGTAATCTTGTTGAACTTAAAACTTTTGTTTTTCACCAAGCTGCTATTCACATAGCGACAGAAGCTGCAGCTGCCCTGGACTCCTGCTTTCCTTACAGCACATGGCAGCTGATTAATACATTTCCTCCCGTATTTATCTGATGTCCCGGCCAGCCGGGTTATAATATATATAGAGGCTTTGTTGCCAGAGGTCTCCATTGCCCCCACATCGATCAACGTCTTCGCCGACAAGTTAATAATCGGTGTGCAATATATTTTCACGGCCCTTTACAGAATGCACTTCCAAACCGGAGTTTGCAGAGCTGCAGTTTCAACTCCCGGACTTCACTCTGTATCTTGAAGAAACTAAAGTTTTTTTCCTGCAAGAGGGGGTTTTATCCAAATACATAAGAACCGAACCATTTGGGCCATATACCCATTTTCTTTCACTTTGTACTTCAGGAAATGGACGCAAAACCAAAGTGTGAAATATTTTACTGTGTTTGCATGTACTACACTGTTACCACTGAATGTCTATTCCAGGTAACCACTACCCTTTCTATAAAGTACAACTCTCACGTTACTCCTCAGTCTTTCACCCTCGTAGCCCTCATTTTAGGTATGATTCAGGGAAATTCAGTCTTTTTTGCAGAAGCTCATTACATTTGTCCGTCCGGCACAGAAAAGACGGTAGAATGAAATAGCCACTCTGATGAAAGCTGCTGCTTTATTAGACCCCAAAATGAAACATATAAAATAAAACACAGGAAGAGAAAGTTCATAAATATAGTTCGAATATAAACTCATTATTGTTTAATTATCCCCACCCTAGCTCCCAGAACCCACGGTCCCCTTGTATGACAGCGCTACGGAATCTGTTGGCGCTATATCAATAAACGTAATTGAAGAATCGACCTCTTTGCTATAAAGCTGTCTTTCCCTCGCGTTGCAAACTATTACCCGTAGCGTTGCGTTCCAGCTCGACGTGCGTTCCAACTAAACCCCGCCCACTTTCCCAATCTACTGCAGGCGGGCCTAAGCTAAAAGCGTTGCATTGTGGGAGCTTCTTCCTTTCTCGGTCCCCGGCCATCTTGGAGCTACACCTCTGGTGAGTGAGGCTCCGGTTTCCGAAGTTATTTTTATCGTTCCGTGGCCTCGTAAAGGCTCGACGGCAGCTCGGGGAAAGAGCACTATCTGTCCTGTATCTGACTGTGTCCTTTCCTGTCTCGTGCAGGTCCGGGATCCCAGTGCTGCAATCATGGTGGCCGCAAAGAAGACGGTGAGTGAGGCCTCGTCTCTCACGTGGAGCATTGGCCGGGTCCTCGGTACTATAAGCCTTGACCGCTGCCGCTCCACCGGCGTCCCCATCACGCTCCGACACACAGGCCAGTCCTCTCCTGCCTGTCCCACGTGTGGGTTCTCACAGTATATGCTTAAGGCCCCGTCACCGGGAGCGGCATGTGGTCAGCCCCTGTCAGTGGGCTGCAGGAATCTCTAATATCCGCCATTCGTTTCCACGTAACTTTGTGGAAATGATCGCCTGCCGTTAAGGGTTCCGCGGATCCCCGTGTGACAGCATCAATATCCTAGCAGAGAGTGGGGGCTGCTGCCGCCATAACACCCCCAACTGTTACAAGCAAAAGTTACTTCCATGCTTCCCACAGATCGGTGGTGAGCAGAGAAAGTATATCAGTTTAACATCTCAGATGCTTTTAAATGGCAAAGATGTTTCTAAATATCCAGTCATATAAGCTTTGGAGTCCTGAGTAATCGGGTATTCCGAGCGGAGAATTCCCTGCCTGCCAATTCTGTTACAAATCCAACAACACTTAACCTTCCCAAATACCCAGCGATGTCTGAAACTAAACCCGCTCTGGGCAGAAATGCATTGGAATATTCTTATCACGATATGAGACCATAAGTTTATATAGTGTGTGTGTGTGTATATATATATATATATATATATATATATATATATATATATATATATATATATATATATGTGTATATGTGTGTGTGTATGTCTATCACATGTGCTTTTATTGGTTTTTATACCCCAACATTTAAAGGAGTTAATGCGATATGTAAAATTAGGACACGCATTGCTTTAAGGAATTTATATCCTCCTACTTGTATTAAGATGTCCGCAAGAAAGTGATAAATGTGAGGCTTGGAACGGGATTTGTTAACTTCTACATGAGGGTTTTGGGATGAAAATCTCATTTATATATTGTACAATTGCCGAATATACTGAAATATCTGTATCCTGTTAATTTATTTTCCTTTCCTTCCCGATCTTCAGAAAAAGTCCCTGGAGTCTATAAACTCTAGACTTCAGCTGGTTATGAAAAGTGGTAAATATGTCTTGGGCTACAAGCAGACATTGAAAATGATCCGCCAGGGCAAGGCCAAGCTGGTCATTCTTGCCAATAACTGCCCGGCTCTCAGGTGAGTTGCTAAAGCAGAATGCCGCTTATGGCAGCTTTTTGATGCTGTTAACGAAGCAAGAAGTCACCAGCCGGCTGCCTTCTTGGCTCTTAATATGTGCGTAATGTGTTTATAGGGGCTCTGACTCTGCAACAAAAGTGCATTCAGCACTAAAGTCATCAGTCCCTTATTTTGACCTAACTCCTTTATTCAGATTACTAGAGGGCTTCGCTTCTATTTCCTTTAAAGGCATAGGCAGTGTTTTGTGCTTTTCCTTATTTCCCAATAAACCTCTTATTCTAATAAGACATGTCCTGAGCCCACCTGTACTGGCTTAGCTGGCGGTACTTCTAGAATTAGCTACAATTACCGTATTGGCTCGAATATAGGCCGCACTTTTTCCCCCCACTTTAAGTCTTTAAAGTGGGGGTGCAGCCTATATTCGGGGTCTAGCGCCTGATGCCCGGGACATGCAAGTTTTCACATACCGCAAGGGTTGTATTTTTTTGTAACAGTGATGTATGATGGGTGAAGGGTAGGACTGTGCATGAACAAGTTGTGATTTTTCGCATTAATGTCGTGATAGTAATTAAAGGAAACAGTTTGTGTTATTGTCTCGAGTATATCTAACTTTTACGCTTGTAGTAGCTTTTGCTACCATTTTTTGGGGAGCAACAAATAGTGAATATACTGCAACATTCTGAAATTAACAGATTATAGAACTGTAAACAGTAAGAGTTGGCTATCTGAGTCTCCTTGGTATTAAGGATTACTATATTTATGGCATCATAAACCAATATAAAGAATCTTTTTATATAAAATACTAAGCAAATAACAGTGTGACACCTGGATCTTTGTAAAGTGCTTTTGATACCATAGTAATCAGTGGGACGATTCAGATGGCTCAGCCACTTTCCAGTTCCTATGTGTTTGCTGTTCAGTGAAATAAACTTTTAGTATTAGAATCCCATTTTTGTGTATCTGCTGTTGGGTAGCAAACTTTGCAATTGCCGTGAAATATTGAATTCACCTGGTGTTTTCCTTTCCATGCGAACAAGATGTAGATTTTTCTTTATGATGGTGGCTGACTTTGCTTTTTTTATCCAACAGAAAATCTGAAATTGAGTATTATGCAATGTTGGCAAAGACCGGCGTCCACCACTACAGTGGCAACAACATTGAGTTGGGTACAGCTTGTGGAAAATACTACAGAGTATGCACATTGGCCATTATCGACCCAGGTATGGTTTTTGTCTTGTGCTTTCCTTCACGCTGCGAATATATTCTCGCTGGATTGACCTTTTAGTGGTCAGCTCCGGGCTAGACGTTCGCTAGATTATCACTAGGCTGTGTCCTCAGTGCTGGCTTCTTGTCTGGTTCTGATGCTTAAAAGCTAGTTACAGTCTTTTAAATGTTCTACTCGAGCAAACTAATTTTACACACTGAACATTTAGAACAAACATGTCCTTTGCATTGTACCGTACCCTTTCTGGAAAGTTAGTTTATAACTTTGATAGCATTAGCTCTGCTTTAGTCATGAGCTTGTCTTTGCACTGGCTTTTTTTTTTCTTTATTATAGTAGTTTGGGGAATATGCCCAACATATATCCATTAGGTCCCATGGAGTCCTAACAATACAAGTATAGCTGATTAGAGAGAGAAAAAACGAACTTTGCTGCTCCCGTTTCACACCTGACTATATAGCGTATCCTTAACTACTATGTATTGTCTTAAGTATCCACTCCAGATGATCCTAGGCACGTCAGAAAGCTAATGTAGTCTAGGTAAAATATTGCAGAGATTACTATCGAACACCGGTTGTCAATGCCCCAAGGATCTGTAATTAACTCCACATGATGGGTAGTAATAGAGCAGTCTTTTACTTGATATAGCAAACTACAAGCAGCACTAGCTCTGGGGAAGTTAAGTTGATCTTTGTAGTGACTTATTTCCCACAGAGGTCAGGTACGCTGTGCATTGAGGGCTCTGAATTACTTTTTTTTTTTTTCTCCATAGTTTGTAAACTCATGGCTTGGATCATAGAACAATACAATCTTTGGGGGGAAATAACCTTATTTTTCTTTTTCTCTTGTAGGTGATTCAGACATCATTAGAAGCATGCCTGAACAGCAGCAGCCAATTGAGAAGTAAATCGCTTCACTAAACTGTTCTAAATAAAACTGGTTTCCCACACACTGGTGTTTGTGGTATTTCAATGTATTCCATGGGTTGTGTGTCCAAAACTGAATGCAGTCATCAGTAAAGTGCTGTGACTGCTCAGCTTTTGGCAATGATAGAAACCTAGTGTTATGTAAACCAGAACGCATCATAAACTACACCGTTCTGCGCTCCAGTGGTAGCCAGGATAATGGTGTATTGGGACGGTTTCAACAGTCTCGTGTCTGTAACGTTTGCTAGTGACGAACAGCACAAGTTCTGAACTGGCCACAAATGACAATCACAACAGTTGCTATTTTCCCCTTAAAGCATATGTTTTATTTGTCTTGTGGCTTTATTCACTAAACAGAGTTTTGGTTTCAACTCAATTTACTTTATTTATAAAATGTGAAAAGCTGTTCCAGCGAAAAGTGCTAAGCAGGCTCTAAGTGATGTATAGTCAAACGCATGCGGGCGCTTGAAATCGCACAGTGTCAGCCAAGCTCTTCGTGCAGCAGAACCTTGATAATGTGTTACAGAAGTCAAGATTTTGAATCAGTCCGCCTCTAATGAATGTGTAGTCTGGGCATTGCGGACTTAATCTTCCATCAGTAGGATTCCAATGCAGCATTAATTGAACATTGTCACCTTGGTCTAGCCAACATCATACATTTAGTGTCTCGCTGTCAGGTTTTATACAGGTGCCAGCATCAGGGTTGTAGGTAATAAGTGACTTAAAGCTGCTTCGTGCTAAAATGTATCGTGATCTTATCTGTGTTCTCTGGTCTAGTCAGTAGAAAATCCCTCGAGTTGAAGGACAACTAAATACTCCATGGCTTGACATGTCGGTCCAATAACCTCCAGTCTGGTTTGGACATTTTTTTCTTTAATGGTATTCTCCCAGCAAAATATTTAAAAATAAAGTTTGCTCTGCTATGTTTTCAGTTTTATTAAAACTTGCCCAGGAATCGGTATAAGTGATATGCTGAGTTCTTAGATGTATGTCCTAAATTGTTCATGTAAAGACCCCTAGTTCTGTTGGGCAGCCAAAGTTGTTACACGCACAATGTTTGGTGTTGACATCCTTCACTCTCAAAGGGGGTGCTGTGCAGTGAAGTTTAAGTATGCCAAAATGTTAAAGCAGCCCCCCCCCCGAAACCTGTGACCTTGATCTCACTACTTGAATAGTCTCATCTTCTACCTTCTCCCTCTAGTGTCCCCAGGCATTTATTCCTCTCCCTTTCTAGAGGCTCAAAAACTCTGTTCCTTTCTTGGAAAACTAATATCTTGTAAAGTGCCCCCTCTGTGCTAGTGACTAATTTACCGTTCCTCTCCTGACCTCTTCCTAACCTGTCTGCAAAATCACATCGTGAATGGCATCTCAACACCAGTAGATCAACATTTCTAACTTTCCAGTTATTTACCTTTCATCCCCCATTCCTGATACCTCTGCCTCTGTAGAAAATGTATCATCCTATCCAGCAGATCATTCACAGCTTTGGTGCGCTTGCTCAACTAATATCCAGTTCCTCACTGAATCATAGTTCATTTACCTGTGAAAGTTGTAATTTTGTACCTTCCTCACACAATACGTAGTTCCAGATGCGCTCTACCCGTTCTCTTGTTCTGTAAGACTCCTACTGTCTAATTCTAATTTTAAATGCTCCGATAAGCATAGATTCTCCACAGCCAGTGCTGGAAGTATAGATTATAAAAGGAACGAGTCTTTACCTATTGTAATGATTCAACTTTGTCAACTGTAGTTTTGCCATAACCCCGTATGTCTGTCTTGTGAGAAGCCCTGCCTACATCGATGATAACCTCATATTAAAGCCTTCATGCCAAGTATCTTCTTCCGTAGATTTTTGTTGAGCGTCTGACTAGGTGAGCTTTTCTATTGTTTGCGTCGGGAGGTGCGATGAGTCAAAGCAGCATCCCGTTATATCCAGGTTGTTTGTACCGGGAAGATGCATGATAAGTATGTGAGAGACGTGCTGGAAGAGTCTCCAGTCTCAGCTTGCTTGTTTTTTCAAATACGTGGTGGGTAGGCCTTGATATGTCCTGGGGTACATAATGTGTAGGCTGCAATCTGAGGTGCCGTTATCTAACACTTGTGGAGATGGACCGCAAGAAAGCTAATGTATACACGCGTACACATGCATGTTTCTCATGTGTTTTCAGAGGTTTGTTAATATTGTTGACAGCTTCTTGGCCTCTGTATGGTGTTTAGAAAATAAGCTCCCCCCCCCACCCTGGTATTAAAATGTACAGGCAGTCACTGTGCATAAAAAAGTTGCTAGATTATCATATCGATAGCAGTCACTTCGGCTGCTAACGAAAAGGAACAGGTTAGTTGCCGTCCTGGATTTATCCGAGGACCTGTTCCTCAGGAGGCCAAGCTGGCCCATGCGCAGGGTCCTTCGGGTTGGAATAATGACATGCTGTGGCTTTTTTTTTTTTATGAGAAGAGTAGCCGTGGCTTGGTTGAGGAATCCAAGTATAGACAAGCAAAGTAGCTTTTGCAGGTCAGTTGGATATTCTGCATAAAGCCAGGATCAACCAGGTTTGCAATGAATTGGGCCAATGTGCTGTGAACTCTGACCTACATCAACACCGGCCAATTCAGTTATTAGTGAAAACAACCATTATTTGTTACATGGAATGTAAACATTTTATGTTATACAATTTTAAGACTCCAATCTATGTTTCAATCAGTTACATGTTTCATTTGTAAGTACAGCAAACACAAGGAAAGGTTCATGTATTGTAACGTTCAGCAAGAGTTCCAAAATCTCTATACAAATAACTGGTACAACACTCCTTTTTAACAAATACTTTACCTTTTAATATTTATATTTTGTAACAATGTGACAGCAAATCGGCTTACACTTTTTATAACAAAACATTTTACAGACACAAAATATATATTTTTTTCTCTGTTTCAAACTGAAACATATGCTTCCCAAATAAAATAAATAGAAAATCCATGGTCTTATCCAAACAACTATCCTATAAAGCTGACGTCATCTTGAGACTTTTTTTAAATGTACATTTTGTTGCCTTTATCTTTGTCCGACACGGTTCTCAAGAAGTTCCATTCGTCTTGTTATCTCTTCCAGTAATTTTAAGTCAAGGAAAAATTAGGTTAAAAAAAAAATAAGGGTGGAAATAAATGAGGCGAATAATGTCGCACATAAGAACGGGGTTAAACAAGAGCATTCGTAACATTTCACTACACATAAAACGAGACGGCTCTGGTGAAATTTACCAACCTGTGTAAGATTACACATTAACCAACTCAATCTCAATACTTACCTGTAGTTGTTTTAGAGCATTTAAAACATATACATCTTGCCCCCCCCCCCAAAAAAAAAGGATATATTGATGTGTTAGCCTCTTGACTTCCTCACTTGCGCTGCTCTGGAACTCCATTATATTTTTACACTTGCATTGCTCTTCTGCAGATTTGTCTATAATAATGTGGGATTAAAGTGGAAACAAATGTAATCTGGAATATAGCTGTCACCTCAGCATCCACTATGAGGTTTGACATCTACTTTCATGACACTTTCCAATAGCTTTGTCAGTTTTGAGATGTTTGATCAAATTTGCCTTCAGAAACCCATATTTAATTTAGTTTTTCTCAACAAAGCTTGATTAGTTGTTAGCAAGCCCTGCTTTGTTGAGCTTTTCGTCATGACTCCTGCAAACTAATGATCTCTTCTTCTCGCATGCACTTATGAAGCAAGCAACATACAGTACACTCCTCACATTTTTTGCTGCCGCCACTGGGGAGCTACAGTTCATTGAGGGAACCATGAATGCCAACATGTACTGTGACATACTGAAGCAGAGCATGATGCCCTCCCTTTGGAGACCGGGCCGCAGGGCAGTATTCCAACATGATGACGACCCCAAACACACCTCCAAGACGACCACTGTCTTGCTAAAGAAGCTGAGGGTAAAGTTGATGGACTCCAGACCTAAGCCCTATTGAGCATCTGTGGGGCATCCTCAAACGGAAGGTTGGGGAGCGCAAGGTCTCTAACATCCACCAGCTCCGTGATCTCGTCATGGAGGAGTGGAAGAGGACTCCAGTGGCAGCCTGTGAAGCTCTGGTGAACTCCATGCCCAAGAGGGTTAAGGCAGTGCTGGAAAATAATGGTGGCCGCACAAAATATTGACACTTTGGGCCCAATTTGGACATTTCCACTTAGGGGTATACTTACTTTTGTTGCCAAGGTTTAGACATTAATGGCTGTGTGTTGAGTTATATTTAAGGGGACAGGGGTCATTTCTTCAGCGTTATCACATGAAAAGATATAATAAAATATTTACAAAAATGTGAGGGGTGTACTCACTTTTGTGAGATAATGTATATCTGCTTCATCCAAAAGAATATAATTAAATAACAGGTTAGAGCAATTATGCACATCTGGATATGTTGCATGGTGTCTACAGGGTTATTTTGTTTCCAAAAAATTTTGTTCAACCATGATTCCCTTTTCCATGTTTAACATATCCACTATGTGAGAATTTTTAGCTGAAACCTTATTCATACATAACACAATGTTTATTACGATTAAAATACTAAAGATAAATGAGTCTTAACCCCTTAAGGACAATGGGCGGTCCCTAAACCCATTGAAAACAATGCATTTTGAGCCCGTACATGTACGGGCTTTGTCATTAAGGGGTTAAAAAAACAAAACATGTTTTTCCATTTTTGCCTATAAATTATTCAAGAATAGGCGACACAAGTGACTGAACAAGTCCCAATTTACATTCAGCCTTAAAATGCTACCTTATATACGGGTAGGTTGGTGGGGCAAAGATGTCCAAGAGATGGGGCCAGCCATGGTGTGTAGGAGCATAATGAACTAGAGGACCCAGAGGTCAAATGACTGTCCTGGAACTACAACTATCAGAACCCTTACCTGGAGCCTCCATAACACATTGGATAGGTTCCCAGCTATAAACCGTTCAGAGAGTCACACACAATTTAATGAAATAGATAATAAAACAGAGTCTAGGGATGGGGCATCTTGAAAGGTACGCCTGGCACATAGCCCTCCAGCTGACAATGGTATGGTAAGCTGGCAGGGATGAGGCAGTAACAGCTGCAATAGATCTTACCTTCTGCTTGGGTTGTGAACTTTATTGCGGACATCGAGCAAGAGACAGTGATTTCACGTTCCGCCTTGAATTCAGAGGACGTGTCTGGGGAAAAACGAGTTTTGTGCATAGAACACATATTTACAAAGAACAGCAAAGCTGAATTCTGACCCAAATGCTGTTCACGTAGCTTAAAACATTTTATTTGGCAGGTTAAGCAAATGCACCTTAAATGGGAAGTCCCCTGGAAAACTAAATTTATTTTTTTCCTTTGAGTGTTAATTGTGTTTACTTTTACTATTACTATTGTTGTTTAGCATTAAACAAAATGTGTATTTCATTTTGTTCCATTAAACGTCTTTATCTGCAGACGTGGAGTCTGCCATCATGATATTTTGAGTAGCTTCCCCTGCTCAAATAATGAGCAGATTCTTATTAAGTCCAGCTTAATTTTTCCCTTTCTAGGAATTAGTCAGAGTGTCTAGCTGGGTGACTAAAACCAAGGCATTCTATTGTTTAACACTAGGCAGTATGTGAAGGATCTAGTGTGTTTGTTTACTTGCTTAGGTTAAGATAACAGAGCTAGAACCCGACTATCTGAAAACTAGAACCATCTTAAAACAGAAAACAATAATTTTTGAAAGGTTTTGTTAAAAACATAATTTTAAAAACCAGAAGTATGACACTGTAGCCAGGCTGTAAGAAGTATCCATACACTGGCACAATTCAATTATTTTAGTTGCTACAAATGTACATATTGCTAGACAGCACTTGCCAGATTGGCCTGTAGCATGTATAGTTAGTTCATATGTGTCTGCTTAAAGGCACACAGTAAGCCCCAATGCCAACAATACCCCGTAGATCTGTGGGGCACGTGTACTTTAAACATAGCAGGCCAAATCATTTTAGTTTCCCTTATAACTAAATATTTTATTTTTAACTATATATATATTCTTACCAAGGTTGGACATATCAGTGGTCCTTTTCCAGTTGTTCCATCCTGAAATAGATAATCAAAAATTAACATTTCTATAAAAAACATTAAACAATACAGAATTATAGAATTGAATGCAGATAAGAACCATTCAGCCCACCTTGTCCTTTTTCTGATGTAGAGACACAAACTTTAACTCCCTGGTCTTCTATTAGATTCAAGATACACTATATAGAAATACCAGGACATTTTGGACCATTCCAAATGCTCTACTGGATGAACGGGCAAAAAGTCCTACAGAAATACTCCAAAATCTGCTGAAAAGTAATGCATCACTTTCTAAATATATGTATTTAGAATGTGATGTCATCAAAGTCCCTGTTGGTGTAACGGTCAAGTGTCCCAACACTTTTGTCCATAAAGTGTAGCTTTATTCCTATCCCACGCATGTTTAAGTTCTTCACTGTACTAACCGCTACCATTTCTGGTGGGAGGCTGATCTATCACCATCTCAGTAAAGTAAAAATATATATATATTTAGATGAAAGTCTTCAATGCGCCTATTCATGAGTTTTATTAGTCTTCCATGGCAAGTTATTCACTTCATTTCATGATTTAATTGAATGCCTGCATGGCAGGGAATATGGAGTTAACTCTTACATTACTCTTAAAACATTCTCTATTTTTTTTTGTATAGCAAAAAGAGGATGGAAAAGCATTCAGCATAATATTCGATTATGGAAAAGGTTATTTTGTAGCAAACTCATTTATCTAAAGTCTTAATACTGGAATTTTAAACTTCTTCAGCCACAAGATGGCTCCAAAACAACAGTATATATCTCGCCGTCTTTCTATTCCACTGAACTGCAAATGGAAGCTGAATCAATAATATGCGTACGTAATTTACTGCCATACTCATTAGAACAACTTGGTCCTGGAGCACAGCCAGGAATGTAATAAGAATACGTTAAGAAAATGTATATTCCCACTCCCTTCTGTACCAATAGATCTGTATCGGTTTAATGCTAATTGTAAATTGTCTTTGTTAAATATTTTCACTGTCCCCTATTGGAACGGCACTGCGGAATCTGCTGGCATATATTGTTATATTTAATTCTCAAAATTCTACAGCCCTGCCATGAGATACCCCGCTCTATAGCGACACCTTAAACAGAGTCCTGCAACCTCTGCACAGTAATGGTAGGAGTGGAGGGTTTTTACATTCTAAAAACTGAAAAAGAAAACTGGCTTTGTAGGTGGCACATATGTAGAATATAGGTGGAGCATTAGCCTCATCGGGCGAGACATCCCTGAAAGTGGACTGAGTATTGGTCAAAAATACAACCGTTAAGCCTGTCGGCGTTTGCCTTGAGCTCCATCTGTACACTGGGGAACTTCTCCGGCAGGTGGACACAAAGCTTGTCCTTTACGCTGTTTGGTTGATGTATGTAGGGGTTTGGCACTGAGTCTCAGGGTTTTTGCCCCAATGTCAGGGTCTCAAGGCTAAAGGTCTCAAATCTCCGGGTCACACAGTCTGGAGCTGGCTCGTTTGTACTCTCCATTGATCTAATGATATCTAAATCTCCTAATTAGTGTTTTTGCTACCAGTATGTCACAGTTGATACCTCTAATTGAATGACGCAATTAAGAGTGTCTTCTAATAATAATAAGTCAAGGTTTCCATGAGGACCGATATTAGAGCTGTTGGGTTAACCCATTTGAGGAGTCGCTACATAGAATCTTCATGAAAAGTAATTAAAGGATTAATATTTAAAGAACTTCAGGGACAGCTCACGTAGAAAGTTTCCAGGTATGGTAATCGCCTTTAATGCATGGAGCCTCGAGGGCCGAAAATTGTCTCTGGCACTTTAAGGCCTGCAGCCAATAAATCAAGGGCATGCAGCCATGGGCTACACAGCAAGGCGGCTGTATTGCAAGATAAGTGCGAGGACATTTGTACCCAAAGGCCAGTCCTCTCAACGTATGCCAATCTGCCCCTCTCTATTACTTATCTCTCATCTCAGGGTACTTCCGGTGGGATTTTCCCATTTCCAGCACTGTGCCGATGAACTGTCTACCTCTGATTCTGTGTTTCCTCGCAGGAGACAGATTGTATATTACACAAGCTTTACCTTCACAGATGCTGCTTTTTAATTTTTCAGTGATGTATCCCATGGAGCTGAAGTCATCGGCGTGTATAACATGCTTTTCTTGTGGAGCAGAAGCGATTTCTTGCAGCTCTTCATCAATCGCTTTTCCAACTCCAACAGCATAAATAGTGACGCCTTAATGGGAGACACAAAAGTAATATTCAATATATTTGGCTGCTGCGATATATTTATTACCCTCAAAACCTTTTCCGCTGACCAAAGCTGGAAGCGAAAATGCTCTTTGCTGCAATATAGGTTAATTGAACTACAGCAACCCATTTATTTTAATTAACATCGTCTACGGTTTTAATGAAACACTCTTTATAATGAAATCGGTATGTTAATGGAAGATTGATGGAACCCCTCCTAGTTCCAAGGGACCCCTTCCTTCCAGCTTTCTGATCTCTTCACACGCGGCGCGTTATTTGCCGGGCATTTTAAGTATTACGTAATTTTCCTATTAAACTCCACTGACCTTATAAATGTTAATCAGTCCCAAGATATGGAAAAAAGGACAGGGCAACTGGGAACACTCTAGACTTCCCATAGATCAGCCATATGTCCTTTAATATCTCTTCAGTCTCCATACCATATCAGCAGGATTTTCTCTATCTCCATTCAAGCCATAACTCCATTTTTTGTCATTACTGTAATGATCTTTACAGGATCCAGCGGCATGCAGCATCTCGATTTATCTGAACAAGCCGGGCATCTTACTGTCTCATTGTCCTTTTTTTTAACTTCTAAATGACTTAATTTCACTAGAATGCAGAGTTTTTAAAATCACAGTCGTGGTTTCACCCCCCCACTTAACTACTGTATTGGCTCGGATATAGGCCGCCCCCGTATATAGGCCGCACCCTAAAAGTTTGGTGCTTTTTTAAAGAAAAAGTTTTTTTCTTTAAAAAAGCACCAAAAAAACATGCTGCCACTCTGTCCCCCCCCCCGAGATATGCTGCCACTGTCCTCCCTCCCCGAGATACGCTGCCACTGTCCTCCCTCCCCGAGATATGCTACCACTGTCCTCCCCCCCGATATGCTACCACTGTCCTCCTCCCCCCCCCGAGATATGCTGCCACTGTCCTCCTCTGCCCCCCCTCCTCGACTTAACGGAGCAGACTCCCGGGTGTCTTGCGGGGCCGGCGGGGGACATCTACGCAATACGCGTATGCAACTTCCGGTGCCGGTACCGGAAGTTGCATACGCGTATCGCGTAGATGTCTCCCGCCGGCCCCGCAAGACACCCGGGAGTCTGCTCCGGTAAGTCGGGGGTGGGCAGAGGTAAAACGCATCGTGCGGACGGTCCGCACGATGCGCTTAGACAACCTCCCGTGCCGGCACCCCCCCGTGGGAAGTGCTGGCAGGGGGGGCTGTCTGAGCGTATCGGGGAGTAGGATGCAGGTCCCCTGCACCGCTGCGGGGGATCTGTATCCTAACCCCGCTGCCTGCCCGGCGCCCGGAACTGCATGTCCCGGGCGTCGGGCGCTAAACCCTGAATATAGGCCGCACCCCCACTTTAAAGACTTAAAGTGGGGGGAAAAAGTGCGGCCTATATTCGAGCCAATACGGTATTACCGTAATTATACGAAGGGCACATTTCTTTAGCAGGGTGGGCTGAGCTGGCCCTGCATAATGTATGATTTAGTGGGTGAGGAGACTCTCTGCAAACTCCTTCTTTTGTGGATAGACCCCTTCTCCAGTTTCTCTAAATATCAGCATCCTAAAATTCACCTCCTCATTTACATTTTGATGGGTAGGTGCCTAGCGATAAATAGTGCCATATTTACACTCAGAAATAAAGCTGATGGGCCCGTGATGGCAGACTGGCTATAAGTTCCTAAGTGCTCTAGGCTGCAACATTTTAGTGACCTGAAACATCTACTAGCCAAAAAAGGTTAGAAAAGCACCTTTAAGATATTCCAAGAACTACATTATTGTCTCAAAATGTTATCTCAATATAGATGCTAAAGTTCTAACTATTACTGATGGAATTCTGGTCTTATTATCAGTTTTTTGTCTAAGATGTACGTTTGCTGTTTACCATAGAGTTGAGTCTATCAAGAATATCTTCCTGGTCTAAGACAAACCTCTGTGTAAAACGGCCAAAGAAAAGAGGCCATCAACGAGATTTTATTTGACGGTCCAGGCAGGTTATGTAAATAATCCGGAGACAAACAACAGGGAGCCGCATGACATAAATAATGATATAAATAATAAAAGCACTGAGGTTTACATGAACAAAACGTCCATTTTAAAAAGTAGTGTTGCTTTAAAGAGTCAGTAAATTGACTCATGGAACGTACAATTATTTCCAGCCGTCCGGCGTGATTTATGCAGTGTGTCCTGTCTAGGAATACATCCTCATTTGCACTGCATTTGGGAATATTTGGATATTCCTGGCGCTTTGTTTTTCATAAATAAACTACATCATATTAATTGGTCTTTTCATGACCACGAGGGACTTTTCCCCGTCCATGTCTTTTTTATGTACACTTAAGGATGTAAGATGCTATATATTTCCTTGATCACTAACAGATCTGCTGGTTTTCACTCTTGAATGACTCTGACGGTAATAGGAAGTGTGAAGCTGGGGTGACACCAATCATTCAGTCAATGGCTTTTATAGAATATAGCTAAGCGGGGTTTTCCTTGTGTTTGCCGGATGCTCTGCCAAGCCTCTGGGCTCCTGGGAGGCATGTGTTATGCTGGTGATGTCTTCCAGTTTAGACGTTACAGGAAATAAATCTAGGAAAGCTAATCATAAATACCAAAAAATACATTTTAACTTATCCAGACTGGTATTTCCTTAATATCTGACTTAACTGATCTTGATTAACCCCTATATGACCAAGGGTTTTTCCTAACCTAAATAGCTTTTCTTGCCATTTTTACCATATGTCTGTTTGATGCCTTCTCATAAATGATACATTGTGTTGTTAAGGACAAGAATTACCTTCATCTGAAATCATAGAAATACATATAACACAATTATTATGAGTGCTAATCTGTAAAAAAAAAAAACTATACTAAAATAGAAATAATTTTTTTTCCCAATTTTACATATTCTATAGAGCAGGTACAACTTTAGTTCAGCAACACCCCATGATTATAGTAGTGAATAATAGTAAAGAATCAAGGTGTTGCAATGGCCCAGTCAAAGTCCAGACCTCAACGTGATTGAAATGCTGTGGCAGGACCTTAAGAGAGCTGTGTATAAACAAATCCCTCAAACCTCAATGAACTGAAGTAACGTTGTAAAGAAGAGTGGGCGAAAATTCCTCCGCAACGATGTGAGAGACTAATAAAATCATACAGAAAACAATTACTCCAAGTTATTGCTGCTAAAGGTGGTTCTACAAGGTTTTGAATCATAAGGTGTACTTAGTTTTTCTCTATTTTGGCTTTATTTTTGTGGGATAAAATATTACACAGTGTAATATGTCATGTGTTGTTGTTCATCTGAGGTTGTATTTACCTAAATTTTAGACCTGCTAAGGAACAGATGATTGTTATTATGTCCTGATATGTAAAACCATATAATTCAAATATGGTGTACTTGCTTTTTCACACAATTGTACTGTATATAGTTATTTTTAATGTTCTAGATGTCCTCTAGATGCCCACCATGGTCCCCTTACACAGTATCATATTTTGTTATTTTGTAAATTCTTCCTGCTCTGGGGGTTTGGAATAGCTTATACATACTACTGTTCAAAAGTTTGGGGTCACTTGTCATGGAAAACAAGCTGTAACAATTGCAAAGGGTTTTACGAATGATCAACCAGCCCTTTAAACTTAGATTAGCTAAAACAATGTGCCATTGGGAGTAATAAAGGACCTCTGTACACCTATGACTATTAGTCATTGACAATATCTGTATTTGCTGTCTTTCTGATCCATTTGATCTTATTTTAATGGAAAAAACATATATATATATATGTAAATAAATACGGTAATAGATTCCAGAAGCATGTATTTATCCCAAAGGGCTAGATTTAATGTAGCCCAGTAAAGTAGCTGGAGAGAAACCAAAGGAATTCAACTGACTCATTAATTAGCATGAAAGGTAAAAATATGCACAGCACTGGGTACTAAATCAGCTCTACCTTTCAGTACACTGCCAATGTCTGGCCACATGCAGCATGGGCTGGATAAACTGTTTATGTTGTCAGCAGCTATGAACTATTTCTTCAGCTGGTCAAATAAATGTAACCATATTTAAAAAAACACATACTGGAGTTCCATCAATTGGATCTCTCGTAAATCTACTAATCATAATTCAACATTGAGGTAAAATGGCAAAACCACACTAGGGTTATATGGACGGATAGACGGAGATTGGGTAGAGAATTTTATTTTGGAGAAGAGGATATGAAAATATCTCCATCATCCTTTTCTTCATAACAAGATTCCCCCCCCCCATTGACGAGAAATTATTTATTTTCATCTGTTTGACTATATTTTGTGATACAATACCCCCGTCTCTTGCTCTGCTTGCCCAGTCCGAAACCTCATCTTGCGCTCGGCCATCAGTAAACACAATTGCCACTCGTGGCACACCCATGGAACGTGGTCTTGAGCCCTGAGCTTCGGAAAAGCTTTTTTCATACATAAGCTTTAAGGCGAGTCCGGTCATGGACCCCCTGCCCATGTACTTTATCTGAGAAACGGCTTTCTTCATGTCTTTAGCTGTGCTGTACTGTGCCATCGTAAATTCTGTGCGCACATGTGTGGAATACTGTATCAATCCAACTCGGGCGGCTTTCTGAGAAATTTCCAGTGAATCTAGAATCCCAATCACAAACTGCTTCACAAGTTCAAAATTATCTTCTCCAAGGCTCTTTGATCCATCAATAATAAATACCAAGTCCACTGGGCCTTCACCGCATCCTACAAAGACGATATTAGGATATGTAACAACATTCGTGAGAGAAAACAGATGTATTTATAGATAGATACTGAAAAGTTCTTTTCTCCTACAAACTTCAGAATACTCTTGGGTTATTGAATGCCCCCTTATATATCAAACTGTTGACCGCCATAACTATAGCATATAAAGCTCTATTGTTTTTTGCAGTGCAGGAATAAGGAGACATTATGCCACACAGACTAAAGGAGATGTCGGTGATTCTAGTCTAAACGTTGGCTGGACGTCTAGCATGTTTGATAGGAAATATGAGTCAAAATTATTTTTTTTATTTAAATTTTAGAATTTTTACAATATCCCAACATCGGATCATTGATCCCCGCATTGGGAGTATTCATGTGAATTTTGAACTATTATTAACAGACCTTGAAGCTGTTGTGGAGTTAACCCTTGGAACCAAGTTATTTATTTATATAGGCTTTTTTCTATGTGCTGATTAGCTTGGCAACCAAGAAATGGCCCAGTCAACATGTCATGGATTGCTATGGTAACAATACTACGTTTATCACATTTTATACTCGTTCACGTTAGTAATAGTCTCTAAACCCTGCCTGTAGTTTTGTCTTACAAACACACACAATAATTATTTGATTATTTACAGTATATTTTGCAGTATTTTGGAACAATTCCCAGCTACAACTATTTTAAGCCACTAAACTCAATTATAAATGTCATGGTTCGCAATAACAAGTATTTTCAGAGATAAAGGAAAGATTGTCACACAAGCTATTGTGATATAGTATATAAAGAAAATGGGGTAACAATCATCCAATCAATGTGCGGCCGCACAAACCTCAATCTTTGAATAAAAACGGTTGAAGTTTTGGTCCGTGACATAAATGATGTTACCAAATAATGTGAAAGACCAATGCCTGCTTTATTGCAGACGCTATTCATAGTTTATACAGGATGCTGGTAAATCTCCATGGCAATCAAAGCATTCTGCCGTTTCCAGTGTGATTCTATGCAATGTGCGCATTATATTAGCCAATCAAACAGAACACTAACGGCTGCAGAGACTGGACACAACGATTAGACGTCTGAATTTTCCCACCAACTGTTCCGCTCTGATTTGTATCCTTCTTGGCGAGCGCTTTGCTTACACAGACAAATCCTGTTGTGCAATTTGTCTTTGTGATTTAACTATTTCAATGCTACAAGAGCATGTTTTTTTCTATAGATATATCTCTTCTTATATCATATCCTAAACACGAGCAACCCCGTGGCCTCCAACATTTAAGAATCATTTAGCAACCCATTTAATACCGTCACGAAATAGCAGATGTACCAGATTACTTACTTTTACAGCTTTTGCCGTCTTCTCCTAAATGGTATCCTTCAAAGCATTTGCAGATATAGGACTCCTCGTTATTCACACAGGTATGCTCACAGCCGTGGTCGACTGATTTACAGAGATCTTTACCTATGAATATGAATCAACTTTTTTAGTCATCTGATGCCGTTTCACGTTTGTGTTCTTATTAGAGGCCATATTTGATAGACTGTTTCCATAGAAACTACAAAAAACTGTTAAAAAGGTTTCTGTGTTATTTTTAAACCTGGGAACTCCCTGGGTTTGACCCGGAGCCTCCAGATCATTCTCCTTATTCTCTGGTCAGGGGAGCGGCATTTAGCCACACCCACAGATTTCCCTTTTAAGGACTGGACAAGCCTTGTCCCCACCCCAATTTAAAGGGACCTCTCAGCCATCGCATGCATTAAAGTGCAAACAATGGCTGGAGTGTCCCTTTAACAAAACTGGACTCCCCACTGGGGAAAAAATCTCTGATGACTTCTTGGTATCAATTGCCCCAGCCTCTTATTCTCCCATAATATCAGTTTTGGTAAACTGTTCTTGTTTTTCCTATATTATATGTGCAAGTAGTTTTGTTGACCACAGATGGGAATCGGTCACATACTGAGAGAGCCTTGTCATTAAATCGGCTTATAGCAAGCCTACAACTAGAGAAGTGATAATATGTGTATGATAGGATCTGATAATCTGCTAAACTCTTACTTCGACATGTCTTCTTATCATCACGCAGAACATATCCTTCAAAACACTGGCAAGTGAATGAACCCTCAGCATTCACACATAAGTGCTCACAGCCATGTTCATTCAGGACGCAATGATCCACAGCTAGAACAGAAACGTAATATCAGGAAACCAGGGAGGCAGCAGCACAATTTACCTGTGTTATACTAAGTGTGACCTGGGGGTTCCAATTTAACATGTCATGGAACAGTTTTGTCACACACAAAGACCTGTAGCCAATCTATACACTTAAAAAATCCCAAAACTGGCCTAAGTATTAGAAAACAATGTGTGTAACTAACTGTATATCGCTTCCCATGTACTGTTTACACTGTACCTTATTTAGACAGCATTTCCCCCAAACCATCATAGGCTGGTTATGGAGAACTGAGGATCCCCTCTAAGTTCCTGCTGACATGTAAAATTAAGTGGTGGCTGTCCTTTTGCAGATATACATCAGCGGAAGCTCCCACATAGCCACCTCACAAGATATTAAAGCAGAACTCTGCAATATGACATCATATCCCAGCTTTCTGCTGTAATACATTGCGAGGTGGATGGACACGACAGGAAAGAAATGCATAAACATCCTCATACTCACCACTGCACGTCTTCAGGTCCTCATTTATTAAAAAGCCTTCATAGCATTGGCAGACGTATGAATCATCAGTATTAACACAAATGTGATCACATCCATGATTGTTTTCAGCACAATGGTCAACCTCTGTTTCCAAGAGAGAAACGAATGAGATAGAAAACATACAATTTCTTCCAACATAGTGATTTCTTTTTCTAACAGCTTAAATGTGTCCATACAAGCACTGAAACACTTATCCAATGAGGGGATTAGAGTAACAATAAACAATATGCCATCTTGTTAAAGAAATGGCCAGGTCTAAAACAACCCAAAGAGCAGCTTACTATAATGTGGAAAGTTACCCTTAAATAATTAATGAAATGAGCTCTTACTTCAAAATGATCTAGCGCTTAAAACGATTCTTAAAATACTTACTAATAACAGCATTTCTTCTCTGCGTTTAACAAGATTATAATCCAGCTGGTTGTCTCAATCAAAGCTATTAAAAATTTAGCAATACTGTCTGATTTGGTCATTGTATGACATCAAAAAAGCAAAACACCCAAAACGTAGCTTCATAGTAGCTGAAATGAACCAACAAGAAAAGAAATAGAGACCAAATACCAAAAAAAAGTATTTTTTGTAAAATAATATTCATCTTTTGATGTTGTCAGTGAGTTTATTTGCAATCCAGAAAATAACACTGTACTTGGTATTACGGCAAAGAAATATATTTAAAAAAATACAAAAAATAATAATTGCATTTAACAAACCAGTCTATGTTCTGAAGACATTTTTATGGAACAGTTTATGTACAACCCTTAGAGATTTTTTTGGTGCTGCTGACCACCTCTATCATTGTTATCGGGCACTCAGACTCAGCGTGCGGGGACTGAGAGAGCACTGAACTCCAGACCTGCAGTGTGCATGGCCGTGATGTGAAGTGGTTTGGCAGGGCTTCGCTGTCCCTCCACAAGCCGAAGGCCTCCATTATGACTGTGTGCCCTGACCTCTTCTCGGTGGTCATCTGCCCACTACTTCACGTTAGTTTTATTGCTTGCCGCTACTCATATATTCATTTCCATTGGTCCCGGGTTTAAAGGACTAGTCATTTTTTTACAGGACTGTTTCTGTGGTACCCCAAGCCTCCCTTTGCTGCTTGGTCTGCATTACATATTGATACCTACCAAGCTTGTTTGCCAAGTCCATCTTCTGCAAACCATGGATCTGGGGGAGGGGTACAAAGGAATTGGGAGGATTCTGATGAATGGGTGAAAAATAATTGAAGAGGGACACAGCTAGCGCATGCAGCAAAGTAAATGTGATAGCTCAAGTAATGGTTCCAAGGACTGATTAACTCTACTTCCGAGTCTCTATATCAGGAAAAATGGGCAGACTAGATGGGTTGAATGATTTTTATCTGTTCTCAAATGTCATGGTTTTTTTTGTATCCCAAACAATTCTTTGGCCAGTTGTGGCTGAAATCTTTCTTGGTCAGCCTGACCTTGGCTTGGTATCAGGAGATCCCCGAATTCTCCACTTCTTAATAAGTGATAGAACAGTACTGACTGATATTTCCAAGGCTTGGGATATCTTTTTTATATCCTTTTCCATCTTTATAAAGTTCCATGACCTCGTTACGCAGGTCTTTTGACAGTTCTTTTCTGCTCCCCATGGCTCAGTATCTCGCCTGCTCAGTGCATCCACGTGAGAGCCAAACAAACTCATTGAATATTTATACACAGACACTAATTGCAATTTAAAAAGCCACAGGTGTGGGAAATTGACCTTGCCGAATGGTTCTTATCTGTTCTCAGATTCCATGTTTTTATGAGTATCCCTTTAAGGAATATTGAAAACTTAAAGCTGACTTTCCAGCTGTTTCTATTTGTGATGACTTTGTTCGCAATTTGTTTTCGAGCCATCCTTACGGCAGAATTTGGAGTGGTTTCATGTGATCTAATTTGTAACAGGATTTTGCTCCAGTTATTGAAGATGTTAGCAAAACAAAATCATAAATAAACTGTGAACTCTTTCCATTCCAGCAACTTTAGGTAAAATCTCTTGCTGTGTTATCTGGAAATGCCCCACAGCATGTAAACACTACTAACATCTGTTGGTAAGAAGCTTATGTTCTCCTTGAGAGCGAAGTCTCTTTATACTAGAATCTGTTTGTGCTAGAATCCGTCTGTTTAGATTTGGCACCGGTCAGTGTCTGTGGGACTCCAGTAAAAGACTTTAAAGGAAAGACCCACCCTGGTAATGATCCAACAGCCAGGTTCTGTGCAGAACGACAAGCAGAATGGACTTAAGATTTGGATATTACTATTAAACTGCAGTTCAAAAGTTTGGGGTCACTGAACTGCTTTCAGGGAAAACAAGTACATTTCTAGCTGTAACATAATTGTAAAAGGGTTTCCTAATGATCAATTAACCTTTTATACTTAGCCATTGTAACACAGGAGTGATGGGAGTGATAAAGGGCCTCTGTGCACTATGAAGATATATGTACTATCTTTAAAGAAAACATGAGTGAGTACGCAAAATACAATTCTTTTATTTCTTCTGGGATTCATATTCCACTGTAGGTTATAACAGAACGGCACAATTATAAAACAAAACATGGAAACAAAGAAAATAAAAAGACCCCTGTTCAAAAGTCTGCATACCCTTAGTTTTTAATACTGTGTATTGGCCCCTTTAGCATCAGTGACAGCGTGCAGTCTTTTGTAATGGTTGTCTATGACTAAATTCCTGCAGGTGGTATAGCTGCTCATTCGTCATGGCAGAATGCCTCCAGGTCATGCAAAGTCTTTGGTCGTCTTGCATGACTTACATGTTTGGAATCTCTCCAGAGTGGCTCGATGGTATTAAGGTCAGGAGACTGTGATGGCCGCTCCAGAACCTTCACCTTTTCTGCAGTAACCACTGAAGGGTCAGCTTGGCCTTGTGCTTGGGGTCATTGTCGTTCTGGAAAGTCCAAGAGATTCCCATGCGCAGCTTTCGTGCGAAAGAATGCAAATTGTCTGCCAGTATTTTCTGATAACATGCTGCATTCATCTTGCCATCAATTTTCACAAGACTCCCTGTGCCTTTAGAGCTCACAAACCCCCAAAACACCAGCGAGCCACCACCATGCTTCACAGTGGGGATGGTATTCTTTTATCTATAGGCCTTGTTGGCCCCTCTCCAAACATAGCACTTATGGTTGTGACCATAAATCTCTATTTTGGTCTCGTCTCTCCAAATGACAGTGTGCCAGAAGCTGTGAGGTGTGTCAAGGTGTTGTCGGGCATTTTGTAACTGGGCTTTTTTGAGGCGTTAGCAAAAGCTTCTTTCTGGCAACTTATCCATGCAGCTCATTTTTGCCGTATTGTACTCCTTGAAACAACCACACCGTGTTTTTCCGGAGTCACCTGTATTTCTCCTGAGGTTACCTGAGGTTTTTCTTTGTATCCCGAACAATTCTTTGGCCAGTTGTGGCTGAAATCTTTCTTGGTCTTCCTTACCTTGGCTTGGTATCAGGAGATCCCCGAATTCTCCACTTCTTAATAACCATAGAACAGTACTGACCGGTATTTTCAAGGCTTGGGATATCTTTTTTATATCCTTTTCCATCTTTAGTAGGTTCCATTACCTCGTTACGCAGGTCTTTTGACAGTTCTTTTCTGCTCCCCATGGCTCAGTATCTCAGTATCTGCTCCCCTGCTCAGCGAATCCACGTGAGAGCCAACAAACTCATTGAATATTTATACACAGACACTAATTGCAATTTAAAAAGCCACAGGTGTGGGAAATTAACATTTAATCGCCATTTTAATCTGTGTGTTACCTTGTGTGTCTATGACAAGGCCAAACATTCAAGGGAATATTATTGGTAGACCCTCAGCCACTAGTATCACATCAATAAATAAAACTTTTATTTAATGTTAAAAAATCAGTTTATAAAAGGAAAGAAAGTATATGTGTGATAGTAGGAGAAAAATATATTAATATAATACCATATCTGTATTTAAGGCATTAGTCATACATATTAAAGAAAAGTGAAGGCTTTTCCAAAACCCAAAATGATAGAAGTCTAACTACTCTAAAGTAAAAATATCAACATGGCTGATAAAAAGGCTTAGTAAAATATATCAATAGTACAAAAGATATGTAGCGTAATCAATCCTATTTTGACATCAATTAGCCCATAAATTATGCAACTAATGAAAAAAAAATACTAATAAAATAATAATTAAAAAAAAAATATATATATATATGTGCGTGTGTGTGCGCTCTGTACTAGCAGACAGAAAGGGAAACAAACCGATACATATTGGCCCCATCAACAAGTGTGTACAACAAGGTAAGAAATAAGAAGGTAAGACGGTAGGGGTAAGTAGGTTTTCCAACTGGGAATTTCAGACTGACCACACTGAGATAACATTCATCTCAGCAAAACAGTATTCATTAAAGGGACAGTCCAGCCATCACATGCAATTTAAACCCGGCACGTGATGTACTCTTGGGAGCTGTGGATCTGCACATATTATACGGGTGACGTCACGAGGATCTATGTACATAGGATACACATAATCTCTAGAAAAACTCACTTCTGCAGGTTTTCCTGTTGCGGTTCAGAACGTAGCCCTCACGACACTTGCACACAAACGAGCTGTCGGTGTTCATGCATTCGTGTTCACATCCATGACTGCCCGATGCACAGTGGTCAATCTCTGTAATAACAATGCAAAATGCACCAGACATCAGCATGGACAAAGCATGGACATTATTTCATAATGTATATTGTATAATACATGCCGATAAGTTATACTATATTAAATTATAAAATAAACTTGTTAAATATAACTAAGTTACTCTTATAAAATGCTAAACTTAATTAGCAGAACTTACTTTTGCATGTTTTTTTGTCCGCATTGAGAGAAAATCCATTGCGACATTTGCAGTAGTAAGAATCATCTGTATTAACGCACTCATGTTGGCAGCCATGCCTGGACAGTGCGCAATAATCAGGCCCTACGCAAAACCATCACAAAATACATTTCAGTCTAAAGGGCCTATACATATACTTACAAAGAATAAATATATACATGTAGGGATCCATACCATGTGTCTATTTCTCAGTGAACACTGTATTTTAATTAAAAATAATAATCATTTATTTTTATTTACATATAAAAATATACAATATTTCTACAGAATTGTTTTGTTTTAAAATCACAAATGAGTTACAAATATTGCAGGCCCTAAGATTTGATGCATACTTTTCTAGTTTGTAACACTTTCAGCAAAATAGCACAGCAAATGTGTTAGGTGTCCCGTCCAAGGTGACATTCAGCACAAAAGAAAAGGGACATGCTGAGAGCGCAGCATGCCAGATTTAGAGTTCAGACGAAAATGGGAGTAAAGTGCTTACTTCGACAGGTTTTCTGATCTGGACCGAGGATAAATCCAGGGCGGCACTGACAGATGTAAGAGTCGTTAACACTAAGGCAATCATGCTGACAACCGTGAGTGCCCAAAGCGCAATAATCAACAACTGTGAACAAAAATAAAACTTGTTACAATCTAAATTGCTGTCAATTGCGGTATTATTCAATAAATAAACTAAAATCCTGAAATATTCATTATTTTTTTTAAGTGATTCTACTTAATTCAAAATATGAAGGGGCATCAGAATATGCTGAGCCACACACATTTTGTATAACTGAATGAAAAATTTCAATTTGTTTATAAATTAATTAACTTATGATACTAGCCAAAATGTGAGAAAAGTGTGAATTGTATTCATAAAGTTTGCCAAATAAGAGATAGCCATGTTGGTCCCAAAGATAGTCCAAATAAAAGTAGACCCTTCTAAATATACTTAAAGGTATAACATTTAGTTGGGTTATATTATTAATTATTCATTATATGACTAATTATGAATAGCAGATAAATCCCAAGACTCATTTTGAAGCACAATTTGTTTTGGTCACTACAAACCTTTACCTGATCTGCAACACATGAGCAATACTGAAAGTGCTGTAGAAGAAATTAATTACTTTTACAGGTCTTCCCGTCACGGTTTAGTTCATATGCTTCGTAACATTGGCACAAAAATGATCCCGGGGTATTGACACAAATTTGTTCGCATCCGTGTTTTTCCGTGGCGCAAAGGTCCTGAGCTATGAAAGACCACAAAGCATTAAGCACAACAGAACAAATATCTGCACTAAACTAAAGAAGTAACATAAACAGACTACAGGCAACAGGGTCGGATTGGCCATGATGAGGCGGCCCGGCACTTTAAGGCCAGTGGCTGTCTGATGACATACATTCATTTATGTGATTTAATAATGTATAAAATGTGTACATTCACCACCTTATTACTTTAAGTTATTTTACTGAAATCCAATCATGTGTATAAGTAGCTAAGGAAATCTATATTCTGTTTAAAGGATCTATTAAAATTAGAACATTCTATGTTTCTGTATAGATAGGGGATATATTCACTTAAAATTGCAAGTGTGCAGCACACAAGTAAAACTTTTGCATTACAAAATAAAATAATAATAATAAAAAAAAACCCTACCTATGTCCCACCTCTAAGTCCCCCATGCAGGGGGCGATTAGCTCTAGCCAAGCACCCTTTAGATGCCACGCGGGTGGACAGTGAAAATTACTATCTACTATTTGCCACTGTTCATGTCTATGTTTCTTTAAGCATTTTCAGTTACGTTTTAAGGCCCTTCCAGCTTTGTGTAACAATGCCCCAAGTCTTTGTCTTCCGCCCCGGAAATGGGATCATCCAAAAAATAAAATAAGAAAAAAAAACTGACTCAAAAAACCTTCATAGCCCGTTGGCAGGGACTATAAGTCTAAAGTGGTTTGATGAATTACATCTTCCATCCACTTGACTGGACACCATTTAAGTCTACCGACCCCACTCAAATTAATCACGTTAGTACACATTTCTCCTTTATAGTCTGTCTTTGTTTTCTAATTTTGTTATATAAACAATACATATGCTAGTGAGAAGAAACGATCGTACATCCCTGTAGATATGTGCCAGGTTGAACCCCAATGTATTTAAGAAATCTTTACAGTTCCCTGTTCGGCCTACTACATTCTCCTCAAGCACTTTGAAGATTAAAATATTTCTGTTTACTTTTGCAGGTCTTTTCATCTGGGTTCAGGATGTATCCTTGTTTACAGCGACATAAATAGGAGCCGGGAGTATTGATGCAGAAGTGATCGCAGCCGTGACTGGTGGTGGCACAGAGATGGGGAGCTGTAAGAGAGAAAATCTGCACTCAAATCATTGGATGAGTCGAGGGAACTAGATATACCGGTCAAAGACAAAGAGGGTTATGTTTAAAGATCTGTTCGGGTGCAAAGGGGTCGAAGACGCAGCTTTCTTGTTCCTCTTCTTGTAGAATGCATTACCTCTGCGCCCCTAGAGTTCATGTTTACCTGTTCCACTTGATATCCTATATAGTGATCTTCTCTGAATTTGCCTTTATCCTCAGTTAACCTTAGTTAACGCTAATGTCTGTACGCCTTATTTATTGTGCAGTCAAACCTGACCTGTTAGCCAGTTGTGTTGCAGACACCCTCTGTTTGACCCTCTGAATTTAACCCCGCCGTGGGATATAGAACTTCCCCTTGGTGGTTGAAGCATTTCATGGTAGTCCTGTCTGACACATTGTGTCTAAAATTTGAAGTTCCATCAGACAGTGGTACTAACAACAGGACATAGAAGGTCAAAGTCCTCTAGGCCAACTCTCAGGCTTAAGGACCTCCAACAGGTCAGGATGTCTGGATATGCCAGTTTGACAGCCTATAGCAGCACTTCTTTTTTCAGCTAAACATATGATTCTTTCCTTTTGTGCAAAGTTATCAGTTATTCACAAGCAATTTATACAATATTATATTGTGTTCACTATTCCGTATCGGAATTTGAAAATCTGCTCATTATTTCAGGTTTATAGCTTTATATATGTTTGGACAGATGCCAGGAGGAACGTTTAACCCAATGCGTAAACCAACCACATGTCCCCAAGGATCAATTCCCATTTATTGATGTAACTGTCTTTAACACAAAGTGTTTCCGTTGTCTTTTGTTATGCTTCTGTGCCTGTGGTCTGGATTTGGCCCCAGATTTCTGGTAGACCTCCCAAGCTAAAGTAAGGGGTTAGCAATGTCGAGCGCTAGGAACGATATTTCAGCTAGAGAAGCACATTACAGCATATTAAATGCCAAGTTTCTTTTCCTGTCAATTTTAAATAACCAAGAGGCCTTTAAGTTCTTTTTTTCCATATGGGAGATCATTACTACACATTGTGAGAATACAAACGGGAATCAGAAATAAATCAGATTAATTACTAAAAGTGGATTGTGGTCTAGAATAAAATGAGATGGCTGCAAATGTTTATTCGCTTAATATACTGCATGTGTATTGGCCCCAATTTTAATTCCTACAGACCATGAAATCATACCTCTTTGCCAAAAAAAAAAATGCATCAAAATACCAATTAAATTTAGTGCAGAGAGTGGGCTTACATCATATGTTTTTTTTAGTCTAAAGCATGTGTCCTTCAAGAAAAAATGACATTGTTTTCAGCCATTAGTACTGTACATTACTTTTCCCAATCAGCTGAAAAGCCAATTACTTCACCTGCCGTTATTTAAGGTCAGTATTATCAACTTAAACCGCAGTTTTCATTTTAAAAATGTGTTTTTGCCCGATACTGCAGGGAAGTAGCATTCTTACATTCACAGTCATTACCATCCTATGCGGTACAAACTCTCCAGCCCAGGGCATCCAACATGCGGCCCACAGGTCTGCAGACGGGGAGACATACAGAGCACGGCAGACTAACAGACTTACAGGCTGGGAATATGGAGGTAATACATGAAAAAATATCAGTCGGGGCATGCTGGGGGAGGTCATGGAGGGGAAATAATGGATCGGTATAGAGATGGATGGGTTTTCATTTTGGTGCAATAAGGGGTGATAATGATAGGGGATGGAAGTGGTAGTAGGGAGGAATATGGTGATGTTGTTGGGAGGTATGAATATGGTGATTGGGGGGGACATAAATGACTGTATATGAATTATAATGTGGGTACGTGTGATGATGATCCAGGGCAGCTCTACTATTACACAAACATACACAAATACATACACAACTACATACACACAATCGCATACCTTACACATACATACATAAATACACGCACAACCACACCATACGCTCACACATACATACACACACCGGCAGTCCAGCACCATACACATATATACATACATGCACACATATACACCCTCTCTAAACACTATACACTTACACATGCAAATATTTTTAGATTATATTTGTAGATCTTAATAGCATATTTATTTATAAATAGGTATCTGTATGTTTCTCAGTTGATCTACACTCGCAATGCAGGCTTTGCATGTGATATTCAGTGGCTCTCTGTTACACCCACACACCAGACATTACTGTGAATTGTATTGCCGAAACACACGTAAATTCCGAATAAAGCGGCCCATTGCAAAAAAAAACAACTTAGAAACCCTTGTTCTAGCCCATCCTTTCTCTGGTTTGCTGTAACGTTAAGAGTGATACATGTGTAACTTGCTCCGAAGACCTACATTTGGCCTGTGTATAAGGATGTCAAAGTAACCGTTCTTTTTTTCTAGATGTACTTTAAAGAGCTGTTGTTTAATGCCCATAGCATTTCTATTTCAGCATTTTTTCCATTTAGTGATGGGTAACATTATAATTCTTTGGTGTTTTAAAACTATTTTGGAGTTGCAAATATTCCAACTACAAGTACTATTCTGTGGTGGGTGGCATATACATATTCACGCTGGACGACAGCCAGTACCGTTTTGCTGACTTAATACTTTAAAATGTACAGAACAGTTAATGAAATCAAGAAACCAGAACCAAAAAAGACATAAAAGGAAATCTTACCGCATAGTTTGTTCTGAAACACTGAAGTCAACGTCTCAATCTGGCTAAAATTTGCCACCAAGAAGACATGTTCATCGTGAGGTTCACTTCCGATAGAGATCAAGGTGGTCATATCCACCCGACCCACCCCGATGGCAAAAATTAATATTCCAGAGTTCCTGGCTTTGGCTGCAATTTCAGCAACTGGATCCTGTGGCCTTCCATCAGTCACAATCATGGCGATTCTTGGGACATACTGGTCAGAAGGACGGGCACCTTCCGCTTCCGAAAAGGCAATGTTCATTGCATACTGAAGAGCCAATCCAGTCATTGTGCCCGTGGCGAGGTGCATCATTCTTTTGACTGCCCTCTCAATGTCAGATTTCCTTTTGAAAGTCTTTAAGGAGAATTCATTTTTCACCGTGCTGCCGTACTGAAGAAGGCCAACCCTGGTGGCTTCTGGGCTGATGTCAAGGAACTTCAAAATGGTGATAAGGAATTCTTTTACTTTTTGAAAGTCGTGCGGTCGTACGCTGCGTGAGCTATCGATTATGAAGACGAGGTCGAGTGGCTTATTATGACAAGCAGCCTCTGCCAGGAAAAAAAAATCACTGTTAATGCATTCATTACAACCTTTTGTCACGAATAGAATAGAATTATTCTCCAGTTATGTCCTCATAAATAAGATACTGAATTATTTTAATGCATTCATTTTCTTGACCGTCTATGAAAATGTTTATCTTCTACTAATATATTGTGACATATTACTCTGGCCTGGTGACAATGCCCCGGATCAGACTCAGATGTGATGGGATTTAGTTGGCATTGCCAATATAACACAAAAATAAAATCCTGTACTTTTAGGTAAACATCCTATTTTTCTGTTCCTTGAAAATTCTCTGCGCAAAGGGTTTTTTTTTTTGTGTGAAGAGCATGCGTTCTCATATTCCACGTAAAATTGAAACCGTGTGCAGCTGAAAACATAATCTGGAGGAAATGGATCAGATGATTTTTTGGCATCACAAAAATGGACTTGTTTTGTAAAAAAAAAAAAAAAATCTACTCCAGAATTTGTTCAGCTTTACTTTTGTTTCCACATTTAAGGAAAATGAATAACAGCTTTTTTAGTGTTGATCACTTTGCTTTCAGCAATTTTAAACCCCAAGGATGCTTTTGCTTTAATTAATGAGTGTACAGCAGAGTATGCACCATCTCGTTTCATGCAAAGTCCTGGCTTTACAGCACAAGTACTAAAAACAGAAATAAGCCTTTGATTTTACATACACAAATCCAAGGATCAGCTTGGTCAACTTTCCATCCGTCATTTTCCCCCCTCAAATTTCTGTTCCAAGACCCACATGACCATGCTGGCTGTACATACAGTCATTTTAATGTTTGGGCAGATATTGTAACGGTAACAGATGACTTTTCAAGGTGTATGGCTGCGAAAAAGAGTTTAGTGAAAACGCCCAAAATATCTGGTTTCCAAGAGTTTCTTCCCGTTAAATGGATGAGTCAAATACCGCTTACATTCCTAAGAAAACTAGCTTGGTGAGTGCTCCCATTGATATAAATGTGTACTTTCAGTGGGTGATTATTAAACCTGGTCTGAGCTTTCTTATTTCTGGATCATCAGGATCACCTTGATGACATTTGCAGAAATTTAAAGCCAAATATATGCAGAAGAGTTAACTCAGGAAGGCAAGCATTCATGGTATGGTGCGGAGAACACTCTGTATTGCATTTTAATACATACTGCTAAACTATTTAGCACATCAGAATAGCTCTTACTTTTATGCGTTACACTATGCATCTGCCAAAAGCCATATGAAACGAGTCCTGGACACCCATGCATTGTGGAAAGGACAGACTGGCTAACATTTTTGGCCATCCTTAGCTCTTATCCACAGGCTATAAGGACAGTTTAATGTATGTCAATCTACTAGTGGTATGTTGGGGTAATATTTATGTCAATGAAGCCATTAAGGCAGCATACTGTCCAGTAGTTTAGACACAGAGAGATACACACCTGCTTTAGGTTGTGTAGCCAGAGCTGCGGCTAGAAGGTAAAGCTTTTTATGTACTTGAGGAAACATTAAGAAGAAGAGTTGTGTGTCTTGTGTGCGGAAGTTAATTTGAAAAATGTTGTCATAAATGTGACTTTTCAGGGTTGTAGAACACATGATACACTCTTACCGAGCAGAAATTCTGAACTCACAGAAAAAGAAGGACATCAAGGGAGGGAAATGGGACAATGGGATTTGGGTCCCACCTGGGAGGCATACGTAGGTATGGGTTGGGCTTACCCCACAGACTGGATGTGAAAATAAGCATAAGAGTGCAATGCATGAGTATAAATAGGCATAAAGTAAGTGGATAATGGTTTTTAAAAATGCATAGAATGGGTAAATGTAGGGACTGGGAAGGACTTTGCAGAACCAGTTCAACCATTTGTATAAGAAAAGCTCACTTCATAATAAATAATAAAGTTAGTGGTTTGAAGTGGGTAAACTCATTTTCAAACTCCTGATCTTACTTGAATACAAGGCTAAGTTTTTTTTAATGCAAGAAATATAATGGAAAAACAAATTCTGTAAATTACACCACACAAACTCAGGGGTGCTCAGAGTGTGAGTGCTTGGTGAGGTCAACTTATGGTAAACTCACAGCGCCTAGATTGCCACAAGAGTTGGGGAACTTGTGGAAATTCACAATACATTTAAATAGGACATGCTGGGGTTTGAGTTATGCAGATATTGCCAGGCTGATCTATCTAGGCTAAGCTCAGCAAAAACTGTGTCCGACTCCTTCTCCTCTGGTATTTTTGTACATTCGGACACGCGTGCCTTCTATGTATCCCTATTTGGGACCCAATCCCTCTGTCCCTCTTTCCTCCCCTGATGTCCCTCTTTCCCAGGAGTGCAGAATGTTTGCTGCAAACATGTATGAGAGCATCACTGTATACTATAGCCCTAAAAATCACAAAAACGTGGACAAAAAATGTGTCATAAATTCAACTGTCTTAATAAAATACATTATATTTAATAAACAACCATTAGTATTGAACAAATTGTCTGTAAAGCACATCCACTAAACCATGAATCTAATCGCACCCCCTAATGTAGAGTAAACACAAGTTCAACCAAAGCTTCCCACCATGCTGTCTACTGCGTACAAAGGAAAGTCACCGTGTATTTAGTGAGGGGTCAGTTACTGAAGCAGAGGGGCTCACGACTAATTCAATTAGCACGATGAGTGCGTCGGTAGAAAGACCTTGGCCAGCTGTCAGCGTTGTATGATTTTTTCCGAGCAGGCTGGCCCAGCAAACCAGTTTTCGTTTCTGACTTACATGGAACAATAGGAAATGAGAATAATAACAAGATGGACTTTTCACTTCCACTGGAAACATTTTTTTTTTTAAAGATAAATAGGAAGCTATGTATAAAGAGAACTTTAGTAGCAAGCTGCTTTTTACCTTATGTTGAATTAGAACTCTCACTATTCTCAGTTACGAAATAATACTGGATAATCTCCATTACCTGTCTATCCTGTGCACACTGTATCCGCCGTGTGGTCCTTTAAGCATTAGACATGGGAGAACCTTGTTGCAGCGTTTCACAAATCCCAGGAATCAGGTAGCCACGGCTCCTAATTTTCTTGTTGTTTTACATTGATCATTATTAAAGAACTCCTTTCTGACGCCTAAAAATATCAAATTTCACCATCCCTGCTCTATTGCATTTTAGTCTTAAAACAAGAATAAACTGGTGCATTCATTCAGACATTCTTTCACATATTCATATGTTAAATTATTTATAAACTTGTTAACCCTGTTGATGTCATGTTGGAAGAATGTTCGCAGCAAACAATCTTCTGACATAAGAACTTTCCAGGACTGGAAGGCACATTTGAAATCAATAGGATGTAAGGAATCCCTTGGCTTGGTTGCATGGTGGGCTTTGAGTAGACACATTTTCTAAACACAGGTCTTTCATGGAACAGATGTGTCTGCTGACCAAGAATCAGCATTTACATCTGATTGCCTCTTAGAATTGGAGTTCAGATTAGTTTTAACTTACTGGGTTAAAAACGAGTTCCACACTTGTAATTTTAACTCAACAACTTAATAATACATTATGAGAGGCCAAGCTTCTCCTGCAAGGAGTGAGCTGGCTTTCCATAAGGTATAATTCAATGTGTAAGGACTGTTTCAAGAAATCTCTGATGACATTAATTATACAAGCTCCCTGGGGTTGGTCCTTCATAATCACAGCAAGTGAAGCATATTGACTAGAAAAGCTGAGCAAGATAGGACTTTTATTATATAGATATTAAAAAGAACTTGTTACACCCGAAAGGGAAATAAGATCTTGGTTAATGGCAGTAGGCAAACATCTAGGTTTCAGGAGATTTCATAGATCTCCCGAGTTGAGTCACTATCCCTTAAATGAGAAACATAAATGTAATGTAAGGAAGTTTTATTTTACAGAGGGGGTGGGAGGTAAGTGTAAAAGACTCCCAATAAAAGTGGTAGAGGCTAATACCGCGAAGGAATTTAATCATGCATGGCTATCCTGAATCTAAGATGAGACCCAAGGACCTATTTAACAGGCAGGTTAATTGGGCCGAACCAAACTGGAACTCATTTCCAAAAGTATGTGGACACCTGACAATCACACATATAGGAGGAGATTGTTGTTGGACACCCAATTCCAAAACCATGGGAATTAATATGGAGTTGGAAATACTTTCCACAAGATTTTGGAGTATGTCTGCACAAATTTGTGTTTAATCAACCAAAAGAAGATTTGTGAAGTCAGATCGAAATCAGCTTTCAAATTCATCCCAAAGGTGTACACTGGGGTTAAGGTCATGGTTCTGCGTGGACACTCGAGTTCCTCATGTCTTTATGGACCTTGCTTTGTGCACTGGGGAACAGGAAAGGACCCTGGAAACCCATTTCATGAAGCTCCTGACACACAGTGTTTGTGCTGATGTTGCTTCCAGAGCTAGTGTGGAACTCTATAGTGACTGATTCTACAGAGGACAGGAGTTTTTTTGTGATACTTACTTCAGCACTTGCTCTGTGAGTGTGCGTGGTCTACCACTTCATGGCTGTGCTGTTGTTACAGATCTAGTAGGGCACAAATGTTACATAGGTGGCATCCTAATACCTATTGTACCGCCAATGTTTGTCTATGGAGATGTCATGCCTATGTGCTTGATGTTATACACCTTTTAGCAATGAGTATGGCTCAAACACCTGAACTCTTTTTTGTTCATAGAGTGTATTTCATTAAACAGACCTGTATTTAAGCATGGTAAAGAATCCATCTAGCTTGAGTTATGAGTTACTGAAAGTTTAGGTGGCTTCAGTCCCCTATGGACGTTCATATATGTCCTAAAAAGGAATTCAATAAAGCCCTTTACGACATACATGTAAGTCCTGACTATTGATCAGCATCAGGGACATCTTCCTGCCTCTGCATGGGATCTCAGGCTGTCATTTGAAGTTTGTAACGGCTGCTGGTACAAGCGCTGGTAAGCCATAACATAATGAATGCCCAATCGCGTGATCTGGTATTCTCTTCCAGGAGATGTCACTGCTGACGTTAACCGGAAGGTCAGCAGAGGGCAGGATATCCCCTCCTGTGTCTGTCTACTAGCCGATCACACACACATTGCAATCCCCAATGAAAGTCAGTGGAGACCTGCTTGTTGATTACAGTGTGATCAGAGCAGGGGAATTGCAGGAGAGAGAGTGAGAAATAATGTTAAAAAAAAATCATGATATAAAAAAAATCACTAAAAAGTGAGCTAAGTGATGTAATTGTGACCTAACTGGCATAAAAATTGTGTTTTAATGGTTTCAAATTAAAGCCTTATTTATTATGAAAATGATGTGTAACTTGTGTGGGTTCATCAAAAACGGAAAAGGAGAACCTTAAGGAAACCTACCTATGGTTAAAAGCTCTGGGCCATAAGTGACCAAAAATCCCTGGGCCTGAAGGACTTAATGATTATCCAAATATAACTGAGAATTATCCCACCTTCAAACGCATTAGAACTCACTAATAAATCCAATTCACCAAACTAAAGAGGCCGAAACATGAAAATCATAAAATAAGAAAGATAAAACCAGCATCAGCCCCTGTAAACCACGCTAAAAATTCTATAAAAATCATATAAAACCAAAACTTACATATAACATGGTCGTTACAGCTTTGTTTAATGATGAGACACCAAAAATTGAAGAATAATTTCCCTGCTGTTTTGAACTTTGTTTTAAACCAGAATGAAAATACTTGGATACATGGTATGAGGCAAACTAGACTTGTGCATTTGGATTTCAAAAACAAATAAATGAAGACAAATAGGGAAGCTGTAAAATTTTATTTGAATTTAGTTTTTCTCACTCACTCTCTGTCTCCAGCGGTCACTCTCTCACACTCTCTTCCCTCTTCTTCTTCTTGCTCTCTACTTCTATTTCTTTTTCCTTTTCTCCATTTCATTTTTCATTCTTCTCCTGTGATCCGCACGGTTGTCCTGGCCTCCTAAAGCACTTTTTGATTGGGGAGGACCCTCGGTGCACCATAGACACATGTCTCCCCCAACTTGAGGTTTTCCCCATGGTGCACACCAAGTCTCCGGAAGTGCTCCAGGAGGCCGGAATAATACAGACGGATTTGCCGAGGGACAACCGTGGGGAAAGAAAAGGTTTTCTGCACTTCTCTTTCTCCATGGATCCGTCTGCATTATTCTAGCCACATAGAGAACTTCCACAACAGATGCCCTGCGGCAGAAATGCCAGAGTAACGCACCAGATCACCACGAGAAGTGGATCACTGCAGAAGAAGCGGTTGGAGGAGAAGGTAGGGAGACATTGTAGGACAGTGTTAGAGAGCATGACAGAGAGTGAGCGACAACAACAATTATTTTGGAATGAAAAAAGCAATCTGAATGTCGTCTGAACCAAAAGGGCAGGAAACAAAAGTTTTTGTATGAAAGCAAATGGAGCAAAAACGAAACAAAATATTTGTCCAAATCATTTTTGGTCCACGTGCACAAGTCTTGTGCAAACCAAGATCATTTGGTCATATTGAAGGACTCACTTAACAGGACAGCCTGTGCTTCAATCTCATTCCTCTCAGCAGACTGACGTTTTTCTCTTGCCTCTATAGCCACAAGCAGTAGAAAGGAGAGGAAGACCGAAAAAATTCTAAAATTCATGGCTGGAAATAAAAAAAAAATAACTTAAATGAACACACGTACTTTCCACGAAGAATAACATTTACATATTAACAATTACTACATTCTAAATGTTACACATAGAGCAGAAGCAGATTCTGTAGCGATATTACAATAGAGGAGAGTAAATTCAACAATAAAGTAAAAATTTACAAAATTAACACCTTAGGACATTCTGGTGCATCACCGGGTTACAAGGGAGAGCTCTGATTCCCCAATCTGATTCCCCAATTGGCCCATTTACCCTAAGGACAGCGATAAGCCCTCACAGCCTCCATAGTGTGTTCCGAAGAAGAAGAGGCTGGGAGCGAGAGTGAGCGACAACAACATTTTGCTGATTACAATCATAGATCTACTAAATGTAGAGAGCAGGTAATGGTTTGTGTTAGTGGAACCGCACGTTTCAGGAAACATTGTATAGTTACAACGTGAAGAGGCTAATATTTATTATATTATATTATTTGGATTTCTCTGCAGCATGCACAATATACAGTACATTGTGATTTCGATTTTGCTTCACAACCTTTCTTGAATTTCTTGGCAATATTATTTTCCAAATAACTTTAATAAAATATCACGGAGCAGCACCCTACTCAGCATAATTTCAAACCACTGTCTGTGCGGATTGAGCATGAACAATTTATGGTACTCAGCACACATTTAATGGAATAAGCAAAATCCAGACAATAAAACAATATAAATATATTTTTAAGCTTTAATAAGCCGCACTAAGAACATGTATTTAATAGTAAAGAGTTAAGTGGTTCACTCACACCATGGCACCCTCTCACCATAAAAATGATGCTGAGCTCATTATACATCCCAGCTGGCAGGTATTGACCTCCATGGCCTGGTTTCTTCATTATGAACTGGCACTTGGCCTCGTTCTACCAGTATACTCATCATTTCTGCTATTTATTTATCACCCTATGATATTTGGAGAGCGCAAAGTAAAAACAGGTTAAGTATTCCGTTAACAATCTCCGTCTGCACCGACGGGGCCTGCCGGTCTGTAACACTGAAAGTACTGGACACTAGGGCAACATGGAGAAAGGGGATTGGAGAAGTCTTGAAAGCTTATACATGTGAAAGCCAACAAATGAGTTTTACGCACGTACAGATACCTGCGGTTCATGAATGTGATGCACAAAACGCAGCGCTCTTAAAAATAAACAATGTAAAGCTAGTTAAGATACACATGCCTTAAAATACGCATAATAGACTTGCTGAATTTGTGCCGACAATAATAATAGAATCAAGACCCAGGAGACCAAATTTGTCTAGATGTAGGAGTCTAGTCATTGCCTAGGTTTAGAATCAGATGTTGCATGGTTGATTAAAGGCAAACCATGACTGGATATACAGACCTGGCATAACTTATTCCATTTATTATAACTACTTTACGTTTGTGCCTTTTGCTTGTAGCTATCAGTGTAACTGTTTTGGAGATATCTAGTTTGAACTTCAGGAACTATGCTGCATGATAAAGCTGAGATGTGCGACATCTATCCAAGATATTGCCCCTTCTCCCCCTCTAACCCTTGCAAAAGCAGCCACAACCAATCACCTTCCAGAAAAGTGCGTCAGTACTTTGTTAATTAGAATATGATTATATCAGTGATTGCCTCTGCTGCTTACCAGAAACAATGTAAGCTTCATTAAGTCTATGGCACTTTGGGTACTTTATCAGCTACCATAAAGTACACTGAAATGTAAAGGATACAGAGAATAAGCACCAATCATCATGGCCACCTTTGATGTTAAGGAGCACCTGGCAAACATTTAGTGGGCCTCCCGCAGCTCCCTTATTCCAACGTTCCTTCTTCTCTCCCCGTCTTTATAATCTCTTATGTCATTCTTCCTTTTCCTCCACATTGCAATCCAAATTTTAGTACCAATAAATAGTCAATAAAAATAAATCAATACAGTCAGTAAAAAAAGGGTAAATCTATTCAATTTGAAAGCTTTTACAACATATTTTCTGGAAACAACATCTCACTCAACTTTACCTTCTACCTAAAGAGATCAACATCTCAAGACTCAAATATCTACCCACGCTGAAATCTTTGGTTTCAAGAACCAAGAAAAAGATGTTTTTAATATGGTTTAATAACGTATGTAAGCACTTACACGTAGTTATATGCATTATACATATGGTCGGTGTAGATATTATTCTGTACAATAAGCCATCCATAGTGAAAGATGATCTTTTATTAGTTGGCTTCCTCTGATCAGCCATCATGGATGATGTTCGCTAAACAGTGCAGAACCTCCATTGTTATGTTCAGCTCCAGATGTAAAGTTCTGGTCCTCATAACTATCCACATGTGATTTTTACTCAGTGGGTTAGGGGTTAGGAAGATAAGGGGGAAAGGCAGTGACACTCAGAGTCTGGCTCTGGACTGCATCATTTTATTCTGACAGAAGTATGTGCGGAGAAGAAACAACTACACGGACTTACTGGAAATGTTTCTCTACAGCTATAATACTTTCCAAGTGAGAAACAAATTCCCACTAAGTACTATTCTCTCAGTCAGGCGTCCAGCTATGAGGAGATCTGACTACTCTTAACCGCCATGAAACATAAATGCTGAATGCGGCATATGTGCATAGCTACCAAGAGTCCTTACTTGGGCCATAAATCTCCCATCCCTCTTTCCTACCCCGATGTCCCTATTTTCTGTCATCTCAAAATGTTTGGTGGGTGCGAGTGTATCGCGGTGTTCTACAGCCCTGAAACGTGTGTAGAAACAGAAAATCGTTACGTGTTTATAAAATTAAATAGTGTATAAATAAATTATTCCTTTTCTAAGTCTCTTACTTGGTTCCATAAAGAGTCTCAGTGGAGTCCCCCAGCCACAGCTCTAGCTATACCCCCTAAAACAAAAGGTGTCCCTATTTCACGTGATGGCATGTTATGGGGTACATGTATGCACAATGTCGCCCAATCTCTTAACCTGCGCGGAAATGTTTTTAAGACACCCTACACTTCTCATACTTTCTTTGCATGAGCCCCGACACACGGTGCGCTATTGCAAACCCCGCTGGCCAATACTCTGCTTAGTCCAGCCCAACATACGTGGGCACTCAATAAAGCTGGCCTTACAGAAAGCCCTCAAAGGATTATCCGAAACTTAAACTAGAAGGACTGCAAGAATTAATAAAATACACTAAAATACCTGAACTGAAAATTAGGGCTTTATTAAAAATAATAACGATAATTGTAAATTTCATCCGGTTTCCGCGATCTCACTACATAGAAGGCAGGAAAGCTCAGCCTAATAACGCAAGCTGTTTGTTTCGCCCCACCAGTGCTCCGTGTATGAAGGAGTAATGGAAATCTTTCTTCCTGTAGGCGGGATTGGGTGGATGACATCCAAAGCTTCTCCTTCCCCAACACTCCCATTTACTAAACCGTAGCCAGAAGCTCAACGCTGGATCTGAAGGCAGCTCTAGGATGTTGGCAAAGTTTCCTGACATCAGATCCAGACACATCCCATCCAAAGCCAAGGGGACCAGACCAGGAAACTCTGCCGTCTAATGATGTTCACTGAACAGCCAACGTATAGAAACGAATGTTTACGAGAAAACGAAGATTAACTCATTCAGTGCCTTTTCGTGAAGTGAGGCATCATGCCATCTAGAATACACCAGCTTTTAAGTTGTTTTAACCCTTGGAGATCAAAGAGATGTCTCTCCATTCCCTTTTCGCAATGGTCCTAGAGGTCAGCAAGCCAGCCAATGGCACGCCACGGGTTAAATTATGGCCAAACCATGGACTCTCATGGGCTGAGCTGACCTGCCCACCACATAAGGAAGGCATGCAAGTGAGGACCAAAAGATGGAGGTGGCAGAGGAGGTTTATGTGAGGTCTGGCTTGTGGTATTTTAAGAGCCGCACTAAGCCAGATGTTGAGCTTCCATGACTTCAAATTGATCCGGGCAACTAAATATTATTATATTGATATTGAAAATAAGAAAAGATGGGGCATTTAATTACCAAGAAATAAATACAGACTAAACACGTGTTTCTAGGTACAAAGGGGCAGCTCAGAGATAGAGTTAATGGTTGGGTTCTAATCACCCCACAAGTATTCACTAGTTTCAGCGACTTATAACATATAGGAATTATTAACCCCTGTGAGTGAGGAGTGATGCTGTAACCACAATTACTGTGTTAAGCAGAGATGGCCCCTATCCAAAGGGTTAATGGGGACTCTGCAACTAATGCATGAACAAGCAGCTGAATCCACGTGTTTGTTTTAAATCCCCCTTAAAACTGCAACATTCTATCAAGTGAGTGTCGCACCTTCAGAGCTGAAGACCCCATAGATATAAACAGGGGGCTTCTTAAGATGCACGTAATGTAACTGCACTTATGTTAATAACATTATGATGGTGAAAGTCATGGATAGGCAGCCTCTGGCTATAACTCTCATCAAACTCCGCGCAAGAGGGAGGTCTGATCGGGTTGGCTGCGCATGATGAGAGTTCCTATTCACGCAGAAAGTTTGCAAAGTTTATCAGTTACTTGCAAAGCAGAGCGCTCTCCATCCTGATCCACGGGACGCTGTGCCCAGACCCAAAACACCGGAGACACACCGCACACACACACATATACACACACAGAAGCACACACTCACACCGACACACACACCACACACAGACACACACCACACACACTTACCTGCGGGTGAAGGACTAAATCACGCCGACTGCGAGGAGTTCCAAGGAGCCACAGATCCACAGCACGCATAACCCAGAGAAGAAGGAAGATTGCCCCCCTCGGGAAGGTCCCTGCGTGGGAAGACCCGCCCCTCCTCCCCGTTAGGACCAGTAACCGGCCACTAACAGCGCCGACCCTGCCAAGGCTGCTGGGTGGGATACGGAGGCTGCTGTGACCGGTGGGCGATGTCTCACCTGAGAATCCCATCCGCTGAAAGGGTTAACCCTGTAACATCACTACTCCCAGCCATCACTGCAGCATGTATTAGTAATTACTATCATACCGCATCAGTTATTACGGAAAGCCCCGGTACCGGGCAGAGTTTGCGCGTTACTTTGAGAGTTTCCATGTTCTTCCATTACTTTGTGTTTTTGGGCTGCAGACATTTAACGTTCTGTGAAGAAAGAACACAAAACAAAAGCGCAAACATGTATAGAAAGTAAACGGTGTTCGTGATCCATTGGGACTGGTAATGGGGATTGGCCCGGTTTGGAATCCCGGTGTTAAATATGGCTAAGCATAGTGGGAGTTGCAGTCCCAACAGCTGGCGTTCCAAAGTTGTTTTTATTATACTACACAATTGCAATAGAGGACAAACAGAACCTTATACAAAGTATCCATTCCAGCAATGAAGGAAGGATGCGAGTGACTGCTGGGTCAGGGTCATGTGACCTTGTGTACCGGGTGGGCTGATGAGAATGTTACGTCATTCATGTTATTTAGGGCTGATCAAGAGTTATTACATATACTCTATATATTCCCACTTTGCGGCTACAAAAATCCGGATCTGTCACCGGAGCGGAAGTATCATAAAGTATACAGCCCTATCAGCCACCGGCCCATCGGGCCAGATAGCCAGTCCTTGCCTGAATGCGATAACAAAACAGATAAACCCCCTGCCAAATATTTTGCGGCTGGTAGCCATTAATTGTCAACTTTAAATTTATTACCATAGATCATGTGCAGGAGAGGACAGGGGACACTTGGGTACTATTTACATTTGCAGAAAAGTATGGAACCCTTTGGAATTACGTGAAGTTCTGTATATATTGGTCACAATATATATATATATATAATCACAATAATACACAAACACAGTTTGATTCAATGAATACAATGCAAATCCACATTTTCCTGTCTTTATTGAACACACCGCGTTAACATGCAGGGCGGAAAAAGTAAGTCAACTCTTGGACTTGTTGACCATCCTTTGGCAGCAATAACCTCTACCAAATGTTTCCTGTAGATGTGGATCAAGAGGAAATCTGGACCATTTCAGCTCCATAATATTCCTGGGATACTAAAGCAGATCACCCTCATGGGGTTACACCACAGTCAGGGGCGCTATGAGACGGGTGACGCAGGTAAACGAGGCACCCAGTGATTGCTTAAGGGGCGGTAGGGATGCAGTGTAGATGCAATTCGCACAGAGAGTGCAAGAGGGAATAGTGTATGTGTATGTGCGTGTGTGTGTGTGGTTTACTGTATTGCTGGAGTCAGTGTGTGCAGAGCCGGCCTTAGGCGTTGTGGCGCCCTGTGCGGACTACTCCTCTGGCGCCCCCCCTCACTACCCCCCCTCTCTGCCCCTTCAAACTACACGCCCTCTCTGCCCCTTTAAACTACCCCCCCTCAAACTACCCCTCCCCTCTACCCCTTCAAACTACCCCTCCCCTCTGCCCCTTCAAACTACCCCCCCCCCACCCCCCCACTTACCTTGTTGCCGGAGTCCTGCGGTAAGAGCGGGAGGCATCCGTCTTCTCGCTCTGCCGGCATTTCATGTTGAGCTCCGGTATAGTCCGGCGCTCAACACGAGATGCTGGCACCGCGACGGAGTCACGGAGAGTAAGGGGCGCCGAGCGGTTGCCGAGAACTTCACGAGCAACCGCTCGGCGCCCCTGACCGGGACTTAGATTAAAGCATCGTTTTTTTGTTGTTGTTTTTTTTTAAACTTTATTTAACATCATTGATGTTAAATAAAGTTTAAAAAAAAACAACAACAAAAAAACGATGCTTTAATCTAAGTCCCGGTCAGGCGCCCCTGCAACCATGGCGCCCTGTGCGGTCGCACAGGTCGCACACCCCTAAGGCCGGCCCTGAGTGTGTGTATGTACAATGTACAGATTTAGAGTGAGTGTGTATTTTATATATGTATATCTATATATATATATAGTTAATGTGTGGATATGTATGTTGTTAGAGTCAGTCAGGAGTCAGTGTATATAAATATATATATATATATATATATATATATATATATATATATATATATATATATATAGTGTTAGTGTGAGTTACATAGTGTGTGCATGTATATAAGAGTATGGTGTGAGCCCAAGAAATACTGCACCTAGGCGCCACAAAACCTAGGCTCCCCCTTGGCCGCAGCGTCTCATTCCTTTTAAGGTCAGGACTGTAACTGGGCCACTCCAGAAGGTGTATTTTCTTCTGTTGATTTACTCCTGTGCGTGTCTGTGTGCTAGTGTGTGTGTGTATCTGTGTGCAGGTGTGTGTGTCTGTGTGTCTGTGTGCAGGTGTGTGTGTGTGTCTGTGTGCTAGTGTGTGTGTCTGTGTGTCTGTGTGCAGGTGTGTGTGTCTGTGTGTCTGTGTGCAGGTGTGTGTGTGTGTCTGTGTGCTAGTGTGTGTGTCTGTGTGTCTGTGTGCAGGTGTGTGTGTCTGTGTGTCTGTGTGCAGGTGTGTGTGTGTGTGTCTGTGTGCAGGTGTGTGTGTGTCTGTGTGCATGTATGCTAGTACGTATATAAGTTAACTGGAGGGTTGGCTGGGGGGTCAAACTACTTTACCTGCTTTCCATACGCCCAATAGCGCCAACCTTCTCCTGCTCTTATAAGAAATATATGTTAATACATTAACAGTGATTTTTTTCCTGGGTGCCGCTCCAAGCAGGATAAACACTATGTATTGATACTGCAAATTGAGGATAAACATTTACGGACTGTTTTTAAGTTAACTATGTCGTGTTTTGCTGTGGGCTAGTAGCTTAACTATCATTGTAGTATAACCGCCATAAAGTCTGAGGTCCTGGTCTGTCTGTGATTCGGAGCGCCGGTTTGTGGAATGCAGAGTCAGGCTAATCATTCTGCCAGACAGGCATCATTTTACACCAAATTGATACCCAGAATACGCTCATATTGGTTTTAAAGGAATTCCTCAGCTTTTAGTGGAATAGATTATTTTTTAAGAGGTTATTTTATAGAAATAAGTGAAATCAATATATGCATTTATTTCCATTTTAGACTTGTTATGAAGAATAAAAACTAAGTCACACTTCAAGAATGTGGATGTGAATAGCAATGTTTTATAATAGTCCATGGCTTTACAACATCCCCCATTCTCGAGAATCAAGAAAAACTGTAATGAAACGGTAATGAAATCTTTAAAACACAGGCCCAGAAAGTTATAGGGGATTCCAACAAATGGGTCCCCATCTGAAGTGCTGACTCAAGCAATGAAAGGGGTAGAGAGTATAGATCAAATCACCTGTTTGATAAGAGGAGGAAGACCAAAACTAAGTATATGGTAGAAGTACCTTTAGTTGTTGATTTTTTCATACATCATGAAATACTGAGGAAAGGTAAACACTGGCCCACGATAAGGATCTGGCCAGAATATTGCCAAAAAACTACATTCATCTACAGAGGTGCCCTCAATTAAGATGTAAGCCTTACGAATAATTGCTTTAGACAGGAGCCACCTGAACACTTTTTAGTGGAGTAAAGGTTTCTTCTGATGTGGGAGATGAGTGCCATGTTTAAATACCCAAAAGTAAAAGTTGTATCGTTTCCCGCCTTTCACATGAAATAAAATCATTAATTACGCGTGACACCAAAAACATAGTGAGATGCGAGATGAATATGGTATAGTAAGATTAATAATAGCGCTCCCAATAACAACATTTACACTGATATATTGCGTAAAACCTTTCTAGGCACGTTATATTTATTTCTGCTTCTGTATAAGTAACTGTGATTGACGTGCACTTTATCTTTCTATTACTGCTGTATATATGTAGATGTTTTGTTTTTATTAATTTTCATTTTAATTTCCGTGTTGTATCTGTGTCTTTATGAGGATGAGATGGACTGCTCACCTCGAAATGAGCAGTCCATCAGTCCATGGGGGGCCTGATTACTTTCAGCATTAGATGTAAGTATTTCTTCAAATTGATATTACTACACAGGCGTGTGTTGGTGTAATTGAACAGTGCAACATTGCTATTATTCACCAGTATTTCTGAACAAAATCAATATTTAAGCACTTTGTCCATATTTTAATATGCATTCTTTAGACTGGCCAGAAAAAAATAAAATGAAGAACGTACCTTGGGAAGAATCTGCAGCTCCAGAGCTGCAGCAGAGCACCTCCTGCTCCATGGTCCAACGTTTCACTCCGCTAATTGGCTGATTCACGCATCCAATCAGTAGCAGGAAAGTGTAATTCACTGAAATCTTATTAGAGCCCTAAAAATGTACACCAAGCCAGTTTTGGAGCTGACTGGCGGTAAGTAGATATCTTTGGCAGAACACATCTCCAGCACCGCAGATAGCTTTGGGACTGGGAAGTGGCAAATGCACACGGAATTACAATGGGGACCACCTGGAAATTAAAGTGGACCACTGAGCTATCATATGCATTACAGTGTATATGATGATCGGAGTGTCACCTTGAGAATCATCAAATGTAAACTTCCTGAATCATCCTGGCTCCATTCAAACACTGGCTAGGAGTTCATGTTCTGAGGTTCTGCAAGAGTTTGATGCTACTAAAATTCTAAAGGTTTTCTGACTTTTTAAAGACTTTCTTGTAATGTGATACAAACGAAAAGTGAATAACCATTTGCAAGATTTTGGTGATGCAAAGATACGAGCAGGGACCAGGCATGAAGTCATCTGTAGAGCTTCTCAGGCATTTAGAGGAGAAGGATTTTCCAAAGGACCTGCCCCCGAGGTTCTGCTGCAGAGCCGGCTCCCCATTCCAACCTGCGCTATTTAACCTGACCATCACTGTGAGCATCTCTGCTTAATAATCATTTTACTTGATCCAACTGCACCAGATTTGGATCTGGTAATTGAAAGTAAAGTTTTAAATGCCCCTCTGAAACTCATTCATTCTTCTTTTTTTGATTTGTTTTTCATGGCAAAATATCACAATGGAAAGCCGAATTGAGATTTAGAATTCTTAGATAATCTTTGCATTTAATTGTGAATGACGCCTAAATATATTGTATGGCGTTAAAGCGTTCTAATTATATACCAGCATTAATATCATGGATGCCTTCATGAAGCTGAACAGGCAAGTTTGGATCTGCAATGAAGTAATTATTAGATAGGATGCAGTATGTCATAACAGGCATTTACAGGGATTTTTGAGTGAAAGAAGCCTTTATACAGTGATATAAATAATTACATATGCATTAAACATCTCATAACTTGCTAAAGACAAGATATTTGTAGTCTTAAGCTCCGGTTAAATGTAAACCTCTTGGGTATGTTGGAAACGGAACAGAATTGTAATTGAAAATGTTAATTGAAAGTCATTTTGTTGTTCTGAAGTAACGCAGTTATTAAAGCGGGAAAGTCATTTCGTTTACTCGCTGCTCACTGAATATATTAAGGAGGCTTTACCACCTGGACGCTAATATAGGTTTATTCACACCGCCTATTTCCAAAGGCCCGTTTTCTTTGTTCTTACCATATATACATTTTTTTACTGCAAGAAATAATGAAATTATTCCTTTAAACCAACATCAAGCTGACGTTTTCTATGCCAGTCATGCAAACATTCTATCGGGCTTTATTTTCAGAAAAACAGAAAGGAAACCAAAGAAGACACAAGGGTTCTTGTGAATAAAGTCTATATATATATATATATATATATATATATATATATATATATATATACACACACACATATGTATATACATATATTCCAATTTCAATATTGTTTCCCCCTTAGGTGATATAACTGTCGTGTGATATTACCCTCCAAAGAAAAGGAAATAACTAAATATAAAGTTCCCAATCAATCCCAAAAATACATATACTTTGACAACCAGATGTGTCGCCATAAGTCTCTATCAGACCCACTTGAATTACCTGTCTCCCCGTTTTTACCATTAAGTAATAATTTACATAAGTAACATAAGTAATTGAATTGTGGCATTTATTTTCTATGTTTACAGTAGTGATTCCGTCATGTTTACAATATTTGTTTTTAAATTATTTAACAAACAGAAATGTATTATTAAATATTATTAAATATTACTAAATATATATCTCATTAGGAATTAAAAGACATATATCATGTACAGCTAACATTTCAAATGATCCACAAGGGAAACTATTGTATTTGTGCCTACAAGATAAATGAGATTTTATTGAATAACGAACTGTTACACATGTTCACAGAAGTTAAGGAAAACACATTAATTTGATTTACGAGAATGAAAAATCATGATGCGTACCACATAAAGTGAGCTTCTAGCGCTTCTAGAAAAGTAGTAGTGAAATAGGCCGGAAGCATCTGCCTTCCAGTGTGTGAAACTCAGGGCATAACATTAAAGGGGAACTCCCACCATTTTTATTACTAGTATCAATTAAAAACACATTTTAATGGGATATTAACCATTTATTTGTGTTCTAAATGTGTCATTTTAGTTCAATCTACAAACAAAAGCATTCTTTTACACTTTTACCCTTTTGTAGCCTCTCTAACTAAATTTACTTTCATGTGCCATAAAACGTGATTCTTTGGGAAAGTGATAAGAGATATCACAAATGAACGTGTTTGTTAACGTACAACAACTTCTAACACAATCCTATATTGTTAATCAAATAAATAAAGTACAAAATGATTTTGACCTCAAAGATAATCCACCCAACAACAATGGTAAATATTTCAGTGCTGTGCGCTAGATCTTTGTCTGAAATATGCTTATTTTGGTGAAGTCATTAGACTAACATTCAGTGTTTTGAGAACATGTAAGCCTTTAACGAATCAATCTTACCCTTATATTTTCTGCTCCAGAAACACAAGCTGCTTAATGGGATGATCTCATGAATTACCCAACTAATCATGGTTTGTACATGTGTAGCGGCCCGACCCTCTGTAATGAATTCTGTGCTCTCAGAGCCAGTTGATATAACCATATAACTAATGCGAAACCCTTAGATATGAGCGATTAAAATATATACAATAATATGATAATTACAGATTTTTCAGAATTCTGATGAGTGTGGAGTCAAAATAAACATAAGCAAAGGTTGGTACCTTCACATATGGTTGGGCTTCCCACTACCCATGCATGGTTGTAACTTGACTTTAGATATTCATCTTCCCTGGTCCCTTGAGTAGAGCTTGCCACTGACAACAGCGCATTATGATCAAAATTTTGTATGTCGTGGGGAATGCTTAAGTTTAAGAAAGTGTTGATCCCCTACAGACTCACCATCCCTGCACCCTGTCTTATTATACAAGCAAAGCTGGGACTGACCACGTTGTTGGGTAGCAAGTTAACCTACAAAGTTAACCCTCACAGTTAAATAACAACATACAGATTTCCTTCATCCAATGTGGTAATTGTGAACCCACAGAGGGGATGTGCAGAGATTCACGCCATCATCGCAGAAACGCAAGAAGAAAAAGGGATCGTGAGCTTGGTTCAAGAATAAGAAGAAAAGGCAGATAGACTCAGTAGAGTGAACAGACAAAGCCCAACGAAGAAGCACGATTGTGCTTGAAACATGTAACCCAGTCTGCTTTTTCCTTTGTCACACCTGCTGTTGTATTGAGTGAACCTCTCAATGATTAAATCAACAATTCATATACAATACAATAGTCACAGTTACACTCCCACTGTGTTATTTATTCCTGAATGGAGAGACCTCTAGAAAATGGTGGGACTCCTGAAGAAAAACAATAATATCCTAATATTTTAAATTATATTGCCATGGTTATTTATTTTTTCTGAACATCAACAAAAATAAAAATGGAATCCCGTGACCTATCAGCAAGTCTGACAAATTTAGTAATATAGCAGTCAAATGGAAGCATCAGGTTCTGCTCACATCAGTGATCTTTCTTTCTCGTAGAAGTGTTTTCCCAAGATGTTTCTTGCACACAAGATTTATCTTACTCATTTAAGAAGATTTCTCCCACACATTTTCAACATTACTTGAAGGAACGAGCTTGTTCTAATATTTCTTATATTCTGCTCGGTGTCTTTTGTTAAGCTTTGGAAATACATTTGATTGCCATGGGTGACAAACATCACTGGCTAAGCACAATAAAATACAAAGTAAAATGATTTGTAGGTGAATCACGGGTTAAATGGGTGAAATATGAGCTGCAACATGCAGAAATGCTAGATTGCGGTCACCAATGGGTGGCTCATCCATAGGAGTGCGTTCTTACCACTAAGCACTCATCTAAATACTGTCTAGACACATGCCATGCTTTCATTGTAAGAAATGTAATTATATCCCTTGTATTTTAATTTATTATTGCATTTTTTATATTTTTTGGCGTATTGTGTGTGCATTCTGCACCCTCTAACAGCTATGCTTAATGTCAAATTCAATAAGTTACTGTTTACTCACCCAAGTGACGTCAAAAGATCTCCCTGTGAGCTCAGGTTATTCTCTCCCACCTCACACGTTTCTGGGATCTCTTTATGTTATAGTGACACATGTGGCTCTTGGTGTAATTATCTAACAATTAGTGTTTTAATGATTGGAACACAACTGAATGGAAAAGCAGAAGACTGTAGACATGGAAGAACTCACATTGATCTCACTAGACAAATATGTACACAATGAGTATACGTCTTGGCAAGACTGCATCCCGTATTCATGACTGCAAACGTGTTTTAGATGGGCTGCCAAATGATGACTAGAAAGACTTGGTGAAAAACGTGAAAAACTAGGGTATCATCATTAAAGTACAAGTTTAGGCAAATTGTTATAAAGTTTATACTTACCATTCAAGCTTCAACCTGTCTGCATGTAAAAATAAATCGTTTTAGTTCTCAATGCATCTAAAAATCTAATGCCTAACAGCTGGCAAGGCCGGAGCATGGGGCTGGTTTATCAGAGGCTGGCCACAGCCCAACCAACAACAAAGTCTTTAAAATGAATACAGTTACACATCTTTTCGGTGTGTGAACACTTTGTCTACGTGATCTGGATGGTTAGTGTCAGACATAATATGATCTTGGTGTTTTAAAAGTAATATTTCGTATAACAATTTCCTTACCAGCCTAGTTATTTCAGGCATCTACACTTTTTTTAATAACAATACTTTTTTAAATTAATTTACAGTACAGGTTACTGCAACCCATCAGCGAACGTGTCTTTGAGATGCATACCCCCATTTCTGGACTGTTATATGGTTGCATACAGTGGTGTATTCTGGGCTAGGCTGACTATGTCCAGGGGAGTTGGTAGCCACTAGTCAATGGGCCAGTTAAAAGGAAAACCACTGATCTCCCCAACCACCCCGTTCACGTTATGTAAATGCTCCACTGCTTGCATATGTGTCAACAACGATGCATCCATCCACGTACGTCAGCTGTGGGTCCTTGTTTGGCTCTGTCAAGTCCCTATTGAAGGCTGACTCGCTTTTCAGTGAGTGCTTGGTTGTTTTAGCCCCCCGTGCTGTTACCTGGAATTTCTGATCACTGTTTGATTCTTGTTGTGATCCTCTAGTCTCTGCACATATTGCCTGTGACCCTGACCCTAGGCTAGTTTAGTGGAATAAGTATATGTTTGCCACCTGCCCTGACTTGGAACTGTATAATGGCAAGAGGATCCCACAAGAGGATTCTGTACTATGTACATAATAATTAATTCCATACTCAACTTGTGAAGATGAATTATTACAATAATATGCGTTGCCAACAATAACACATTGCGTACTTTGATGTAACCATCCAGCACGTTTCCATTGCTTGATCTATCTACCCAGCAGATATTCTTTTTTCTCCCTGTATATTTTGCAATAGTTACCAGTAACCATTATTAAAGTAACATTTCTATTTGTAGGAGCAAAGAATTTATCAAAACCTAGTTCTGGTGGTAGATGGTAATTTTAGAAAACATTTTCTAAATGAATAGCAGCCATGTGGCGTGAAATCCATATTGGAACGCTTGATGGGCACCCAGATTGTCACGGACTGGGTCCAAGCTGGTGACTGGAAGGACCCAGCGCGCCCGATGGTTGTTTGCCGGAGTCACGATGCAGCAGTGGAGTCTGAGGCAGGGCCTGGTTGCAGGGTGACCACACTCGCCCAGGAGTTGAGCACCAAGGGTAGTGCAGCCAAACACCAGCGCCCTGATATGGCAGCAGATGTAGTCCAGAACAAAACGAATCCTGCAGGCACCCTGGAGCAGGCATGAAGCATATCACTGAATCACGTGCAGGATGCTGCAGGCTGGGAGAATGAAAGCTAAGCAAAGGTTAATATAGCAGACACAAAACACAGCAAGGGAAAGGGAGACCAGGCAAGAAACATGATATGAGATATACACGAGAAGTGGCTAGAAACATGACATGAATAGCGTAAAGTATAAACAGGCACAAGACAAGGAATAAACATAACCTGACAAGACATACATGGTACAGGGCACAACAAAGGACAGGGAAGAAGGCAAGGAACACAGGGGAAGGAGTGAGGAGCCGGAACCCTCGGACGCTTCTTCCTTTAAGCAAGGATAGGAAATCTTAACTGGGACATGGGGAGAGGAGAGAGGAACCGGAATCCTCAGATGATTCAAGGAAGAAGGGCAAAGGTACATAAGAGACAGACAAACATGAATACAGAAACTAGCCTAGGACTACAAGATAACTATTGGAGATTTCGTCACATGATATGGCCATAGTATGCTTAGCCCACCACTACGCCAAAGTACTCCAATGACGGTGGGTCCTAACGCTAATCCCTGCTGACAAAGATACAAAACAAACCACACGTATAAACCAAACACACAGCACTGAGACATACCTTAGACTGCAGACTGAGACAAACAGAACACACAGGTGGGGCACACCTAATAAAGGAAGCAGAGCAGAAGCAAAGAGCCGGAGCAGAAGCAAGGAATGGAAAATAGAACAAAGCAAAAGGAAATCCAGGAATGGATCAAAGCAAAGCAGAGAAACTAAAGCAGGACAGATATGCAGCTCCGCAGCCTGGGCAGAACGTGACACAGATAGATATATTTTCTTTCTTCACCCTTTATTGAATTTTCGGTACAAAGTGATATTCAAGATGCTATAGCAGATTAATAGCACATCCAAGGCAAGGAGATCTATGACACCAGAGGTCTAGAGTCCCTGACTACTTTACTCTGGACCACCAGGAGATGTCAAAGCATAGAGTCCGGAACCTGGAATCAGGCATCAGCTTTGGAACCCTATGTTTTTGACTCCATAAATGCATTATATTCATTCTCTACTATTATAATAATAGGATTGGGACTTGGCTATTACTGGGATTAATTGTAGACAAAAAAACTTTAAATATGCAGAGAGGTTCGGGTCAGCTGAGTTCACATTTTGTAAAATAGTTTGTTATGTTACAATACTCAGTAAAAGCCAAATACATGACAGAGCCAAGAATTTCTTCCCAAAGCCAACGGTTTGTTAAGAATTCAGAATCAGAAGAATGCTGTTATCCAGAAGTCAGGGATATGAACAGTGTTTAAAACATTGTGTAAATTGCTACACTCTTGCTTAATGTTGTACTTAAAATGAAAAAGAAACATAGTTATCAAGGCTGGAAAAATATAGGGTGGTTGAAACATTCGTCTAATAGAATAGTCTAATGTATTGGTAAAGAAAAAGTAAATGGTGTAGAAGAAATAAAAATACAAAATGGAATTAAATGTCATTATTTTCATTTCTTCAGATTGTGATGGTCTTCATATCACGAGAATTGTTTCTAATACTGAAAATGTAATTCTCTATAAGCAGCCAATCAGTGGGAGGAAAGTACTCCAACTGATGTTATTGAAAGCTCTGTGCATGCGCATGCAGGGGTCATGTTGGACCCACCTCAGAACCCTCCCAGTCTGCAAGCCAAATGGTTGAGGAGCAGAGAAAGATGCAAATGGATAGGGGGGGGGGGGGGTTCTGCAGAATTCCTCCACGCATTTGCAAGGGGGGCCACTCCTGACACATTGCACTCATAAAGTGTCAAATTCAGGAAAACCTCCCGGAGAATTAGCGTTATCACATTTTGTGGGCAGGATAGCACAGAGACAAGATTTTTAGTTAAAATGTATACACTGAATGCTCAACGAGGTCAGCAGGGACTATGCGTGAGTTAAAAGTCCATCTGTCACTTACATGATTATTTACCTTCAGAAAAGAAATGTTTTTCTTTTTTTTTAATTTTCCAGCAGTGAATTTCTGGAATTCATTTCTGAAGAAACTCACCATGCTTGAGATGTAGCAGTGCTATGTCATTCAGGTACAATCTTGTAAGGCCAGGTGCAGATATATATTTATATATATATATATATATATAAAAAATGAACTGTCCAAGATCAAAAGGCATGCAGAGTTTATATGAAAACCAATAAACCAAATAAGAGAGTTGGCAATCCAGGCCACTAAACAAGCTAAATCACAAGAATTGGAGCGTTTCATGGGGGTTAAATTGAGTAAGAGAAAGTTGGGTTTACAGGTCACTGTAGGGGTCAACAAAAAAGATAGGGGTCCCTTGTGTGTCAGGCTGACCGGAAACCTAGGCATATACAAGATGACCTAGGCGAGGAATGCAACCCTGATATCTTGTCTCCGTTTGTGATTTCTGATGAAAAATCAATGTAATTCCACATTCTCCTGCGGTACGGTGAGCACTTTCTCTGTCTCTGTGCGTCCTTTGCAATTCTTTATATAGTTTGTCATTTTTCATTGTACTAAATCTAAACTATGTTGTTCAGCTAACTAACATGCAGTGCTTCCATATATACTTTTTAATGTAATAAATATTAGACTGGTTCAGCAGCTCTTCTGCTGAGAGTAAATGAATCACGCTTTACACGGTCCCTTTACGAGTCATTTTTTCCAGGACTCGCACTATTAAAACACTCTGAGATACAAACAGAATTACATTAGCACCTGCGTTTTTTTTCCACATTAATGAATTCCCCAAATACTTAACGAGGGATGGTCCTCAAATTCAAACATAGAGACTTGGACAGACCAAGTGAGCTAATTGCTCTAAATCTAAGAAACTTCCCTGAAAATAATAGGAGCGGCACATCCACATGAGCATTTTTTGATTATGCAGTCTTGTTACTGCAACTTTTAGTCTTAATGATGAGTTTTGCACAATATTTTGAAACACTATACTTGAACAACAATTGTATCAACCTGGACACCCACAAACTAAACTTCTCAACTTTGATTTAAATTTCTTATTTTAATCTCATGTTTTAACTTCCCCCTATCCTCTCTAATTTACTATTATTATAGCATTTCTTCCATGTCTTCTTCAGGGAAGTAACATAATATAGCTTGCATTTCTATTGGGGTTGGGTGAATACGGGTAATTTAATCTCCAAGCTCTCCATCATTCTTGCCATCTCGTGGGCCTCTAATGTTGTCAGATTACGAGGTCATATCTCATAGGTGAAAAGGATGGACCATGAGGTCATAAGAGGGGAGGACAGAGAGGTCTTTGCCACCAAGACACATGTGCTCCTAGGCACTGCATAATAAGGTTACAACGCATGCCGGGGCATCACTTTAGTTGCAACTGTATCCCTTGCAGCCCACCTAGTTACACAACTGCTGCTCTGTACCTCCCATGGTAAAACGCATAGAAGTTTGTTCCCTAAGGGTCTATTTGGCCAAAGATCAAAGGTCAGAAACTTGCAAAGGTGTTTTGTACCTCCGACCTTGGCTACTACAATGTTTAACATACTTAAAACTTTCTGGGTTCCACAAAGAATTAGATTTTATTTGTAGTATAATAGCTAAAATAAGTTGACACTCATCCTTGAGCAGAGAAAATGCAGAGTATTTGGTCTGAATGTTGCCCAAATTTAGACATTTTGACAAGATCCCTCCTAAAGAAACATATTATCAGAGGAAAATCAAGACAAAAAACCCAAACAAAGCATGAATACACACTATTAAAAGTGAGGGATGTTTTAAAAGCCCATGGATCTCAACTGATACACGAACAATACTGGTAACTGCTGTGCACCTTGAACATTATGGCTTTTTGTATTTCAAAAACCTTGCAGACGCCAAAGAATTACATATTAATGGTTTTGGATCTGTAATAGAACCATGGAACAATGGGAGGCAAACTCAGAATTCTCTTCTATTTTACTATGTATGCCTTAATGATACAATTAAAATAATGAATTTTCATTTTATTTCTTTAGTAATTATTTAAGGATCTTTAATTAAACACAAAAATACAGTATTGAATTTGTATTATAATTCTAAGCTGACGAGAAAAGAAAAGTTAATCAAAGGTTGCTTTTCCCAAACAGAAGTCGGTTCCCTGGGATATTGTCTTTGTTGTTGCTGAGTAAATGCACATATTGGAAACATTGAATCTGATGTCGGCGGTTCGTTATTCTGAGACACATGCAAAAAATACATTTTATCGGCTTAATATAATGAGAAAAAACGTTCTATATCTCCATGCACGGACACAAGACTCCGTCACGCAGTGATTGACATTATTGTTGTCCTCCCAGTTCCATTACATTTAGCAATGCATTACAATTATTCATTCCAGCACCCATGCCTGTCAACCATCTACCGATTTCTCATTGGGATGGCATGTCATATATCTATGAAAGCTGACACCAGCTTACCCAAGACATCATTGCAGGCTGGATTTTCCATAATGTGGCATCCTTTGTCTACAATCAGTATATTGATGCCATATTACAAGTGGTTCCATTGAGCTGTGAGTTATTCATGAGAATTTCCTTGGAAAATGCTGATTTTTTTTCCTACACAGCACTGTGAAAGTTCAACATGATGCGACCATATTTTCATGCTGTCAATTTATTAACAATACATTTATTATCAACAGGGTGCAGATTTCCATTTACCAGTTCCCTCAATTCAGGATATGCAAGATCCCCATTCTTGTATTGAGAGTTAAGACAATGGCTGTTGATCTTTTTATGTAATTGATACTTGTGAGGGTTCATGTAAAGATCGTGTAGCTTCAAAAGGAATTGCTTTCTTTTTCATCATCTAGAGCCATAGAAATATTGCGAAAGTGGTTTTGAAGAGTACCGGACCTTGCCTTGGTGTCAATGACACACGGTCCCATGGTCAATATTTAAGAGAAATGTATCTGAATCGTTTCAGAAAACGTTTCCACTTTTTTTTCAATGACAGAATAAAAAAGCCTGTTACTGTAAATGGTATGCACTGAAATAGGTCAGAATTGCTGTCTGAATTACATTTATAGATCCACTGATTTATTACTGGTTTGGTTACAAAATACGGAAGCAAAATGGAACACGCTTTACGGACAGACTTCACAAAAACAGTCACTTATGCACTCCTGTGCCAGCAATAATACATCCAGAAACTGCACATTGCCATTCTTTCCCTGATGAGGAGGTAATGGAGGTCTTTATCTTGGCAACTATTCTTCTTCCTTAAGGGTTAGCCAGGTTTGCGTAGCCGTGCAATTTGATAAAATGTTACCAGGTATTAAGTAGAATGAGAGGAAAAAAGCAAAAGGAGAATGTCAAACAGACCAATGGTTTTACAAAAAATAGGTATCAGGGGAGGAAAGAGTGACACAAGGATTTTGGTCCAAGTAGGGTGATCTGACCCTAGTAAAACGGCCCAGGGGCTTCAGACCAATCTCCTTTGGGAGAATACATCATATCTCGAAAAACGTGCCAAACTCTTATCTTGGGTGCCTGGTGGTAAGACCGGCCCTGACGGTAGCTTTACTTACCTCTACACCATATTTGTGTGGTCTTGATGTCTAAACACATTTTGTCATCATACGTGTTGCAGATGTGAAACCTCTTCTTCAATTTAAGCATACTTCCTAAACGCTTAGGGTTTTCTTTACAAACAATAGATGGTTAGTTCTGTTAGACTTAGAAATGAATAGACGATCACTTCAAAAGCAAGTATGTTAAATAGCTTTACTGAATATATTTAAAGGAACACTTTCAGAAAACAAGATTTTCATCCTACAATGAAGACGTATATTTAATACAGAGATTACTACAGTATGCAGTGTGCCAATAAGCTTCTTGGAACTAAGATACTGAATAAATAAAATTTATAGAGTAAAAACGTGAAATAATCCATCCTCTTGAAAATAATTAAAGACAAATTTACCCTGAGATCCAGTGTACCTAAGATAATATGTCATGGGCAGCTGTGGAAGTCCTACCATTGGCCGTGGTGTCCCTTACAGGACATGTGCAGGTCAGGGGCTTTGTAAATGCTTAAGTGCAAGACCTAGGTCAGTGAACACGAGGAAGAGAAACTGGTTTATTTGGCTTTTCATCAGAAGACCGGGTCAATGAGCTGGTGAGACAATTCTAAGGTCAATGTCTGAGATGTCTCTGCAATGTACAGTGCATGGAATGCAAATGTAGTATGGGATAACGGTAAACTCTCTGTGACATATTACATTAAGTATGGCAGGATCAGTGAGGCCATAGTTTCGTTCAGTGCTAGAGGGATGAACATGACATTAGAAAGTCTTGCAACCCCCTCTCCGAATCATTACGTTTAAACATGAATTAAAATGTATGTTTACATGTGCCCACAATCCATATATTATAGAATAAAGTTCATATATGCGACAGGAAGGGGGCTAGCTTGGATGATGAAATCAGTTCAATTCCAGTGTGAAACTTTTTTAAACTAAGGCGATTCCTTTAACTCATAACAACTGGGGCAACACAAATAAATTGCAAAATTAGAATTAGTTTCTGGGATAAAGTATTGAATGTGGAATAACTAACAGTAACATTTTCATGGTGATACTACCAGGTGTAGAACTTTGGCCCAGAACTATTCTTTATAAATACGGCATGTCCAAGTATGTCTGCTACAACCTGTGTATACTTCCAGTGCAAAAATTATATTGCTCATCCATACACAAACAGCAATTTTATATGTTCCTAAAATATATCCCTTTATTACTAATGGTCTACAGTTAGTACATTTGCTGGAACCAGTATATATCTATCTATCTATCTATATATATATATACATATATATATATATTAATTTATAGGCAGAGTAAGTAATGAGATTCATGCAAGGTATTATTTCTGCATCCAGGAATATATCAGATTATTGTGTTAGGATATAGTCATAGATTATTGTATCAGGATATATTAATTATTTTACACGTTTGAATGGACATAGATATGTGACCTATGATGATTTCCGTGAAAGATAATTACATACATATATTAGTGTATAAGTTTCAACGTTGCTGATTCCAAATGTGGCCCTGCCAGCTGTGATCATGCGAGTATATCATTAAAAATCATTTGTATGATCCACTGTTCAAATCCCGAGCTGGATTTACATCCCAGGCACCCCTAAGCAAATATACTTCTGCTCCCTACCGTCATTAGAGGAATTAAGATCATATTGTGCAGAGAGGGATACCAACTGGACCTCATTCACGAAGGGCAAAAACGTACGTCTAGGGTTGTTGGTTCCCTCGTGCAGAGGATATTTGCCTCCCGTATCGGTTTTGGACTCTTGAGCCAGGATCCGATATGTTGATTTATTACTGATGATTCTGACATTGAATATGGAATATTCAGCAGAGTTGAACATTTCAACTTCTTGATATAGCAGAACCCCGTGAGCTTCTCCTGTAAGAAAGGCTTGGCTAACCCTGTATAATGCATAGCTATATCAGTTTTAGGAAATCTAAATGTAATCTAATCTAATGTAATCACGTTACCTATGCATTTTACAGTGTCAATTCTGCACTTCTAGAAAGCCCTGTTTACTGAAGAGGAAAAGTCTATTTGAAAGATACTGGATCCTACCAGGCCTTTCAAACTCTGGTTACCCTACAAGTACCAAGAGGTAGTAGATTATAGCCTCATCTAACAAACAAAAAGCTTAAATTCTGAACAATTTTATGAAAGCATCATAACTGACTGCTTGGTTTTCAGCTGGGGATTGAAGAATAATTTTTTTCCGGGAAGGGGTCCGGAGACAGCAAAACCCGTGCATTTTATCTTAATCCGACACATGTAACACGAACCAGTGCAGCATTTAATAACAACCATACTGTAATTCACATGTTTTCTCAAATACATTGTTCACTTTTTTATTATTTTTTTACACAAGTTACATTTCCTGCAGCCGAACACTAATCAAACTACAGATACCACAAGTGTATGGGAAAACCACACATTTATTACAATAATATATTTAATATATATACTTCTCCGTTAATTCATTCAGTCTGATAACGTACCATCATTTAACAGTAGCATATAGTGCTTCACCCCCGTTATAGACGGTATGACTTGGTAAAACTCAACATTATTCCAAACTGCGGCAATTGTAATCATACATTAGGTGTTCCTGATATATATATATATACAATATGCTCACAAAACCACTATTGCATTCTTTTGTCACAAAAGCTGTGATTTGAGGAAAGATACAGGAAACAGAGGTCCCAAAACACTTAGAAAATGCAATAATGGTTCATTACGTTATGCGCTTTGAAGCCACGGAATATACACTTGGGTGAGTTGCATTAGACCTCTAAGGTTCATGGCCCACCCGATCTTACACCGTACACCACGGGTGGGCAGCCTCAAACAGACTGCTCCTGGACTACAAACATAGTCCAACATCAGCCTATGGGGCACCGTCCACCCAGTCCCAATAACATATATAATTAAGAGTTATGCGCGATCAAGTAGCCAGAACGGTCATTAGAGCTGTTTGCAACTAACCTGCTATCTATTTATTGACAAGATATTTGGTAGTGCTGCTTCTTCAATAAGGAATAACCTGTGGGTGAAATGGAGTATTGCCCCAATGCCTCGGCTATATACAAAGCTGCTGTTTGAAGGTTCATGTATGGTTGAATGTCAGCTCCTATCTTAGGCTGAAATATAAGGTGGAGGAGCTTCTTTAGCTGCTGCACTAGCACTGTCGTCATAGTGGGGTAACAGGACCTGAGGATACAAAGAAAAAAAGGTATGGGGTAATAAACACAACATCTTAAATACAAAACATATATAGTTCATTGGGAGTCTATGAACGCAGAGACTGTTACTCAAAGAAGCAGGGAAACTGGTTCTATTAGGATTATCCTGGCAAGGAGAGGGGAACAGATGGGTTGGGACAAAGCTTGCTATCCCTCTCTGCCCACATTTTTAATTAACAAGTTGTCAGTGAATACATTTGGCTTATGTATTCTTTATACATCTCTTATAAACACCATTTGCTGTTGGCCTCATCATCCGGTAGCCTTGTAAAAATTATACTTTTGTATAAGGTATCCACTAAACCATGATACCGTTTTTGAATAATTTGCTCTAGGATTGTGGAAATTGAAAAGTGTATAGTTCAAAAAATCTCAGATGCTCCTGTGCTCCAAACTTTGGGAACTCTTTTTTTGACTCAACATGTCTGAAGACCTACTTGCAATGTACCATCTTCACCAAATCGCCATGGTTATCTATTTCAGAAGATCTAGACTGCCTACTCAGCTGTATCCTCATTTACTTCAAGGGGAAAAAATGGATTTAAGGTGAACTTGGTGTAAATTCACTTTAATTGTCCTGAGACAAATAAAAGTTTCACTAGATATAATGTAACCCAAAAATAACTAAAACAAAGTTATGAAAATCCATATCCCCCCCCCCAAGGGGAGACTGTGTCCTCACCCAAGGCTCTCAAGGTTAAGTTAATTTAATTAAGGAACCAATTAAGAAAAAAGTAAAAAGTAATTATTATTTTAAGAAAAAAAGACTAAAATTATACTTTGTTTTTTACTTTGTTGACTTTAAAAAAGGATTAACAAAGTCCAGTACCCTGTGTTTTTCTGGTTATCGCACAGCTTATGCCTACTTAAAAAATATAAAACAGGCTTCATTTGTCAGTTACAGAAAGGCAGCATTTTACGTGATTTCAGTCTCTGAAGCCTCTGTAGGAGGGGGTTCACTGTGTGGTATTGTCTGCAGCTGCTAATGTGGTTTTTTATACCCTCTAAAAAGCACATTATGTCCTTGAACGCACTTGGAAGGTACATATCAGCACCGGTAGCTGGAATGCGAGTTCGGAAACGAGACGTAACGTGGCGAGGATAATGTGTAACTCTAGTTTTGCTTTCACAAGAAACCTCTAATGAGGCAAGAAAGTGTGGTGTCGGTAAACTGCCAAATTTCACTATCCAAGATTGACTTGGAATATTCAGTTTATTATTCAGTTTATTATTTACTGTTTCTTTAGGTGATGCCTCTTTATATAACTAATATAAAACAGTATGTCTGAGCGTGACTAGTTCCAATCTAGCTGAATAGTAGCCCGGTATATACGTGTTCTTACCGTAATGCAGCGAGCATCTATTGTGATGAGAGGGAATGTGGTAGCTTTTACGGGGTAATATTTTTGGTTCTCCCTTAGTAATTGGCAATTTGTTCTCATCACTTTCTCTATTTTCTGTTTGGTCTCCCTTTTATCTGCTTAAATGCTTTACTGTTTTACTTGCAGGCGGAACCTAGCTTTCTCTCTGTATTTTCTGCTATTTTTAGAATCTATCTATCTATATATATATATATATATTTAATTATTTATTTAATGAAATGGTTAGGAATTAAAGTGGGTAAATACAAACACGAATATATTATAAGAATGGCAGGAAATGCCCTGCTGAATCTTTCGCGGAAGAAACGGCAATTCCGTCTATAGTTTACGTGGCCAGTTACATCATGATATTTACATGAAGTTCACATAACATGTCATCATATGCACTGTGATGTCAGCGAGCCGATATTCACAGTTTCCACATTATTGCCAGATGTCTGTGTTCCTACATTTCTAGGAGCTGCGTTAATTACACCGTTTGAATGCATCTATAACTCACTGCTTCACCTTATTTATCATTTATGAATGACAGTAGTAATATTGCATGCGAGTCTATGTTGGTTTTTCCCCAGTCAGATATGAAAATTAGAAAAAAAAAAAAAACATCAATTACTTTTGAGACAATCATTTGCCAACGTTTCACCCATTTGTCACCAGAAGAGAATTCTAATCCTTTCCCAGCACAATCAAGTGGCGTTTCCGGTTGGATAAAAGATAATAATAATAATAATAATAATAATGATAATAATAATAATAAACCTTTATGGTTTGTATGCCTGTTTTGCATGCACTGTTTGTGAAATGATCTCAGCTAGTATACACGGTACTGCAGCACACCAAAGGGTCATAGTTTGGAGTCATAGCGGTGTACTGAAGTTATCCTGACGGTGACATACTGGAAAACACATAATCGTGGAGTGTGAGAGAACTCCTGCAAACATTAAGCAGCTGGTGATAATTGCTTCAGATATCAGCGGTATTTCACACTTGGGTGACACGTTCTAACATATCGGGGACAGATCAACACATTGGAAACAAATCCCTTCATCCGCTCTATTTCAGGAAATTTCCATGCAAGTCTTTGTGATCAGAGCCCTCTTGTATAGAGCAGCTTTCCTTATGACACAAAGTCGCAAGTCGTTTTTAGTGTAATGGCAAATCACATCTTTATCTACTTTTCACCAGAGACTTAAAACTGGAGCCGAAACACGTTACACATCACAAAAACCTAAATGCCGGACTTTACGAAAAAAGGATAATTAAAAGTGAAAATTGTGAAAAAAATAGATATTTTTCAGGGGACGGGATCTGTATTAGGACTGGCGTGGTGTTGTAGAACATGGGGTAATATATTTATAAATAAATAATGGTAAACTGGTAGTCTAGGTATCTATAGTTTGCCTTGTGGGAATTAAAGCCTTCTCTATAACTATACATTTCAGGTTTGCCCGTCCCATTTTGTGTAGTTACCAAAAGTTTTCCGAATGAACCTCGGCAGGAACCTCATGCTAGAATTTGGCATTTAAAAAAGTTCCAACATTTTTAGCATTGAATTAGTAAAATATGAAATGCTTACAGTTGTGTCATTAGTGGTTACATAGACCAGGACATCGGAGGAATTCCTGTTGTTGATGTAACGATAGCAGTTCCATACACAGCTAATCAGGTAAGCCTGGAGAACAGAGCACGGGATGAAAATTGATTGTTATATACAATATTCTTACAAAATCTACATTCCTCTTAAAGGCTGGGATGTGATATTTGCGCTTCCATTTTCTGTGATTACAATTAATTACACATCACCTATTATTATAAGAGGTACATTTTGGACACAATTACCAAACAAACAGACTATTCAACTGAATCATTTCTTTATTATATGAAAATAATTACTGATATTATATTAAAATTATGCTGAAATATTCTGTGACTTTTCCACCATAGAATGCGTGACAAAAGTTACACACGATCACTAGCTTTCATTTACGCAGAGTATACAAAGAAAAAATGTGTATAAGTTGCCATTGCAACCTTTCCTTTGATTGAAGACCCATTAGGCTCTGATTCCTAAGATTAAAACTCATACTGTTCTACATTACATTCTATAAATAATTACTGATGGAAAACCATAAAAAAGGTCTGATCTTCAGCCTTAAAATAATAACTACAATTTGATTAAATACGAAGGAACTCAAGTTGGAACATTATTAGGGAAAGCGAACATTTATGTTAATTATTTTGAGCAGTTAATGTTTTTAGGTGTACGATCAAACCCTGGAATGGAAATCTACCGTATATTCCGGCGTATAAGACGACTTTTTATCCCGAGAAAATCTTCTCAAAAGTCAGGGGTCGTCTTATGCGCCGGGTATACTTACCGTACTTACCGAGCCGGACTGGAGAATCACGTATCTCTAGGGGAGGGGCGAGCGGAGAAGCCGCCTCCCCTGGGTCGGTCTTCAGGGCCGCGCCGAGGTAGGTGTAAGATCGTGATCTCCCCAACTAGCCCTGATCAGCAGGCGTCCGATGAGCAGGGCTGGTTGGGGAGATCACGACCTCCCTCTAACTAGCCCAACATTAGGGAGCTCGAGGTCTGGCACTTCAGACCTCGGCTTCCGTGCTCCCTAATCACTATGCGCCGGCTATTGATGCCGAGCGCGGGGATGACGTCATGTCCCGGCGCGTAGTGATGAGGGAGCAGTAAAGCAGAGGTCTGAAATGACAGACCTCACGCTCCCACAACTGGATGGAAGACAGAAGATGAGAAAGGTAAGAGATGGGGAAAAGGGGTGTAAGTGTATGTGTCTATATGTTGGTGTGAGATGGTCAGTGTATGTGTATGGTCAGGTGTGTGTTTGTAAGTTGATGTGTGTGTGTGTATATATATATATATATATATATACTGTGTGTGTGTGTGTATGTATGTATGTATGTATGTGCAAAGGCAGGGGTGTGTGGTGAGGGCAGTGTATAAATGTGTATGTATGGACAGGCGTATGTTAGTATGTTAGCTGGTGTGTACGTATGTTAGGGAGAGCTGACCCACCCAATCCAAGCAGGCTTTGTATACAACAACCAGCCAATCACCGGTAAGGTACAGCGCTTGCCGTGATTGGCTGGTTGTTGTATACTGGGTAGAGGGGTAGTCTTATACGGCGAGTATATACCAAACTCTATATTTTAACTGCAAAAGTTGGGGGTCGTCTTATACGCCCAGTCGTCTTATACGCCGGAATATACGGTACTCTTATTCCTTTAGATACATTCTATTTGGATTTCCTATTTATTTTACCCTTTCTTTGCTGTGGTTTCCCATCCGTAATTTTAAGACAATTACTAAAAGTTATGTTTTAATAAAGAGTTGCCCTGTTTTGACTTTTTTCTCTTTCTTGTTTTTGGGCCAATGTAGAAAAAAGAAGTAACGTTACATATGCTTTCGGGGCCCTAGAGGTCTTTTCTACAGATGGAACAGCAATAAAAAAGTCTCAAGTTCAACCAAATTAAACATTTCTCTTGGCTATATGAATTGTTCTAATTGTTGGGCAGCAGATGTTAAGACATACGCATCCAGTTACTAATGTAGGTCTGCTCTAAATATATTGCTGGATTGGGACTAAAATGTGATGTTTTATATTCCTGTGTAATATATTCTTCTGGTACACATTAATGATGAGTATTTGATATCTCTAGATATTATGTTTATATGAAGTAACTATTATACTAAGACACCTACAATATAGGCTAACAACAATGAAACTTAAGAGCAAACCATGGGATACATTAGGATGGGGAAACTTATGATGGTTTCAATTTGACTCTAAATCAGCACAGGAACACTTTACCACGTGTCTATTATTTATTCATAAGGACCTGTTATTAACCATAAACTTCTCAAATTAGTGAGACAGTTATCCTTTTAATAAAGTACAGTCAAGAAACAAATAGTGCCATAAAACTTTTTTACAAGCTTTTTAACTTGTCTGACCAGATGTATAAATTTGGAGTTTTACCCAAAACTCTATAGAAGAAAAAAGCTGAAAACGGTTTATTGTATATTTATTTTTATTTAGTCATTCCAATATTAATACAATACTTTTAGGGACAATTAAATGTATATGCTATTTTTTAAGTTTTCAAACACATTGAAATTTTTTTTTCTTTTTTTTTTTCTCTTATAGCTTACAAATCCTAACAAGACAAGGTTGGCTCAAGGGTCCCTTGACAATAACCATTGCTGTAAATTTTCATGAAATATTAAATTGGATGCATTTATTCTAAGATATATTTCAAACAGAATCTATACATTTACAGGCCAATAAAATAATCCATTATTTTATTAATAAAAAACCTAAGTGTCAAAAATGAGGGAAAATGCTTTTGTCCTATAAAGGAAAAAAATATTCAAATATGGATGCTATTAAGTGAGCTATTAAAGTGCATCATGAAATCAGACGGAAGGCATACATCTTACGCGTTTCACCTGAAAAGGTCAAATCATAGATATTAAACTCCTTACCTTAAAAGCCAGGATGACACTGATGAAGAATAGAATAATCACAACAAGACATGTGGGATTCACAGACAATATCTCTTCTTTGTAAGGAAAATTGGATGGCTGAAAGGTAAAGATAAATGGTTGCAATGGTTTATATCAGAAAACAGATGATTAATTGCACGTGTTTCCAGCTGCAAATACATTTTGCACGAATGCTGAAAGCACTAAAGTCTTGCAGAATTACTATTATTGATTATGTGTCAACATATTCTGCCGAACTTCTCCTGGACGCCCAACCCTAGAATATAATATATATGTATAAATGTATTCATGTTTTAAAATAATGTTAGTTTTTTTCTGTAGCGTCTTCAAAATATCACATACACACCGATACACATACATATATATATATATTATATAAAATGCCTTTTATATGCACCTCACATACACACTGATTCACATTTACACACTGTCACATACATTTTATATTATATATATCCTGATTGGCTGAGACCTCCTTTACTCAGAATTCTCATTTTGAGACAATGTATCGTCCCGGATTGAGGCTGCCCAGGATCTTCAATTTAAAGTCCCATTGTGGGTGTGTCCCAGGCAAGTGGTCACCCTAACCCCTGCAGCCTCTACTAATGCCCCTCACCTGCCTTCATGCTCAGGCTACCTATCTTACCGCGCTTCTCTCTGATTTGCTGCTGTAGAAGTGCGGGGTCTCAGTAAAGTAAGACTTCCTTACATTACATTGTAAACATCTGACTCTCTAGGTTTAGACTATGGCCTCTTGATCTAGCATTTATCCTCCTTTAAAATAAACTTCTCTCCTGTACTTTGTTAAGTTCCTTTAAGTATTTATGTGGTAGCCGAGTGTCACTTATACATTAGACAGCTCTCGTGGAAAACTAAGGGGGTCTAACCAGACCTCCCCCTCAGTGTACTGATTTCAACGGTAGTGCTTTCCTGCTAACAATTGGCTTTTTTGCAAGAAACAAAATCTGAATGAGGTAAAATTTTACTTGATTAAAGAATGATATCTGGAAATGGAAACCACTGTTCAGGAATAGCGTTTCTATTTCAGCATTTAGTAAATCAGTAGAGAAGGTGAGACTCCACATTTAAATCACCTCTTGGAATGTACACTAAATAACTAGTATATAGAAAAGAATAGTATCTTGCACTATTACAAAAGACCTTCTTTATTATAAAAACAACACACATTTGTGGAAGTCATTGTTTATATGTGAAAGAGCCCAGGCCGTTCTGGGTTGGAAGGGCCCTTTCTCAACAGTTTTGAATTTTGTTGCTTTATTTTACATGCCAGCGGTGAAACTAAGATTGCTTGCTCAGTGTGCGAACACCAGATTCGGAGTGGTTTGAGGGTGCAAGAGACAGGGGGTATTAATGTTTGTAAGCATGAATGTGTATGTATAAGTGTATATGAGCATGAATGTTCATGTATAAGTATATGTGGACGTGCATGTCTATGTATAAGTGCGCTTGTGTGTTAGCATAGATGTGTATGTGTACGTGTGTGAGCACAAATGTGTATCTGAAAGGGTTTGTATGTACGAGAATGGGTGTATGTGTTAGCATATATATGTGTGTGTGAACATGTATGTGTAAATGGTGTGAGATGGAGTGTGTGTTAGCATGACTGTGTAAGTGTTTGTGTGTTAGCATAGATGTATATGTGTTGTGTTTGAGAATGAATGTGTATATATAAGTTGTGTGAGAGGCAGCGTGTGTGTTTGAATGTGTGTGGATCTGTGTGTGTTAGTGAATATGAGTAAGTGTATGTGTAATAACATATTTAAAGTTATGAAAGTGTGTTTACATATGTGTGCCAGAGTGTATGTTGGAGGGGGCATGAGGCAAAGAAGGCACAGACAAGCAATTTGAAGGCAATGATGGCACAGACCAGCTTTTTAGAGGCAAGGATGGCACAGATAAGCTGTTTGGGGGCACTGAAAAGCTGAGGCAAAGATGGCAAAGACAGTTAGGCTGGCACTGATAAGCTGCTTGAGGCAAAGGTGGCCATCACAAGCTTTTTTGGGGGAAAGGTGGCACTGTGGCACATGTTGCTTGGTGAAATTGGGGAGCCCCATGGCAATTTTCACACTGGGGCCCTGTGGTTTCTACTTATGCAATTGCTTTAATACATTATGATGGCCCATCCCCCATGAACTTCTGCTGCAGGAAACTCTTAGATTGCCCTGTAAAATGCATAACATAAGCAGAGAAGTTTCTCCATTCCATAATACATTATTCAGGCCCAGCTCAGCCATTCTAGTCGGAGAAATCTTCCGTGTTAGCCCCTCATAATGAATAGTTAAGTAAGTTGTAATCACACCTCTTCTGTCAGCTCTTCCTTTAGTGAATAGACCCCACTGTCTCTTACCAGGAACAAGCTGCTCTAGGAGAAGGAAAATAATAGCCAAAATAGCTGTGTTTAGTTACTATATTACTAGGCATTTGCAGCTAATGTGTGACATTTTACCCTAAACACCACCCTAAAAAGAATATTCCTTGATTAATTCCTGCTGGCTCTAATAGGAGGTATGATGTGTAATGCATTTCTTTAACATATAGCGCAGTTGTATTTTCATCCTTAGAGGTAAATAATGTAAACATCTCCAAATGGAGGTAAAAAGTAATTTTTTGCAGCGCTCCTTTTGTTTTGGAAACCATTCTACGTATATACAGAGAAATGTATGTGTCATATATTTATATATATGTTAGCACAGCACACATGGCTTCCATTTACACTGCTATACTGACAGGGCAGGTAATGACATCGTACATATCACCTGGCACTCTGCCATTTTTATGGTTGAATAATATTTATTTTACAAAGTCAAAAGTTCAAAAACATAAAAAAAAAAATACAAAAACATAATGACACCGAGGAAGCCTACAGCTCTACTGCAGCTATTCGACTTGACATATAAATATAGCTGGAAAGGAATGACTAAATAATAGAAATACTAAAACATTACACAAGATTAAGCAATGGAGTATTTTCCAGGGTAACCTATAAAATGTTCCTGTAGATTTGGCCACAGTTACTGCTTTGCGAGCAAATTTCTCTTACGGACAGTTTACTGACACCGATAGCCCCACTCCGTGAGTACTTTAATAATTTCAACATACAAAAAATATATAAATACAAATAAAACACTTATCAGAAATAGAAGCTGCAGCTCTGCTGCTGCCTTCCTACTCCTCTGTGGTCTGGTGATTCTTGCCACTGATTGGCTGTTTAAGCAACTAATCAGTGACAGGAAAGTACTTTCATTGAAACCAATGGTAACGCTTTCCGCACATGTGCTCAAGAGGGGGACCCCAGCCCACAGTGTCCACTGAGCCAGCGCTGGAGCCGACTGGAGGGGAGTATATTAACACATCTCCTGCGTGGCAACCATCTTGGGTGGCAACCCAAGGGAGATCTGCAGAATGTCCCCCTGCTTTTACAAAAGGGACAACATGACAATTCATAGATAATTTAAACATAAATTTATCATTCATCTTCTGTTCTAAACGTTCTACTTTTTGGCCTAGTTTAAGAACAAACTTTTCGTTTAAAAGCGTGTTTTTATACATACCAGAAATGTAAATCTTGAAAGCAAATTTTACACATAATGCATAAGTAAATGATGTCAGTTCCCAGTGGCTTTCTTTAAGTAACAGCTGCGTTATTGGACGCTATGGAGTTTATAGCTGAGTTCCTCCAGTCTGTATCCTTCACAAACTCAGCTTGGCAATAGCGGGACTCGCAACACGACACGTATCTCTCTGTTACCAGGAAACCCACAAATGGACAGACGAAGCAAAGGAGCTTTTGTGATTTCATAAGGGAGGCATTTGTCGACAGCACAATTCCCAAACACGTTCAAGCTGACCTGACTTGCCTGGCTTGATTGAAACCCGCAAAGTTAAACATGGGGAATAAAAAGTATTACAAAACTGCAAGTGGCCCCGGCCTTAGAGTCGGTGGACTGTGTGGTTAAAGACCTAATGAATTACAGCCCTGTTCTTTGTCAGCCGGCACCCACGTGGGCTACATGGAAAACATTAGATTTTCAATGCTGACCTGCAAAAAATGATGAATGCTGTTATAAGTGCCTGTGACTCGGTATATGCATTATATCAGAACGCTAATACAAGATATATCGCTATTCAGTTGTACGGAAAACTACCCCAGATTGATATCTTTGTATTTATTGAATATGATCTATTCTGCGGTTTTCAGAAAGGGGTTTCCCTGGTCCCGTGTAATTGTATAGTATATGTTGCGGAGTAGTATAGTACCGTTATATTAAAGAAAATGGCGTTTCTCCTAAACTACGTTGTACACAACCTGGCGGCCGCTCTAGAACTCATCACCGCATGATGTTTCAATTGCCTCCTATCATTCATACACAGTACTTACTGTGCAAAAGTTTTAGGCAGGTTTGAAACATGTTGTAAAGTAAAAATGCTTTCAAAAGTAGTTTATAGTTAATAGTTTTTTTTTTATAATTTAACAAAATGTGCGAACAGAGGAAAAATCTTAATCAAATCGATATTTGGTGTGGCCGTCCTTTGCCTTAAAAAAAAGCATCAATTCTCCCAGGTACACTTGCACAAAGTCAGAGACTTTGCAGGTATATAGTTGGGTGTCTGATTAAACAATTACACCAAATGGGGGCCAATTATCATTAATTTAATAGATAGGTTAATAATTAATTAATAACGTGCACATCATCTGTGCGCAAAATACACACAGAACATCTCCCTGGGGATATATATATAAATATATATTTATATATATATACACACACATACACAGCTTCCCTAAGCTCTCCTTATTCTAGGGGAGTGGCTTAATGAAGGGGTGTGGCTAGTCATGCATAAAGGCAAGACTAGTGGTAACTGGGGAGGGCCAGGTCCTGACAGCCTGTAGTGGGAGGAGAAGGCGGGAGAAGTGAGGAGAACTAGGATAGAAACCAAAGAATACCATGAAAAATACCTGACTTGGAGGCTCAGGGAAGCACGGCAGCACTGGGAGACTCCAGGTCAAACCCAGAGAGTTCAAAGCTCTGTATTTATTTGTGTGAGTTTATATAGACATATCTGTGGGATGCGGCCAGGACTGCCCACTGACATCAGTGGGCGGTCTCACTGATGTTGGGGGTGTTCCCGCTGCTGGGAAACACCTCCAATTAAAGGGAAAATGGGCAGGAAGTGGGGCGTGTCAGGGGATTGAGGTATTAACTTAGAGAACTGCAAAAGCGTTACTTCTCCCAGAGTTCCCTGGGCCAAACCCCAGGAGTTCTCAGGTATGGATATAGATACATAAATATTTAAGGGGATTAAAAATGTGAAACAGATAATTCTGCCCTATAGTTACCCTATGAAAATAGCAGACCCATAATTCTGCATTGTTTCATTTTTAACTTAGCAAGCTAAGCAAATTATTCCCGGTAGAATATTTTATTACTACTTTACGCTGAGCCAATACTCATTCATGACAAAAAACCTGCCAGAACTATCTCATTACTCCCATACAAAAATATATCTACTGGAATTATAAAAGGTTGCCTGGCCAAGATGAGTCATAGATAAGCCGAGATCTGATAGTACGGCAATTCTTTCAAACTGTGGCTACATGAACAGACAGGCTCATCTGTGGGACGCAAAAAACGCTGGAAGTCGTACATTGTGTATTTTTTACATTTGGCCCATTCGGAATAAAGTAAGGATGAGATATCACTATATACCAGAAATACAGTGCAAATAACGGACAAAATGGAAATATAGTAACAATGCATTATCACATTCATATAATTAATATAATTATCGCAGGATTTATGAATCACATACACTCTCCTGATACAGTAATATGCATTTAACTGTTGCATGCTATATATATATATATGTATATATATATAGATACACATTTAAGGGTAGGGTTATTTTCATTGAAACTTCAAATATTCAGTTTAAGACCCTATATTTGTGACAAAATGCTAAAGTATAAATTCTGCCAAACTTAATTGAAGAAATACATTCAAATGGCAGTAATATTACTTAGGCATTATTGAATTGGAACAGAAAAAATCTGTAATGATTAATGTAAGACATCCTCAAGTGTTCTGCTCAATGTCACACTATGGTTTTAGAGGTTAAGCTGCATATAGACTTATTTCCTTGTTATTCTGTATAATAGGAGTTGCCAAAACTGACATCAGATGACTTGGTCATTTAAACTAAAATGACAGCGGCTCTGTAATAAATGCTTTCATCCACTGTGATAGGAAATTATTCAATGGTTTTCTGTTGCCAGTCCTATAAAATATGTCTTATAATGAATTAAGAATAAAGCGGTCAGCTGCCCTGATCTGATACTAGGCTACGGCTGTTAATTACTTCCACAGTGCGTATCTCCTTAATTAACAGGAATTTTAATTACAGACTATGAAGAAAAATTCCATCCGCTCTTTGGAACAGTTATTCCAGAAACACACATCATTAGTGATACGCATTTAACATACAACATTTCTATATTGTTAAGCCTCAAAAACATTTAGGGTGTTTAATGCTTTTTTAGAAGTAACCCATCTTGCCATCACCTGATCCTGTGAAAACCAAAGCTTTGTCCTGTGCCCAATATATGCCCACCATGTCCAATGGGTTAGACTTACCAGTTGCTGAAGGTAGTCCTGGATTGTGTTGGGGTAAACAAGAACACTAATAGCCACAAGGGAATTAAGGGCAAAATCGAATATTTGGTAGCAGAAAAATGGGATGATCCAAGCTGCATGTTGCTACAAAGAGAAAAAAATCAAGTAAAATGTACTAATTAAAACAGCAAATATATGTTACAAGATGCCTCGGTTCACAAGCTCACATATCAAAGTGGCAGACAAAATGAAATAACAGTTATAATAGTAGTTTTTCCCAAATGAATGAGCTTTGAAGTGAATTAGTGTAATTTGCACATATACAATTTCCCCTGTTTTATAAAGCATACAAGGTATTTATTAAAATAAAGCACGCTGCTTGCACTTCCCAATGTTTTGTCACATTGCTTGCCTTTCTTTAAGTCTTCAGAAGTAATTGCTACCAAGTCTCACTCATCTGTTCTCATCAACAGTATAGTATGCCTAATGCTATAGATTGTAAACTCGCTAGCGGGGCCCTCAAATCCAGGAACTTTGTATAAAAGTACAGTTGTGCTCAAAACTTTGCATTCCCTTAGAGAATTGGTCATTTATGTACCATTTTTTTGAGCAGGCAAACCACGTGTCTTTTATTTCTTATGACATTTTCTGCAAGCATCATATACTATGATTCACTGTTTGTCCATGGTGGTCCACGGCCATCGCATGTACATACTGTGTACAGTTTATCCTGCTAAGCTATGTTTCTTGCAATCAACATATTAAAGAACCTGTTAACAGAAATAATAGATCCCCTTAACTTATCTTTACCTTATAAGCTCCATATGTTGCCATTGCACAGATTAAGATCATTAGAAGAGAAATTGAAGTAGCGATGCACAGATCTAGAAAAAGGAAGCGAGGATAAAAGATCAGAAACAATGTTTAGTACATGTTTAAAAAAAACCGACTACGGCGTGTGACAAGTCATTCTATCCATTTCTGTTTTCCCCAGCTAAATAAAATAACCAACCCAAAAATATCCCAAAGAAAAACAAAATCAGGCAGGATTGGATAGGAATGGCCACAGCTTCAATAACAACAGTGAACATCGAGTTTTCATGACTTTACTAAAGGATCACCATAACAAGAATTGCTGCAGTTTAATGCATATTATAGCTATGTCAGCTTTTAAACTTTTTTTTAAACATTTTCATCAGAATCCCCTTCTGTGTCCCCACCTCCTGTTTCTCAGCTTGGATGAGATGTGTTCGGCCAAACACATCTCCATCGTACCAATGAGCATGTGCAGCACTGGCTCACGTTAGGTCTTTTTATTGTATAAAGAGGAATAAGATTGTAATATATAGTACATTGTGCACAGTGTAATATAAGTAGCCGTAAACATGTCAGTTCCATGATAGAAGTAGACACCACCCAGTAACTTTTAATATAAGCATATATCTCCTGAGAAGTTAAAGATTCCCATGTAAACTTCATAAAAGTTGGGGAATTTGACTCCCCAACCCAACCTCCGCCACACCACTAGAGCCTTATTTATACCTTCATTGGAAGCAAGAGTACAAGATGCCCAACACCATTAAATGAACATCATCAGTGTTCATGAGATCCCCAGGATCTTTCTTAGGCAAGAAGTGCCATACTACAACATTCACATTGCTGGAAATTAAAAGCAATGTGGATTTGTGGATTTGCGAAGTGGATAATGTGAGTCCTATGGCCAGGACTCAAACCTGCAGGGGCACTATGTCTGACCAAACAGCTAAACCTAGAAAGCAGGTCATGCGCGATATCCCTGATTAAGCAACAATTTAGGACTATGGCTGGATTGTTACCTCCCGCACGTATCAGCAAAATATCAGAGACGCATATATCAGCAAGATATCCATATTCTTTATTTTGAACCTTGTGGTCGGTCACCTTGGAATCACCAAACCAAAGGGGTAATGATTCATTCAGTGTAGTATATTCATTTTATTGCCTCTTGTATACCATATTTCTAGTTTTAATACTTACTGGCATCATCCATAAAGTCCAGATCATTTTTCAACTCATTATGCGGAAGGTGATATAAATCTGGGTCAGCCAGCGCACTCAATAAAATAAGGAGGACAACTGAGTTTATTATCTGTAAAGGAAGAAAAAAAAGCTGAGGTCATTATCAGGTCTTAATAAAAAGGTCACCTTTGAATTTTGCATCAAGATTATGTGAATTATGGTTTTATAAACTACAATGTATTTATGTTTTTATTTATAAAGAGAAAGCATTGATAAATAACAAAATAGATACTAGGAGATGTATCATTCAAATCAATTCGAAATCAAAGAGGCATTTAGTTTTATGATCGTGCCACTTTGCCACCGGTATTCCTGAGAAACCTGCCTCTGTAACAATGTTCTCTCTCAAAAAATCAGTTCCTTTAGAAATATCAATTTAGAAATATGGCACATTTTTGGGGTTTAAGAAAAAACTTTAAAAAAATAGCCATTCTTCTGTATTACATGTGCCTGCAAAATCCTTAGAGTGATCACTCCTGTGAGTTATATTGAGGACTGGGGAGGATCCAAAACCTGACCTCAGGAGAGGCCCTCTCACTAACACACACCCAGATACTTGCACTAACACACACATCCAGGCACACTCGCTTACACACACATTCAGCACTAACACACACCCAGACACTCACACCAACACACACATTCAGCACTAACACACACCCAGACACTCACACCAACACAACTAGAGATTCAACACTAACACCCACCCTGATACTCACACAGACCATCAACACAAATATGCATGGTCACAGACCAGCGCAGACACTTACGTAAAAACATACCCAGAGACCCAACCACACACACAGTCACAAACATACTCAGACAAGACACATGTTCACACAATAACATACCTGGACACACACAGTAACTAACCAAAGACACGCGTTTACAGACACTTTCACTAAAATATCCAGACACATATACTAACATACCCAAAAATACATGTTCACACACTGAAATAGACACACACCAACATATCCAGACACGCACTAACATGCCGAAAGACACATTCACACACTAACAGACACACACATTAACAATTTAACTTGTGAAGCATCAGCCTATGTTTGCCCAGCGGAGAGTTACACAAAGTGACATTACATGACCCTGCTCAGCCCTGCTACTCCCAGAAATCAGGGTGATAAAGAGGTAAGTTCGGGTGTCTGGACTTCTGCCGGAGCACGCCTCCATCTATCCCGGGGGGGGTCAATCACCCTGTCCCCCCCTAAATCTACCAATGATGAGGACAAAAAAAACAGATTAGAACCCGGAACTTGACTTCATTAGACTATAGAATGTAAACATTTTAGTCCAGAACTAGCCTTAATTGTTCAAAATTTAAATTAAGTAGAAGTTTGATATGAGAAAACATTTCTAGACATAAGACTAATCACGTTCTATAGAATTAAAATAATATGTGAACAATTTACTATAGGAATAGTGACAACATGAATAAACCCGAGTTAAAGGGTGTTAACTTTGTGCTCTAATTCAGTAAAGATTGGCTTTTTTGTTGTTGTTCCATACGGCCCAACATTTCAAATGCTCCCAGGGACAATTTTATTTTAGACAGTATAGTTAGAGGTTTGGGTAAAGGGTAAGGCTTTACTAAGACGTTTTATGCAACTTTGACCAGTTCTACTACATTTAGAAGAGGAATGATTCAATGATGTTTGCATACACATTATGCTGATCCACTCATACTCACCACATGTTCTGAGCTCCTAGAAAATGGGGACATCAGGGGGGAAAGTGACAGAGAAATTTGGGTTGTAAAGAGTGATAGGCACCTGGTAGGATCCCATGAAAGAAAGGGAATGGTATTTATTGGAATTCAGTTTTATCAAGCAGTGATATCTGTAGGGGAAGGAAAGAACTGTCGATTTTCATAAAATATATTACTAAGAATTATAATAATAACTGTTTCCTTTAATGCTAAAGTCTCATGTCTTTCAATGCATTTTTGTAGAAGATATGGTAATTTTTTTATGAATCATTTCCTAGAAAAGAATGTAGAGACCTCTGATATGGCCAGAGAACACGAGTTTTTATATTATATATATATTATATTATATATATAATATTTAGTATTACAGCAGCTTTAAAAGAAGAACCTTGCTTTCCTTTGAAATATATTACCCATCAGGGACTCTGCCTAGTAAATAAAGACTGAATAAAATACAAAAAATAAAATAGAATTCTAAGTAGCTGGTGTCAGATACATTTTATACAATGGGCCAAGCTTGGGCAAGAGTCCAGAAAAATACATGTCGCCGTCCATGGAAAAGGTCACCTCGTCAATCCTAGTTATTAATCTTCTTTCAAGATAAACATCTTCATGGTTTAGACAATTATGAGAATTAAGCTATAAATAATTTCAGGGCTTAAACTTGAACAGGTCGTTGTAGATTTAACTGAGTGAGGTGGCAGCTTCTAATTAAAACTGCCTTAGAGTCGTTAATATGAACTTTATCATTTCTACTAGTTCCTTAAACATTCAGAATGGATTCCAGGTTATTATGATTGATCATCGAATATATACACTGTATGTGTTTACTACATTTATTTCACAATCTGGGTTTATTTTAAGAGCTTAGAGATATGCGAGCTTTTATGCTTGGGTTGTGATCCTCCAATAAATAAAATTAAATGAAATTCTCTCTAGAATTAGGGAAAATAAAAGGGGAACGTACACACAACACTATACAGGCCAAAAAAGTAATTTAGTAAAACTGGAAACGATCATAGTTAGTGGGGTATTTAGAGACACGTTGCATCTAGTTGGGTTTTAAAAGGGGGCTGTGTAATACTTCATTTACAGCTCTATATTATTCCTCACCATTATGTTATCACTCTTATATTGTTGCTGGTTGTTGTTAATTGATTCAGACAGAAGCTCTGGGCAGCCTTCCAGGATTAATGAATTCTGGCCTTGGCTTATGGTGGCTGGTCCAGGTGGGTGGTATCCCCCAGCTGCAAAACCAGGGTGCTGACGCTCAACAAGTACAAACGAGATCTCTGATCTCCCCAACTGGCCCACTTACACTATGGGGGACAGTGCCCAGCCAGCCAACCTCCATAGGATCCACCAAAATCACCCTACATAGACATAGCACCGGTATACCAGGACAATGTCCATGGAAGGGGCGGCCGATGGTCAGGCCTTGGGCAGGTAAATGCACAGCTGCTTCCCGGGGTAAAATAGTAACTTACTTTTAAATTATCTCTAAAACAATTACAAATACAAATTATATGTATTTTGATAAAGGAATTCAGACGTGCCAAAGATTGATTCAAAATGTGTTCTATGAAACGTAATGTTCTGGTTTTATCTTTTTATCTTTATATGTGTAAAAACATTGCTCACATGCACAGACAGATAAATGTATCTTATAAATCAGTAAGACACTGTACATGAATGAAACGTAACTGTACATTGTTGACGTTTTCATGCCCCAGCATGTAAATCCAAGCTGCATTCCCACTGCCTCCGTAATAAGTACCCGGAGACCAAATGAGTCTATATTATTACATTCCTTTGGGAATTTCCCACTGTGACCCGTTTAAAGGTGATATTCCCACCCACTGTGTTGAACTTCATTCCTGGTACTCCTGAATGCCCAAACCCTTCTCAGAAATAATTCTTTCATCATGTTAAATCTTGTCTCATTCAGAAATTTAGCTGGGAACACTTGACAGGATAGGCTGTTGTCATAGAAACCAAAAAAAAGCTTCTTAAAAGTTTTATAGGATTAATCCTTCAAACAAAAGACATCTATGCTAAGGTCTATTTTCTTAACATACTAGAATGTGCAAATAATGTTGTTTTTTTTAAGCGGAATAGCGCCTTCACCTAAAATAAATAGGCTTATTACAGTTTATCTGTAAAAACGCACAATTTGGTTGTGATAAGAGACATCTACAGAAGCGGAAAAGCTTTTAGGTGTGTATTTGTTTAAAGTGGGCAATGGCGGATGAGTCTTCTGGAGAGTTGGATGTTGAACTCATTCATTTGACTGTATTATACATCGTGAATGACTAATCATAGCACGGTTTTCCCACATGGTCTATTAGCTGACCCTGCATAATGCATAGCTCAATATGTGAGATCAATTTCAAGACATTGTAACAAGTTAACTATGCATCATACATCACCAAAAAACTCTTAATGCAGGAGAAGCTTGATGAGGTGGGTCAATCATAACTCAAATGAAGTCAGTGAATAGGACCTGGAGTTTTCCACCAGACTAACCAGAAGACTCCTGCATTAGAATAAACCCCAGTATTCTGTAAAAGGACACCGGCAGTAATTTAGTTCTGAATCATCTGTGTTTACTGTTACGCAAACCTCATATTAACAGTACTGCTAATTCAGCATATTACCAGAATAAGTAAATATTCACTGCATGAATAGTCTGCATGCGCGCTCATCCTCCCAAGTTTATTAAAAGAACGTCACCGCAAACATTTTGTGTCTTTATGCCCTTTCATAGTGAATAATCCCTATGGGTTACACATTGCAAAAGGGGCATAGGGCCGTGAAATATTTGCGCAGACATTTTGTAATAAATGTGGGGACGTGCATTCATTTCTTCTTCTACTCTTATTAGATGGCATACAAGTAGCACCGGCTGACAAGATGTCAATGTTGACTTCTACTTTATTTTTATCATTCACCCCAGTGACTTTAAATATGGTCTTTCATCAGGGTCTTTTGCCTTTAATTTCCAGCAAGTGTCCTACGGAGGCTAATGTTCTTTCCTTAGTCACACTTTCATTTAAGTTCAGAGGAATGTGTCTCTTGGAAGATATTGGATGATTATGAATTCTTATTTCAGGAATTAGCAGCAAGGGAAATTTATTGTTTCGCTACTGTGTTAATGAATGGACAGCCAGGGCCGGCCCTACCATGGGGCAGAGTGGGGCAATCGCCCCAGGCGGCACTTTTGAAGAGGTGGCACTTTGCCGCCCCAAGCGCTTTCTTTTTTGTTTTTTTAAGCGGAGGAGAGAGAGAGGGGCGCAGAGTGGTTTTCGCTTACCAAGTTGTCAGTACCCGCTTGGCGCCCCTCTATCTCCTCTGTGAGCCCTCTAGCTCGCTCTCGGTGCCGGCTTGTAATGCTGAGCGTCGGAATATGACGTCATTTCCGGCGCTCAGTAGTAAAGCAGCGCGCACCGCGGCAGAGCAGGGAGACTCGCTGCAGGACTGCTGGAAGGTAAGTGCAAAGGGGGGGGATAGGGTAGATAATAGGGAGGGAGAGGAAGGGTAGATAATGACCCCTGGCATCGGCGGGGGGGGGGGCGTCATTTTAAACTTCGCCCCAGGCGGCATTATGTCTTGGGCCGGCCCTGTGGACAGCCCTAATGGAACAGCACCTATAGCCAATATCAACTTCTCAGTAATGTAACAGTGACTTGAATGTATGCATAAACAGGCGTTTTGAAATATTTATTACTGGTATTCGCTTTTTGGGGGAAATTAAATGCAAGTCACTGTACCTGCTAGTACTGAAATCTTTTAAAAAGCCAAAAAAATAATTTTGAAGGACATAAACCTAAGATTGAAAAGCAGTTTTTTTAGAAGGATTTTTACATAGTTATTTACTAGCGTAGTAACAATTATACTTTAGGAAGCTGGGTAATTAAAAACTGAAAATAATCAAGCATCAAATCTTCAAGGCACTATTATCCACGGCACCAGAATCCCCATCTTGGGTTTCATGCAACAGATTTTCCGATTTTTCAGGCACACAGTAGGGGTCATGGGCCAGTTTGGCCGACCCTCTGATTTTTCTTGACTGGTCTGTGGAGTTGGAAAATCAATGGAGGTCAGAACATGTGTGTGTGGCCTTTTTGTGGCACTTGGAATGTAAGCACTGTGCTGATGGACTAGTTCACTACCTACGATCACCAACAGCATATTAGTTTGCTGACCTGCAACAAGTAAACAAGTAGGGAGAATAAACGTTTATTGAAGTTTAATGCAACCAGGGCTAGTGGTTATCTAACTCAAGTGGTTGTATTTACTGAAAGATGACATAAGAGGTCAGCAGTAGATTATCCATTAGACACAATAGGCAAATACCTATGGACCTCGGGGGATTCTGCATTAATGATATCTGTCACTGCACCGCCACTGGCTGCGTTGCAATAGCTGGGCTGTTCATGCCACTGTAGTCAGGAGACAGACATTCAGAAAAGGGTAAAGATAGGGGGGAAAGGGTGAGCTAAAGAGAAAGAGAGATAAAGAGAAAGAGGAGGAAATGGGAAGACAAAAGGGAGAGAAAAAGAGGAGGTGAGATACAGAGAAAGGGTAGAGAGATAAAAAGAAATAAAAACAAGAAAAACAAGAAAACAAAGAAATAAAAAGAGAGGGGAGAAATAAAAATGAGAGATAAATAGAAGGGGGTCAATGAGAAGGGGAGAGATAAAGAGAAATAGGGGCGATAGGGAGCAAATGGAACGATAAATAGAAAGAAGAAGAGAGATAAAGAAAAAGATGAGGAGAGATAAAGAGAAATGGGAGAGATAAAGGGGGGTAAGTGCACAGAAAGGGCAGAGATAATGATAAACTATGAGAGATAATGGGATAGAGAGTAAGTTTGTATGTAAGGAAAGTTGGCAAACAAGAATGTGGAAGCAAATTGGTTGCTGGGGCAAGTAATATGTGTGCAATCTGAGCGCTGGACAAGTCGTATGTGTGCAATCTGGGTGATGGACTAGTATGCCAGTATGACCTGCAATGAATGCCTGCAATTTAGAGTTTGCATGTGATTTATCAGTTGATATGTACCAGCAAGGCTTGGTTTTGTATATTATTCAGTTTCTCCATACCTGCAATGTTATACTATGTAAAAAACAAACCTTCTTGACTTTCATCCATATAAACCAGTATTTAATTTAAACAAAAATAACTAAAGAAAAGGACTTAAAAATGGCAAATTAGGCATTGGCTTTGTAGGGAATGGATGGGGCTAATTAATATGCATATATGGCCAATTAGGGTTACCCCATGTAAGAGCCCTCAATAATCAATAACCGATCATCAACTTTCTGAAACACAATTGATTGGCCCCTTTCAAAACTATATATATATAGTCTGTATGTAAACTAAAATGAATGTTACACAGCTTGAGGAGTTCTGCGGCAAACAGCACCCATTCCATGCATCCCGAATAATTACCATTCAGTCTATAAAAACAAGCTCAGTTATCCTATGATTTGTCTCTATTTGTATGGTGACTCTTGATGGTTACAAAATGCAGACCTTTAAATAATTTTCCGAAAAAGATCTAAAACATAATGGCTAATAATATGTGTGCAAATTATTTTTCAAGATTATATTTTAAGTCAATTTCTCAAAGTCTTCTCAAGGTGGAAAATAAACAGATATCAAAATGCAATTTCTTAATTTCCAGGAACTGGAAGAGAAGAGCTAACAATTGAAGTTAACAACTAACATCTATTAAAATATGTGGGGGTTGACAAAGATGAGTATAAGATAATATAGGAGAAAGGGCAATGGAAGAATAAATTACAAGGTAAAGAACAATAGAGAAAAGCTAAGAGGAAAAACATTATTTTTCCTTGAGCATTAAATACAACCTTGTACAGAGTAGCATAGTATAGTTTATTTTTTATTCTTTCAAGAAACTACATATTCTTTCAATCTCAACATACTAAAGTACAATGCGGTCATTGTCAATGGCGGAGATTAGGAAGTTCTGCTTTATGCCTTTATGTAAAAGGTGTATACTGTATATATTTAATATCCTATCCTATATTTTTTTATCCTAATATATTTTGTATCCTAATAAAAAATGAACAATGTATCATCTTATTAATCTCATACATTGTCAATCACAAGCTATGTTTGCAATTAATAAAGCCATAAGGGTGTAACAGCCCTTGTTTCTGGCTTACCCTGGCTTTAATGTGTGTCAATTCATGGCTCTTACCTGATATAAGATCTCCCATTGGAACACAATACTAATTAGATTGTAAGCTTATTTGAGCAGGACCCTCCTGTTTATGTTATATATTTATCATTATGTCCTATCTACCTATTGTACAGTGCTACAGAATATGATGGAGCGAAGAAGAAGAAGTTACAGCTGAGTCCAGAAGGAGCACCAACTTATGAGAGGCTCATTCCGGCTCTGGTTATCGGACCACCTGTAACATTAATGGGCTTTGGACAGTGCTGTTTTGTGGCCAAAATATAAAAGCATTGCAGTTGCCAGTCTGCTTTTCAGTCTGACCACAGAAGCTTACAAGCTTTTATTTTTACACATAGGAAGTTATGACCCTCTAAATGAAATTGGCAGGGAGTTGTGAGCCTCTAAATAATATTGGGCCCTAGACAGATACCTCTTTTTGCCCAGACGAAAAGGCTATCGTACTGAGGAGTTGTAATTACTGTTTGTGACGAACTTCACTAGAACAATAAAGCCTCATCTCTCCCAATCGACCAGTTTTAAGCGGCACTGCCCCACCATCCCGCATTGTTCAGCTGTGATCATAGGCTCGTTAAGGAGATCTAAGGCTGAGGTACGCAGGGAATTAAAGGTGCTGTTTCATTTCATCATCAGAAAAATCATGAAATCAGCTCTACGGTATGTGGAACTCGGAAACCTTGTGGAGCAGCCATTTTATTCTTTCCTCTGAAGGTTTAAACATTTTAAAACAACACGGATACGTTCAAAATGCTTTTTCAGTTTCCATGACAATATTTCTGTTCCTGAGTCACATGACTATTAAGAGTAAGATGGAAACGAGGCAAAATTTTCCATGATTAAATAATTATTTCTGGGAAGGGTTAGGGCATTCAGTGGTTCTAAGAAAGATGTTTCTAATGTTACAATTAATTATAAGACTGTTACATTTAGCAGGATTTGTTGGACGTAGAGAGTGCCACCTTGACTTTGTTTGCAAACTCTTACCTCTTCGCTGGTTATTACTGGTAAGTTAACCTGTAATGCCCGTAAATACTTGGGCCAGCCTATCTGCAGTGTGTGTTAGTGTCAGCGTTTGATAAAGTGAGTGTGTATGTTATTGCGAGTGTAAGTGTGTGTGCTAGTGTGTATGATAGTTATGGGCAAGAGCTAGGCCTCCTCTGCTGATTACTGAAGTTGCTGTGGATATCTGTCTATCATACCTTCTGGAATAAAACAGAAATTCAAATGCTATGTGGGTATTTTTTTTGCAAGAACTTCCAACTATTCGTTATTCCAGTACAATCGGCTATTGCTCATATGGCGCCCCACAGATGCTTAATTATAAAGACTGCATATTTTAAATATGATTACAAAGTCAATAGAAAAAAGGCTAAGTTTCAATTCAGGGCCAGCTAGGCACATGACATTATCTAATTAATTTGCATTATTAATTGTAAGTGATCTCCGTCTACTCAACTTGTGAGCATCATTCCCTACTGTACTCACCCAACTAACGCTGCATACATTGCATTTACTCGGAAGAGATCTTCACTCCCAGATTTTGAGCTCCATCTAGTGACAGATAATCAACTACGTTCAAGGTTAAGGATTAGGCTCGTTTTGTATATTAAAATAAGGGAAATGTATTACGCTGACGAGGACCCGTCTTCAGAGGATTCAAATTTTGGAATATTGGTAAATCATTTTTCCTCAATTTTTATATATGAGTGCCCATGGAGTATTTAAGATTATTTTAGCATGTACTTTAGCAATTTACGTCATTTAGTATTTAACATTTTTGTATTTTTTGTATATTGTATCTGCAATTTTATTTTTCATTATTCAGTTTTGTAATACGGGCTCCATACAGTTTGCGAGAAGTCATATAGATATTTATTATAGTGACTTGTTAATTATGACAACCAAATGGATCTCTATGAAAACAATATCTTGCATGACAGCGCCATGGCCGATAAATAATTGCCAAATGAACACACATGAGACCTGCTAGATCTTAAAAAAGGTCGGTTTATTGAGGGAAAACCTGCGGCATACATAAGAGAGATAAACGATGAAAACATATCTTATTGATCCCATCCAATTAGCATGAGCTAGTACCAAAATATTCAAAGCATTAAACAGAAAAGATAACATGTCAGAACATCCTAGCTTACTAAGACTGATGAACGGTAGCAAGGAACGATACATACTCCCCAGGGCCAGCCGATCCGGGGTCCTGCATGTAGCCCCCGGCTTATCACATTGTGGTGATTGACAGCCAGCCCAGCCCAGCCCAGCTGACCTTGCCTGCATGCTACACTCCAAGCCGGTGCTGGACTTAAGTTATCTCAAACTTTCACCTGTATTCTAGCAAGCATTTCGTTGGCGGTATTCCAGTAAGGAAAGTACAGTTGGGATGAGCCAATAATCATCATAAATCCCAAATAGGGTATTTTTGTATTCTGCAGTGCTGTAGACATGGCATAGTTTGGACTTGCAGAAAAAAAAGGTCAGGAGTGCTCTGTGCAAACAAATTTACAATAAAGTTGGATACAATTGTATCTTGATATCGACTGCACCTGCATTTTTGAAGCTTTTGCACGGGTGTAAAAAATAAACAATTTACGTGCATATTATCCTTCATATAAACAGATCTATTTACAAGCAACTAACAGTCTACAGCAACTTCTAAACAGAAGGTCGCATGATCGCAGGAGGTGAAATGACATACTCTGTAGTCCATGGTAACTGATGGATAACGGTACAAGGAAAATTGAGCTGCACAGGGACAGGCTAAATTACATGAATTGAAGTGGGTTAATGATACTGTTTGCTTGAATCAATTTAAACTCTGCTGTTCAGAAAATTTGGTTAGCCAAATATAGCCATAATGGAACTATGATGGAATGCTGATGTAATAAGTAACTGGTAATAGGAATAGATGCAAGAACATTGACTGGTTACTCCAAAAAAACACAATTGAACGGATTCCCCTGGGCACGAGTCCTTACATCAGAAAGCGGGAAGAGTAGATGGGCCGAATGGGTCTTTATCTTCCGTCATAATCCTATGTTTACAGAATCCTAGAGAATCCATCCGTGAAATAGCAGGGATCTCGTCATTAGTGGAAATTAGTACCATGAACAACGATTTTAAAGCGACTTGAAACCTACTTTATACTTAAATAGCCAACAGGTGCTGATGGAGAAATTAAAGAGGATCCTATGAGTTATCAGGTGGTCCCACTATATATTGTTGTTTGTAGCTTATTCCCAGTTCCTGTGAGACGTGAAAGACTAATATCTGTGTCTAGGGGTCAGCTTCAGAGCAGAACGCAATCGGATAAGCCTGGTGTGCTGCCGTTTCAGACAGAGATTACGGGGATTAGCAGGCAGTTGAAAAAACAGTTGGTATTGCAGCAGGGTATATTCATAAACACTTCATAAAGCATTTTTTGGAAGGAAGATTGGTTTTACCTGTCACAGGGGCTGCCAAATGAGAGCCGAAACACTTATGTATTTATTGATTGCTTATCTGCTTCCGATTCTGATACTGTAGTTTGGCTTGGTCAGAAATGCTTTTAACTTGATAAAGGGAGGACTCCCGAAAGCTCATCTATTATTTTAAATACTGTTAGTCCAATAAAAAAGGTATTACAAGATTCTGCAACATTCTGTTTTTTTTTGCGATTGCGATACAGAAGAAGACACAACATGGTTTCACTTCCCATTCTATTTGACTACCAAGAACTCGCTCTAAAAAAGTTTTGCCGCTTCACATTCTACCTCCATCGAAAACACACATCATGTCATATGTATTAACTTCTGTCAGGGAGTGAAATCATATCTCACAACATTTGAAATGTCCACAGAGGGACATTTCTGCTTCAAGAGTCGGGGCTGTGAAGTCATTCTATGTGACGTTGTTGCTCATTAATAGCCATATATTTTGCTTACTAAGCAGAAGAGGAATTTTTTATGTGATTTGCACCTTTTCTGCTGTTTACTCATATAGTTGTGACATGTAAAACATACATACATAAATCATATCCAACACGGTCTGAGCTCCTAAAAAAGAGGGGCATCAGGAGTCAAAAGCCGGACACAGGGAGTATGACTATTGGGAGGGATATGGAACGTTTCATGTATATATTGGGGAATGGAACAAAATGATTATTATTATTATCGCTCAACATGAGTTGCTAGTAAATCTTTGTTCCATGGACAGCTTTAGGGTTGCTGTAGGACTATCAGTAGCGTATTAACAGAGTTATTATCCTTGCCCTAGTTCTTGGATTCTGCTCAGAAAGAACCATATCCATCAATGTGAAGGGAACTTTCGCACGGTGACACTTGTATAATGTTGGATGTGATTAGATTACTAAGCAGTGCGATTCTGGATATGAAATATTTATGCACCCTCAGGTCATTGTGTCTTGTTGAGCCTTCATCACATTAAAGCCACTTTTTTAGCACAATAGCAATAGAGCCTAATACAGTCTATGAATATATGTATTTATTTTTTCCTCGGGCACTGCCGTCCACAGCACAGAGACCACTGAAAAAATACTCATTTATGTTTTGTTTCATTTGGCCTCCAAGAACATGGATCCTGAATGAGATACTGGGACCCGTGTAATTCCCAGAAGAGTATTGTGACACAAAGGGGTTAATAGTATGATGAATGCATGTAAGGGTTAAATGCTGGAGAAAGGGATGTTGTTTTTCAGTTATTTGTGTACAAAGCAAAGCAGAAGTGTTATATTAAAATCATACGTCGGAATAAATATACCCAAGCATATCTTAGCATATCCTTAAACCTGGCAGGGGTAAATCCTAAGTATCTTGCTTTCACTAACCACACTATTTGCAAATACATGTTGCTGAGCACACATATGTAAACAGTTCTTAAATAGACTTTTATGTCACTAAAGGTATAAAAGTTCAGGGTACGGTGCCTGGCAATTAGCCCCCGCAGCCTGTCTTGCACTGTAAACGCTTTGAGGGGTTTTGGGTGTAGGGTCTTGTTTTTAACTTTAACTTTCATAATTCACTTTTTTGTATGCATTTTGATTTGGTTAATAAACTATATGCATATATATTAATTCATCCTAGAACCCATTAACCCCCGACACATTGTTTTCTGCAAATCCCGATTTTCATCCAAGTGAAGAGGTATTCTTCAGCATCCTCCTTTATTGTAAAGCCCATATATAGGTCATGTCATTAAGTGGCGAATAGTCCAACCTTGCCTTCTCTAGCACATTAACAATTTAGTGATAATGATATTAAGAGTACTTATAAGCAGGTGTCCCCAGGCAGCCTATTGATGGAACAATAGCTACAGGGTCTGACTCAATTACTGGAACAAGAACAAAACAGCAAACCATAACCCACAGTTCTAAAAAGTAAATTTATATACAGATTAATTTCTCATTCTAAACTCGAATTATATCCACATTACCTTGTATTTAACTTCTATGTGTCCGTGTAATAGACTATTTCACGATTAGAACACATAAGTTCAGAACATAACATAAAACCAGTCTCTTGGCACCGTGTTGAAGCTATGGCTTAAGGCCATTGGTGTGGACCCGCAACTATGTTGCTTTGAATATGTGTTTTGTTCTTTTGTGGTCACAGCTGTGGTGTTGGTCCCCTGGCTAGCATGGAATGCAATGCCAATAGAACGATTTGCCCAAAATGGGTTTGGGTAGACTAGGACTCTCGTTCATGGTTTTCTTTAACTAACTGTCCATGACTTGACAACTGGCATGTTGTTTAATGTTTGTTATTATTCGATTGGTGTCACTCGTCTGGTAGGGGAGCTGATGCCAATAAAGCTGGGGCCAACCCCCTACCCACAAAGTTGGTGTCCAGTGTCTTTATTGGGTCACGTGGGGGGGGGCTTGGTCTATGCTAGTAATCTAAGCATTCAAGTGGTTTCCATTGTAGAAAAACCATGTCATTTGATAAAAACTAGGGATGTTTTCATTAAAGTGAAAGAAACTTCTCACGGCCTTATGCTATTCCTTAGACCAGGGATGGCAAATGTAGGGTGTTCCAGAGCTACAAGTTGTACCCGGGACGCAGCTGTCTGCCACTAGTTGTGGTATCTATCAGAGCTATATAAATAGAAAAAATAATAAATCTGAAGCCACATTACCTTTTCTACTAATATATCTTTGGGGGCAAGGGTGGTTGAATTTATAAAAGTGCTTGGGAAATAGGAATCTGTATACTGTATAGACAAAAGATTCATAAATTTAGAGGCCGAGGTCGGACCTCAATACACCTAACGGATGATGTTATAAGCAAAGCTTACGAAACTAGACATAGTAACAGACAGGGGGTAAAGCAGATAAGGATTAGCCTGCGCTAACGGCCAAGGATTAGCTTGTGAAGTAAAATTACTGCAGATTTATGGCTAAGGTGGAAATCAGAATGGCTGTTAAAGGGAAAAATGGATATATTATCACGTAAACTGCGTTTTAGCATCAATATATTCCATTGCAGCCGGTTCAACCACTGTGAAATACCCACACATTGCATTGTATTAATTTATTAAATATGGTGTGGCCTCCCAGACAATAGTTTGGAATAAAATATGCCCCATCTACTTAAAGGCTTGACATACGGTAAATGTTTTATACTTTATAGCATACTTAGGGTATTAGGCATACTATGTGATACAGTTTGATAAAAAATTATTTATCGTTAAATGAGTGCAATAATAAGCACTAAGGGTGTTGTAATTGCCTAAGCAAATCCTGACGTTATCCTATTATTGTATGGTTCACGTTGTCGCGTTCAATCCCATAATCTGAGAATTCTGTAAAAGAAGTACACAAGCAGTAAATCTATTCTGTCCATCAATAGATTATAAGCGAGCAAAAGCAGGGCCCTCTTCTCCTTCCAGCGTGTCTTAATGTGTGCTAATCTTATTGTCAAACTGTGCGTCGACTATTATTGTTAATTTTTACCGTCCCCATATTTTAATAGCGCTGCAGAATCTGTTGGTTCTCTATAAGTAAATGTAATGTCATTTGTCATAGGAACTAGTAAAGCATATATTATAATTCCTCAGTTGACAGCAAGAACATCTATAGATAACACATATATATAGATGTTAGACAGCTACAAAAAAAATGGACGTCATTCTTTTTTACCAACAAAACCTTAAGAACAAATCATCGCAACTTTACGTTATCTGGACATACGGCTCCAAGGCTAGTTTTAATTACCACCCTTAATGACCCTTGAGAGATGCATGTTGTTGTGGCATGCTTAACATTTGGCACGTACAGGGTTAAACTGTTCCGCAACGCTGGGAAAGAAGAAAGGGTCTCACGGGCCGAATGACTCTCATTTAGAGCCATTTCAACAAGACATCAAAATGGGATTTTAATGAAGTTAAATTACATTTGCAAACTCGCTGTCTATAAATACATAATTTATATCTGCGCAAAGGAAATTGTGAGATTGTAAAACAAATAAGAATGGATGGGTCAGTATTTTAATACGTGTTCAACAGAAGAGAAGTTACTCTACAACAATTAATCCCCGTTGACCTTATACTTGAGAACTGCTCACAACTACAGTTGCCCTAATGAACCAGTATTAAGTTATTAAACAGAATTAACATTAAGTCCCTTTGAAAGTATAACAGCGTCACCGGCATCACTCCTAAACAAGCTAGTTTAAAAGAAAAAAGTACATAAAGTCAATTCAACCATTCAAAAACCATAGGATTTGTAAAAAGGTCAGGACAGATAACATGTCTGGTTAAGTAGAGCATTCCGCCACACAGGAGAGCGGAATAGAAGGAATGCTGGATTCGTCCTTTCACATCCATGGCCACTGGTAGCATGCGGAGAAATAGGGCACTTTATTTTTTTAAGTGGCACATAATTGGTAATAAAACCGCAGCCTGATAACGTAATGTCACAGCGAACAGAGGGGAGCCCCGTGAGCATCACACAAAATCTGTCTTGTCACTATGAAGTCACTTTCTAAAATAGGCGAGCAATAAGCGTACATAATAAAGCATGAAAAGGGTCCTTACCAAGTACCACACGCCAAGGATAATTGTCCCAGTGCGGACATGGCAGCACAAGCAACAGCTGTTTGAGTAAAATCGAGCCCATGGTGACTGCATCTTCATCTCTCTGGTCTTCTGATGTAGAAACTCTAGGAAGATGGGAATTCTGATCTTCGGCGTCTGGGCAGCAGTCGGAATTCCTCTGTCTTATATCTTCCGTGGAATAGCGGTATCAGTTCCCTTCGATATATACAAAAGCAAAGAGCATATTCAGTATCAGGCGAGTACGCACTGGCACACAGCATCAGCAGTCATATCTGCAGGATTTTCTTACACAACACTAAGGCTGGCACTGAATATATTACAACAGATTAGCAAGAGATAAAAGTGTCACCAAAAGCTGTAGGGTGGCCCCCTCTAGCGGCCAGAAGGTTGTATTGTTCTATTTTTCTTTTTGGTTTTAAAAATAAAAGTCATACCGCAAATATACAGCTCCCCGTGCCATTAATACTATTCTTCTTTTTATTTTATTTTATTTACTCAAACTTGATTTTATTGGGGCTACAGTTACATAACCTTTTGGAGCCTCAGTAGTCTCGTCTTCCAAGGGGACTTAGGTAAGTTAATATCTTTTTAAACAATTGTCCCAATAAAACAACTTCAACCAAAGGCTCAATTTTCTCTTGGGCTGATATGATTAATGGCTAATTACAAAGTAAATATAATTGTGTATAAAATTATTTTGAAATCAATGGGATCACATTTTGCGCACGCATGGAGCTCTTGGGCAAGTGGATCAAAAAAGCCCAGACAGGCAAAACAGAAGTCAAAGTAGCGGGAGATGTCCCTTCTGGCCCAGCCACATCTTACAATAAATAAGCAGACGGACCTCAAGAAGAATGGCGAATAAATCCCGGTCATACAATAGGAACAGATGCCCCGACACATTGTGGAAAATGAGTGAATTGCTAAAAAGAGGGCAAAAATGTTGCAGTTTGTTTACGTTTGGAGAACACACTTGAGGTCTTGAATGCTTGTATTGGTCAAACATTTTACTCTTTTATTAGTTTATGCATGCATAGTTTTTACATTTACACTATAGAGCACAGGAATGGTTCTTATGCCACCACAGCTTGCTTGTTCAAAAGCACCGACACAAAGAAAGGAGGAGAGCGCAAGCCATGGGCTTAGCTTCATCTATTCGTTTACGGATCATTCGAAAGAAACAGAACGTTATCTGATGAACCTGATGTTATCTTTCATTTAAAAGTGGCAAATTTGAATTATCTTCACCAAATCTAAAATCTTATCGAACCATAAGCTTAACGGGGTTTTGCAATAGCCATATTTGGTCTGGTATGAACCGGTCCCATATCATACTACACACTCTTCTTAAATAAATACTTTCTAGAATTACATCTGATACCAGGGCTTGGCAGGCCCACTGGAAAACTGGCCTTGGTGCATGCCGGTGCTTTCAGAGAGCTGTGTGGTGAATAGTGGCTCATGCGAACACTCTGGAGAAGCCCACTGTTTTCACCCCTAAATAGCGTTAATTCAGTAAAAGGAAGTATCAGGGAGATAGGAGCTCAACGCAACATGACCCAGCACCAAGTCAGGTTGGGCCTTGGGGAAACTCTGTTAAATTGGCCCCCCTGTAGAGTGTTCATTAGGCTGCTTAGTAGGATTCCTACATTTACCTTCTACGATTACGTTTTTTTTTTTTTAATTCACTTGCAGGCAATCACAGTACAATTCCGATATATGTTCTGTCCCCAGGAATCATATTTAAGGGAACAGAAATGGAACCACAGAATGAAGCTTATTAAAGCCAACTGAAGGTCCACACATAACCAGGTACCAATCAGACAAGATACAGCTTCTGCACTCGTGTTGCTACTCGGATATACATTGACACACAAAGACATAGGCACATACATGTGTACTGGGCCCGGCGTCCTTGCTCTCACCTCACTTAGGATCCCAGCGGGGTCACGGAATGTCCATTAGGTGACCCCACAGTAGTAGAGCTATACACAGGTGTCCACGAGGTAAGTGGAAGTGGGTAAGGGAGGGGGAGTAGTGTATATGCGTACAGTACTTTAGTGTTAGAGTCAGTGTATATGTGCGTGTGAGCTTTGGGTTAATGGCACCTGGGAGATGGAGGAGCAGGAGAAAGAATATGTGCGTATTTACGTAACCTAGCCTAGGGTTAGTGGCATCTGAGTGTAGTATTTCTTCGGCACCCCCCCCCAATACCAACACGCATACATTCTAACACACAAAATCACTCTAGCACTGTACACATTCATTCACATACCTCCTTGCTCTAATGAGGTCTGCTTAAGGGAGGATCATACATCGGGCAATGGGTCCCAGGCTTTCTGTTTGTACTTGGCACACAATTCTATTCACTAAATGGAGCGTTGGCAGGAGAGTTTGGTTTTAACTCCCCACTTTATAATACATTAAAAAGATCCAGCACTGGCAGGTTTCTCCAGTAAGAAGGGCAGAGCCGGCCCTGTATAATGCCTAATTCAATGGGCGAGGAGACAGCTATGCAGCTTCCACTCTAACATGTGACAACAAAAGAAGCTTCTTACTGGCTGATTAGTCACATGACAGAAAGCAGGACGCTAAGTCTGGTCTCTATGCAAGTACCTTTGCAGCAGGAGAGGGGCTCCCTTCTAGGCCCTGACCCCAACCAGCTGTATTCCTGCACCGTAGGGCAAATAAATAAATTGCACTGCAGCAAGTGAGGGCCTCATGCCTCCAAGGCCCTGGCAAGTGCACCTTTTGCCCCTATTTTCCATACAGGGGGGTACATGATTGTGCACACGATCACACCTGGGAGCTCGTGGGCTCCGGCTATCCGGAGTCTACCCTTGCAAGATACGGCCAGGCCCGTCGGTGGGGGTATTATGGAGATAGAGCGGCGGTGTATGGGTACAGCGGTATTGAGGGATCTGTAGTAAAGAGTTTAAATATGAATCAAGAAGGTGCAAGGATCTGGTGGAAGGACCGGCACGATGGGATAAGACTACTACTGCCAGATGTGTTCTAAACAGATTCAAGATGTAAGGCCAATTAGTTGGATATTTATAATAAGCCAGATAGGATAGAGTCAAGTATAAGATCAAGCCTGTGAGAGAGACCAACATGTAAAAGGTCATAATAGAAAGAGATCTCAATTTATAACCTACGCACCACATACCGATTTTACTTTAGAATTTGTCCAGAATATGTTTGGAGATTGACTCTCCAGTACACAATACTCCAGGGTATATTTCACCAGTATACTCCTATACTAGTGCCTTTACCTATCGAAGTACCCTGCCTTTATCCCTGCTGTACAGAATGCCTACCTTTAAAATCATCAGTTACTCCAAATCCATTTTCTTTATGGTCACCAACAGCAAGGTACATAATGCTAATACCACTTAACTCTCGGGACAAAGAAAAAAAAAGCAGACAAAAATGAAAATTATGAAAATACAGAGTTACGTTTCAAACAATTTATTGGGGGGGGGAACCAATACAGATCTTACGTCCTTTTGTATGTATGTTGTATTTTAATGGACTATCGAAGAAAACACTTCTGATCTGATGGTCTTGTTAGAGTGAAATTAAACTGCTACATATTAGATGTAGGTTTATCAAAAATAACCCCCCCCCCAAAAAAAAAAAAAAACTATAGGTTTATCATTACAACCAGATCTCTAAGATCTTTTAGCAACACACATCACGTCTACCACGGTCCTCATTTAATTGCATCTTACCTACTCCTCACCCCTCAAATATATATATTTTCTTTGAGAGTCCCCTTTCCATGTGTACTTGTTTTCAGTACAATACAAAGAAAAATACAAGTAAGTAAGGACTATAACAATATACAGGTACATACCATAACAGAGTAAAGGCACTCTTCAGCTTATTACTTTACCAAAGGTACAATTAGAAAAGCAAAAGATTTTTTAGACACCAAAACCTCTTTCGTGGTGTATTTTTGTTTAAATAAACCAAGGAATTTCCTACATTTTCGGAACATTTATAGGCAGAAAGCTGGCATAGTCATTCGTTGCATTCATTGGACTTGGCTGTAGACGGAATACTTAGAATCCTGACAGCAATCTTAGAGAGCTGACGGGATTTAAAGTATCCTTTCCACCACGTGAGCGGAGACATGAACTTTGCCGTTCTCCAAATGATATCTCTGCTCCAAAGCTTATCTCTTGCCCGGTACTCGGCAAGGTCCGTGGCCACACTTATTTCGTCGGTTTCTGGAACATTTCTTGCTATATCCATAACAGCATCAAAAGCAATGCTAAATTCCTCCTCTGATAAATTGGCTTGGTAGTGTCTGGGATCCAACAGGTCTGCCGCCAGGTGAACTGGGTGACAGCAGAATTCACATGTCTGTTTGAACCTCTCCTTTAATATATCTTCTTCTGTTCTTGAGAGCGGTAAAAGAGGCAAACTCTCCATGAGAGTTTCATTTAATTTTCTGAATATCTGCGGGATCTTGGAGATGTTCGGTGTAGTTGCTTCTACCTTCAAGATAGCTTCTGACAGAGGAAGCAGCACGTTGTAAACTCCTTGCACTTGAACCCAAAAAACATCCTCGTCCAGCGTCTGCTTACAAATGTTGAGCGGGATAACCTTGGATAAACTCATATCCAGGGCAGCATATTGCAAGCAGCTTTTGGCAACCAGAAGACTTTCTAGGCACCTTGTAGCCTCATGAATAATCGTGCTTTCTGCCCCTTCCTCCTCTTTCTGCACCATGAATTTACAGTCTATCATGTGAAAGCGGTTAAACACGTTCACAATCGCACTGCAGTCGGCAAACAGTGTTTTTATAGTATTCAGATGTACTAAACCGTTCGCGAGATTATTCAACCCAACCGCAAGGCACCCAAACACGATTAAATGCGGATACTTTGCCTTTAATATCAGCCATGCGGTAGTCATGTTATTTGACTGGGTAGTGACAATAGCTTGCACCCTGAAAGGATCAACGGTCTCCATCTCGTCACTCAGTAAACCGGCTATATATTCTCCCGTATGGTGGCAAGATTTGCTCATAATAGTTTTCAAGTAGATTGGCTCAGGTGTTGCAAATCTGATGTTGAGTAAATTACTTTCAAGTTGATCCGACCATCCATCCGACATTAGCGTGAGATGTTCCGCTTCATTTATCATCCGAATAGTTGTTGAGACTTCACTATGTGGCTCAAGTGCAGGACTGTGACAAGGTTGAGTTGAGGTTGGGAACACATGAGCGTGGGCCATTAATTTGTAATGCTCCTTTCGGTCTTCATTATCATCTACGGGAATACGTGTGTCACTTGTAGATATAGCTAATGTTTCGCTCTTCTTTTCACGATCTGCTTCTAACGCCGGATCCACAAGGCGAGCTACCAACACTCTTGGTATTGGACAGCCCGTACGAGAACTAAAGTTCTGTAGCAGAGATCCACATGCAGTGTCTTCTCCTAGGTGAGGAACGGAATCATTTATATTCTCCTCTTTTATTACATTTTCTGTTTTGACAGAATCACCAACTTCCTGCAACAATATAATTATTTTTTTCTGGTAAGCAAGCATTTTATTATTAAAATATATAAAGATAGGAATCATGATCAATGAGAACCGTTAAAGAAGATGTCAGACATCGACTGTATTCAGTTATGTCAGGGGGCAGTCAAATAAAACATAACTTACACATACAATAAAATAACTTAACAATAATGTACACAGCACAGTGCATACTGCAAGGTCTAATTGTGAGACGTCCCCCTTACACAGTGGTTGATCAGAAGAATCAGGTGATTGCCCATATGGTCATGAAAGGTTTTCACATGAAGAAAAGCCCATGAGTATAAAGAAGGGATAAGACACCAACTTATTGGCCAACAACGGTCAATTAGAAATAAAGGTTTAAAATAAAAATCGGTTGGGTTTCCAAATATAGAGGTTTAATTATTCGGTTGTATTCCACAGATTTTAAGATTCTAAAAATAGAAAAGTCTAAATTGTTGCCATCCTAGTATTTAAAAATACTATTTAACCCTTTGAGGACAAAGGAGCATATAAAGTGGTTTATAACTATGCTTTATAACTATAACTATGCTTTATTACGGTGTCCCAGGACGTTTTCTTTAACCCACCCTGTGAATCAGAATTGGATTATATATATATATATATATAAATAAATAATTTATACTCCATTGATATACTTACATGGGGCCTGGGATATTTCCGAAGTACCGGTTCATGATTTTTCTGTAACATTTTCTGGAAGGAACGTTGGACTTTTTCCGGACACCTCTGGCATAGCGCGGCCAAGTGCCTCTTCATCCTGGTGGCATTGTTGGCGTACGTCTGACCACAGTATTTACACTTGCCAACAGTCTTCCTCCCCTCTGCGTGTTCAGTGTAGTGATGCCACACGCTGCTCTTTTTCAGATTAGGCATTGTGGCAGCCTTAAAGAAACACCAAAAAGCACAAACGATCACTTCAATCACCGGCTCGGTCATAAAATGAGTCAAAGACCGCAGATTTTGGTTTTAACTTTTAAACAGTTTGAAGAAATGGAAAATTTTCTACACAAAACGGCCTCTGTGGAAATTTCCCCAAGCCCTGGAGAATACTTCACACAAATGTAACTTTCCACAGGCATTGTACATTTTATATATAGTTTAAGTTTAGTATAACTGCCTTTTTTGTGCTTAAAGGCACTGTATAAAAATAATATATCATATATATATGACAGATACTGACAAGCCCACAAAACAAACAAAATGCCCGCTCTTTACAAATAGGACAAAAATCAAACTCTTTGTGAAATCCGGAGCCTTACCTGTACGTTATACACCGAAGCGCATAGCACGGCCCTTTGGTTTCCACCCCCAATCCTTTCCCTTTGAAAGGAATCTGCTGACTGGGAGACTATTTCCCCAGAACTGCATTTAACCCCCATCTGCCTTCATTTAACTGGGAACAGCTGCGTTACTTAGATCAGGGGTTAACTCATTAATCACAGGGGAAAAAACTAACCTTCTGTGCCTCTACCTACACACAGTTTAATACCTTATCCAGAGTCATTAAAGACATCCATGGGGTCAGCATTTTATTTGTGGAACGGGGTGCACTTTCCATACATATCTTAACATAGTTAACACGGGAAAGGAGAGCTGCCCTGTCCTGGATCCCTTATGTTTTCCAAGACTAGACTAACAAGCGATCACAGGAGATCAAGACTCACTCACTAGATGTGCTTTTGCAACACAGAAGCATGGCTCCTAGGAATGCCTAGATCCATTATATATATATATAGTATTAGTATAGTATTTTTACATACCTTAAAAGTAACAGGAGGATGACCTCACCCTTGATGCGTAAGGTCTGTGCGTCTTCTCGCACTCACTACTCAGCAAAAAAAGTTAAATGGAGGTGTTATAGAGGTATCCATAGTGTATGAACGTCCTCTGATACCCCCAGCTCTGTACTCCTACAGGCACACAGGGCACACTGCCAGGGCCCCTTTCAGCCCATGCCCTAGGGTGATCTGCCTCTGATTAGCGAGCATAGTCTATTTATGGCCTGCATTGCATTATCAATCCTATCCATGTATTTTTTTGAGTGGCTAAATATCAGATGATGCGCTGCAGGTGTGGCAGGGTCCGGCCTGCTATTAACACTCACCGGGTTTCACAATCTGGTTGTCGTACTCAGAACCCTTTTTTTGTTAAAAGTAGTTGTAACCTACGGCTGCAAGTTATTTCCGAGTGTGCGCTGATTAACCTGCAACCAAAGCTAACGAAGATGCAACAGAAATGCCCTCCATGCAAAAAGGAACTTTCAAAGCCAAGTCACGGCTTGAATTTTGGTACATACCTGGTGAGAGCAATAATACTACAATGGGTCAGCCATCTGAACCACGTCCAGCAGACGTGGGAAGGGATTACAGCAGGATATTCATGGAAAATAACACCTGTGGAAAAGGTGGGGACACAAGGGGAGAAGGAGTGCAGGTTCTGCCTTGACGGTGAAAGAGGAAAAGGAAAATTTGTTGAGGAGACACGGTTAGATAAATGGTTTGGAATAATTGCACTCACGCTAACCATAAGCCTTGTTGATAAGCACCCAATACATTGAGCTGTGAAAAACAGAGGAGCGCAAACTAGGTTTCTGTAATCACAGGACAGGCTGAAAGCGATGGAGTCTGGATCTGCCGGAGGAGTCAAACTGGGAGCAGGGGATGTCTGGGCGGAATGTTTTTGGTATTTACATGAATGGAGGACTGCCGCAGAAACATGTAGCCGTGAACCATAACAGGGCCTCTGGGACAGAGTCTTCACACCATAGTCTAGAAGAGACTTGTTCCCATTCTCATGAACGCATCATACTTTACTCTCCCAAACGTTTGCCTTTTCTCATTAGTGTTATCGCTGTAATCCCTGTTCGATGATTAGGGACAAAAAAATCCCTAGTATCTTGCCACAAAAATCTTGGAATTTAGATAAAGTGAGTCTTGCTCACAAGCTTACACTTCAACTCTTTGTTCTATCATCCAGACAAGATGGTTTTGCACCAGAACTAGGAAACACCGACTCATTTACTAATGCATGACTTCGGTACCTTTTTTAGCTATGGAACTGTGACTGTTATAATTCCCCTACGGCTTACTGATGCAGGTTTCAAAATTAGAATGTTAAATGACATTGGGGTGAAAAAACTGACTTTCTATGTCTACCTTTCTAGGCTTCATTCCATTTGTTAGTCCAATGTTTATTGCTTACAAGAAAACTGTCTTTCATACATAGGTCCGTCTTAACTATAGATATATCATCCCTCTTACTTTTCATATAATGGCTTATTTTGAAATTGACAGGTGAGCTTTTGTGCTCAAAACACAGAACAGGGCAGAAAATACTAAATGTCCTTTTTTTGCCCTGGCCGTAACAACCATCCAACCCTTGGGCACGCATCTCTTCTGCTTATGTTCAAAACAAACTCCATGTGTATGGCGTATGTAAAAACATGGAGCATGAAATCAGCTTTAGTAGCCTATTACCAGAAGCATTTTCATTGTGCATCTTCCAATACAACATTGGGATGAAAAGTATAACGTATATAAAAGACAACACAATACACAATGTATGGAAAAAGGGCAGAAAACAAATAAATGGCTGCTTCAAAAGTACCAGAGACCTCAGTAACAGGGGCACCTGTTACGTAATGCTCGAGAAGATTGCGCAAGTGCCCTTTAAAATCCACAAGCCCGTAAACTTCATGAAACGGTTCAGATGGAAGTGAATAGTTATCGAGCCTCACGAGCAGCAGCCGTGTCTGTATTTTCAATAATCTAATAATTGAATGTGTTAGATTGTAATCTCATTAAACTGGGATCTTTTCTGAGTGATTAGAAATAGCCTTACATAACCCCTGCACTAAAAAATACGATGCAGCAAATAACTTTTTACTTCTGACATGGGCATATGAAAGGATATAGAAACATAGAATTTGACGTTAGATATGAACATTTTGGTCCGTCTAGTCTGCCCATTTTTAAGTTCAATCGGTCTTTGGTCTTGTCTTAGATTCGGGATTGCTTCATGCCTATACCATGTATATTTAAATTCCCTCGCTGTATTAGCCTCTACCACTTCTGATGGGGGGCTGTTCCACTTAGGTATCACCCTCTCAGGAACGCAAAACTTCCTCACGTTACACCTAAGTTTCTGAGCCTCTAGTTTTAGGCTACGATCTCTTGTAACATTTTGCTACCATTTATGTAAACTTCGCTCCTGCAACTTGTTAAATCTCTTTATAGTGTGTGTGTGTGTGTGTGTGTGTGTGTGTGTGTATGTGTATGTATGTATGTATGTATTACATAATCACACACGGTGAAGGACATGAATTATTTTGGAAGAGTAGCTCATCCGTCTTGTATATTCGAGTTCTTGGCTACGCTTTGGCATTGGTGAGCGGCCATAACCACAGTCTCAGAATGTCAGTAACATCACACTTTGTTGAATCCTTGGAGCAGCTGTCTTCTTCAAACAAACTGCACTAACACATACTGAATTTGCAAGATTTATTTAAACAAAATCAACTTAGCACTGAATTAAACAAAACAAAAAAAATCTGAACATGTAAAATTGCCATGTTCCTGAAACCTTTTCTCCATAATCCTATGTAGAAATTAGTACATTACAAAAATAAACAAAAAAATCAAACTGGGTTTCTTCCAAAAATGTCAATGCTTTATCTCTTTTTTTTTTTTTTTTTTGAACTACTACAACCAGAGGGGCCTCAAGAGGTGCTGAGACGTCTTTCATGTCTAAAGTATCCAGCAACTACATTTACATATAAAAAGAAAAAAGAAAAAAAAGAAAACATAACTGCTGATCAGTACCGTCACCGACAACTGTGAACACAGTATAACGTGCTTTAGCGGCCGATACCGAAGACATTAAACTTTGACATGGCTTTTTTCTTTACACGATTTCCAGAGTGATGTCATAGTATAGTATGTCAAATGCACATTAGGTAAGGCTATTTACAATTGGACTTACCGAGAACAAAGGATACAAAGTTAACTGCATGTTTAATAAAACGCAATTATAGTGCCAGTACGCGTTGATAGTCCCCCACACACACAGTAGAAGCTGGAATTAACCCTTTGCACTACAGCTGCAATCATTTTACTATAAAACACAAAATGTTATCGTGAAATTACACAAATTGCCCACAAATTACAGGTTAAGGCAGTAAAAAGAATCCTGATTGTTGGAAGTCTTGACAAAGTCAATTAAAGCTGTCTGGCGCCGCCACATCTGTCTAACTATTCCATTGTGGGAAATGTTGAACAAAAAAACAAAACAGATACATAGTCCTGAAATCAGTTTGTTACAAAACAGCGATCAGCCGTGTTGTGGTAAAATGTATGTATTGGGAGCCAGATAGCAGATAATGAGAAGACTTAAGAACACGTCACACCTTAAAATGTTCACATAAAAATATAAGAGGGGACATAAAATTTGGGTGGGTAGCCAAGACGGATTACTCAATGAATTAAGACATTTAATGTTCCTTACAGAGATTAAGGTTTGATTTGGATGTGTGCTGTTGCTATAGGGGCGGCACAGATATTGCATACATGACCACAAACATATAAAAGGTTAGAAAAAGTGACTTTCCATGTCGGGGGGGGCAGAACCGGTATTTCAACAAATCTTCGCAGAGTGCTGCACTATTCGAGAGACAAATTAGGGCACAATTTGAATGTAAACAGGTCACAGTTTTGTAAAAACCAGGAATTAAGCTTCTTTTAATTATCAAATTACGATGTTCCAGGTTGGCCAAAGACAGGAGCGTTCAAAATGGTTCCAGTACTGTTTGCATGTTGGCCATAAATGTATGTTCTTCATTCTCCTGTCCCTACATCAAGGTCATGTTGATATCAGTTTTAAAAATTGACAATTTATATAAAATGCTGTACATGTTCACAAATTATTGCATAAACAGCATAATCTCCAAGAGTGTCTGAATCACGTTTCCCTTCTGGCTTTTTTCTTCTTTTTCACTTGTTTTGCAGATTCCCAGTTCTCTTCAGGTTTACCTGAAACAGTCATTTTGTTTTCATTAGAAACAATAATCCAGAGAACATTTAGAGTATTTTATAAACAAGACATAATGTATTATTAATTACATACACAAGGCAGTAATTAGTCAATTGGATTTTTTTGTTTTGTTTTTAACAATTGTGAGCTCTGATCCCGCCAATGCATGGGCATCTTCTTGCGATGACAGGTTGAAAAACTGCCATTAAAAAAAAAAAACTCCCATCACTGCCTGCCACAATAAGGGTGATGGGAATTGTAGCCTTTTAAATGCATGGCACTGGGAGTTCAAAAAAGGGTGCCATACCGGTGGCACATACGTATACTGGTGGACATTTGTGTTTTCTAGTAACAGGACTAGGACTTCCAGGTCAGGTACGCTGTTTGTGATGTTAGGATGAGCACTTAGACATGCATTCTTCTTTAATGGTGGCCTTTGTAACCCCTTTGCAATGCAGTTCCTTACCTTTCATTAGTGGGGAAAGTTAATTTGTTAATGATTCATAGGAAATATGCACGTTTGGTTTACCTACACATAGTATGTGGGGAACCTTATGAAATGAATTGAATTTTTATTGGCTAGTTAGGGTTAGTCACGGTTATGATTAGGTGGGTGGCAGGTCCCTGCCCAACAAAAACCATCGGAACCACAACCTTGATAACAATTATCCCCATGTTAATTATTTGCAGATTAAGATGTAATTTTCCACGATCACTCCATTCCCACGCACGTGGGACGTTGTGAAAAAAGATGCATTAAACACGCCCATATGATCCTAGATAAATACGCTGGGTTGTCTCGTTTTCAGAAAGTTTTAGAACCACCACACTGCCTCAAATAAGACAAGGGCCCAGAAAATCCATACATTTAGACCCCAATAACATCCCAAAAATATGACAAATTATGTACGTGGGACAGCAAAAACACTGAAATGCGTGTCCTCAAGAGTAAAACGCCTGCGTCCTTATGATGTTAATTTGTCCAAAAAAAAAAATGAAACAGAGAAACCTGCATTTATCTGTTTACATAACCATAGCAAAAGTATATATCCCTACTCCTGGCAAGTGTTATGTCACTACTGAAAACTGGTCAGGCTTTATCTATCCATCTCAGCAGCTTCAAGTAACCGAATAACTGTTGATCACTAGAGTTGATCAACAATAAAAAAAGAATACATTTAAAACAGCCTATTAATTCCATTCTTTTAGGTTTAATACATTTTAAAATAAATGCGATTTATATTTTCCAGGAGCCATCAAAAGTATGGGGTATTTCATGCAGGCGTTTGGTTAGAGGGGAGGTCAGAGAGCGAAGTAGTCAGGCTCACAGCTATGAGCGGATGAGGTTGGACATTTTTGGACGCTTCGCTGCGCAACGGCCATGTTCCTACAGTACCAGCAGCTCTCTGGGACAGTCAGGGCAGATAAAAAGATCTCCCCAACCGGCCCATGGCAGACAAAAGCCAGACAGTGCTGGAAAACCAGCACACTTTAGAAGTAAGCATTATCAACTCAATCTTCTATCTTGAAGTTCTCTCCCTTCGCAAACTACATCTAACAAAGGCTACCACAACCAATAAAAGGGAGTGTTATGTACACAGCTAATGAACTATGACTGTATACCTGCTGATCACTACTGAATGTAACATTAAATTCAGATGAAAGCACAGACCTTGTGAAGGAGGAGGCACAATGTTCTGCTTAGCGATGGAAGGGGTTTTCTCCTGCGACTGCTGTACCTTTGGAGGACTCTTTTCTGAAATGGTTATTACAGATATCTGAGGCTCTGCAGGTACAGGAAGTGCGCGAGCCTCCTCTTCAGGCTGTACATGGGACAATAATGTTAATAAGCAGGTTAATAAAAACACACCTTTCAACAAAAGCAACTTAATAGAGCAATGGGGAGAAATCATGAGTAGACAGGAAAAGGAAACTGGATGCAGTCATGTTATAGTACGGTACGCTACCAATTAGCCATCACATTATGACCACCTGCCTAATATTGCGTAGGTCCCCCTTTTGCCTCCAAAACAACCCTGACCGGTCATGGCATGGACTTTACTAGACCTCCTGTGGTATCCAGTACCAAGATGTTAGCAACAGATCCAAGTCCTGTAAGTTGTGAGGTGGGGCCCATGGATGCATCCTGATGTCATGTGTTCTTCACGTCAGCGACGCATCCAGCCATCCACAAGATGTAAAAAGAAAACGTGATTCATCAGACAGGCCATCTTCTTCCATTGTTCCGTGGTCCAGTTCTTATGCTCATGTGCCCATTGTAGGCACTTTCGGCAGTGGACTGGGTCAGCATGGGCACCCTGAATGGTCTGTGGCTACAAACTGCAATGCACTGTGTGTTCTGACTCCTATTAGAACCAGCAATATTTTTTTCAGCAATATGAGCTACAGTAGCACATCTGTTGGATTTGACCACACGGACCAGCCTTTGCCACCCATGACCCTGTTGCCGGTTCACCACTTTTTTGGTACCGACCACCACAGACGAGGAAGAGCTGCAGTTTTGGAGATGCTCCGACACCGTTGTCTAACCCTTGTCAAAGTTGCTCAGACCCGTACGCTGCCAATTTTTCCTGCTTCCAAAACATCAACCTTGAGGACAAAATGTTCACTTGCTGCCTAATATATTCCACCCACTGACGGGCGCCATGATACCTGGAACTATCAGTGTTATTCACGTCACCTCTCGGCAGTTATAATGTTATGGCTGATCGGTGTATATTGCTTTCCCTCCAGTCTGTAGACACCAAATAGGTTTAATGTACAGAACTGTATTGTGTAGAGTCTGCGAAAGCGACAGATCTGTTTCCGAATACCACCACAAGTGCATCTTTATACTAGGGTATACTTGCAAATGTTTAACTTAATGTCCCATCTGCATTCCATCTATCACAGCACTACTGTTAACACTTTCAGAATAATTAAGGTAGGAGCATTTTATTTGTAATTTGTATGTAAAGTTCACTTAAATATACTTTGTGTTATTTTGCAATTATATTCCACAATGGGGTTAATTCAATAACCAAGTTATGAAACATTTACATTTTTAACCCGCTTGTGCAATATGAGTGGCCAACACTGGATAATGTCTCCTGTGATGAGTGGTGGGCCCTTCATAATTAGTTAACATAGTAAAATGTTTTCTAATATATCACCTATTATGCAAGCCCAACTTATTGTAAGGGAAAACCCTTCATACTGCATAATCTGTGAGATAAAATGTCTGTTCTATACTTGTCTGCACCTCATTTGCAGGCAACCTGTTTTTCCTACTACTATGGGGGGGGGGGGGTAACCGAAATACGCTTCATTGTGAGACAATGGAACATTTTCCTGGGGACAGAAAAAATAGAAGAGGTGGTGACTTGAATTACTGTCCGCAGTAGTCTGCTGAAAGGAGTATTTTTTGGACTGTGTTTAAGTAAAGAAAGCTAAACATTCACTGGGAAGTAATCTGAAGTTCTAGTGCTATAGATGTCCATAGAAGAGAATATGCCTGCAAGTGTTTACACAGTTGTGGCCTCCACAAACGCTTCATACCTTTTTCAGCTCGCCGGTCTTCTTCACTTCAGTAGCCTTTTTCGGTTCACTAGCTTTCTTCGGCTCAGTAACCTTTTTCGGTTCACCAGCTTTCTTCGGCTCAGTAACCTTTTTCGGTTCACTAGCTTTCTTCGGCTCAGTAACCTTTTTTGGTTCGCTAGCCTTCTTCGGCTCAGTAGCCTTTTTTGGCTCAGCAGCCTTTTCAACCACTGGGGGAACAGCTTTGTTTGGCTGAGCTGGAACTTGAGCTGGAATTTCTTTTGGAATATCCGCTATTTCACCATCAATACCTTCGGCATCCTAAAAACAAGACAACATTGTTATCAGTAAATACTATATTTCACGTGAGTCAAGTTAACAGGGAGAAGTAACATGAATATACTGCATTACCTCAAATTTAAAGAGAAAGCCCCAAAGAAAAATGTCAGAACATTAAAATGCAATACAGCGGAAGGCTGAAGAAAATGTTTACTATTTCATATTGTTGCGATACAGTTCCCTTCCTGGTTCATACAGATCTAACAATCCTATTTGGTTTATTGGAAAGGGTAACTGAACTGGTTTAAATAGATTCCGCATGGTTACCCACACCGTAAAGCAGCTGTCCAATAGTATCAGCGGTGACTGAAATCTGGGACAGCTGCTGATCTCTACATATGTGCTATTAGAGGGATTCTCAGATAGCTGCTAGGTCTCTTTCCCCACCTGTGCAGGGGTTCCGGACTCTTCTTCTTGCTTCTTCTTCTTTTTCTTCTTCTTCTTGGTTTTGCTGGCAGCTGAACTCTGAGCAGCAGTTTCATCTTTTTCATTCTCATTCTCAGAAACCTGGTCGTAGTGAAACATTAATTGTAAATACTAGACAAGCATTTCTAAACTTAAAGGATCACTCATTCATGTAGAAGATCTTAGACAACGTAAAAGAAAACAAAATAAACAGGATCGCACACACACCAATATAACAAAAACGTAAAAGCTACAACATTCACCTATATCCCCTACAAACAAGGTACAAAAAGACATGACTGCCTATAAAAAAACAGCAGTGCCTGACACCCCTTAAATGAAATAGGCATTTCAGCCTAAAATCAAAAACCACATATCTGCCTCTCAATACCCACTTCCAAATGACTGAGGGGTGAAAGTTAGAGTAAAGACCCCTCACCTAAACTGGTCAATTTCACCCGCAACATGGATTGTCTAGTGAAAGAGTGCAAATAAACAACGCCTATCCTAAAGCACTTGTAGCATGCTTAGCCCTTGTACATGTTTGAGTCATGTCAATTCATCTTGCTGTAATATGTGATGAGCTGTTTTTAAATTTGAAAACGTACCTTTGCTGCTTCTGCTGCAGGCTCTTCAGGCTGAACTGCAGTTTCTTGCTTCTCTTCTGCATAGTTTCCCCACACTTCAGATGGGGCATTCCAATCAGAACCGGCATCAGTTGAACTTAAGCCATCTGTGGACATTAAAGGATCAACTTATGCACGTTATAAAACAAAACCAAAGTGAAAAAGAAAAAAAAATTCCTTATATTAACACATTCATAACATTTCCATTCTGTAAAAACAAATACGCTGCTGGCTGCATTACAGCAAAAGGTAGTAAAAGTGGCACAGAAAACACTTCCTCTGCTGGCTATATTGCCGGCTCAGAAGGGGGGGCGGAAAGCAAAAGGATAATTATACAATTATAAACTAATTTGACTAATATTGTGCTACAGAAAAGTGTTACAATCAACAGGGTAGGTGGTAGAGCAACAAAATAAAACTAATAAAAAACGAACAATCCTCACAAGCTATATACTGTGTCCATTATACTTACTTAAGCCAGACCATTCGTCATCAGCGGAAGGTTCAACAGGTGTTGCATCCCACTGGGTGTCACTAACTATAGGCGAAGCAACTGGATCTGTAGCGGCAGCTTTAAAGGACAAAGGGTTACATTTATTCACAAAGCACTTAATGAACTGGTTAGGTCTGCATAACAGCTACACATTTACTTGACCAAGGTTCTGAGTAAAAGTGGTCAATGTTACAGATTGATTTCCGCTTCACGTGTCTGAAATTAATTTTGTAAGTCTGGTTGAGATTTAGAACGCAAGTCAGACATATAGACAGGAGATATGCCATGAACAACAATGACAGACTGCAGAGATGTGTTCTTATGTGCATATGTATCATACAGTAGATAGGAGAAACCAGTTCAGCTGTTCACAGAACAATACGACTCACCAGACACTACGCTGCTTATTCTAATGGAGGAAAAAGCCGAAGGCCTCGGTTCCGTTTTATTAATCCGTCCATCCACAGCAGACCAAGCAGCTGAGAAAAGAAGACACCATTATAAATAGTAAACGGATCATAATCAGCAATATGTTGTCAAGTACTGACTACAGCAAAACCATGTTAAAAGCTTTTATAAGTCTTACTTATGGTTGGGAAAATAAGGGGCTCGCTCCATGGTGCACTCCACTCCTTTCCATTAGTATCAACGGCATCCTGATTCCAGGTGCAAGGTTCGGTTTTCTTCTTTCCAGATGCCCACTTTTCTTCTCCAAGTTTGGGGGAAGGTTTTCCTGGCTTCTCATTCCAGCTGCTGCCATTCAGAGCAGAAACCTCACTCTGCCCTTTTAAAGCAAGCAGAAATACGTTTTTAAAAAGATTTTTAAATGAAGAAATGGGATTAGCCTTGTGATAAAAAATTTAAATTGTGGTGCTTGAGCAGGGAAAGACACAAAAGATTAACTCAAGATGAATGAAGCCTATAAAAGGACATTAAAAAAAAAGTTAATTTAATATTAAACTACTTTTTTTGTATAAAGCACTGTATTTACATCAAAGAAAAACTTCTCCAGGGAACTTCTTTAACCCCTTAATGACAAAGCCCATACATGTACGGGCTCAAAATGCATTGTTTTCATGGGGTTTAGGGACCGCCCATTGTCCTTAAGGGGTTAATCATGTAGAAAATATTTTTATTCAGAAGCATAAATAGGTTACAAGCGCGCAAATAATGTTTGGTCTAAGGGGAACAGCTCCTTCAATTTAAATGAAATACCTTTTGTCTTGCGGATGCCTACAAGCTGGGACGAGACAGACAAGATGGGTTCAGTGACTGATGATGTAGCATCAGTGTCTGCTTCTTTGTCACGTTTGCGCTGTTGACGTTTCTCTCTGTTACTGATTTTTGTTTCCCAGTTCCCTGATGTAAAAGAAACGATGTTATAAAACGGGGACCGAAATTCAAAAGTCAACATTCTGTGAAAACCGATTTGAGATGAGTCCATTTTTATATCTATTGCGCTTCAGATGTGTAATGTGTTTACAGCCGCCAGCATCGTCTTCCACAAGACAGATATGGCCCATTCAAAAGGGTTGCGACAATGTTGCGGAACATTATGAACTTATTGCACCCACATCTGATTCACAAAAACAAAATAAGTAATTTTCATCTGACATTCTAAACGACAGTTACAAAAGCATTTTTTTCAACATTTTTATATTACCTTCTTCAGCTTCCTTTTTTTCAACCTTTGGAGATGTTTGACTTTGTTTTGAATCAGATTTCAGTTTCTTTTTATTCTTCTTTATCTGCAAAACAAGACCATTACATCAAAAGGCTTGTCCACACCAATTATATTTACATTCTTTATATTCTACCACTAAAAGTAGGTAATACTTGCTTCTTAAAATATGAGCTGTGTGTTTTACAAAGGGTTACACAAAAATACACATGGTTTCACTTGGCCTGCGAAAGGGGGACCCTGCACAATTTAGCAGCTCCATGGGTACAACAGTACAAGAAGAATGTGAGCTCAATTGAAGAATCCATAAAGGCCATGTAATCAGTAATAAAACAGGAAAGGCAAGATCCTAATGAGCCTCAAACAATGTTAAAGAACCACTCCACCTCTATTTTCACATCAAATGAATACTGAAGTCTTTCAGTCTTGCATACGTGCGACAGACGGCTACTAGTATCGCTCTTAGCATTGCGTTCAGACTCTACTAACTTCAATGGAAGTACTACAGAGCATAAGACTACTTTTAAGTATACTTTCTGATAAAACCTCCTGGGTGCGGCAGAAACTGCGCGGGGAGACATTACATGAGCCAAAAGTCACAACCTAAAAGAATGTCTGCACTTATTTCCACGCAGTTAAATGGATTCCAATACGTTAAGAAATAATATTTAATGAGGCTGCCTGCCATGAAGTCTGTAGGTATAAACTAATGCATCGATAGGACTGTCTCTAAACACGCTTGCAGCAGATGCACTGTGAGAGCAAATCATTAGCAATTTTTCAGCGCTCTTTAAATGAGTCAACATTTGATTAATACGATCATCAGAATGATATGAGGCACAAGAGATGATGAAACTGATTAAGTAGTGTAAATGCAAATCAATTAAGAATCTTGCAAATACCTTGTGGAATCCACAAAGTATATTTGCTTCTCAGGTGGCAAGAAGGAAAATATTTGCACAGAAAAAAAATGCTATTTACGGAAGACTCCTTATTTCCGTTTACCTTCTCGTTCTTTTTGTCCGCGTCCAGTGGCTGCTTTACGGTGTCCTTTTTCACCGCGGTTATTACTTCTTCTTCTATGAGTTCCACGGGTCTGCCATTTGGCTGGAACAAAAAAAATGAAGCCACATAAGGACATTCACAATCAGAGCAGCGCACGTACAAAAGAAATTTAACTAGAATACTAACATTTTTTAAGTCTATTAAAAACATGCATACTTGGATGTAAAAATTTTACAGGATACCTGGCTGTATGAGAAAGATATACATAAATATATATAACTACTACAAAATGTAACATTTAATTGTCAATTTCAGCTCATCAACTAAAAACTAAAAGAAGCACACTATTACCAGTTTTTTTTTTGCACATGAAAAATAAAATCATGTTCTTATAAATATTTACATAAAGAAAAAAAAAATGCACATTTACAATGCATAGCAACAGTCGCTATATATATTTATATATACAGGCATTACGGTAATGAAGGCGAAATGCTGAATTGAAGGAAAAACAGTGATCGCTCTCAGCTCATAATACAGCCAGACTGAAAAAGGAAGAAGCGCAGACACGTGGGTCACAACCTCCTGTCACAAATCGCACAGATTTTGCTATGCGATATCCAGGGCCAGCTCAGCCTTTTGTGCATGATACATTAATGTTTAAGCATATTTATGTTTTCGTTTATTGTAACAAAAGCGTTGCACGAGATTCGTGTTCAACTCAAATACCACAAACTAATGTCAGAAGATACCAAGCTGGAAAGTGCAACGACACTAGAGTGTACTCAAGTAAAATGACTAGTTACACATTATCCCGTTTTCTCAGGTATATACCTAACAAAATGATCAGTAGAACCCACACACACACACACACATCTATCCCTTTGGGTTTTTGGGGATAAATTATTCAGATGATCAACGCATAGATAATCTGAATATGTAACATGGAAGTGTTCTGTACCCAAACCTATGATGTGTTTGTAAAGGTGTGGGGAAGACAGTATGTCGTTTGCAGAACAGAGGCCTCATGGGCAAATAGGGCAGTCAATGGGTTACTTATGTATTGCATCAATACGCAAAAGGCACCCAAACTAAATTAATACATTTAAATAATCTACTTATAAAGGACACTGAGGGCATCACATTAATACAGATGCACGCCTTCTTTAACCCCTTAAGGACAATGGGCGGTCCCTAACCCCATTGAAAACAATGCATTTTGAGCCCGTACATGTACGGGCTTTGTCATTAAGGGGTTAAATATCATTTTTGCTGAAGATCGCTCCTGCTTGCCCTGCAGCTGTGCAGAATACTCAGGAGAGCTCCGGTGAGCATGCTCAGTTAGCGCTCCCGCTGATTTTATTTGAAGAGCTTACCAAAAATGATGCAAATGGAGCTCTGCAGCTTCTCCTAAAAGGCAAGTGGCTTAGTTGTTACGGTAATTATAAAGTATTTTAATAGTATTATTTATTGTTTTATACAGCAGGGAAGAGTACATATTTTCTCAGAAGGTTGCATGAAACAGTAAGCAGTCCCTTCACGTTGAAATTAACGCGATATGAAAATATACAAGTAATCACTTTCACAGACGCCTCCGCAACATTAAAGTTCTTTATGCTGTTTGCGCTCCTGATTGATAGAAATAACGGGAAAAGATGATCACAGATTTTAGCAGAGGCAGGAATTTAGGGCGTTGATTCAAAGGGCACATCATGAACACACAGATGCAATCTACTGGCACAAGGTCACCTACAAGTATAGGCGGGTATGGATGCGGCCACCTCATGGAAGCGGGTCACCGGGAGGCCAGAGCTCAGGGTTCGTCTTCAAGCAAAATCTGACATGTCAGCATCCACGTGTCATAACACGCAAAACACCGGCATTCACGAACTATGTGGTTTATTCACTGTTAGATTTTGGTTTAAGCCAAAGGCCAACCATGGCAAGTTTCTCCAGCAAATGGCTTAGCTAGCCCTGTAAAATGTGTAAGTCAGATGCTGAAGAAATGTAACCAATTTAACTATACATTGTACAGGGCTTCCAGCAAACGCTCACTGAGGCTTGGCCCTTCATAATGTATCGAGACATCAAGGAGCTGAGACACAAGTCTCCCTTCAGTGAATAGGTCACTATGTTGGGGTAGGAATGGAAGGGATTACGTAACATTCTGCCCTTTCTAACTGCACCGAAAGTTTTCTGGGCCTGCACCCCCACACTGTGACAGGACCTCCATTATCATTCGGCTCCCTCACCTTGGCCTTCTCCGACGGCTTCTTCTTGTTCTTTTTCTTCGGTTCCTCCCCCTTGCCATTCTTAGCAGGCACGGGGACCTTAGGCTCAGCGAGCACGGGTTCCCTCTCCTCCTGTGTTCGTTTCTTCTCGGAGGAGCCACGGCTAGTAGCCCAGAGAAGCAGCAAGAGCAGCAGCAGGCCTAAAGAGGCAGGGACAGCCAAGAAGACCCATGAAGGGTAACGCTGAGGCTGTAGGCCCAGGTCTAGGCCCAGCTCAGAGTGGAGGAGGCCGAGACCCTTGATGAGTAGCTGCCTGAGACGTACAGACACCTCTTCGGCCTGCTGGGAAGCCACCTCCTGCCAGCCAGACGCCATCCCTGACTCTGTACCTGAAAATAGAAAGAGGATAGAAAGAGTGGGGAGGGGAAACACCGCCACCGGGAGCTGCTCCCCTTCCTGCCCCGGTGGAAGATAGACTCTGCAAGAAAAAGCACGGGTTGACTGGGCTAGGGAGCAGCGACATACGTCACGGCTCCGCCCAATCTGAGTGCCGCAACGTCATCCCTCCGGCCAAAGGGAAGCCATCTTGGCCAGTAAGGGGAGGGAACAGGGCGGGTCACGTGCTTACGGGCAGTTGCTGACGTGGAATTGCTACAAGTTACGGAGATGTGGCTTTCCCGTGTGTCTGGGCGGGCACTGGGATGTTGCGTCATAGCGCAATCCGACTGGGTTTTGTTTAACACTTTGAGTGCCACTAGTGAAAAGCGGCGGATAGTTAAGCCATCAGAAAGTGAACAATGGTTTTAACTTACTTTAATAACTTACCTTTAGTGAATGACACAGCGACATATACGTGTGTTACTGTATATAAAAGGACCTGTGTGCCAGTTTCAAATATGGCTTACGCTGCCTCTTATTTTAACTGCGCATGTGTATAGCACCAGGGTGTGTTGAACTGACGTGGCTGTGCTTGTATAGACGTCTGGTTGGTAAAAATAAAATCAGTGTTTCCCGTATGTTAGGATTCCAGCACATGGTGGCGTGGAGCCCTCTAGTGTTAAGAGATTTGTATTAAGAGTGTGGTGCTGCTCAGCGTGTTCTAGTTGCAGAAATGTTTGTGTTTGGAATACTAAATACGAAAATAAAAGGAAGTGTGTAAATTATATTGTATTTATTATTACTGTTATTATTATTAATAATAATATTATTCCAGTTGGTAATTGGTACCAGTCTTTGTCTTTCCCCTCATGGATTAGGGGTTTGAACCTATGGACTTGAGTCACCTACTGATTTAAGGAGCCCTGTAGTTACTACCTAGAAGAAATGTTTCTTATGGTCCTATCCTCCAGACAAAGGACAACTGTCATCTTAAAGCGTAGGTAGTGGGCAGCCCCAACCCGTCCTCTCACAATGCCCTCGAGCACCCGGATCCTCTACACCATATTGAGTGCATCATACTGACGCAAGACATTTATTGTTTAAATGTTTCAATACCTGGTAAAAACAAGCCACGCATCAACAAAAATAGTGCAGAAAAAGCTCTCTGGAAGGTATAAAAGTTATCCTCCTCATAATAGCCATGGCTGGTGGAAACAAATGTGGTGCTAAAGGTTCTGTTGTACCTACTGAGCCATTCTATACAACATTTCAGGTGCCCAAAATTGTATTTTGGGAGCGTTTTCCATGCACTAATAGACCTCTGTCCACAGTGTCTGCCGGGCCATTGCTGGAGGTGGCTGGCAGCGACTACATCACATGTGTTTAGCCATACACACTAGTCCTAAATTGGAAAATACCAGGCAGTTGACCTGGTTGTTGGCCAGCAAAAGATTACCTAGCCTAGCCAGCAATTTTGGTAACATTAATGTTTTATAATATTATTAAAGGGCAAAAAACTTGTGTGTTTTTTTTTTATTTGGATTTAGTTTAACCTACTTTTGAATCTGGCGGTGGTTGTTGGTTATTATTTTTGTCATTGTACTTTGTTTATAAAGCCTTAACGACTGTATCTCTACCCTCCTATCCAAATACACCCCTAACCGCTCTCTTCATTCCTCTCATGACCTGCATCTCTCTTTTACTGTCATTGCCTCTTCTCACTCCTGTATCCAGGATTTTCCCGGTGCTGTACCCCTTCCCTGGAATTCCCTTCCCCGTCAGACTTTCTCCCTCTTACGTGACTTTCAAAAGCTCTCTGACAACCCTCCTTTTTGAGAAACGTGCAAGCTTTCCTCCTAACACTGTCAGCCATCATCAGAATCAAGCCATCTGAACAATCAAAAACTTCTACAGATCATCCGGACCCGATCAGCTTATCCACATCCAAGCCGTCCTCTCCTACTGTTTCATTTCCCGCTCAGCCACCCACTAGATTGTAAGCTCACAAGAGCAGGGCCCTCTTCTCCTTTTGTACAAGTTTGTTATTGTGGGTGACAATTATCACAATGATTGTAATAGTGCTACGGAATCTGCTGGCGCTATATAAAGAAATGTAATGGTTACACACAAACAATGAATTGTAATCACTATAGTAACAATACATTAAAAGGGACCATCACAGTCCCACATTTAGGACAACCTAGTTCAGACAGGACTTTTACAATGTATAGGTAAGGAAGTAAGATAAACATTTGGGTCTGTTGACTAAACTGTAAATGCTTCTGAGTTGTTGAAAATTCAAATAATAACACTCAAAACACATACCCCCTCCTGCGGGGGAATTGACTGCTTGTGTGATGAAAAAAGGAGGTAGATTCATTAACCTACAAAATTCACCTCACAACCTCGCGGGGACTCCTTGTCAGTGATTTTCTGCCAGATTGTGAGGATATCTCCTTTGTGCAGCCCTCTTCAGATCACCCCACAGATGTTCAATTGGATTCAGGTCTGGGCTCTGGCTGGGCCATTCCAAAACGTTAATCTTCTTCTGGTGAAGCCATGCTTTTGTGGATTTGGATGTGTGCTTTGGGTCGTCATCGTGCTGAAAGGTGAACTTCCTCGTCATCTTCAGCTCCCTAATGGATGCCTGAAGGTTTTGTGCCAAATTTCCTGGTATTTGGAACTGTTCATAATTCCCGGTTCCAACTGAAGAAAAACAGCCTCAAAGCACGATGCTGCCACCACCATGCTTCACTGTGGGTATGGTGTTCTTTGGGTGATGTGCAGTGTTGTTTTTGCGCCAAACATACCTTTTGGAATCATGGCCAAAAAGTTCAACCTCGTTTTCATCAGACATAACACATTTTCCCACGTGCTTTTGGGGGACATGATATTTGTTTTTGCAAAGTTCAGCCGGGCTTGGATGTCTTTCTTTGTAAGAAAAGGCTTTCATCTTGCCACCCTACCCCATAGCCATACCTGGGAACTCTCCGGGTTTGACCCGAAGATTTCCAGGTGATCGCTGCTCCTCCGGTTCTCCGGGTCAAGACCCCATTCTTGACACGCCCCGCTCCCCTCCCATTTTCCCCTTTAAATGCGGGAACTCCCCCGGCGTCAGCAGGACCGCCCACCGATGTCAGCAGGACCGCCCACCAAAGTCAGCGGGACCGCCCACTGATGTCAGTGTGCAGTCCTGGCCACATCCCCCAGGTAAGCCCATAGCCCATTCATATGAAGAATACTGGAGATTGTTGTCACATGTAGCGCACAGCCAGTACTTGCCAGAAATTCCTGCAGTTCCTTTAATGTTGTAGTAGGTTTCTTGTAAGCCTCCCTGACTAGTTTTCTAGTCCAGTTCTTCAAAAAACAACTCACATTTTACTGTGATTTGTTTTGGGAGTGTTCGTATATGAAGGATCAGCAAATCAATGGTAGGGCCAATGCGTTAACGGGGGGGTCTTCCCACGATGTCACCGGGAACGCCTCCTGATGTCAACACCCCGCATGTCAGTGGGAACACCCCCCAAAGTCAGCGGGACTTCCTTGGCTGGGTCCCGCAAGGGCAGGCTGCGGGTAGCCGGATCCCAGAAGTTCCAAGGTATGCCCATTGCACGGGGAGAAGCAGGGCCAGTCCTAGACCAGGTGGCACCTCGTAAAACAATATTGTCATGTGCTCCCTGTTCTTTTAAATAGATGGAAATATTTTTAAAGCCTAGCAGGACTGAGCAGTGAAGAAGCTATACGGAACAGGGGGCGAGGGCAGCTGAGCCAGGTACACTGGGTACACCACATCCAGCCACAGGAAATAATTGCTCTGTCCCTACACTGTACAGCGTCTTCACTGTTCATTTGTCAGGACCCGGGCAAGCAGGTCGGGTAGGAGCCCAGTTGCAGGGGATACAAGGGGATCTGTCTGTACCCCTTGATGCATCATAACTGGGAGGTACAGACAGGCACACAACAGACAGAAAAGCAGGACTGGAATCGAAGAATAAATGGGAACTGTAGCGAGGACAGAGGAACTGTAGCGAGGACAGGGGAACTGTAGCGAGGACGGGGAACTCAGAATAGCAGGGCACAGGGCTTGGAAGCCCTCAGGCAGGGCGCACGGCTTGGAACCGGCTGGACAGGTAGGTAAGTTTAGGACACGCCAGGGTCTGGTACACAAATCTGGATTGTGAGCCTAGCCAAGGTCATACACAGGAGATCAGAACAAAGTGCATGGAGCTTTACCTAAGCAGACTAACAGGAACCCAAGCCAAACAATGCAAAAGCCCAGACTGAAGGGCAAAGCAGGTATATAAGGGCAGGGCTAAACCCAGGTAAAGTGGCTCAGCTGTCCCCAGAAATTAGAAAGGGGTGTTGCTGAGAGGGAAGGGTGGCCACTAGTGGCTACAGGTAGACATGACAATGTTATGATGATCACATAGTCCAGGCTGGTAGGGTGGAACCCTGACATCTGTGCTCTGCTCCCTGCAAAAGCACACACTTAGTCTAATGCCATATGCTAACCACACACTGACACTTAAACAATGTACACTAACACACACATTCTTTAAAACTGTACATGGGCACTCCAAGCAGTTTAACACTATACATTGACACCCCCACACATTCAACACTGTACACTAACACCTAACACAGTGTAACACTATACATTGACACCCCCATACACACTCTCTCTAACACCTTACACTAACACCCAGAAAAGTCTAACACTGTACACTGACACCACCCAAAATCACACACATTCCAAAACCATACACTGACACTTCACCGTACATTGACACATCACTTGGTCTAGCATTGTACACTAACACACACTCATTATAGCACTGTACATGTTCTAACATCATACACTGACACTCCCCTCACACACACAAACACCATACATTAACACATTTCATCTTCTTTTCTCTCCTCCTCTTTCCCTTATATCTCTTACCTTACTCCCTCTCCTTATCTGCCTTCTTGATTCCCATGGTAAGAGGGCAATATCTTTTCCTACAGTTCTCTGTTGCAGAGTCCTTTTTTCTGGTGAAATATTTTTGAAACCCCATTCCATTGCAAAGGGGTTGTGGGGAAGGAACAATGCACTTGGGCAGACAGTTATAATATTTAATCTGCACATACTGTAGGGTGAGGGACAGGGGCACTGGCTGCCCTGGTTTGGGAGGGAGATACTCCCATGGCAGAGGGTGCCATGTGTAGTTAGTAGTATGACCACACTTGCCAGCAGATGTCAAGCACTACAGGGCAGCACTAAACACAATATGTGAAAATGATATGTGTCCTGGAAAACATAGTCACCCAATTGTGTATTGCCTGTTCTGAAGGGGGAAACACAGGATTGAAGACCAAGCAGAATTGAGTTGCCAGTGAAGCGGTAATTGTCTTAGTTGTCCACCCTGTCAATCCCACCAAGTGAATCAGGATCCAAGAGAACATATGTGTTTATTATTTTTGTAGTGATATTGTTGTGTTTATTAAGGTAATTTGAATGGAAGGGCATGGCTGAAGTGTCTGTGTCTCTGGTCAACAGGCCCACTTATTAAAAAGTGGCATTGGGAACCTTAAGGGTTTATCCTGTCACAATATATCAGAAGGGTCATGGCCAATACACGCCTCTCCTGTCTAGCAGCAAACACTAGCTTTGGAAAGTGCATACAGAAATACAGATACGGAGCAGCAGATGGCAGGCAATGACTGTGTTACCCAACAGCATACACTCAATAATGTAAATGAAAGCATTTCGTGTTTTGCACTTTTGAGGGAGGACTAGGCACACATAATAAAATGAGCATAAGCTTTTGGTGTAATTAAATGTTTATTCATTCTTGGAGATATTTTTGTTTCAGTTACTGCCAATTAATTACTGTTTGATAAACTGGATTGCAAAAACTAAAGAAAATTGTAGAATGATCAACTTTACAAATTAGTGCTGCTGTTTAAATAGTTTGGGGTTACTTTACTATACTGTGGTATGCGCTGACCCTGTATACCGAGCAATTTATGGATGAAGAGACTCACTGATTTATCTATACACTATACAGGACTAAGTTGTTCCTGCAGCACAAGCTCATTGTAGTTGGCCCTTCATATTGTATTTTTAGTAAATAGATTCCACTACGTCAAGATCATTATTAACACTCGGGAAATGGCTGTAGCTATAAAACTGTTGCACAATATGCTCGTTATGTGTGTTTTATATGGTTGTTAGAGTTCTTGACTGTCAATATCCCAAGGGGGTCACTACTGGTCATTGCTTACTGTAATACAACACACCTGTTTCAAAGCTGGTCATAGGCATTTTATTTTATTTTAATACATAGCAAAAGAAAATATCAGGAAAGGATCTTAAGAACACCTAGACACAAAAGTCGTTAATCTATGACTAGAAGTAAGTCTGCTTTATAAATCTAGAATACAGAACTTTGGGTATATAATTAAAAATATCAATTAACACCGGTAGCATACAGTTACTGAGGTCAAAATAGAATCCTCTTCTTGAACGTTAATATATTCCTGAATTTATTGTACATTCACATGCAAATTCAACACCCCATTAATGATAGACGGCATAGAACCTTTTAAAAAACTTGACATCGGTAGAATGCAACACCATCAATATTTATGAGCTCTGCATATTTTGGGTAAAACGTTTCAAGTGATTATTACATCTCTCCATATGGACGTCTTCCCTTTTTAAAGGATTTTATTATTCATTAGTATTGTTTGGGACCAATTAGATAATATTTTATGGTTGACGCCATGTCAGAATATAATTATTTACTGAAATGAATGGTTGTTGTAACGTCTCTTACAGTTTGAATGTGAAATTCATAATAAATGTGCCCATGGACCTCTGAATAGTTATCAAAATCTGCATATTTCAGAACTCACATTGACTTAATTTCTCATTTGTATGACCTGCCATAATCATATTAATGGCAAAAGACTGTTTTGACTGTATCTCCTGACACAGTTTGATTTATGCAGTTGATAAACCATGGGCGTTTTATGATCTCAGCTACGTGTAAACTAAATGACTATCATGGGTTATGAAGGCATTTAGTGTCCTGTTTATATATTCATGTTATGTGGTTGCGGATTTCTATATAGATATATTATTTGATAAATGTAGGTGATTTGTTCTATTCAAATGTCAATTTTGCCTCTTTGTATCCAATATGTTTTATAGAAGACCCAAGAAGCATTGCCACAATGTGCCCCTTTTTTTTTGTTGTTTGTCAATATTTTTTATTGATTTTGGAATACACTTGCATATCGGATAAGATACAATGTACAAAATAAGAGAAACAAGAGTATATGTTAGCTAATCGTCAAGGAATAAGTAGACTCTGGTTGTAAGGTGGCCTTCTCTTGTAAAAACCAGTGGCATATTCTGGCCTAGGGCTGGGGCTGCTGGTCCCCTAAAGGTGGACCTTGTTCCGCTGTAGAGCCTACACAGACCTCTATACCATCGTTCCCTTGGCATGTCCCAGCATGAAAAGGATGTGCAGAGAGAGGAAGACAAGGAAGGTTTGAGAAGGACATTGGCTAATGGGCCTGCTCTGGGATAGACCTAGAGTAACATATCAAGTTAAGGTATAGATCAGAATGTTCCAGCATGTACAATGATATACAGTATTTCCACATAGAATGTGACATAAAATATCCTGAACAAATGCATTAGCATTTTAAATAGATGAATTTTTGAGTTGCCTTCAAAGTCCACGGTTAAAGAATTCAGTGGGAAACTGTGTACATTTTATGAACAGATCCTTTATTTAAAAGGATTTTTAAGGTGTTTCCTAAATAAATATATAAGCAGCTCTTCAAAAGCACCCACATCCCGATGCTGGTATGCCGTCAATGTACACTCAACAGGAAACTGGCAGGCTATTTACAGATACCTAGAGGTTTTCTGAAAACATGACCTTGTGTCTCAAATTATTTTACTTTGATTACACTTGAAGGGAAAACAAATATGTGACAAAAATTGCAAAGATGGTAGATATATATCAGTTTAGGGAAGTTTTAATCTTGGTAAATGAATATATTTAAAAAAATAGTAAAAAAAAAAATAAATACTTTTTTCAAGTCACTAAAAGAGAACCAAGGAAATCTCTATGAAGTTCACAAGCCTGGGTTGATTTTAATTTCCTTTGGTATTTACAAAGTGTGAGGTGTATCTTCTGAAATAAGCCTTGTTTCTGAAGCTGCACAAGTGCAGCCAGGCTAATGGGCTTATCGATATATGAACTCGGTGATGTATTTATGGGAACAGATGCTCCAGGCCTGGCCCATGGCAGCTCTTCTAGCCCCCACAGTTTTAAGGGAGATTTTTAAGGGTTAATCACTCAGTGGGGTGATCTGTCCCAGTAACATATGCCACCCATTGCCCTGCTGTCATAATATGCTGTTGCTGTCTTGTACAAAAATACCTTTGTACTGATACCCAAAAGGGCATTCACTCCGAACACATCTCCTGCTTACCATTACGCACCTGCAGAAAACTCAACAACAGTCAGGATCTAATTAGGTTTTCCTTGTACACATGCATCTAAAGCGCCCTCATTAATTTCAAAGAGACTAATCTTTTGCTAGTAATTAGCTAAAAATGTCATGAAAAGGGGGACTGTGGTGGGGCAGTGCACTGCACCTCTGGAACTGCAACTTCTCCTAAAGGCAAATGGCTTTTTTTCCCCTCCAGGTTAATGAATGCATATTAAAATATATACAAAGTACTTTTAAATGCTTTGATGGCAGGGGGCTGTATGCAACTCTAGACTGTCTTTAACTTATTAGCCAAACTTTTTACTGTTCATCTGCTTGTTTTTATTTAATGTGCTATAACGATGCTTTAGCATCAAATCCTGATTGGTGCTCAAAAATTTAAAAAATAAACTACAAAAAACAAAGATATGCTTTTATCTTTAATACAAAAGTCGTTGTCACTCTTTTTAAGTAGACCCATCCATCAAACCAGTTCTTTATAAAGTTTATGTTGCTATGGTGATTTTTCATTGGAGATTTAACACGAATAAACAATTTTGGAGAATGGGTAATTCAGTCTTAACTGTATAATTACTGGGAAAATGAATCTTTCTTTACAGTTTCTTCCACTGGTTCCATGAGATACACAAGATATTCTTCCAAAATTGAAAGGTTTATAGAAGGTACAGCTGAAGCTGTCATTATGTGACAGTTTTAAGATCTTCTGTTCACTAATTAGAAGATTGCTCATAGATGACATTTTCCTTATTTAGAGAAGGTGAGTAATCAGGTATTGTCTACATTTATTGCAAAGTTTCACCTCCTTATCTTAGAATTAAAGTTACATTTTCATCTAAAATATATTGGAAAATATATGCGCTAAAAAAGCTACGATGGACCTTTATAACCATAATTTACCTTATTTAACATCAAATAAATATAACACAATCAATATACCATTTCAAAGTTTGTTTCTGCTATTATATATAGGTGCTCTTTATGAACATATGTAAAATAACCATTGCCAAGGTGTATTTAACATATATATTTAACATGAGCTTCAGCTATACACTATGCCATCAAGAACGTGGCTGTGCTGTGAACCTCAAGGTCAATAAAAGGGTATTATAAATACGTAACATTTTCAATCACTATTCCAGAACAAACACATTTACTCCGTTGATCCAAACTCTGACTGCAAACAGAACAAAAGTTCTAAAAGCCACATTTTCATATCAAACCTAGCTTTGCCTTGAAGATAAAAGCCTATACATAGCACAGAATCAGCTTGTTGTTAAAACATGCCCCATGCTTTTCGAATTTTAAGCCTCAAACATCGTAAAAGGACAAATAAAGGGACGCTTCCTTATACAAGGGATCATTTGAAATAGATTCTTCACATGTATATTTAATGCCTTTCATAGAATGCTAGAGGTGGGAATACTTTTCACTTTTCGATGGATGTGATGTACTAAGGTGTGAACAAACACTTTTTAATTCCATGCAAAGTCTTCAGCCAACACTGTTATAACATGTTTAATTCAACAGCACATAGCTGTGCTTAAACATGTATCCTAAAATCTTGATTTTTTTTAAAAGACATTTTAATGAAAATTAAAGAGATAATAAAACTGGCATGAGTGTTAGCTTCTCCTTTCCTTGAGAAACAAGTCCAGTCATTGTTTTGATTCAACTCTCCTTTTTCTGCAGCAAGTCCTTCATAAAGTTTTGGGAGTCATATTGTCCTATCTAAAGACCAATTGAATGCTTATGCCCCAACCTGATTCCTAGCATAGGAATAAATTACCCTATCTGCTCGATTATAAGACGACCCCCCAAAATTTATTAATATTAATATTAATTTAGGGGGAAAAAATGAAAAGCCTGAATATAAGACTAACCTATAGGAAAAAAAGTTTTACTGGTAAATATGAATTCACATGTAAACAATTTTTTATATCTAATAAAAACTATGATTGAGAAAAATGCATTTCTTGTTTTTGTTTCCTTTTATTTGCCAATCTGTCCCCCAGTTATGCACATCTGCCCCCAGATTTGCCACTCTGCCCCCAGACATGCCTTATACCCCCTCATATGCCACTCTGCCCCAGCTATGCCTTATACTCCCCTATATGCCACTCTGCCTCACTGATATGCCACTCTGCCCCCCAGATATGCCTTATACCCCCTATTTGCCTCTCTGCCTCCATGATATGCCTTATACCCCCAGATATGCCACTCTGTCCCACCACATATGCCTTATACCCCTCTATATGCCACTCTGTCCCCCAGACTTAACAATGCATCCTCAGACTTCCCCCTGGTGTCTAGTGGGGGCAGCCGGTGAATGTGTTGGCAATGCAGCTACCCGAAACTTCCGCTGGGGCTTCTGGGATACCAGAAGTTCATGTGACGCCGCTGCTCCATTATAGAAGCCTCAGCAGAAGTGTTGGGCAGCAACGGAGGTTGTCTGCGCGCATCATGTAGACGTTCACCAGCTGTCAGAGAGAAGGATCCAGGTCCCCTGCAGCGCTGCGGGGGATCTGGATCTTAGTCTTGTAGTCAGATCTATGGTTGAAGTCGGATTATAAGACAAGCTCGAATTTGCTCTGAAAAAACCTTGTCTTATATTCAAGCAAATACGGTATACTTTGATGAAGTACCTTGCTTCTGTTCAAGTCAAAGATTATTTATATCTAACGTAACCTTACGCAACAAGTCAATTTTTGAAACAATGTCAGTCAGAGTTATTGCATCATTTATTCCAGCCAACATCACAGCCTGCTGTAGAAGGCTTCCTGTAGTACTTTGTGTGAGTAATGAGTAATATTGAAGACAATTTCCCATTAAAAAAATAAAGAGTGTAAAACAGCACGTGCCACATGTTTAGAAATTCTAATGTCTCCAGTCAGCGTATCTCCCAAGGGCCTAATTTTGACCTCCTGTAGGCTTTTCTCCATTAGTGTCAATATATATATTCTAAATGTATATGCAGATTATGAATACATGCTGTAGCTAACCTTTTACTGCAGTCAGTCTGGGGGGAAATTGTTTGCTTTCATCTTAAAGAAATTTTCACTGTTCAAAGAAAACATTTGAACAACAGAAGCAAAATTTACTGAGAAACAAAAACAAGCTTTCTGGATCATCCATAGTAGAGATGTATGTTTTTTATATTTTAAATATAGTCTAGAAATATAGACTAGAGTACCAGAGGATTTTCATTATTTTCATTAAAAGAGTTTACCTAGTGTTTGGAATGCACATTTTAGGCTTTTTCATGTACGTTTTATTTTACTTATGTGTCAGGTTTCCTTTTCCACTCGGATATTTGATATGTTCCTCGTTACTATCTTGTTTCAAGTGGTTCTGATTTTCAGCCACTGTCCTGCTGAAATGGGATCATGGGCCAGTTAGGAATATTAGAAGATGCCCCCTGATTTTCCGCTGTGTTTTAGCATTCATTGGGGTCTGTTTGGCAGCGCAGTCCTCCATCACAGCTCCCACGTAAGATGGGTGGATGATCTTGCCCTGACCCTGCCTCGAACTACACCCTGCCCTGTCTTAAATCACACCTTTAACAATGGTGTCACACTTTGGACTCCTGAAATTTTGGAGCATGCTAAAAACAAATGGTCTACCTTATGGAAATGGAAGGGCTGGATGTAAACTGGAATCCTTTATGTTGCTCCTGGGAAGACCATCAAATCCAACTGTACCCCATGTAAACATGCCCTTAAAGTGTTATCAACCTGCTGAAAATCAGCACCAAGTCAAAAGATGTTTTTTTTTCAGCCAAAGGAGAGTATTTTAATGTTGTGGGCAAATGTCATTTTGAAACCACAAGGAACACAAGAGGAAGCTCTTGATCTGTATAGCCTATACAGTTCTATACATAAGGTTTTATTTCCACGATGGGTATATGTTTTGGCTTTAGTAACATAAAATAATCTTTCATTACATGTGTTTAAATGTATGTTTAGCTCCCAGCTAGGGTGCTTTTTTGCTTTTTCGTTCATTAATCTGGGTTAAAAATGGCAACAATTTAAACATTGTATTTGTGCTCATAACTGATTAACTAACAAGGAGTGACTGTCAATTTCTTTCTACATCATTTACCTCACAACAGATATTCCCCTAATTTTGCATGAAATGTAACAGCGTATATTAGGTTTGGTCCTGGGAAATTAGACAGAGTAAAACAGGCTCATTTAACACTGCAGTATGCAGACTGTAAATTACACTTGGATTGCAGTTTAATAATTAAGGGAGGAAAGCTTCCACTTAAATATGTATTTGTATTATTTATTGAATATATTTCACTTTCATATGATACCAACAAATGTTCCTCGCCATCTATTTAGAACTTCAGCATCACAGTCCATATGTTATTCAAACTATGTTGCAGCACAAGATATCATCTAAGAAACATTCCCCAGCTTGCTAGATCCGGTCTACTATTTGCAGGTTCAGAGGAGGGCCGGCTCCCACTGCCTGTGGACCAGCATGCCCTTGTGGCCCTTAATGACATTAGTACAGCTGTATTGTTCAAACTTGCTGGAAGACCAGTATTATCACAGTTATTTACAAAGACTGTGTTTATGAATCACAGCCAAGGTAGAATGTCTATTTCTGTAAACCTCTAAAAGCTGTTTGTAACGGACTGTGTCCACTAGACAGGTCTAGAACCCTATGGCAGAGGGCAACAAAGCCCAAAGATGTCAAATCTAAAAGGAACAAGCTGGATCGGGGTCAGGCAGTCTGGGGCAGGCAGCAAACAATCACAGGTAGTGATGGGAAGTTCGGATCAAAAAGAAGTTCGGATTAAAGTCAATCGGATCATTTCGACTCGTTCACTGAAATGATCCGATTCATGATCCGAATCTTCGGATCACTCAGTGTGACTCACAGGAGTTACTGTTTTCCAGTAACTCCGTGCAGGCACACTAACGATTGGCCCCGCCCCTTTCATTACTCAATGAACCCTCCTGCCTGCCTACACGAGTGATGTCAATGAAGGCAGAGCGTCGTTCAAAGATTCGGATCTTACAGGGATCCGCATCTTACAGTGAAAAGTCTGTAAGATCCGAACCTTTGAACAACTCTCTGCCTTCATTGGGATTCGAATCATTCAGAGAATATCACCATACTTTTATAAATAAATACATTAATAATCACTGCCCCCAGGATTTACATTCCTCTTTACCTGCAACTGCACCTTAAGTTAACTTTATTAAATTAATTAAATTAACCCTCAGCATTAAATTAACCCTTAACACCCCATCAACCATGACTGCCCCTAAAATTAACCCTTAACACCCCATTAAGCATAACTGCCCCTAAATTAACCCTAAACACCCTGTTAAGCATAACTGTCCCTAAATTAACCCTAAACACCCCGTTAAGCATAACTGCCCCTAAATTAACCCTAAACACCCCATTAAGCATAACTGCCCCTAAATTAACCCTAAACACCCCATCAATCATAATTGCCCCTAAATTAACCCTAAATACCCCATTAACCATAACTGCCCCTAAATTAATTGCATGTACTCCAGATAAATTACCTAATAAATTGGTATGGTTGATGGGGTCTTTAGTGTTGATTTATGGGCAGTTATGCTTAATGGGGTGTTTATGGTTAATTTTGGGGCAGCTATGGTTGATGGAGTGTTTAGGGTTAATTTCTGTCCAGAACACTGTTAATTAGGTTATTTAAATATCTGTGGTCATTCCGCCAGACGAACTACTATTACAAAAAGTTTAGGGAGAAGAAAGTAGAAATAACTGAAGCTGAGAGCTTTAGATCAGATATTGTCAGTCAACAGAAGGTTCACTTCACAGGTCTGACAAAGGCAAAGCCTAACCAGTGAAGTGTGACAGTGAAGTAGATTGTGCTGGACAGCAGGTCATCGATAAATCTGCCCCAGTGCACATCTACGTTTTACTGAGCTTTTAGATCAGTTTAATTAGAGACAACTGAGGTTTACAGACAACGGACTTCTGCCAGCTATTCAGAGGTGTTTCCCGTTCCATTAGAATGTTAAACTCTTTAATCAACAACCACCGAATGGCAAGAATTCACGTGAGTGTCAGTAGTTTTGATTTATCGAGAGGGGGTTTTGTGCATCAAGGTGTATAGATGAATAATGTGTGTGTGCGGGAAATACAGTAAATCTATAGATTAAAATATCTTCTCACCCATACAAATTATGCAATTTAATTGTTCCACCACCATAAAAAGTTATTTTCAGGGCAATGCCATGTTGCCATCTTGTATCTTACACCGACAACCCAATTGCTTTTTAGTAGAAGTAAGCGTTGCTTTAGAAGTACCCCGCATTATGGGTTCCCCGGATTCCCCAACAGCATACTACTGATCCAGAGAGTCAGTAATTCCTTTAGTCCCCGCACACATATACACATATATACATATTCACACATACACATGTACACACAGTACTAACTGCATCCTCCACTTCCCTCTTGTGACCTGCATTGGTCTCATTGGGTCCCGATTAGATCACCGCTGCGAGGGATATAATATTTGGACCGTCATGACGCAGAGGTCCTGGAGCAATTGCTCTGTGTGCTCCGCCATCAATCCAACCCTGTTCATGAGTGTCACATGTAAAATTTTGAGTTCCATTAAAATACAAGATAGTATATATGTATCAATAACTTACCTCACATCATGTTAAAATGAGCACAAACTGATTGCATATGAGTATCATTACCCTACCAGGTCTTTTTAATATTTTGTTAATTTTTAATGGTAATATATATGTCGGCTAGGAAGTTATAAGACCTGTATCCCATTAAAAGGAAACTTCAGAAAGTTAGACTCCAATGTGAAATGCCATAGGACCTAAGCAACCTTAGGTGAAGCAGCAAACATTCATGAAATCAGGCAAATGGACCAGAAACTGGTACAGACCCAAAATGTGGATTAGTTAAAAAAACTTGACATAAGGTAGGTCAAAAACAGGAACCAGGGAAAGCTGAGTTAACTGGGAAAGTGGTAGGAGAACTGATTACTGAAATGAAGGCGAAGCACGCTTAAATACCCATTTAACAGGTTCCTGATACCATAATGGGTAAAATGGGATACCCAGACTGAAACCCTCCAGAAAAAATGCTTGCAGTTCTTAGAATATATAAATATATTCTGGGGGAAAAATGTGGAAATTACAATTGAACAATAAAAAACCCATAAAAATAACCCTCTCTCTAAATGCATTGACTAAAATTATAATGCACTTTTCTGGATACTTTTCATCTGTTTGATGAACTACACTTTAATTTCCCTTCATTGATGAGGAATGAAATCGGAACACCCAACTGCATATGTTTATCTTATAATATGGTTTGCTTTTAATTTCTGCACCTTAATTATACAACCAAGTTATTAATTTTAAATAATTAAAACATCAGAATTCCTCTACCAAATCCATTATAGCTGAGCTAATGTTTTGACTAAATCCAATATGCAACTTTTCATAAATTGAGCAACAATTATTTTATTCAAATGTTAATGGACACGTCAATTAAAGGTGCTCAGAATACTTTGGTAAAATGCAGCTTCTTCTGCTTCACACGGCTTTGTAAATGGCAAGCATTAAGCTGAAGACTATCAGAAATATTTTCACCAAACTCCCACAGTATGATGAAATACGATGTTGTTTTGGGGGTATTTTTCTGTAGTTTTCCCCATGATCTTCTGAGCAGTTCCAATACAGTTGAGGCTCCACAATGTTGTAGCATTGGTTGGTATATTGCTTTTTTGAGTTATCTCCTCTGGAATTTCCATTAAAGCTCAGAAAGCTCACAGCTCGTACCCCACATGTCCTTGAATCCAGTTCAAAAGTATTTAAAAGCTCATTGACGTATTGTTTACTTTGGTTCAACGAAGAAACGGCGAAGGCTGTTGGCTGGTGAGTCTTGGCAGGGGCTGAGATCGTAGAATTGCGCTCTACCGACATCAGTTTTTTGAGGGCAGACAAATTGTTCTTTCTAGCACCACCAGCATTTTGTAGAGACGTTTTTTCTTCGTTTTCCACCAGAGTTGAAATAAAATCGGTTAGTTTAGGCTTTAGTGTTACTGGTGTCCATGAATGTCCTACAAAAAGTAACATTATAATATGCTGTCAACAAACAACCAGATAAGAAGGGGTAGGATGAAATCTATATCAACATGAGGGGAATTTATGTCTATCTGTATATGGCATCCAGATCAAGGTCACTCACACTCAATTTGAACCTATCCTCTTTTTCCACCATATTAATATCCACTGTGTTTGTGTGTTGCAGGTGAGATGATGGACGCTAGACACTAAGGGTGACTAAAGGATCCTCATGCAAACAAACCCTGTAGGACGCTAATGTTAAAATGCACCTGTCTAAACAAAATTATGTTTATCAGTGAGCTATATATTATGCTGAGCAATTTCCAAAATAACGTGCAAAAAAGAATTATAAATTCTACCTACAAACGTAGCTCAAATCAGGTGAATTTGGAAGTCCAAACACCCTACAAGTCTTATTTGAAATGTGCAGTAGTAGCATGTACAGACCAGAAAGTGGATTTACAATAAGAGACAAAAATCTTAGCAGTTAAAAAAGTGATAAACATGGATATATGTTCACGGAAACCAAACCACCCTTCTTTCCAAATGCTAAACAAGCTATAGAGCTGATTTATTAATACAAAGTTGCTGATCTCCCCCTGGCATCTATTTACCTGATACGGAGATCTGATACTTGGACCATCCATTTCTTTTGATCTTTTTGACATAGCGTACCATGATTTTGTGGCAAACCTCATGGATCTTGTGCTCTCAGCTTTCTCACTGTGCTGGGAAAAGAATTACGCTGATGGCCTTACTAGTGACATCATAAATGTCAGTGTCATCGTAAACTCACAGAGGAACCTGCCAGGGAAAGGTTATGCTTCAATTTTCTGGATTAGGAAACATCTGATGTTTGATTGGACAAAGGTGGTTTGTCCTTTAGTAGAAAAACATTTTCAAATAAGCATCTACAGTTACATGGCAATAATGTATATAAAATATAATAATAATTATAACAATAATATATAGGTCATAAGTCTTTTTTTATATAGTTTATATATTTTATGGTATTTTAGAATTCATCTTACCACTATGGTAGAATAAAATAGTTTTATTTTTTAACTTTAAAATGCAAAAGTTCTGTTCTTTGCTATGTTATGAATTTAAACATTACAAACAGTGATGTATCCTGCTGTAGGCTAACTAGGTATGAGAGTTATTGCTTCTCAACCTCCCAACTTCTACCCCCAGTGAATCGGGGAACCAGAATAGAGCTGTTACACATGCGCACAACTCCGGTCCTGAAACCCGCTGTCCCACTGAGTTCTACCTCGAAATGCAGGACAGAGGTAGAGCTCGGCAGGACAGCGTGATAGAGTGGCAAAAGCAGGACAGTTGACAGGCATGTGCAAATGAGCGAGTGGGAAAAACAGTGTTTTTTTTTTTTTTTTTTCAATATGATTGTCTTATATTCAGGCCTCTTCTTTTTTCTTATTACGATTTTGGGTGGTCGTCTTATAAATGAGTAAATACAGTAGAACATAGCTCTTGTGCTTCATTTAGAACTGCCATCCAATACATTGCTGTGTTGAGATCTCTCTATCTAAAGTACAATTCAACTAGTGGCAGCTCAAATTGATTTTAGTCATAGGGGATTTAATGTTTTATAGATGCTATATTTTATGTACTTTATATATTTATATATATATATATATATATATATATATATATATATATAGTGAAAAAACTATTGCTCTTAAGCATGCTGTTCTAGGACAATAAGGCCTAGGTACAACAATCCGGGGCAACTAACTATACCTGCCTGCCAGACCCAGCTAAGCCAGGTTCTGCAAAACCTCCTCCAGACCGCACACATGGAGCCAGGCAGATATACTTGGGAACTTTCTGGCTCCGGCTACCTGGAGCCCTCCCCTTGCGGTATGCGGGTGGGCAGTCCCGCTGACATCACAGGCAGTAACGCTGATGTCATTGGGTGGTCCAGCTAATGTCACTATGCGCTGTGGAGTTTCCCCGCGGTGGCCCAGAGAAGAGACGGTTCATATAATGTTTAACCTGAAAGCATTATACTTAACTTATACCCTTTACTCACGTAAGAAAGTATAATGTATCACAACTAGAACATTTTGTCCTTCATATTTCTTTTTATGTGTGTATATGAGTTATGACATTTTCTTGTAATCAAGCGCTTACTGCTCTTTAGTCTACAAATGTTTCCATTTATTTTCTTAGAAAGGTTAAGATATTTCGGAACAAAAATGGCTAGTATTTGTAGAAAAGAAAACCTTAAAGTCTTGTTTATATTCCATGTACATGTTTTTAAAAGGAAAGCAAAAATTAAAAAATGCAGGGCATCTTCTTAGGACAAATGAAAAAGAAGTCAGACTTGGCCCCAGGTTTTTCTAAATATATATTTATATATTCCAAATCAACCACATTCAACAATTAAATGGTGTGGGTTAGGAGTCGGACTACAAATCATCTCACCCATTTCTACTATTGCTCCAAGGTGGCTAAGGCGTTTCTCATCAGGTAATAGGAATATGATGGTAGTGTAAATGCAGCATTATTGTTTGTGTTCAGGGACATACCCCCTCCAATATTTCATCCGGACACCTTTGTTGGGGAGTGTGGCAAGTGTGAGGCCAGTGGCCACCCTTACTGGCCCATTTTACAGGAAAAGTCTCTTCCTAGAATCCAGCTTCAGAGTATTGCAAGGTGGCCTCATGAGAACTACAATGGATGTCTAGCCTTCAATAGATTGGTTTTGCAGTTCACTGGTTAATGGAAATCAGAGGATCTCCCCAATGGACCCTTGATCTCCTCTGCCTGCAAAAGCGGGACAATAGAGCAGCTACTTGAGACAGTGGCTGAAAATCAGGGCTGTTGGGAGGTATGCAATGGTGGGGCTACCTACAGGTCCAGGGGACCCCATAGATAAGAGAAGAAAGCCATGTAGAACTGTGCTACAGATAAGTGAGAAGATGTACTGGAGAAGGGGGTTGATAGATGGGTGGGAAAAAGAGAGCAGGAGAAAGACCCAAAAGGTCACTTTAATGATGAGAGTATACGCTAGTGAATTATGTTTCTCTACTATAGGAACTTTTCACTGTCCTTTGGGTCACAACAGTCCCCCCACATTAAATTTGTCTTAAATGTGTAAGAAAAATGTTTCCTTTATTAAATTAAAACATTTCAAGTTCACACTTTATATTTACAGTTTTGGTGTCAATGGTTTAGTCACTAAACAGAACTTTGTGAGGGAGTTGAGGTGAGATTTTAAAGCTCCGTAATTTAGCCATATTACAGGGCCTATGCGTGTGAGAAACCAGCCATAGACAAAGACTTCAGGTATTGATGTAACATAATAGCCTAACGTCCTTGTGATAGATATTTCCAGTGATGTATCGCCTGACATATGACGCTGCCAGGTTTATTTACAAGATAGTTTATCTACCTGTCATCCGTTAATTGTTGCAAATATTAGCACTTAAATGGTAAAGTGGAGATGAAATTGAGAACACACGTTTATGATATAAGGCCATCAGTAAATGTGCTAAGATCAAGGCTTTGTGTGATTGATATGCCTCTGGTGTAGATGTGATTTATGATCGTTTCTGATAAGTGGGTTGTCAAAGCAAAAAAATACATTTCTGGGATAAGTGTATCATTTATCTTGATGGGAAGTTTGTCAATTGGAATAATTTATCCTAATAGTAAGTGCACGGTTGAGTGGAAGCCTGTAATCTTAAATCAGAGTCGCAGAATATTAGCAGGTATAGTGTCAGAGATACTCTCCTAGATAAAGTGCCTTTCAGGGTTCAGACAATGTTACAGCACACTATTAACGATAAATAAAAGAGCAAAGAGTCAATGGAAATATACAAAATAAGAAAGCAATGGTTAGAATCTCTACAAAAAGGAAGCCATTTTCTACCAAATCACAAAACCATCAATGTCACACATTTGTTTAGGCTATCAGTCATAAATTTACTGTTGGTTTTAACTAAATATTCGACCATAGTGAATTATTATATAGCATACAACTTCTAAAAGACTCTGGGTGTGATTATGTCCTTGTTTGTGCTCCATAGCGGTAGCAAAGCAAGTTCTAGAGATTAAAATATCAACTTTGATGAACAACCAGGAGTTAGAAGCATGAAGATGAAATCATTTTGTTGGTGGAAATATAACTAGATTGGAAGATGTTAAAACACTAAGTGATTCTGGTACAAAATTTGAGAAGTGTGGTCTTATCACCATAACAATCAATGGAATTGACAAGAAAATGTAATGGGTTGCTATGGTGATGCTGCATAACACAATATGCTTTTTATATATAACTATAGAAAAATGAAATTAAAAAAATAATAATAGATAAAACAAAAAATCAAAATGGAAGCAGCAATTTGTATGCAGTGAAATGTCAACATCCATGAACATAAGACCACAAGATGAAAATTGGGCTGGAGTGGAAAACTTACTGAGTAGAAAAACCGTTATAACAGTTAAAAATGTTAACATAATATACACTTGATACGCTCAACTGAATCAGATAAAGCCACTTTTTATTTATCAACCACTCCACATAGATGTAAGTAGAAGGGGTGCCATCTTCAGTACATAATGGAACTGTAAGTACAAACTAAACAGCACGGACCCGTATAAAAACCAATTGTAATTTAAAACAACAACAACAACGGGTGTTTTTACAGCACACTAGCAATCCTCCATTCATACACTGAGACTTCTTTAAAGTCTTAAAAGTATTTAAACGATGGTCAACTTTAGTCCCTATATCTAATAATGTTCATTTTTCAGGAATGGAAGAGGTTTATGTTAGAAGCTAATAGGATTTTGGTGAAGACGGATCTTGAACATGTTGATTGCAAGGAAATATTTTCAACAATCTTTAAAATATAGTAATTGTAAATATTTTTGGCAGAGGGAGAAGCATACATTATAAAGTTGCTTATTCCACACTCTCAGGGTTGCAAATACTGATAGGACGGTACACTTAAAATGTAAATTATAATGATATCAAGGATAATTATACTATTTAACTGTAATTACAGCCTAAATTATCGTAAAACAGTTTTAGATCATTATAGATGTGAGTCATCATAAAACTGTAACATTACAGACACTGTTTTCTTGAGAGAAACATAGAATTTGACAGCAGATAAGAACCATTTGGCTCTTCGGGTCTGTCCAATATTCCAGCTATAAAGACCCTTAATCAGTCCTTGGTCTCGTTTTTTTTAGATAGATTTATGCCTATCCCATGTATATGTAAATTTCTTAACTGTATTAACCACTACCACTTCTGCTAGGAGGCTGTGCCATTTTCTTAACACCTTATCAGTAAAGCAAGACTTCCTTACAATACATCCAAACTCTAACTCTCTCGTTTTAGTTTATGACCACCTCATTTAAAATAAACTTTCGACCTGTACTTTCTTAACTCCCTTGACAGACTTGTGTATACATCCCATTTTGTTAAAAATAAATAAATCTTCTCTCACTGGATTGCTGTAAAGAACTGAGCGCCATAGGTCAACCAGCATTATATCCGCTATGATAGAACGTGTATGAGTTATCTGCTAACTGGACCACCATATAGTAAGACCTGAGGCATGGTTTTAAGCACGCAGAATTCAGACACAGGTTACAAAGGTCTATACTCTCTGTGTTACACAACTTACTGGTATTTTCCAAATAGAATTGATTTAATATTAATACTAACATTTTTAAGCAGCTTACTATTGACTGGTTTGAGAAGGAGATCGGACAAAGATATAGAATGACCACTTTACAATTTACTACACAACACAATATTTCAACAAAGGGTTTTCTGCCTAGAAGGTGATGCTGTAGAGCTGTTATACATACTCTACTCCCGATTAAGTCCATTTAAATAGAATGCCTGTAAATAAAAAAGTTTGGCTCAGCAACCTTCCATGGATTAAGTAGCCAAAGTTACTCAAGATGCAAAATATATTCACAAAGGACAATACACAACTACAACTCTACAAATATCTGGAAAGGTATGGGCCTTCTATCTCCAAACCAAGATATCAACATTCTTGCACCCCAAACCCCATGATTTCAGCAGAACGTCTCCAGATAACTCACATTTACATGAGGTTCCAATAAAGTATATTTTCTGCTGCCAGCGGAGAAATGATTAAGTTATGTATGTAAGAGAAAATCCCACAAACCATGTATCTAGGTATAAATTGAAGGGTAGGGTATCTTTAGGTATTTGCAGTAGGAACATTTTAATATGTGGTAGGAAATAACAGAAATGTTTCCTTTCAACTATTAATAGCTGTTTTTGGCCATTTCTGTTTTTTCTTTTTTTAACTAGTTCATCGAGTAATAGAGGAAAATTTGAGGTTGCTTGTTTTTAACAAATCGGTCCATAATCCACAAAGGAGTCCATAACCCCTACAAAACCTGCTCAAGAGTAAACAGCATCTTCTACATTGTAATCATGCAGGACAATCAGCGTGCAAATGGGTTATTTATTGCACTTTTGTGTTTATACCCCACTTTCAATACATAGTTACCTGAATTATAGTAAATACCAAGATAACTGCATATTTTCTTTCTTTCTATAGTTCTGTTAAAACGGTAAAAAAACATGTTACTAAATGCCTAAAAAGCATAAAAAACATAAAAAGCATTTCTGCTATAAAGGTTCTAATAAAAACAAACATTCCAGCATGTTCGTGGGATTCAGAATTTACAAAACTGTCTCTTGTTGCATTTTTATTTGGACTACTTTATATTTGGTCCTTAGGAGTTTGGACCATGGGCACTGGAATCACTTTAAAAAGCTGCAGGACCACGGGACTGCCTACCTAAACTGTGCAATTTAAACATATTCACAAAATAAAGTAATGCATAAATAACTAATAGCAGGCACCGCCTTCAATTTACATATATGAGCTTTACCTAATTGCATTGACAAAACCTGATATAAACTTCTTTTATCTGCAGACCTAGAGGCTGCCATTCTTCTCACCTATGTGATATGTGGAGTGTCTCTTCTTGAAACACCACACTGACCTGATTCTTATGGGCAAGGCCATCACAAAGTCCATTGCTCTATAGACTTACATTAGGCAATCATTCTATTAGTTATCATAGAGCGGTGGGGTTTAATCAATAAATGAAGAGTTTCAAATATCGTATTCACTATTCATTATAAAGGGTTAACACTGGCAAGTTCTTCAGCAAAAGGCTGCATAAGCCAAAGGGTGAGTAAATCTCGCTTATTTAACTATACAGGACCAGCTAACCTTCTCCTGCAGCTGAAGCTCACTTGAGTTGAACTTTCATAATTTATAGTGAAGTCAAGGAGCAGAAACACAACTCACCTAACAATGCCTTTATGAACCCACATTTAGTAAATGTTCCCTTCGGTTTCCACTTTCTATTTATTTTTTCACATAGGCAAACTCACTTTTTAACACTCCTTCCATCATACTTAAAGTCATCTTGAAAGATTCTGAGGGCCACTGGCGGTCTGTGGACCACAGTTTCCGAACAATTGAGTAATCCCGCTAATTTCCATCCAGTTCCTATTATTTTTCCTCCCACGCAAAGCCAGTCACACTTTTTTTTTGGCAGCCGGCTAGGCATTGAGTTCTGAAACAGCTGACTTGGACTGAGACCATGCACGAAAAATATTCTTTTAGAATGGTGATCTGAACCATTCGGGCCCATCTAGTCTGCTTGTTTTTTTAACAAGACTCAAACCTTAATCAGTCCTTGGTCTTGTCTTAAACTTTATGTCTATCCCATGCTTGTTTAAATTCCCTCACTGAATTACGCTTTACTTTGCCACGATGGGTTAAATTTCCATTGCTACTCTGCTCCAAAGAGTGCATTATGTACACAGGTTTTGTAGATAAGCAGCAAATGTATTTTTTTTCTGCGAACCATTTCAGATTCTTTTGTTTACAAGTGGAAAGCCAGTTCTCCCCTTTGTGTTTGCTATAAATCAGAAAGTGATTTTTAATGGCATCATTGGAATGATTGTGTTCGGAAACTCTCTACAACATCCAAAGATTACTGGGGCGTGAAACCCATTTCTGTAATCTGGATAAGCCATTCTACTGAGAGTGACTGTATATAGTGCATTGGAGGACACACTCTCTATTTCTAAATCCCACGAAGCCCTTCAAACAGGCAGCAAAGGCAATGTTCTGTGCAAAAGAATACCAAACAGTTACACACTGTGAAAATAGAAGATTTGTGATGCCAATTGTACCACTCAGCCAAGGATTCCTGGGTTATGATACAATAGCTAGCTATGCAATTGCATTATTTTTTTTGTGTTGCTTTTAAGCTAATTTACATAAGTTGAATAGGACATAACAGCCTTTTCATTATAAAAGGTCCATACAAATTTACAGTTAAATTAGCTAAATACATTTGCATAAATACACATACTAGGTCATAAAATCTGATCTACACTTTGCATTAAAAATAAAAAATATAGTTAGAAATTAACCTTCAGAATCAATTTATTAAACAATATCTATTACACTAATCCAGTGAAATGGAAAAAAAAATAACTAAAGTATGATGTGAAAATGTGATTTTTTTTGGCATTTTGTACACCTTTTACTTTCCATTTTAATATTAAGTGAATTTATTTGGTCTCTTGTCTATAATAATTTAATGCCGAAATCACACCTGTGTGCTGGATCAAGTCTCTAAGCTCCCCTATAGTCTTATTGCATTATGAATATCAGCACCTCAATGCCTAAAACATGCAAGTACAGTAAGTCCTCACTTAACATTGTTTCATTCAATGTTATTTCTTTATAGCTTTGATACACATTCACTCACTGTCAATGCCTCCCTAACTTCTCCGCTTCTATGTCCCTTCCTCCTTTTCCGCAGCTCTGCTTCTGATCTTGCATCGTCTTGCTCTTCTGTCTACTTTCTTCCGCCTTTATCTGCCCTTTCATTCATGTAAATCAAGGGAGAAAATCATAGCAATCCTAGCTCATTCATAAGCAGATGCAAATACTATAAGTTGATACTTGCATTGTTATCTATATAAATCACTGTGCTACCCACACAGTGTTCAACTGAGTTTTGTGCCAAACATACGTAGTATAATATTTCCTTTGCCAAGTCGATAAAGCCTATTACTCTTGAAAATTAATTAACGATCCAACCTAATTTCTATCCACTCACACTTGTAATGAAACCTAATTGACAAATACTTACTTATGGGGTGAGTTGAATGGCGAGGTAGTGCAGAAAATAGTGCAGACTAGCAAAGAAGTGGTAGTTTAAAATTTGACTTATGAGATATTATACCATAGTTAATTTCAGCTTCATCATATATCACCTTATATAAACGGCATTTAATAATATCAAACCAATTAATTTCCAATCCACTCAGCAACCAAAAAAAAAAACCCAAAAATAATTAGAATCAGGGTGATAACAAAAAGATCACTATCGCTCTGTATTAGTGTATATCAGTATTACTAATTCAACAATAAAAACAATAATTTAATAATGTCTTAAGAGTATTAGTGACATTTTTAATAGATGCATTTAATAGATGCATGTCATTTACAGGTAAAAAATACCTTTTACATCATTGTCATTATTACGGGTTATAAACTGCAGTCTCACAAGCCGTCATATACAATAATGTCATATACTATTTCCCAGAAGAAGGGAATTAGTTCTTCTCTATTGAAGTAGACAAACTTTACCTCTATTCAAGATAATTAAACCATTATATTTACCACCACGTGTTGCTGTGTTCCAACTGGTCCTTGTAGCTATCACTCCAGGTTCAGTGGAAAAAGTAAGTGGGAAGAATTATAACTTTCTTAAAGTTATATATATATGTTAGATACTTAAACGTAATTATTAGAGTAAAATATGGTGCCAAGATCTTGTGATGTTCCAAATTCAATTGTCCTGGGTTTCCAATTGTCAGGGGTTCAATTGTCTGGGGTCCCAAACTTTTAAAAACAGGGCTTATTACCATATTATCCACCTATTGATCATAATTGTGTGTTTTACTCATTATGATTAGGACTTCTTAGCATATTTACCCCATTGATTTTCCATCATTTACCTCTAAGAAATAGCTTTAAGACAATTACATATACATCTGGAATTTGTCCTTGATCACACATATCTCTAGAAGTTACCTCCTAGGTAGTAAATCAGTTTTGGTGGTCTTACAATGTATCCCCCATTCCAATTTACATTCCTAGAGATAAGCAGCTTCTATTCTTTAAATGTTCCCATAGGAGATATACTAATTAAGAAATATTTGCTGAAGCAGCTATATTCATAAAAATTTCTTTGTTCTCAATTACAGAGAGAACAAGGACAAAAAAAAAATCATTTATATGATTAAGGAAAACAAAATGGCTCTGACTCCATTTTGTGTTCACGTAAAATACACAATTATAAAATACTTGTTTTCCAGCCTAAAATATCTGACAAGACAGACCCTGGTTTACACAAGTGTTTCTGTTGCAGCTTCTTCTGTTCCACCTTTCACTATTGTTTTCTTCTGGAGGCGGCAGAAGTTAATTCCATTTCTATGTCAGTAATCTTGTGCCTAGTAATACAACGCATAGGCAAAGCGCACAAAAGAACAGATGTGACAGGCAGGCATTCGGTACTAAACATCAGTCAATATTTAGACTTAAATTAGATTTCTCCAAGATGCTCTGAATATTCAGAACACTGTAATGGAAATGTCAGTATAAATTCGCAGCTTACACCTTTTTTTAAAAATACAAAACTTTGAAGTACTGTCAGTATATCCCGGGCACAGTTTTATAGGTGTCCATTCTTATTACTTCCTAATTGTCAATTCATAGCTGTCAAAGGGCATTTTAATCAACAAATTATTAGTGGAAATTATTCGCAAGCGTTAGGAATTTCAGAACCTGTTTTCAGATGTGACATACACTTTCCCATATTGTTTCACAATGAAATAATCCGCTTTTGATTAGTACTCAAAATAATATTTTTTTTTTCCTGTACAAGTAGGCTATTATTTGTCACGCCAAATAAAATGGTCTCTTGGAAATGAAAAGTTTGTTCTGGAATAATGCATGAAACTTACAGTTTTTGAGTAGCTTATAAAATATGCTTCATTTCCAAAATGTCTGGTTCACTAAATTTATAATGGTCTTGGATGATGTTTCTTACTTGGTTTGTATACCTGAATTACCTTTAGGGTTAGACGTGGATTCGGTGTAAAAGCCTATTGGTATCAGCTGGCTTGATAAGTGCATCGCAGAGAATTTTGGAGAGCTAAAGCTATGACTCTAATCTGCCTTTTTTGACAGGTCATTATTCTTTTCTTGGGGCACGCTTCACTAGCCTGTCTTCCGGGTGCTTTAGAAAAGCTAAATGAACCCTGTGAAATATATATATTACCACAACCAGTACCCACATCCGCAAGATGCAGGGATTAAAAGAAGTTCTGATCCCAAGCAATTTCTTTCTAGTTTTAACACTTCAACTTTGACAAATATTTCATGTTTTCATATTAATCACACTGTATACCTACAGGTTAAAAGAGAAGAGGGATACACAGAATAAAAACCTCAGTTGTGCAGAATAGTGCATTTATGTATATTTTTGTTACATATTTTTCTTAATTATGTGTGTCTGGAACAATTATTATTAGGCAATGTTTTATCTTATATTAGCTGTACCTTAAGTAAATGAAAATAACAAAATTGTACAAAATCTCAGAATTAGAGATGCATTGAAATGTCAAGCAGCAGGTGGTAAGTCCAAGTTGCGCTTAATAAATGTGTGGCAGAGACACGCATGCTTTGCCCCACACATGTAATGAAGGTCTCCACGGTGATCAATATCATTATCTATTCTCCTGCATAGACACAATATCGTCATGATATCTGCATATCTTCAGCTGCATCTTTTCTGTCTATGGTCAGTTTAAAGGCCCATATTGGGCCTAGGTTTTATATATGTGCAAGTCTCTGGTGGTAACCATGGTGATGGGCAGATGCTTTTGTGTTCCATTCACAGACTTTGTGCAGTCACATGATTTTTGGGAACTTGTCACATGCCAACTGGTGGATGATGGGAGCTTCGCACAGGTGTAACGGATGAGTACAAATGCTATTTGTATTTAAGGCGTTTATTTATATGTGTTATTATCGGCATAAAGGTCTGGTACTGATTTACTGACCGGAATGTCGATGCTGTATTCCATTGAATAAATTGTATTCTGCACATATTCAGAAATCCTGTGAATGTGTGTTCATTATCAACTTGTATTGATGGGCTACACAGACTCGGCCAACTGTATGTACATATATACGGTGTGTATATATATATCTATATATATATATATATATATATATATATATATATATATATATATATAATTTTGTAATAGATGCATGTAAACACAGTAGTAAGTCCATAAATCAATATTGGATGCTCTATACACATTCCTCCGTCAACCGGTGCAATATAAAAAAGTGATATATAACATTATTATTACCTTTTATTTATATAGCGCCAACAGTTTACGCAGCGCTTAATACAATACGTAGGGGTAAGACAGGACAAGAATTGACAGACTAAAACAAACAGATACATTAGGTGGTAGAACTCCTGCTCGCAAGAAGACAATCTTAAGGGAATGGGATGACAAACGTAAGGCACAGAGAAAGGGTGAGAGGTAGTGCGGAGTTGCATCAGTGACAGGGAAGTTCTAGAAACGAAGATGGTGCGGCTTCTCTGAAGAAATGAGTTTTGAGATGTTTCTTGAATGTTGGGAGGGAGGGTGAATGCTGAAGGCTCGGTGGAAGTAGATTCCAGAGATATGGGGCAGCCTAAGTGAAATCTTGTAGACAGGAAAAGGAAGAGGTGATAAGCAAGGAGGAGAGCCTTAGCCCATGGGAAGAACGTAGGGATAGAGAAGAGAGTAACATATGTTGGAATATGATTTTCTGTTGTAAGTGTTTGTACATCACTGTGAAATATGCATAATACTCGGCTTGATACATAAATGAGTTGATTCTACTACCACGCAAACTAATTAAAGTGTCAAGGCTGCCAAAGGCTCCGTTTACTATTCTGCAGCAACCATATGCCAGGATTAACATGCAGTAAAACACCGCTTCTTGTGTTTTTTGTTATAGCAATGGGAAGAGACTGTTTGTTTGCTACCATATTACAAGTCATCAAAGATAATGTGTGATACTTTGTATTAGATACTTTGTATTAGACCCCCATAAAAATATATTAAAATACTAACAACCATTGCTGTGTTTTAGAAGTCATACACATTTGCAGCAACTTGCAGCATAAATGCTTACCCAGGTCGGTTATCCCATGTAGTTTGTGGCAGGGTACTGCCAATGTATAGAACCCAGATTTTGACCCAGGTTTGCTGTCCAAATGCCTGAACCCTCTCTATTATCCATAGTTAAATCCGAACTGAACATTTAGTACACAAAATAATGCAGAAATCACTGTTTACCAGCTGCAGTGATGGGCTGCTCCAGGGAGAGGGGGGCAATTGTTCCCTGGGCCAGACCTAAGGTCTTCACAAAGGAAAGGTTCGATCAGAAGTATTTTGTAACAGCCCAGAGAGGAGGGAAGGCAGTTAGAAGGAAAGCTTTGCAGGTGAGATAAGGGGTTGAGAGAGTGTATGTTTGTAGGTATGTATTTATGTATGTATGATAGTGTTTTGTGAGCAGAAATATGTAAATGTGTGTGGGCATGAGTGTGTATGTGTGTGTATTAGCATGTATATATGTGTAAGTGTCTCAAAGGTAGTGTGTTATCATGAGTATGTATATGTAAGTTTGTGTGAAAGTGTATGAGCGTGTATGTTTGTGTTAGAATGAATGTGTTTGTGTATTAACATGAATGTGTGTTAACATGAATGTTATATCTGAGATCAGAGTCATCTAAAGAAATGCTCATCTATAGCAAAAGCAATTTGCTGATTATCAGACAGGGCTTTGAAAGCTAGTGGGTTCCTAGCTGTTTTACTATCTTTAGGATCACTGGGCCGAAAAATTGGTAGGGTTTTCTCCTGTCTATGTTTAAGATTGCTGGTATATTCAGGTTCCCTGTCCTGAATTTTGACTTTTTGAGGCATGAGGTTTGTAGCAGTTTTTTTCTGGGCAAAATGATATTCTGTGACCACTCTCCCCACAATAAAAAGTCTTTTATACATTTCCTCTTTGGTAAGAGGCTCACATTTAAAGCTTTTCTTTGGAATTTTCTTACACTTGGACACAGTTTTGGACTTCCTATCACTAGCATTGTTCTCAAGTATGTTCTTCACAGATTTGCACATCTTTAGCAGACACTCAGCCAGCAACTCTAACACTGAGGTTATCCCCGCAGACTCCTTACTGTGGCCTCCTGTCACAACCCGAGCAAGGAAGTCAAGGAGAAGCCTAGGTACAGAGCATACTATGGACTCTGTTTGTACCCCACGATGCATGACTAATGATTAGAAGGTATAAACAGGGCTGGATAGTACAGGCAGGACTGCAGAGTACCTAATGGACTGGTAATTGCAAACAGGACTGGTTAGCACAGGCAGGACCGAGTACTTACTTAGAAAGGACTGTGCACCATGGCAGGACTGCGACTTAGCCAGGCTGGCATAACAGACTGGAAGCTCACAGCCAGGGCAAAAGCTGCATAGTCATCAGGAGAAGGCATCTGGAAGGAACGCCCTCAGACAAGGCACTTGGCTAAATGGCCTTTTTTTAAGTTCTAACTTTAATATGAAGTCTTCATGAGTGGGTCTATAAATGAAGCATAAACTGTCCCTGTTATGGAGACCATTTCATTCTCTGTATTGTTTTGTGTGACAAATAAGCACATTTTTTAAATATCGTATTGCTTACTGGGCACAAAAATATTTATTTTTGATTGCCATGGCCAAAGCTAAAAAATAACATGTCAACCCAAAATGATGGAAATTAATAGACAATTTAAAATAGTCCACCTGAATCTCTGTTATTGCCACGTGTTTGTGAACTTTTGGAAATTTTCACCGTGGTCATTAGCATGCCTTTGTTTTTTACTGGGAAAAAGGATAAAAAAATAACCAAACTAACAAAAACATAAAATCTGTCTTTGTATATTTATTCAAAATTATATATATATATATATATATATATATATTAACCCCTTGATGACAATTGACGTGGCAGGCAGGTCACGGAAATACATGGAGGTTAACAAGCTCAGCTGGTGTTGCTACAATGCCTCGACACCAAGGCATTCAGCAACACCAAAAAAATGTAGGGGCCCCTGTACGACCACTCCTAGGAGCGATCCTGTTTACCATATTGAAAGGCTATATGCCTTTCAATTATGGTGGCGCCCCAAGGCTAAAAAAAATAATGGTTAGGTGATGATCAAGCATCGCCTCCTTAGCTCAGCCAGTATTGCTGAAGTGCCTTGATCTAGAGGCATTCAGGGACACAAATAAAACTCAAATCAAAATGCCACCTGTTAGAGGCACGCTGCCTCTAGGAAGATGACGACGCCCATTCAAAATAAAAGAGTTTACATGTACTACAGCCAGCCATGCAGGTCAACGGAGCCCAGCTCACTAATCAGTAAGTGATCAGTAAAACAACATTAAAAATATTAAAAATGTAAAAATAGTTAAAAAGTAAATCACAATGTAATGCAATTTCAAAATAAAAAGACCCTAGTGATTTCACCATGACATAAAAAAATAATATTAAAAATAAAAAAATTTATGAGCAAGTCAAAAAATCTCCTCAAAAATCCTGGCATGGAAAGAATTAAAATACCAGCATTTAAAATATCCTAGGGTGGCTAGTTCTCAAAAATAAATGTTGATGGGGGAAAAATTAATTGCCTGGTTTCAAAGATGTCTCAAATAGGTCTAGGCGCAAACTAACCAGATGTCAATTTAAAAAAAAAAATGTGTGCCTCCCAAATGTGATCTTTTAGCCCCCCAACAGCCAAACATATGAATGGTAGTATCACTGTATCCAGGGGATGTTGCTGAACACATACTGGGTTGTTTGACAGTTACATATATACCAGGAGCTATAAATCCATACCTGAAATACTATGTATGTGAAAAAAACACCAAAAAATGACTTCCACAAACTTTAACAAAGGCTGGTGGTAAAATTAGTGCATGGAAAGAGTTTAAATACCATAATTTGAAATGCCCTGGGATGTCTAGTTTTCAAAAATATATGGTTTGATAGCGGTAAATTTAACTGAACGGCTTCAAAGATGTCCCATAGAGGACATGAGGTTTTGAAATAGCAATACGCTACTTGTACTTACTGGCCTATAACTTGCAAAAAATTGGGTATTCTACACTCAGGACAAATATTAGAATCTACTTAGAAGGTTTTTTCATTTCCTTTTGTAGATGACTAAAATATTTTTTAAATTTTTCATCATATTTTATATATATATATATATTATAGTAAATTAGATATGTTTAAAATAATGGTATCTAAAGAAAGCCCTTCTTGTCCTGGAAAAACAATGTATAATTTGTGTGGGTACAGTAAATGAGAGAGAGAAGGAAATTATAGCTAAACACAAGCACCGCAGAAATGTTAAAAGAGCCATTGTCACGAAGGGTACAAAGGCTGTAATAGCCTACTGAAAAACAATAAAGAAAATAATATAAAGATTTTTTTAATTATTTACTTCTGTTTCCAGGCAATAGCAAAGCGAAAAATGTCAATAAATTGTTAAAGCAGGAGTGGTTATTGAAACCGCAAAATATTTTTATCATGTGCAACCATACTGTACATCATAATCTAAGAGAGTAAAGCGCAGAATCTCAAAATAAGCATTAAAGATTTTTTTCATGTAAGCTGTACAAATACTTAAAATAGTTTTATATCTGTCACACTTAACTATATCAACCTTAATTGATAAGCATCTTGACTTCATGAAGAACAATTTTTAAATCGGATCATCAGATATCTTAAATATCTTCCTGAAGTTGTAGATTAAAGAAGAGCAAAATACTGTGAGGCATACAACTAAAAATAGGAAGGTTCTGGTTGATTCCTAATTTTTTATAACACCAAAAACCAACACTAGCCTGCTAAAGAGAGTTAAGCTACATTTAAATATCTGTTCCACCAATCGATATTCTTATTTTCCCCTTTTTTGGGGAAGGGGTGGTCAATTGCCCACAAGCCTCCACAAATTGAAGATTCTGGGTAAATAATAGACTTGTGCATTCGTCTTCGGGCGAACATGAAAACGAACACAAAGAGTGCGTTTTCGTGTTCGTTCCGAAGACACGCCGAAGAGAATACACTACCATCAACCATTGGCAGACGAGCCCCCTGCTGACGACCAATAGAGTTGCTCATACGGACATTTAAACTCCTGGCGCCAGAGCTGCTGCGGTACGCATTAACCCCGTATTAACCCCTTAACCGGAAAAAAAACGAAGAAAAACCGAACACGAAGAATGTCCACGAATATTCGCCCGAAGACAGGAACAGGCGAATATTTTCCCCGAAGACGAGCACGAAGACGAACACGAAGAGCCCCCTGGTGCCCAAGTCTAGTTAATAACCATTAAATAAGAGGCCTTGCCAGCACTGACTTTGTCTAATGACAGGACAATGCCTTCACACACACTGCTTCTACCCAAGAGAGGACACAGCCACAAACTCCAAACTATAATCCTGGGCTGTCACCATCTCTATTAGGCCCAGCCATCCATCCACGATAAGAGGGCATCAGTACCTCCTGTGATCTAGCATTGGGTTGTAGCAGCATTTCTCTTAATCAATTCACCGTGTAGAAGTGGTGATCCTTTTGCCACAAGGAAGCAATTGGAAACAGACAATGATTCCTACGACATTTAATGTTACTATCGGAGATGTATAGGCACTAGGCAAGAAATAACAAAAGGTAATTGGTCAATAAACCCTTATGTGGGGCATGCTATTTACAGTATGTAATATTCTGTATGGAAATGTGATATGCAGAGAACAAATCCATTAGAGGTTAATCAAATTGAAACATAAAAAGGACTGACTTTTATGTCGGTGTTTGTTATGGGTATACCTACTGAAAATATAATAGGAATTTTATATGGATATTACCTTACAATGTCCCAGAACACATGCTTGTACTAGTGATAGTGTTCAGATACCAGTTTGGGCATCTAAACCACAAATAAAATATTCATGCACTTAAAATAGATTACTCGTGAGAAAAGCCTTAGAGAAATAGGGAAACGTTACTGCAAGTAAAACAGTTGTGTTGATTCTCGGTTCTTTATTTAATGCATTGTTTTGTCAAACTTCTTTTTTCTGTTTAACTTTTAGAAATCTTTTTTTTTCTTTTTTTTTTTTGCTGGATCCTTAAACCTTTTCTTCTTTGAAGTATCTTTGTTTCTTCTACGTACGTGATGTATATTTTCCGGCAGCTGGTCAGTATTTTTGCAAGTCTGCCACGTTGCAATGACAGAAGCATGTCGAAGCCCAGATGTGTAGAAGAAAAGAATATCGCATCTGGGATTCTAAATGTAGGCGGATACCTTACCGTGGAATACAAAATAGCATATTGGCATAGACATCTATCCAAAACACACACATCTGGAAACGATTAAATGCGTGGTAAAACATTGGATTATTACTGCTTAAAAATCCTTTAATTGGTGAGAAAGAGAACGTTGTTTATGTCGCAGTTAAATTAGAAGCATTCCAAAGTATGTAAAAAGAAGTGACCTCTAGTAACACTTTACACGATCTTAGCTCTCAGGTTTCAAATGTCTCTCTATGTTTAATACAGACAGTTTAAATATCAAAAAAATATTTATTGTTGTAAAATGATGCCAATGTCTGCATTTTCTTTGGATTATCTGTGAGACACCCACTAGTACTTTTGATTGAGAACATATTTTATTAATATATGTAAATTCCCATGACCTGGAGGCTATAACTCCCATACTGTAATGTCTACAGGACTAAACCAGGGAAGGGTTGCATGTAAATCAGCCTGGACCTTTTCTTCCACTGCATTTGAATGGATGATCATTAAAAAAATCCTGTAATTAAAGATCTTTAAAAGGCTGATAATTTTCAGTGTTATAGATTAGGAAGGGTAATATTTCATACATGTCCAACCCATTTATTGTGGGTTTACTTGAAGAAATATACTCTGTTATGATATTCCCAGCAAAACTAACTAAACAGATCCGTCTTCATTAATCTGGTCTTGACAAAATGACCACTGGATAAGATAGAAGAAACCGAGAACAAGCTGATCGAAGGGGAAGTTGAGACATTGACAGAAAGCGTGTGAGAGACAGTAAAAGAGAGCACATGAGTGAGAATGTGTGAGAGTGAGAGCGTGTTAGAGAGTGAGAGACAAAATTCTGAGCTTCCTGCTTCGTTTTTGTTTGTTTCCTTGGGGCCCTCTTCATTTGGGACATTTGTGCGAATTGACAAATTAAACAAAACTTAATAAAATAAAAATTTGTACGAATCCAAATGCACACGTCTAGTTTCCATGGCCGAAGAGCTGCACACAAACCGCAATGTCAAGCTTAAGCTGGAGTACTGCCACTGGAGCAGTATAAATTAGACTTGTACATTCAGATTTGTACAAATTGCAAGTTTACTGAATATGGTAAATTTGGCGATTCATACAAAGCCACAAGAATAAGACCAGACCCCCCATGAATCATATTAGGCAAAAAGCTCCGAATTTTTGTGTGAAGTTTGTGGGCCCACATTCACTCACACTCTCATTTCCGGTCACTCTCTCTTTCATGCTCTCTAAATTTTCCCTACCTTCTCTACTGACCACTTCTGCTGTCACGCCAATATGTGTAGTGCATACTTTAATGTGCTATCTGGTAGAGTATAGGACTTATCTGCCCAACAACCGATTCCTATGACGTCAGGTTGCCTCCAACTAGTCTGCAGAGCAGAAACTAACGGCTCGTGGGGCACGGTCACATGATCGTGGCAGCTCACGAAGCTTGGTCACGTGATTGCGGGAGCCTGTGGTCGCATTGGTGACATCACTGAAGCTAGGAGACTGCCCATACTGTATGGGGACCGTATGGGGAAGGCCCTTTTCTATTTCAGCATGACTGTCCCCCAGTGCACAAAGGAAAGCCCATAAAGACATGGTTTTATTAGTTTGGTACAGAGGAACTCAGGTGGCCTGCACAGTGCCCTGACCTTAACCCCATAAAACATCTTTTGGATAAATTGAAACATCGACCGCGAGCCAAGCCTTCTAACATTAGCGTCTGACCTCACAAATGCTCATTTGGCTGAATGGGCACAAACTCCAAAATCTTGTGGAAAGCTTTCCCAGATGAGTGGAGGCTGTTATAGCTGCAAAGGGGACCTGCATATTAATTCCCATGGATTTGGAATGGGATGTCCAGCAGGTTCAAATAGGTGTGATTGTCAGGTGTTTTGGTCCATATAGTATGTATTGTGTACATTACACAAAAATTGTCATATTGATCCCTGGGTTGATAGAAACCAACCTATTACAAAGATACACACTATATTACTGTAATAGCAGCAACAATATACAGATTTTAGGCTTTAATGTCACTGTAGTTTGGAAAATTGATGAAACCTCTATTATCCAGTCACAATTATTTACAGTTAAATAATTAAAGCAAATGTATTATTTTTCAAAGGTAGTGCTAAAAAAGAGTCCATTCTTCTCTCTTCTACCAGGTTATAAATTCTTATCAGGTTGCAGGCTAGAACGTAAGTAGCGTATAAATATTTGACCATTTTCAATGGTTTGCTGAGTTTAAACAAATTTACAAATTCATCATATTTTTCTGCAGAGTAAATATTTTTTTTTCATATGACTAATCCAACTATGTTACAAAATAAATACAGCCAATTATTTTCAGAAGTGCGCCCAGTTAAGGTGGCTGAAGGTCAGCCTGTCAGTAGGAATGATTATAATTAGTCATCAAGATCAACGCCTTGTTTCAAATGAATAACAAATGTATTTTAATTTTAACTTTATTGTGAAACATCTAGTAAATAACTAATATGCTATACGTGTATGATGGCATCCCTAAAGGTGATAAAAATATATATTTGGTAATAGAAAAGGAATCTGTCATAAAGTGGGTGTTATGACGCTGGGTCCCACTACTGCCAGGCGTTGTGAGGTCTCGAGACGGCGTGCACTTGCCTGACGGCTGCCTTATGCGCAGTCTCATCGAGTAGAGAAAGCTGTGATGCACATCAAGGGAAGGGGCAGGCGAGGTGCCAGATTTTAAAATCCGGAAGGTCCTTTGTTACCTGAGTTGCGATTTGATTCCTGAACATTATTCTTAGACTCCTGGGTTGTTCTTGACCATTCTCTGCCTAGCAATGTTGTACCTTATTTTCCGGATGTGAGTACTGCACCTGGCTTCTCTGATTATCTGCTCTGCGTACCGACCTTGAGTTGGCTGACTCCTTGCTTAGTGTATCAAACCCGGCATCGGCTGACTATCCATTCTACATTACCCACCTGCATACGAATTCTACCTGCATCATTACCTATACAGGTATCCGGCTATTTATACTCAGTGCCTAGCTATACCTGCCTATACCTTCACACAGTTGGGGGCATTAAAGTCCCTGTTTTCTTAGCTTGGTGCTGAAACCCTTGTTAGATTTTTCGAGGCAAAGAACTTGATGTGTGCTTCTGGGCAATGGCAGACATGACAGCGGGGACATGGAGAACATTTACCTTTGATGAGGAAATGCTTACATAGCAACATGCCCAGGATGAATCTTTAGCATGAATTCAACATAATCCCTTATTAATTTAAGTAACCATCACTTTATTAATTGAATCAGAGACCTATAAATAAACATTATTTTGGACCATTTATATTTATAATATACAGCTCAACTGAATGTGGTTGAATTACATTTTCCTTTTCCTGGTTTGTTATAGGCTTATGTTAATATATAGATTATAATTTCTTCATGATTGATGCAATATATGTTTACCTATTAAGATTTAGCGTACTTACACTTTAATTTATAATGTATTAAGTGTACTAATATATATCATACAGCTATAAAGTATGATGGTTAACTGTGTGTATTTGCGCTTTGTGCTTAGTGTTTTGCATAAGATACAGTATGTGTCACGTGGTTATTGCAAAAACTTTGAGTTCAAGGTCTTGCAGATGTCCAATCGTCGTAAACAAATTTGAGTGACATAGTCAAGGTTATACCATGTGGCGATGTCAACTTTTGCCCAAGATAATAGGTATATAAGATGGTGGAACGGTAAGTTTGTGAGGGGGAGATGTATCACATGATTATGTTGCAAATGATTATCTTTATTATACTTATTTTTTGTACACTACTTTATATTATTTCTTGGATTTAAATTGATTGTTTATATGATATATATTAGACTTGGGTGCCGGCCAACTCTTTGGGTTTGTCTTTTTTTGTAGAAGGGGTTAATATGGGGGTTAACGTGTCCCACGTTAACCCCCATATTAACCCCTTCTACAAAAAAACGAAGAAAAAAATGAACACGAAGAATGTACACGAATATTCGTGGAATACGAAAATTATTTCTCGTCCCGCACTACGCAGCAGCTTTGGCGCCAGGATTTTAAAGGTCCGTACGAGCGACTCGATTGGTCGCCAGCAGGTGTACTTCATTGGTTGATGGCAGATGGGCCCCCTGCTGGCGGCCAAATCCTGGTGCCGAAACTTGGCCTGGGGAGACCGCAACTGTGTTTATTGTAAACACAGTTGTATATGTTGTAACATTAAAATGTTTTATGCCACAGTAGATACTATCTTATGTTTACAAGATATTTGACTTATGTTCGTTTCACTTATTTATTTGGCATTATTATATTATTTTTAATGTTCCCCTACATATATTTAATTCAGGGCAATCCTTCTAATAATATTATTCCCTTTGAGATTATGTCAGTTCTGCTGAAAAATTACCTAAAATTTCAAAATATAACATCACATTATCATGATTTTGTTATGAGTATAGTTATCTCCATATTTTATATATTTATTGGTTTATTGGCTAATCTCTTTTAATATGTATTTGCCTTCAAGGTGTCAGCAATGTTAAGGCCACATAGTGGCGTTGAAATTAATAAAAATAAGCTGGTTTCCCTTATAACAGCATTTCTTATTTAGTTATAGCAGATGGCTGCCCATGGGCTGGAAAATAATTTGAACAAAGACATAATTCCAGTTCCCAGAATAACAGAATCAGGGGGAGGGAGTTACTTTTCGCAGGTGCAAGTTAAGGCCACCCAAGGATAATGCCATGAAAGCAAAACAAACTGTAGCTTTTACAAAAGTTTACATTTTTGGAACATCTTCAGAGGAACAAGTGACACGAACAAAAAGCACATTTATATCATTTTAAAGCTTTCATTTATGATAAAAAAAAATATTTAATTGTCATTGTTTAGTTGAAGTGTTTCTCCATTGCTAATACCAATATTTTTTTGCAGACCAATTAGTTTTGGACTAGATTTTAGAGTTATACATAAAATTGTAAAATGTTTGCATGTTTATTCTGTGAAGCTATCAAACTGATAAAAACCCATAGTGAAGCGTATGATACAGATATGTTATTCATATGACATTTCTTCTTGATTGAAACATATGATGAGCGTACCAAATCTCCTTGCTTATTAACTTTTGTCTTAAGGACCTGTTTTCACGTATAGTTCAAAGCTATTTCAAGGTCATACACAGTAGAGGACTGCATTGGGAGGCGGGTCCTGCGGGTCCCGCGCAGTCCCGCAAGGATGCCTTTTCGCTGTTCCATTACAGTGTCTTCTATCTTGCTCCGCCCATGAACAAGGCGAAGTCACATGATGTGACGTCACTTCCTGTGACTCCGCCTTATTCCTGGGCGGAGCAAGAGAAGAGACGCTGTGAGGGAACAACTCGAGGGTAGCCTCGCGGGACTGCGCGGGAAATCAGGTAAGGAGGCGGCGGGATTGGCCACAAATGTGGCGGGAGCGGGCGGGAGCAGAACACCCACATTGCGGGAGCGGGCGGGAACGGGATTCAAAAAGCAGTCCCGCGCACAGTGAAAGCAGCCAAAAAAGGAACCAAGAAAGGTCTGCTTATTGGAGACATAATTTAACCCTACAACACCCCCAATAAACAAAAAAGGAGAGAGAGTCTATTCATTCTGCCTCTCCTCCCACTCAATTTGACTGGTAGAGGGTGGGGAGAGTGCTTCATGGAGTACTTCGCACACTACTACATTGAAGATTCAGGTTCATAGTACTTTATTTTTAATCAAATTTGCAAGTTTTGTGAGTTCATAACGAGAGCCCCTAACGAAAGAAATCAAAACAAAGCCAAATAAATTATGTTAAGATTAATTTGCTTTCCTGCTGTAGCTGACTCATCTCTCCCCATTCCTCTCATACATTTTCTGGAATGGTTGCCAGTTAATTAGAAGATGTTACATTTGTTGAAGTTAGACAAGCTTCAACCAACTGTGATTGTAATAAGCATTTAATAAGTACAATGTGCAAATGGGCCCAAAACATTTTGGGCACATTTTTCGACTCACTTTTGCCCCATTCTGCATGTTCTTCTATCCTCTCTTCACTTCTCTCTTCGAACTTCAGCCAAAATGGTGGTGAATGCAGTGACGTCCTCTCCGTGATCCTCCGATCAGGGGAGAGGACATCACCACAAGCACTGTCAGTTTGCCCTCACTTGAACCCGGGGCCACATGGTGGCATTTGCAGTGGTGTCCTCCTTTTGATACTTAGTCTCCCTTTAGTCTTTCCTGTTATTTTCTATTATGTTTTCTAGTCATCCCTGTCTTTCAACTCCTTCCTGGCAAGTAACTCTTTACTAACCAGTTTTCACTTGAAAGTTTTGCACTTAGAAGGTTTCCCAAAGCTCTATATAAATTTAAGATAGTTTTATGTCTATCCCATGATAGCAACAATCCAAGTTTTGCATTGATATTTAAAGTCTATTTAAATTCATGGTAGGTCTATCTTCTGTTGGACCATGAAGTGCTACTGACACATCTAGCTAAGCAGACAGCATGAGATAACAATGTTCCTCATTGTTTTGGATCTTCTTTAGCATTGTTTATTTATATACACATTGGTATGGAACTTCAGTGGAAGAAAATCAAATTTAAGCTATTATTGTGTTAGAACTATCCAAGATATTACCTGCAGTTTGTCTGTTAATTAAATCTAGTTAATTAACTTCATCAATGGCTTGCAACTTGTACTTCAAAAGATAAACATGTATCTGTGCCAGTAGTATCCAATCTTTGTTTTCAGGCTACAATCATTTCAGTGGCAGGAATTCAAAGTCATTGTTAAATATCACGATTCTGTTGAAGTGTTATGTAATTCTGTCAATCAAGATGTAAGACAAACTGTAAGGTTTGTCTTACCAGAAGGAATCCGGTATGCAGGACTGGAACACACTTGCTCAAAAACAGAACACACGCAAGGGGCCTGGTGAGGGTAACAGGGCACTTGGTAGTGTAACTGTAAGCACGAGTGGTCAGAGGGAAGCCGTTTAGCAGACCAGGGTCGGGACGCCAGAGGTACACAGGAACCGTTTGGATAGCCGGGGTCAGGAAGCCAGAGGTACACGTAGTCGGGTTGGATAGCCAGGGTCAGGATGCCAGAAGTACACGTAGTAGCAGGGAGAGCCAGGGTCAGGAAACCAGAGAAACACAGGAAGCCGTTTAGCAGACCAGGGTCGGATACCGGGAGAACAAGAACAAGGTATATATGGGATACGGGAGGAGCTCACGTAATACGGATAGGATCAGTATAACTGAGCACTGGGGATACTGTGCTCGAGGTTTAAATAGCCCGGGGGGGCGCCCGCGACGCAGCGGAATCCAGCCGGCGGTCAGCTTCATGAATATTCATGAAGCGGCCGCGTGCGCGAGCGGCTGCTTCAAGTTCCCGTCTGCGGTGCCGGCGTTTCTGCCGGGGAAGAGAAGAGGACGGCCGGGAGCTGTTTAAGGTAGGTGCCTTACAGGATCCCCCCGCAAGACGCGACCTCCGGGGGCGAGGATGGCCTGGCTTGAGAGGATGCAGTTTATGAAACTTTTGAACACATAATGGAGCATGAACTTGACTTGCCGGTTCCCAGGTCCTTTCTTCTGGGCCATATCCCTTCCATTGTATAAGGTATTCTAGATGCCCTCGACGGATCCTGGAATCTACCACTTTTTGTACCACGTATTCTTCAACTCCGTCGATGACCACTGGGGCAGGAGGAGGAGGTACCCGGTCAGGAAAAGGATTGGCCACCCAGGGTTTGACCAGCGACACATGGAAAACCGGATGAATCCGACAGGTAGAGGGAAGTTTCAATTGCACTGTCACTGGGTTGATGATTTTCGTGATACTGTATGGGCCAATGAACTTAGGTCCCAGTTTCTTAGAAGGGATCTGTAAGCGCAAATGACTTGTGGACAGCCAGACTTTGTCGCCGCAATGGTAAGTAGGGGGACTGGAACGATGGCGATCTGCATATAATTTGTAGGCCTTTCTGGCCTTGATTAAGTTTTGCTTCAGGACTTGAAATTGCCTTGTTAGCACGGTGACTCGATCCGAAATCCCGGAAGTCGTGGGTTCGGTTGGCAGACCTGGAATCATGATAGGGTGGTAACCATAGTTTGCGAAGAATGGAGACATCTTTATAGATCGCTGTTTTTGATTGTTGTAGGTGAATTCTGCGGAAGGGAGGAATTAGAGCCAATCATTCTGAAGGTGCGTGGTGTAACATCTTAAATAATGCTCTAATATTTGATTTAGACGTTCGGTCTGACCGTTGGTTTGCGGATGAAAGGCCGTGGACAAAGTGGGACGGATGTGCAGCTTGCGGCAGAACCCCTTCCAGAAACGGGATGTGAATTGTACTCCACGGTCTGAAGTGATAGTTTGTGGTAATCCATGAAGCCGGAACACTGTATCCAGGAACAAGGTGGCTGTGGTGGAAGCGGAAGGAATGCCAATTGTGGGAATAAAATGTGCCATTTTGGTGAATCTATCGATCACCACCATGATTGTGTCGTGTTTCTTGGAGGGTGGTAGATCGACAATAAAGTCCATAGAGATTTCAGACCAGGAGTAGGTAATGGGCGGAGAAGGCCCATTGGTTTTCTACGTAGGGTCTTGGTACGAGCACAGGTGGTACATGAACGGACAAACGAGGTCACATCTTGGTCTAGCGAAGGCCACCAGAATTGGCGTCGAACGAGGTCTGTAGTCTTCTTAATGCCCCCATGTCCGGAGAGGAGAGAATCATGACATGCTTGTAGAACTTTTAAACGGGCCGGGGTCGGTACAAATATCTTATCACGGTAGTATAGTAGGTTTTGGGTACGACGAACAGGAGGATTAGTTCTCGGGACTACGGCTCTGCGGGATAAGGAGCAAATAAAGTCCATGAGAGATGGTTGGTGTGTGAGGAAGAGACTGGAAGGAAGAATAGTATCCGGTTGAGTCTCGGGACAACTCGATACAGTAGGTAACCGAGACAAGGCGTCTGCTTTAGTATTGCGGGATCCAGGGCGATACGTGATATGTAGGTTAAATCTCGTGAAGAAGAGAGCCCACCGAGCCTGCCTCGGGCATAGACGCCGTGCGGAGCGAAGATACTCCAGGTTCCGGTGGTCGGTATATACCGTTACTGGATGTTGAGTCCCTTCCAGCAGATGACGCCAGGTGTCCAGAGCCTGTTTGATGGCCAGTAGTTCTCTGTCCCCCACACTATAGTTCATCTCGGCCGGGGTGAGTTTACGCGAGTAGTAGGCCACAGGATGCAAATTTTGTTTCTCCCCATGTCTTTGGGACAGGACTGCTCCTACCGCTAGATCCGAAGCATCCACCTCCAAATGGAATTGTTCCGCCACCATGGGTTGAATAAGGATGGGAGCAGTGATAAAGTGTTGTTTGAGAGTGTCGAACGCATTCTGTGCTTCCGGTGTCCAGGCAAAACGGGAGTATTGACGAGTCAACCTGGTGATGGGTGCGATAACATGAGAGAAGTTTCTAATAAATTTGCGATAGTAGTTCGCAAAGCCAATAAAACGTTGGACCCCTTTTTTATCAGAAGGTACTGGCCACTCCAAGATAGCTGACACCTTTTTAGGATCCATCTAAAGGTTTCCAGGCGTAATGATGAATCCCAGAAATTCTACCTGATCAGCTTCAAATTGGCATTTCTCCAACTTAGCATAAAGGTGATGTGTGCGTAGACGTTCGAGAACCATTTTGACCTGGTCACGGTGATCAGACAGGTTTGATGAGAATATGAGAATATCGTCCAGATAGACCACCATAAAGACATCCAGATAGTCCCGAAAGACGTCATTCAAAAAATGTTGGAAGGTAGCAGGGGCATTGCAGAGCCCGAAGGGCATGACAAGATATTCGAAATGTCCATATCGACTTCGGAAGGCGGTCTTCCACTCGTCTACTTTACGTATGCGGACCAAATTATAAGCCCCTCGGAGATCAATCTTGGAAAAGATCCGCGCAGTTTTGAGTCGATCCAGGAGTTCAGGAATGAGAGGTAACGGATATCTGTTTTTAATGGTGATCTTATTTAGTTCCCGATAATCTACACATGGTCGCAGACTCCCATCTTTTTTTCTACAAAAAAGATTCCTGCGCCTGGTGGAGAAGTGGAAGGTCGGATGAACCCTTTAGCTATATTTTCTTGGATATAGTCCTTAAGGTGCTGTAATTCAGGTTCTGATAATGGGAATATCCTGCCGAATGGAATGGGAGCGCCAGGGAGGAGATCAATGGGACAGTCGTAAGTCCTTTGTGGAGGAAGTGTATCAGCTCCCTTCTTGTCGAAAACATCACTGAACCCTGCATATTGTTTAGGAATACGTGGATCAGGAGGAGGAGGCGAACAATCAGGAAGCAATAGAAGTGTAGGGTGGTCTGTCAGGCAATGATTGCGGCAAAACAGGGATTGGAAGGAGAGGGTCCCCTTGGACCAATCAATTGTAGGATTATGTAGTCTTAGCCAGGGTAGGCCAAGAATTACTGGAAACATGGGTGACGGAATAAGGTGAAAGTTCAAGTATTCCGTATGATTATTCCCCAATAGAGCATGAAGTGGTGATGTTTCGTGTGTAACGGGTCCAGTAGACAGGGGAGACCCGTCGACCACTTGTATGTGTATAGGAGCCGGCTTAATTAAAGTTGGTATATGCAGTTGCTTGGCAAAGTCCTGGTCCATGAAGCAACTGCTGGCTCCAGAGTCAACGATAGCAGAAACGGTGGTAGAATTATTGGTCCACTGTAAAAACAAGGAGATGTACAGGTGAGGAGAACCGTCCTTAGGGAAGGAACTTAGGCAAACTTTATCATGTGCGGGCTTACCCCTGGGAGGGCGTCGCGGACAGGTAGATATCAGATGTCCTGGTTCACCACAGTATAGACATAGATTGTTCCTCCGACGACGGGCCTTCTCGGCTTCTGATAGTGGGCCACGTGCCAATCCGATCTGCATAGGTTCTTCCGGAGCGGGCATGATCACTGGAAACTGGAGAGGAGGACCGGTAGGAGCAGTATGAACCATAGGAGGGAAGTGGCGTCTCGGGGTAGGAATGGCTGAAGCTGCGCGTTCCAGGCGTTTTTCCCGAAATCTGCGGTCAAGCTGTATGACCAGGTGTATGAGGTCTTCTAAGGAATCAGGAATGCCCACGCGAGCCACTTCATCCTTCAATCCCTCGGCCAAACCCAGACGGAACTGATCTAACAGTGCTGGTTCGTTCCACTTGCTTTCCATAGCCAAGCTTCGGAATTCGGTCACATATTCCTCCACTGGTCTCTTCCCTTGACGTAAGGCACGTATGGCAGCATGAGCAGAGGTAGTGCGAAAAGGATCGTCAAATAAAGTGTCCATAGCGTGACTGAACTCGGCCCATGAGTTCAGGACTGGATTATTGGTGCGTAGTAAATGGTGAGCCCAGATCTGTGGTTCCCCTGATAGTAAGGAAATCACAGTTCGTACCTTCACATGATCAGAGGCGTAGGTTCTGGGTTGCAGAGAGAACAAAATTTGGCAGGACGTCATGAAGGTACGGTAACTAGCTCGGTCTCCTGAGAAGCGCTCGGGAAGAATAGCCTTAGGTTCAGGAGTAGCAGCAGCAGCAAAGGCCCCCTCCATTGGTGGAAGCGGAGCGGTAGCAGGAGATGGTTCCCCAGGGCCAGGAGTGTTAGTTTGAAGTTCATGAAGCTGGTGCTGCATATGCGCATGGCTGGCTTGGAGGTCCTGGAAGGAACGAGTAAGTGCAGTAATCTGTCCAGCGATTGCTGCAAGAGCATCAGAAATTCCTGCGGACTCCATGTCGAGGCTCAGTTATTCTGTAAGGTTTGTCTTACCAGAAGGAATCCGGTATGCAGGACTGGAACACACTTGCTCAAAAACAGAACACACGCAAGGGGCCTGGTGAGGGTAACAGGGCACTTGGTAGTGTAACTGTAAGCACGAGTGGTCAGAGGGAAGCCTTTTAGCAGACCAGGGTCGGGACGCCAGAGGTACACAGGAACCGTTTGGATAGCCGGGGTCAGGAAGCCAGAGGTACACGTAGTCGGGTTGGATAGCCAGGGTCAGGATGCCAGGAGTACACGTAGTAGCAGGGAGAGCCAGGGTCAGGAAACCAGAGAAACACAGGAAGCCGTTTAGCAGACCAGGGTCGGATACCGGGAGAACAAGAACAAGGAAGTATATATGGGATACGGGAGGAGCTCACGTAATAAGGATAGGATCAGTATAACTGAGCACTGGGGATACTGTGCTCGAGGTTTAAATAGCCCGGGGGGGGCGTTCCCCGACGTCCGGGACGTGATCGCGTCCTGCGTCGCCATAGCGACGCAGCGGAATCCAGCCGGCGGTCAGCTTCATGAATATTCATGAAGCGGCCGCGTGCGCGAGCGGCCGCTTCAAGTTCCAGTCTGCGGTGCCGGCGTTTCTTTCCCGGGGAAGAGAAGAGGACGGCCGGGAGCTGTTTAAGGTAGGTGCCTTACAATAACTAACACAGCTTTATAAATGAAGATTTAGGCCAGAAATGTAAAACTAACATCTATATGAGTTTCTCGTGGTATTGGGCACTGTATATGTTTTCATAAAGTTCATAAGAATTATAATTTAGGCATAATATGATATGATTTTAATATGATTTTTTAGGTAGCTGTATGTTAGCCATGTGCACATGTTCTAGCTTATCTCAAACTACTAGACAAACACCCTAACTCCTCATCATACTGCCTGTGGTAAACAATGCAACGGCTCATCATTAATAACCCAGCCATATAACGGACAGCTGGATAAAGTCTTTACATCTACTTTTACTTATTTCTCACTGTACTCAGGGCCGGCCCTATAATGGGGCAGACTGGGGCAATTGCCCCAGGCGGCACTTTTCAAGGGGCGGCACTTTGCCGTCCCAAGTGCCGCTGTTTTGTCAGCTGATGCGGCTACCGGCGCCGGTTTTAACATAAATGTAAAACCGCAGCCGTTTAATTACTTGCCTGCGTGCAGCGTGCCGATCGGTTCGGCTCTTCGTTCCACCCCCTTGATGCGCCGTGACGCTCAAAGGGGCGGGCTCACGCAGAGCAGGTTCCCGTCACCGCGTGACAAGGAGAAGATCTCGAGCGAGAAGAGGCTGAAGAGCACGTCGGTGGAAGAAGAAAAAGTAAGTATTTAAAAAAAAATAAAAAATTGAGGTGATAAGCGGACCGATGGAGTCGCGGACAGACATTCATGCCCCTAGAGGGTTGCTGTGGAGAGGGGAGTCAGGGGACATTAACAATTGAATATCATTGAAACGTATTTGCGGGCCTACTCTATTTCAATCTGAATATTTTATGAAAAAGGAAACTGAAATTGGTTCTTTGGAGCAGTTGCTGTTTGCTTTGTACCACCAATTTTGGTTCCCATTTCATATTAAATAGAATATCGCCAATATGGAAGAAGGGGAGTGAACACCACCTGCACACATTTCAGACATGGTGCCACCATGCCACAAAGCAAACAGCAACTGCTCAAAACAGCACAAATGTATGACCTCAATACCTCAGCACATGAGAGGTGAGCTGTCAGCTCAAGTGTTAAGCCTGTTAAAATGGCTGTTTATGGAGGTTATCATGAACCTCTGAAATCACTGTTTTTTCCTCCAAATATGTATAGGATTTTTTGTAATAAACCTTCTTGGCCTTGGAGCAGGTTTAATGTTAACATACACTGGCTGTGCCTTCTGTTTTTGAGGTAACTACAGCTAATAGGGTTTGTGGTTATCTGTCTTATCTGGTTATCTAAAGAAAGGCCTAATTTTAAAGGGTGGGAAGGACATAATTTTAAAGGACATATTCATGCCCCTAGAGGGTGGCTGGGGAGTGAGGACACAACAGGGTGGTTAGGACGATCTATACACAAAGGAGGGGGTGATACACATGGGTATAGGGGGCATTATAATTAACCAGTACAAAAGGGGGGCATCAAATAAATCAATGCACAAAGGGGCCTGGCAGGGGGCACAGTCAGATACACACAATAAGCAGCAATGTGGAAAGCATTTTTTATGCTCTTGACAGGTGTCAGAGCCTGTCGTGGTGTGTATTTGGTTATCTGTTTCCTGGCACTTTACTTACTGTAGGGATAAATAGAACTTTGTTATTTTTATTTATCCAGAGAAAAAAACGCCTTCCTGAATTTCTAGTCACGTCAAAGGACAAAACTCCAGACATCAGTGTGAGGAAAAGTGAATTGTGTATTGTGTTATTTACTCTATTTCAATCTGAATATTTTATGAAAAAGGAAACTTAAATTGGTTCTTTGGAGTTTGTGAAACACAATTGCTGATTTCTTTATAGTGGGGACTATGTGTGTGTGTTTGGGCCTCGGTGTGGCAGAGCCTGTCCTGGTGTGTATTTGGTTATCTGTTTCCTGGCACTTTACTTACTGTAGGGATACATAGAACTTTGTAATAATGGATGTAGGACAGTTTTTGCAGAATTTTTTTCCCCGAAGCGGGGGGGGGGCAGCATTTCACACTTCGCCCCAGGCAGCACAATGTCTTGGGCCGGCCCTGACTGTACTTCAGTTGATTTTTGTACACACAAAAACATTCTGCTCTACAAATTGCACATCGGATTGTGCCCAGCATGTCATAGAGGTGCATCAAACGTTCATAAAATTGATGCTTGGTTTTGGGGTGCATGCAACGTAACCTTAGTTAAAATCCACAAATCTTAACTGATATTTCCATTACTTATGTGATCAAACTTTTGTAGTGACATTTGAATCTCAATTACCTGCTTTGAACATGTCGAGTTAGTTACATTTCTATCTTTTTCAAGTTTGCTGAAATGAGTTACTTTCTAAATTCAATAACATAATCTATACGATTTACCCAAATTTAAAAACACCATGTGACCAAGTTTATTTTATTCTTATAATTAATCCCACAGGAACCCTGTCACTTTCAGTCATGAGTGGGATGTAATGAGTTCACTTTTTTTTTTTTAGAATTAGTTTGATTGACATGCAAAGAACAATCACTCAAAATAATAATTACAAGACTATGAGTGTGCGTGAACATTTAGGATTTTCTATTTATAAATAGACCTTTTTATACATCATTATCTTGTCTTGTTCTTTGACAACATTTGCGGTGCCACTAGAAGTATTTCTCTAGTAAACTTTAGATAAAATGTCAAAGTCAGAGACAGGAAGTGAGATGGCTGAATAATATTGGGCAGAACGGAGAAGAAAATGGCGGAATGAAAAGTAATATTCATCTGTATTTACCATGGTCTACAAATGATGTCAAGATAGAAAAGCTTTTCTTCAAAATCAAGCTTGGAAGATAGATGTATTCAACCTAATTTGGATGTCTCTGTCAGATCTGCAAGCAGTTAGTTTTGCCAGGAACTTTGTATGAATGTCCCATAAGGTGAAGGGCAGGGTCCTCAACTCCTACTGTTTCTGTGTAAATATATATATCTATATATGTTTAATTATGAAGCATGAGGAGTACAGAGGACAAAATCCAGATGTGCATCCTTCCAAAAACAGACTTCAGAAAGTTATGTAACCTCAAGTACAAGAATGGAGACTGTATCCAATCTTGTCATCTGGATTATGAACATTATTATAAATAGGCTTGTGCATTCGGTTTCATACAAATTTTTATTTGAATACATTTTGTAAAATTTGTATGAAAAGTCTGAAAATGAGGAATGAGCTCCAACGAAACAAACAAAAAAAGATGGAGAAAGCTCAGAATCCTCATTTGAAATTTGTTGTTTTTATCTCTCTCCCTGCCTTCTCTGACCGCTACGTCTGTGTCTCCGCTTCTCCATGTACTAGACTTGTACACAGCAAGCAAAATCCCTTGTTTCCTGGCCTTTTGGTTCACATGAAATTAGAGGGCCTTTTTTGATCCGGAACGACCGGGTGGGGGTTTCAAAAGGGGGAGGTCACTGATACATTACACAACAGTACATTTTCTGCACTAAAATACATTATTTATCAACTTTCAGTATCGTATATGAGTACTGAGAATCAATCTCAGCCTCTGCTAAGCTTTCACTGGGTTGTTGGACTCATCAATCACAGCCTTAACCATCTATGAGACCACCATTTTTTTGTCGACTTCTACCTATCAGTCATTGATATGTACCCTCCTATAAACAGTCCCTCAGAATGGACGAATCCTGACTCATTTTCTTTACTTTTGCAGTAATTTTCGTCGGAGATGGCCCCTTGTAATTGTTGATTCGTACAAATGCACAAAACATGCAATTTTCGTTAAAAACAAAGCTTGTATGAAAACAAAAACAAGTCTGATGTACACTCTTCTCTTCAGAGCTTTTTAGAGTACCGCTGCACACTCCGTCCTGTTGTGGAAGTACTCTGAAAGATGTAGATGGGGTAGCGGAAGGAGGTAGAGTGTCACGGACTGGGTCCAAGCTGGTGACTGGAAGGACCCAGCGCGCCCGATGGTTGTTTGCAGGAGTCACGATGCAGCAGTGGAGTCTGGGGCAGGGCCTGGTTGCAGGGTGACCACACTCGCCCAGGCGTTGAGCACCTAGGGATGCAGCCAAACACCAGCGCCCTGATATGGCAGCAGATGTAGACCAGAACAAAACGAATCCTGCAGGCACCCTGGAGCAGGCATGAAGCATAGCACATGGATCACGAGCAGGATGCTGCAGGCTGGGAGAATGAAAGCTAAGCAAAGGGTTAATGTAGCAGACACTTAACACAGCAGAGGAAAGGGAGACCAGGCAAGAAACATGATATAGGATATACATGAGAAGTGGCTAGAAACATGACATGAATAGCGTAAAGTATAAACAGGCACAAGACAAGGAATAAACATAACCTGACAAGACATACATGGTACAGGGCACAACAAAGGACAGGGAAGAAGGCAAGGAACACAGGGGAAGGAGTGAGGAGCCGGAACCCTCGGACGCTTCTTCCTTTAAGCAAGGATAGGAAATCTTAACTGGGACATGGGGAGAGGAGAGAGGAACCGGAATCCTCAGATGATTCAAGGAAGAAGGGCAAAGGTACATAAAAGACAAACAAACATGAATACAGAAACTAGCCTAGGACTACAAGATAACTATTGGAGATTTCGTCACATGATATGGCCATAGTATGCTTAGCCCACCACTACGCCAAAGTACTCCAATGACGGTGGGTCCTAACGCTAATCCCTGCTGACAAAGATACAAAACAAACCACACAGGTAAACCAAAGACACAGCACTGAGACATACCTTAGACTGAAGACTGCAGACTGAGAAACAGAACACAGGTGGGGCACACCTAATAAAGGAAGCAGAGCTGAAGCAAAGAGCCGGAGCAGAAGCAAGGAATGGAAAATAGAACAAAGCAAAAGGAAATCCAGGAATGGATCAAAGCAAAATAGGGAAACTAAAGCAGGACAGATATTCAGCTCCGCAGCCTGGGCAGAACGTGACATAGAGAGAGAGTGAGACAGAGAGAATGAGTAAGCATTACATTTCTCGGAATAAAAAAAAAGTCTTCAAAATTTAGAACATTATCTATTATTATTTTAAAAGTGAATGGAGCTATCATATTTCTTCCTATATCAATTCATTATTTTCTATAACAAATAAAGATGCAAGAATTGTTATATGAAGTTATTATTATTATTGAAAAAATACCTAAAATACTACATTTTGTACTGCCTCGTAGTTCTCTGTAAAGTTCCAGCATATTTTCTTTTTATTATTTTATGTCACAATTTTTTAAGTTTACTATTGCTGTCAGCTTAAGGTGGGAAAAAGACAAGAATAGACATTTAAACCTACTGACACCATTTTAACTAAACAGCAGCCAGAAACAGATGAGAGATGGATCATCACAGTGTCACTAGTGCAGATTAATAATTGATTATTTTGGGGCTTCTCCAAATACTGTCCGTGTGTTGTGTTTCAGTAATACACTTACACTACTAGCAAAGCCTCATATTTCTGTAGAGCAAAACATTAATGTGTGCCATTAATAATTATTAATAGTTATCCAGGCCAGGGGATTGTGAATGTGATGCATATTGAATTGGTCCTTCAGCTGTACTCTAGTATCCTGCAGAGCCAAGTCCACCACTACATGCTCTCTGTGGCTTCCAAAGAAGACAGTCGTGTACTGTTCTTGAGCTGGGTTTCAGCAAAGTACCATACAAAATAAATGAATACAAAAATATTTTCCACAAATTAGGAAGGCACGCCAGGACTGTGTATGAACACAGTGTCTGTCAGGCAAGATACTTACCCTGGGGTTAGTTTCTGAAAAAGCTGAACCATTTGTCCAGCTATAAATATATGTGTGTGTATGCGTGTGTGGACAATAACTTCCTCTAGGCAGAAATCAGTTCACACAGCGCGACCACATAGTGCTTTTAGATTTGCTACTCGTACAAATGAAATAGGTAAATTGTTTTGCTTTCTACTTTCAATACAGACCACTTTTTATCCATTACATTCAAAGTGTCTCTGACTGCCAGTCCTGGCTCCTGTAAAACAAAACAACCATCTATTATTGTTCTTTTTGTTAATGTATATATATATATACTGATCAGCCATAACATTATGACCACCTGCCTCATATTGTGTAGGTGCTCATTTTGCCAACAAAACAGCCCTAACCCCTTGAGATATGGACTCAACTAGACCTCTGATGGTGTGCTGCGGTATCTGCACCAAGACGTTAGCAGCAGATCCTTTAGTTCCTGTAAGTTGCGAGGTGCGGCCTCCACAGATGCATCCTGGTGCCATGTGTTCTCCATGTAAGCGACGCATCCGGCCAGCCACGTGATGAAAATGTGATTTCTCAGAACATTGCTGTTGCTGGATAACCACTTTTTCTTCCTTGGACCTTTTTTTATAGGTACTGACCACTGCAGACTGGGAACCCCCCACAAGAGCTATCACAATTTTGCCCTTGTAAGAGTTGCTCAGACCCTTATGCTTTCCCATTTTTCCTGCTTCTAACACATCAACTTTGAGGACAAAATGTTCAATTGCTACCTAATATATCCACCCACTGACATCTGGGTAGGGATGCCTTAAATGAATAAAGATAAGTAAATGAATAATGATAATAAACATGGATGTTTAATAGTTGTTTTGTACAAAAAGAGATTCTGGTGCAAAGTTTAAGAATGGGTGTTATCACCATAACAACAAATGAAACGTCTAATCAACATAAGCATTCCATTGGTTGTTACGGTGATCAAACTAAATACAACAGTTGCTTTCGCGTAATTAAATTATCGGTACAACCAATTGTGGGTTTTTTTTTGTGTAGATTTCACACAATTCCTGTGAACAGGAAGTTAGGAAGTTACTGTTGCTGCTCCCACTGATTTACACTCACAGTAATATATGTATAAATATATACATTTTATATAATTTAATCTGTAAACACTATGACTTTTTTATCCAATATGCCATACTGTAGCGTATATGATTACGGCATTTTCACCTTAAGGAAGAAATCTCAGTACTGGCAAAGGTTAAAAATACACACTTTCAATCCAGTCTGTAATCCTGTAAATAAATCAGTGGTAATGGGACCCCATGCATATGAATATAGTTTGTAAACCAAAATGGTAAATAAGAAACAACCAGTTCAATTCATTTCCAAATACCGTCAAAGGAACTGTTTACCTTCCGTTCCTTAATTGAATGTTTGAACACTATGTTCCCATGTTTCCAACATTTACGGTAAATGAAAAAGGCCTGTAATGTTAGAAGCCCACCACCCAATAAAGATCCTCTGTGCCTTATGCCAAATCATTAAATGTCAAATACAAAGAGCAAGTGAGTAAAATTATCCGCTTAAAATGGCAGCTTTGTATGAAAAGCTTTTAGAACACATTTGAAGATACAATGTTCCCATAGGTAGTTGCAGTTTATTTATTTATTTTTCTGACTCTCCTTCTGTATTCCGATTTGGCTTTGAAACCATCCTTCTGATATTGACCCTGCCTGACTATGTCTGCCCTGCCAGTGGGCTTCCAGTCGTGTGCCCTGCCTGAGGGCTTCCAGTCGTGTGACCTGCCAGTGGTTTTCCAGTCATGTGCCCTGCCAGTGATTTCCCAGTCATGTGCCCTGCCAGTGGGCTTCCATTTCAGCATCAGCCTTGCCAGTCCCAGTCCTCCTCTTATGTCTGCTGTATGCCTGTCTACCTTTCACAGGCCCCTCGCTAACCTGCTTACCCCAGTGTGTGACACCTAGCCCCTTAGGATACACTTCAGTGCAGAAAAGCCAGGTTCAGAATGAAGAAACGCGGCTTGTCAGAAATTAGGCCAAAAGTCGGTACAGGCAGCAATCAGACAAAAACAGGAACTAGCTGAGATCACGTTTGGAAAAGTTAAGAATGTCAATATTGCAAACACAGCACACAGATCAAAACAATTAGAAAAAAACCCAGGAGCTCGCCCCTGTCAACCCGTCAGCTTCGCCACGTTGGTCGTCGTCATCATCCTCTTCCTCCTCCATGAGGTGGTATGGGGTCATACACAACTGCCACAACTGCTCGAGGCTCTAGCTGCCTTGTGTGTTCCCCTTTCCCCATTTTCACTTTCTTCTCCCTCCCTTCTAAAGTGCGTGGCACATTTCTGAGTCCCTTCTTCCTGACAATGTCCCCACCAAGTATCTCAACAGGTCCTCCCTAGAGCACAGCCTCCGTCCCGGTTCCCCTCTCCCTGCCAACCGCATCCCCACTCCTTTATTTCTGTCCTGCACATCCCTCATCTCCTGAGTCATGTGATGTCTCTCACTAAAGGTCACATACAGAGTGCAACGGCTGGACATGTCGTAAAATAGTTTTTAGACACTCGTTTGATAATTGCTGTAGAGTTGCAAATTATGGAAATTATGATATAATCTTTATAGGTCTCCAAAGCAGGATGAGGTCAACTGCTGACCAGTTCCAGATACATCAGCGACATCCAAACAAGATATTGGCAGTTAAAGCTGTAATGAATAAACCAGAAGATGTAAAATGTGGATGATGACATTTCATTATACCATTAAATTTGGGTTTTATATTCCTAAAAAGACAAAATAAACTGTAGGTTTTAGCAAATATAACTCTCCTCCAAACTCCATTTATTAGTGAATAAACCACAAAGAGAGATCCGGGAAACATTTATTTATGGGCTTCCACTGTTCTGTAAAGGGTAGCTCGAATTAGGTACACTGATTACTTGTCAGCTCTCACATTTATAGAATTTTTACTTTTCGGGTGCATAATGTACTCAGGACATTTCTCTATGCTGAAGTTGAAGAAGAAACAAAATAGTTCACAATTCTTCCTTTTGACAAAAAAGTAGCGATGTCATACAGCTCCTTCTATAGTTATTGATGTTGATTGCTAACCTAAGTCAAAAATTATTAGTGAAATACTGCAATGAATGTCACAAACACCCAAGTAATTTCAGTAAAGTATTTTAAACAGTACTATAAATCTAATGGAAAATAGCATGTTTTATTCAAAAGGGCTCAAAAGTGCATTGCAATATAAAATAAACTATTCTTGATAGAATTACAGTCAACAAAAGTAAGCATAAAGTTTAAAATCAGACATTTTTAAAAGTGTCTGCTTCAGATCAATGTTGTTTAGTAAAGTATATGTGAAGGGTCTGAATAGAAACGTGAACAGGACAATACATCTTTGTCATATGCTTACCTCCCAGAAATGTTGAGATATAAATCGATAAATAATAATATACTCCGCAAGACAAAGCTTGATCATGGCCGGAATGAATGTTAATGGCAGACCAGTAGTGGCCAATGTCTTTGTCAGTATTAACTTTTACTTCTCTCCTCTGCGAGTTGGCAAAAGTGCTAAATGGTACTTCTGGGGATCATGTCTATTGCGTCCCTGCAGCTGATACTCCATAGTGTAATCAGGAAAGCAGGGATGAAATGCCTTGTGTCCTGATCACTGTGTGACCAGTAGGCAGGGAGACCAGAGTGAAAAGTGTCTCCCTCTTTAAATGAGTGAAAATAAAAATAAATAAATAAATAATAATAATAATAATAATATATATATATATATAATAAAATAAATTAGATGATTCTTCTATGATGTCACCATGACGTCAGGGGTTCCTTTGATTATATTAATTAGAAAGAGCAGTTCATAAAACAGGCGCATTACCTGCATGTGTGTGTGTATGTGTGTGTGTGTGTGTGTGTGTGTGTGTGTGTGTGTGTGTGTGTGTGTGTGTGTGTGTGTGTGTGTGTGTGTGTGTGTGGATCTTGAATAAGTTGACCCTAATATACCCTAGAACATATAGATATACTTTTCTTTGAAGGGTTAATTTGGGGCTTTACTCCCACTACCTCCTTAAATACATTGAAGATCTTGTATTGACAGGGTTAAGCTTCCTGACACAGACATCATGAGAGTGCCAGGTATAATTAACGATTATAACGAGAGCAGCATGGTAATTAGAAAGAGGAAGCCATTAGCTCACCCCAAGAACTAATTAATGTGTACTGGAATGAATTTCATCAAATATGGAAAATGTATTAATTAGGTATGATTAATATTTTGTTTTAGGAAATCATTAACCAGAGGGCAACGGCACAACGGAATTCTTTATATTACTAACTCATCATCAAGTAACTGGTCAGAAACAGGCGGAAAAGTCTGTGTTTTCAAAGAACATTTGATGTTACAACATTCACCAATGAGGAATCACAGTTAATTAGGTAATTAGATGTTTATGCATTTATAGTCTATCAAGGACTAACTAAAGGACATTTAAAACTTGCAATATTTAGTTAGACATTGAGTTTTTTATTAGAAGTTTTGAAGGAGTCAGCATTCTGGATTTCTACACTGAGACATGCTTAACTATGTTTATATAACTGAATTCTGCATTTAGTGTTGGCAAACTTTGTGTAAATGATATATATATGTATATATTTATATATTTACTAGACTTGGGCACCAGGGGGCTCTTCGTCTTCGTGCTCGTCTTCGTCAAAAAAAAATCTTCGTATTCCGCGAATATTCGCCCGTTCCTGTCTTCGGGCGAATATTCGTTTTTTCTTTGTTTTTACCGGTTAAGGGGTTAATACGGGGTTAACATGTGTTTAAATGTGCGTGTCAGCAACTCTATTGGTCGCCAGCAGGGGGCCTCCTGCTGGCGACCAATGAGCACACTACCATATATAGCAAATATATTCTCTGTCCGATGATATATTAGCCATATGTGGCAGTGTGTTCATTTTCATTTATTAATTATTTAAATAAAATATATTCCCATGATCCGCTGGTCTCTCCGCTGCAACAGTTAAATGTCCGCACTGGCGGACATTAATTCTGTCGAACTTGCAAACTCTTTTTTTCTATTTATTTGGGGGTTTTTTTTGTATTAAACTGTTAGACGAAAGGATCATGGGAATAAATGCAAATTAGCACACTGCCACATATGGTTTTACATTAAGTAGCATTGTTCCATATGCTTGAAATCCAAAGTTATTATGCTACTTAATGTAAAACCATCAGAGGGCAGCATTCTGTCCTAACATATATGCTAGTGTGCTCATTTGCATTTATTCAAATAAAATATATTCCCATGATCCTTTCGTGTAATGGTTTAATACAAAAAAAAAACAAAATAAATAGAAAAAAAGAGTTTGCAAGTTCGACAGAATTAATGCCCGCGAGTGCAGACATTTAACTGTTGCATCGGGGAGACCAGCGGAACATGGGAATATATTTTATTTAAATAATTAATAAATGAAAATGAACACTCTGCCACATATGGCTAATATATCATCGGACAGAATGCTGCCCTCTGTTGGCTTTACATTAAGTAGCATAATAACTTATTAAGCTACTCAACGGATCTAACCAACAGAGGGCAGCATTGTGTCTGAAGTTATAAATTATTATGCTAAGTTAAACGTCCGTACCAGTGACTTTGTTGGTTGCTGGCACGGACTTTTAACTGTTGCAGCAGGGTCCCAGTGGTCTCCCCGCTGTGTCAGTTAAATTTAACTTCTTATAACTTCGGACAAAATGCTGACCTCTGTTGGTTAGATACATTAAGTAGCTGAATAAGTTATTATGCTAGTCAAGGTAAAACCAACAGAGGGCAGCATTCTGTCAGATTTTTTTTTCTTTACTCTGCATAGCAACTAGTGGTAAGGGGCCGCACGAGTGAGCCTATTGGTCGCTTGCACGGCCCTTTACCCTACGGATTTCTGCTCCCGTTATCCAACGCAGCATCGCAGGGGTTAACGGGAGCGGAAATAAGGAGTTAAAAAGGACGTGCGAGTGAGCCTATTGGTCACCTGCAGGGTCTTCCTCTGGCATCAACCAATTGGTTGATGCCAGAGGAAGACCCTGCAGGTGACCAATAGGCTCACTCGCACTGCCCTGTAACCCCTGACGACGATCCTGCGGATTTCGGCTTCAGTCAACTCCCGCGATGCCATGAAGATAAGGTAGGCTAGATGGGGTAGGGGAGATTAGTAGACAAAGACAAAGGCGATCACGAAGATTCTTCGTGCGTGTCTTTGCCTACGTTTTTCCTGCACTGTCTTCTCTTCTACTTGTCTTCGGAACGAACACGAAAACGCACTCTTCGTGTTCATTTTCATGTTCGCCCGAAGACGAATGCACAAGTCTAATACTTACTGATTAGCCATAACATTATGACCACCTGCCTAATATTGTGTAGGTCCCCCTTTTGCCGCCAAAACAGCCCTGACCCATCGAGGCATGGACTCTACTAGACCTCTGAAGGTGTGCTGTGGTATCTGCACCCATGAGCTGCAGCCACGATCATTAACTAAAACAGAAACAGCTGTGTTGGAGGAATAAACTGGCTGAGGAACAGACAAACTCACTAACAAGGTGAGGTTGTTGAAAACAGTTTAACATCACACAAGGTAGTTATACTGCATGAGCAATGTCTCTGTCAGGCAGAAAATTTAAGACAGACAGGTGTTCTGTCCAAGCTCTTTTGCAAAAGCACAAAGAAATAGGCAATGTTGAGGACCAAAGACGCAGCCGTCAACCAAGGAAACTTAGTGCAGCAGATGAAAGACACATTGTGTTTACTTCCCTTTGTACTAGGAAGATGTCCAGCAGTGCCATCAGCCCAGCATTGGCAGAAAACAGTGGGACTCTGGTACATCCATCTACTGCCCAAAGAAGTCTGGTCAGAAGTGGCTTCATGGAAGACATGCAGCCCAAAATCCAGAAATTGTTAATAACTAGATGACGTACAACAGTTTCTCCATGCTCATGCTTGACATGGGGAGCACCCACTCCAACAGCAAAGCGAAACAATGACCAAATGCTGGCACTCCTTGTAGGAAGAGACGATCAAATGAAATAACATTAAAATCATACAATTAATCCTTTATTTGGATCCGTAATCCCATATTAAAAAATTACTGAAAAAAGTAGTAAACATACCAGCCGATGGAAGCTGAAAGTGGAACCAAGGCCAAGTGACTCAACTATTTGCAAAAACACAGTGCAGAACATTTGGTAGCAAGTGTTTTCGACTGGTGAAATGGAAATACATTTGAAAAATCTGTAGCAGAAAGCATTCTGTTTGCCAAAGGGCTGGAGAGCTACACAAGAATGAGTGTTTACAAGTAACAGCAAAGCATGGTGGAGGTTCATTACAAGTTTGGGGCTACATTTCTGCAAATGGAGTTGGGGATTTGGTGAGAATTAATAATCTCCTCAATGCTGAGAAGTACAAGCCGATACTTAGACATCATGCAATACCACCAAGGAGGCATTTGTTTGGCTCCAGTGTAACATACACACATATGTATTATGTCCAGTAGATCTTGATTGCAAATTTTTCGGTTAGTTTTTGAACCATTCGTTTTTGGGCAATGAATTACGTTCCATGCCCATTTGGTACAGCTGAACATTCTGTGGCATTTTTATTTTGGGAACAAAATTTGTTGCCCAGAGCCCACATTCACTCATTATCGTTTACTCACACTCTCTAAATGTTTCCCTACCTTCTCTGCCGACCACTTCTGCATCTTCTTCCACATCTTCTATCTTCCATCTTCTCTTCAGTCTGCTATCTTCTATCTTTGCCCGCATCTCTGCAGGAACTTCCGTCAAAGCGGTGAATCCTTCAATCAATCGAGAGGACATCATCACAAGCGGCGTCTTTTTCCCCTCACTTGAACTTGGGGCAATATGGTGCAGTGAAGTCCTCTGCTTGATCCTTCAATCAGGGGTGTGAACAGAACCACAAGCGCCTCCATTTTGGCAGACGTTCCTGCCGGGTTACGCCCATGTAGATGCAGACGAAGGTAGAAGATAACTAACTAAAGGAAGAAGAGAGAAGAGAAGGGAAAAGATAGAAGAAGATGAGGAGGAAGAAGATGTTGAAGCGGAAGTGGTTGGCAGAGAAGGTAGGGAAACATTTAGAGAGCATCAGAGAGAGAGAATGAACAAGAATGAGAGTGTGAGAGAGTGAGAGTGTGAGTGAATGTGGACCTACAAATTTCTGACGAGAATGAAACAAAAGCTCTGAATTTTTGCCCGAAAACTCTAACTGGGGGATCTGGCATTTGTTAAATTGATTTGTATTAATCAGAATACACAAACCTAATATATACAGTATATCATTCTATTCCAATGCCCTCCAAAATATCAAAATATAGAGACCCTAAATCCCTAAAAAGACGCAAAGGAGTAAAGCACACACCTCTTGTTAAAGGTCATAGTATTATTTGAATTGGAATTTTGCATTTCCTCATTATACTCAGCAGTGGAAAATGTTGGTTTAATTATTTAAAGCAATCATTTGCAAACAGAGAGAAAGACTGGTATGCACATATGAAATAGATAAAAAAAACAAACAATGGATGACGTGTGATTTCTGTGAGTAATGAAATAAAAGGCTCAGTTGGCTACAATGATTTAAAATGTAAGCTTAATTAGTACTTTGTTCTTATTTTTCTTTATATATTATGATGTGATAATTACTATTCAAATTTTAAGCGCACTTTAATCTGAGTTCTAAGAAAATCATTCTTTGACATATTGCCTTATAAAGTAATTGAAGTGCAACTGAGTGTTTAAAGAAAATACATCAAAACAATTTTCGTAATGGCGTCAATATATTAACTATTTAATATAAAATATATAAAAACATAAAATTCTATCTATTCTTCTGTTGGCATAAACTGATTTAAGTGTTCCAATCTGTAATGGGAAAAGTGATAAAAAAAACGCTACTTGTGTGATGATGCCATAATATATTACTTCATATCGTATCATGTTATATAAGTAAACCAGCCACATAATAAACATTTTTTGGCAAAAATAAACCTAAAATACCAGAATGCCATTCTCATTGAAAGGAAATTTGTCTTTTAGATTTTCTCTCAAAATATCTAAATATCTTTAAAATACACATCTAAAGCAAACTAGAGCTGGTGATTTGGTTCACTTAAAATTTTAATTGTGAAACACGCTTAGACCTTCTGCATATTCCTCCATCATCTAGGCTTTGAGATTTTTTTTGGTTTTGTTTTTAAATATGATAGCGTCAAGAGTGAGCTTTCAAGATCCTTTCCCCATCTACCATATTCTTTGTGTTGGGTTGGGGGAACCTGTTAACCTGACAGGGGCTGCAATGTGTTCCTGCTTAGCGTAAAGGAAAGTTGAATACAACAAATACACAATAGGGTGCTTATACAAAAAGAAAAACACAAAACAATATAGTACTGATTATCCAATCAAATTCAAAATCGGTGTGGGGGGGTAATATTGCACTCACAAAAATGTTGCACAATTGTGTGAAAGAAATTCAAATTACATACAATATAATTTACACATAAATCAAATGTGTAAAAAAGATATATAAATGCAGTCCTCCTGGATATTCCTGAATCTATCCTTCTAAGTGCTGGGTGCTAGGCTTCCTCCGGAGGAAGGTTTGTAAATGTTGCTTCTGCAGAGCCACCTTTAATGCAATCCTTAATTTCCATCCAGTACCAGATGGACAGGAACGCCTGTCTTCTAATTATTAGTTATTATTTTATATTTACTGAAAAATATTTACTGAAAATCCTCTTCTTCATTTGCTGAAAAACTACAGGCAAGACCCTTTTTGTAGTAAGGCAGTAAGACAGACAGGTGTTTTCACTTAGTTTCACAGGTAACGGATGTTTTCGCTTGAAATCATGTGGGAAGTATCAGGGTTTTTTTTAAATAAAACAGGTTTCCCTTTTAAAATTAATTATTATACATCAGAGATGGTTAAACTACTCCCTTTGTATCCTAATCTGATTGTGAGAAAGAACACATACTAACTGTACAGCTATCGCTGTAGGGTAAATCTCACTGAATTCCTCACTGAATAACACCATTTTTAACACATAGATTATTATGCGTTCAGAATTTTCCCTTCCTAGTCTTAATATTCATGTTGATTTTCTTTAGTTGTTTTGCAAAGCAATACGTTCACTTTTATTCACTCTCAGCATGTCATCATTAACTAAGCTGATTAATAATTTTTTCTATATATAAAAATATCACATGTTTTATCCTGCCTTCTTCTCAGCATAATAAGTGGACTAATAAGGAACTAAAAGAAAATAAATACAATTGTTACTCCATGGTGATTTAATTCTGGTTCTACAGAAAAAGCATTAAGCATGTCATCAGCATTGTCATGGAGAAAAGTTATTAAAGTGACTGGTCTGACATACAATTGTCTTCTGGAGAGCTGAGTGTATGAAGGGTTAAAAAAACCCAAAACAACTCATAGATTTATTAACCCATAAATTGCAAGTAAGGTCCCCACAACTCCCTATCACCTAGGGGGCTGATGATCACCCCTTCTTCCCAAAACCTATGCATGGTGTTTGTTGGCCACTACTTGTTTGTTTTATGTGTGTATTATAGAGGTAGAGTTTCCAAGTCGCAGGCTATGACTTGCAAGTTAATATGGAATTTGCATGCCCTTGCCTTAAACTCACAAAATGTAAAGTCTCAGGTCCCTGCAAACAACTAATATTTTAGTAAAACCTTAGAAGAGTCAGGTCAGTTGAGCCTTAACTTAACTGGCCAATACATTTCTTAATGAATAGACATAAAAGAGAGTATTTAGATGGGGGTGTATGTATTTTATATCCATTTTTATTAACACACACTGATTTCAGACACAGAAATCTAAGGAAAAACTGTTCTTTAGAAGTAATGATTTTCATCTCAGTGGTTGAACATTTCACTCAGAATGTAACGACTGGCAAACTATTTCCAAACAACTGTTTGAGCATTGTGGACTGAAATCATCCCCCTCTAATAGACACGTTAGTATATATATATATGTATATATATATATATATATATATATATATATATATATATATATGAGGGTGATCTGAAATCATCTTGCTCTAATAAATAGATACATTTGGTGGTGCAGTCTCACCGAATACAATGCATTAGGCAGAGTATTGTAAAAACACTCACGTTGTTGAAAATTCTGTTCAATAGATAGACAGACAGACAGACAGCGTTACATTTCTTATTCCACTTGGAAATGTGAAAAATACTGTAATGCTAAAGAAATCTGCTAATAAGCACATTTTCTTTGTCTTACACAATTTATGTGCCATTAGAGGTTAATGGTTCATGGCTTGTGTCTGAAGGTGTCTTTAGACTAGCTTTTAGGACACATTACAACCACAGTGAAACTACATTAAGCAATAAGCACACTTTGGAAACGTTCTTTGGCTGATAAGAAGTGAAGTCATAGGGGATACAGTGATGCCAACTGGTGTCAAATATTAAATGAATTTCCAAAAGACAAATTATATACACTGTTAGCTTGTTTAGCAACATTAGAAAATATATATATATATATATATATATATATATATATCACACTACAATGTATCAGTATCCTGATATTGAGATAACACAACATTAATGCTTTTGTCTCAATTTTGTTATCATCATGAAGATGGTTTGGACAGTGATGCATGTAGCACCTGAAGAGACAGGGTGACACTTGGTTTCAATTTAAGTGCTAGATAAACTTTTTCCCCGCTATTCATGCCAGTGATGATTTCAGTCATATAAATTTCCCATGTGTCATTAAACATGAATTAGGTCGGACTGTTATTTCTTAGTAATAAAACAACTGTATCAATTTACAGTTTGACTGAATGCTTTGAGATGCCAAGTCGGATTTTTTTTACATTTTGTTGCTGAATACTAACTCTGGAATAAGATCCTCCTGGGTTCCTGAGCATATGGAATAGTAATTTGGTAGCCCCTCTTCTATTGCTTTGCTGGCATGGCCGCCTTGTCCGGGTCTTATCTTAATGGGACACACGCAAGCTTCAAAAACGTGAGATATGGGGCAGTGTACAAAGTGTGCCTTTCTGTTTGCCTTTTTGTCCTGTGGATTAGTCACCAACCCCAGTAGAATTAAGAAAGTGGAGTGAAAACATATGATTCACTGCATAATAAAATATAGATTGATAAACATACATTTTAGTGAATAATTAATTCTTGAGGGGAAACATAATTGTTTTACTAGCCAAGAGCAGTAAAATGGATTTAAGGAATATCAGTCAACTGATCATTATAGAAATGCTGTATAATACAATATAATATTATCTGCACTAAGGGTTATCATGCAAACTTAAAACTGTAAACACATTATTCTTTTACTTACCATATTGCTCTATAACATTATGTCTACTCCTCTCCCCCTGCTCTCCTACTATAACTACACTCTACTCACTTTCCACTAATTCTGGCTAGTAAACCCTTATAGTCTTGCAGTCTCACTCTACTGTTTTTAGCGCTTCTATTAATCTCTTTTATTTTATACTACGTGTCTCTGTGGGATATTACGGGTCTCGTTCGGCTAATCAAACTCTACCAATGCTCTCAACTTTATTTATGCTTTCCATTAGGCTTTTAGGATGGATACCTATTAGATTGAATGATGAAAGAGAAGAAACTGTAAATATTATTTTGTGTATCAGTAAATTTGTAAAATATGCAGGATTTTGAGGTTTTGAGCAGAAATCAGAGAAAACAGTAGTTTTCTATTGGGAAAATAATGGGCATGGCTGTTAGTCAATGTAAGTATATCAATGCCCATGGTAGAAATGACTGATGTGTGCTGGTTACAGATCTCCAATAGACAATGTTAAAAAAAGAAGTACAATTTAATGAATATTTAACGATGTGTGCAAGTATACTACATGAATATACTAGAAAGCGTGCGGCCGCACTTACATCATCAGACGTAAGTGCCAAGACCACCTTGTCATTGTCAGTCTGACCCTAATTTAAAACACGATACAGAAACAAGAATAGTTTCACTGAGGTGTCACCTTTTCCTTTTGCAGTGACAAGTGCACAAGTGTTGTTTTTGTTGAAGGAATCCTGGGTTTAGAAATGAAACATTGTGACACATGTCCCCAGGCAAATTTGTTACACCTCTGTTGCAGTCGCCCCTAGGCTCAGACTACATGCACCTTCTATACTCTAAAAATTATTTTCTATACTCTAAAATTGTTTTTATGTTTACTGGACCTAGAGTAGTTGGTAAATATGAAAAGTGGAATGAAAATGGACAAAGTATTGATTGATCAGCGATGTTGTCAATCAGTGAACAGTCCTTACACCGCAATAATACAATGATGATTGTGTCAAGAGATAGCAGAACTCTCGTTTAAGTACAAGATAGTTTAGATAATCAGAGAGAGAGAGAGATTCATTTCTCTGCCCGGAAAATATTTTTGAAACGGTATTTTACAGGTTTTTTTTCCCCAAGTGAACATCTCTGATGCCATCATTGTTGCTGGGATGTATCTACTCATGTTGAACTTATTTGAAGCAGGAGATAAAACCAAATAACTCTTAGCATTTTAACACCTTTTCATTCATTCTGATCTTTACTTCACTGGCATTATCATAATGGCTAAATGTTTATAACTCTGCTGAATATGCCTTATACATAACCCATTTGTATAAAAACTAGAGCTTATACATTCCAGTATTCCAAGATGACTTGCTAATATATAACTAAAAAAGAAAAAAAAACGTATTAATTTAATGTAAAGTGGCTCAGGTGTTTTGATGGTTCTCAGTTTAACTGATTTCATTTTCTTCCTTCTCTGCAGACCCCAATGTAAATACTACTTTTGTTTTCTTCAGCTACAATTAACCCTTTAAGGACCTTTGTGATGCTTCTGTTTACCTGTACTTTTCTCCTCTCCTATTTAGCATTCCCAAACAAGTTATATATTGTTTTTTCAAGACAAGAAGGGCTTTCTTCAGATACCATTTTTTGATCACCCACTTACAACCCTTATCTGCCCCTACATTAACATCATTCACCACCACGCAGTCCTCACCTCCTGTTTCTCTCCCCTTATCCACCTAGATTGTAAGTTCCTGCGGGAACAGGGCCCTCCATTCCTCTTGGATCTGTATGTCAATTGCTGTATTGCACTTGTCGTTATCTGTATCATTTTCTTCTTTGTACAGCGCTGTGGAATCTGTTGGCGCTTTATAAATTAAGTATAATAATAATAATTTTTGGAAGATAACAGGTACAATACATTTTTTAGAGAATATTTTTTTTTTGGAATGTACATGTCACACCGGACACAACGAGTGATATTTGATAGCTGAATAATTGTTGAGTCTGAATAGTTCATTTGCAGCAAGTAACAGAAACATCACCTTGGTTTTCATGGCGTTTGCTGCAGATTACCAATTTCCCACAGAAATTTTTTTTCATGACAACATAATACATTTTTATAACATTTAAAAAAAAATCATTAGAACATTTTAAAATCAATTTAATTCCCCCAATGATGTCACCATGTGCAACAGTAACTACTTTGATATATATGTTTCAAAATCACCCTTTATACATTTACACAAACTGTCAAGCTGATGACATTGTTCCATATATATTGTTCCTGTTACCGTTCATCTTTTTTTTTTTTATAGCAAACACTTGTAGGAACAAATAATATAAAAGAAAAACAGATTAAGATAAAGCAACCCTTTGTTGGGCCTCTGGATGGTTTCCTGTGAAACATCGTCACATGGATAATCCTATTATCCCCTTTTTTATGCAATTCCTAAACTCCAGAAATTAATTTTTCCTCCAATGTTTTTTAAACTTCTGACCCTCGTTTTCAAGCACTTTCAAGCGTTTTCAAGTCTGATTCCTCGCTCTTTCCTCAGTATAGCCTGGCTACTACTTCTATTTTCCTCCTAACCTCTAGTGTTCCATGTGGGAGCTGTCACCATTACTTATGACCATAGCCTCTGCTGACCATCTGTTTTGTGCCTCCAGCCTGCCACTAGGGTGATGTGCAGCAGTTTCCTGAGGGTTTTCTGGTGTGTCATCTGTCATGTTTCCTTAGGTATTATTTTTGATAGCCCAGCAGCATCTAACATTTGGATCATAAGCTTCTTCCTTTGTCGTCATTTTATACTAGCAGTTCACTTCACATGACTAACCATCAGAGCATAGCAGCTACTTAAGTGTTTCCCATCTACATCAAGACTAGGTACTTGATTTATCTTCAACACAGAATAATAAAAAGAGTTCCTCAATTTTGGGGTATTCTACTCCATGTACACTATCTAACGTTGGTGGCTGTATATATTCCCCAGACGAAACAAAAAATATGTTGCTATTTAAATGATAACAGTGGTGACACTTTCAATTAACTGTAACCTCTAAAAAGATGCCATAACAGGACCTCATTGTAATAACGTGAACTTCTTGAAATAAAGGCAAAGGCTTTTCCCTTACGAAACGTATTCATGCTTTCATTTCTTATAGAAGCAATGACAGATTTTGTTAAAAACCTTGAATTAATAGGAATAAAGTTCTCCTACAGGAAATTTGCTCTCCGTTATCTCCTGCAGAAGTTGATTGATGTAACAGAGCTTGCTTCATCATCAATATTATAACTCACTTTTTTGCAAAGTTGTCGTGTTACTGGTAATGAAGATTTAATTTGAAAAAGTTGAATGCAGTAGAATTAGCAGATTTGATCCCCATGAGCCTCTTTCAGAAGAATCACTCCATATGTTAAATGTCGAAGTAAAATCTAAATAAAAGTAAATTTCTAAATATGTTTATAGACTATGTTACTACTATCTAATCCACCCAAATGGACACAATTTGTTTGTATTAACTTTAACTTTGGTTCATAATATTCTATTTCTTCTAGTATTCAGGAAACAACAGTTTACGAGAGATTATTCAGTCCCTAATGATGACATCATCTTCTTTGGTAAGGTGGCATGGTCAGTGAAATCACTCAATTATAAGCAATTTCTGAGTTTCCTCAAATTCGCATGCAAGTCCTAAACTGCTAAGTTAAACAGTTTTAGATGTGACGTTAAGAAGTTTTTATTTTACAGTGAGGGTGATAGATATATAGAGAAGTCTCCCATCAGAAGCAGTAGAGGTTAATACAGTAAGGGAATTTAAACATGCATGGGATATGGATAAATCCATGTTAAATCTAAAATAAGATGAAGGACTGGTTAGGGTTTGAGATTTTAGATGAGGAAAAAAGGGAGACTTGAATGGTGAACGGTCAAATTCTATGTATCTCACCTGACCTAGACTTGCAAAGTGTTTTAGATGTGATTGTTAGCATACATTATACATCCTACATACTGTACAGCGGAGACAAATTTATACAATTATTGTAATGATAATTATTGTCACGATGCTATAAAATTATTTTTTATTAGAGCCAAAATTGTATACAAACATTACAGTTTATTTTAAATTAACACCCAACCAACTTCTTTAGTTACTGATTAATACCACTTGCAAAAACATATTTAGCCTACCTGGTCCCATAGTACTGGAGAGGGGGCCATATGCAAGTAGGCTGCACGTGTCACCTGGTGAGCGATCCAGTAAGGCATGTAAGATGCATGTAAGATGCAGTAGAGAGATCGTGATATGGTAGTCAATTCTCTGTGACACAAGGGCACAGAACTCTCAGCCTGATATACTGGGCTGACAGGCATAGTCACTGAGGCTCAGGCAGACGTAAAGGGCTGATACAAAAGAAACAGCAAAAAGTTCAGTTAACTGACATGGGTAAGTAGGATCAAAGAGTGCTAACATACAAGTGAAATTCATTGGCTGTGGCACATGTGCAAAGCACACCATGAAGTCCCTGTGAGCAGCGCAGTTGACCTTGAAAGGGTATTTATTTTAAGCTCACACTGGGAAAGCGATGGGGGTGAGGGGAAGGCATGGTTTGGGGTCCGTGTCTCATATAGGATAATATACCATTATATTTAACCCGCATCTCCTGGTTTAATCTATAGCCGACCACACCAAGCACGAGGGCAATCCTCACACACTTTTTGGTCTTGGTGACCCTCGTTTCTTTTATGTTTTCTGTGTATGAGGGGGGCATACTTTTTTGAAAGCATCAGGTGAGGGCATGTCTAAAGGAGCTTCCACATCCTCACCTGAAGCTTGCACATTTTTAAGTTGCATGCCCTAGCAACCAACTAGCATTTTTTCTGGGAGCATACAGTTATGTAAGCTGAAGGAAGAAATGACCTTACGCCAGTAAACTAGTTCAGAAACATGCTCTTATAAACAGACATAGTTTATCGCATCAAAGACAATAAAAGAGCATATACTTAGCATCGGGTCACTTCAGCAACAATGTGGGGGAAGCAACAACCAACGTCCAAGATCAAGCGTACAATACACAACAGCTGGACACAACAACATAGTCCCACATTCCAGCAGAGCTTCAAACTATTAACTGTGCCACAGGTCTTTTTATTACTCTCAGAAAAGGTCAGTTTTGGTGCAGCCTTATCGGAGTGGGCAGTGGTCCAGCATCTAGCAAGTCCTATGCAAATACTATGCCCATCACCCTGTGACCATGTGCCAAGAAACCAGCAAAGCAGGAGAAAGATAAAAAAGAACATAACAGCAAGAAGAAAGAATAGCTGCATGAACACTAAAGAGGATTAGAAGAAACAACTCACATCACAGGTAGTACCTCTAATAACTTGTTTATAAGACATTGGGCTGAATTCAACGACAGAGATAAATCTATCACATAATCGAGTAATTAATAAAAATCCTTATATATAATTCAATTGAAAGAATGAGATGTGAGGCAGATATGTATTGGCTCAAATTAATTAACTGAGATAAAATGTATCACTGTTTTTTCATTGAAGTCTACGTGATAGATTTATCTTCGACATTGAATCCTGATCACTGATTGCATTGGAATGCATTGGAATATGAAATCTGATTTAATTAAAATTTCTGTTATTTTGCTTTTGATTCATTTTGTCTAAATCGTCTACATTTAATTTAAGGGTCATGCTTAGAAACAATATTTCATATAATTTACTGTGCAAGTAGCATCATATATTTGTATTGTATTTTTTCTCTGAAATAATTTATTTCCCTTATTAATCACTCAAATGAAATAGCTATGCTCATTTTATCTGCAATTGCATATGGTATCATGGAAGTTTTATGTTTGACCAATCGTGATATTTTAACCATACGAATAAAGGCTGTGACTTATTTGATATAATGGTCACATAATGTCACAGAATGTCATATAATTACATAGTTGCCAACTGTTCTTTCCATGACAGTCCCGGGATTTAGGAACTGCTGAGTTCTTAATCCTGACAAGGAGTGTTTCTGCAAAAGGGGGACCATCCGCTTTTACAATGTATTCTCAACCACAACTATTTCAGATTTGTATAGGACCTCTCCTTCAGAAAATGGGGACTGCAATGGCACACAAATGGTACCACAATATATAAACTTTTTTATGGCAGAATTAGAAGAAGACTTCCTGTCTACCTGACAAACATAACCCCTAGGATTACTGACAACAAACATTCACAGAAAAAAAGAAAATCACACAGGAAGCTGCGTACCACTGATTATCATCTACCACCCTGAAGTTAACGTTCTACAGAAAATATATATTAAAAAAAAAACATAAACTGATGACAGACTCCCAATCTTAAACAACTTATGGTAAGGATTGCCCTGAACAAAAACACAAAACTGGTACCTCAACCTGCCTACAAAGATGGTGGAAAACTTGTGTACCAAACTCCCTATAGACTTGTTAGGCTTCATCCTTGGAGCCTTCTGCAGGAACAGGACCGGCAGCAGGTTGAGAGGCTGACAGACGAAGGAGTAATTGAAAGAATAATTACAGTCCAAGAAAAAAGTCAAAATCCAAACAATCTCAATGAGGTCAGGTACAAAGGGCAAACACAGGAGAATACCAGAGTTTGAACCATAACGCATGGATCAAGCATTAACCAACTGAATCCTGCAGGATGTGACAGATGGTGACACACACACTAGAGGAGGGGACAGGAATCCCAGTACCCACTGAGCCTCCGGTGGTGAAACCGAAAGATGTATGGTCGCTAGGTCAGGGTCGCAGGTTTAAGCCCCGTAGTTCCTGACAACCAGCCTGCAAACCAGAGAATTTGGCCCCATTAGAACCTTCTGACACATCCAGAGAAATACTGCAATCTGCATTACACCACCACTGACTGATCAAAGAACTTAGACCTGGATCTAATCTGCTTCCCAATGTGATGTGTATGTGTATTTAAGAAAGATGCTTTTCACATTTATTTTGTATAATATGCCTAAGGAAGAAAGCTGAGAGGCCTTGAAAGCTTGCAATCTTACTCATCTTGCAATCTACTCAGTTAGCCAATAAAGGTATCAACTTGACTCTACCTGTCTCTAGAAGAAAAAGTGGCAAGAGAAGAAACATTGCTGCAGGAAAGACAGGAATGCAGAAGTAATTGTAAGAGAAGATAGGGAGACATTGAGAGAAAGTGAGAGTGTGTGTGGGAGATAGAACATGAGAGAGTGAGGTATGGTGTGAGAGAGTGAGGGTATAAGAGAGCATGAGAGAGTGAGTGTTTACGAGAGTGAGTGAGAAGCGTTTGTGTATGTCCAGGTTATTGGGAGGGGGAGCAAGGCCAGATTTAGGAGTTTTGGGCCTTAGAGTATTTATATAAAGAGGGGGTTTCCACAAGACATAATAGATTAATGCACACTCATATTATCCATTTTTCACCATTGTGATGGAAACTCAAACACCCTGCTAATTCCTAATTACGCTGGCAACACAATCCCTGTGTCCCACCAAAAAAAACTCTCAAGCAAACTAACATTATAACCCCTATCAGACAAATACTGTGTCTCACAAAAAGAAAATCTAAATTAGATCAAAAGTTCATTATTAAATCGACAGGAAAATTAAATAAAACCAGAGAATGCTGTAATTTCTTACTATTTTGCAACATTAATAAAAATGTCATATATGAGAGTGTTCTGTACCCTATAAACTAAACATTTGGAAAAACTCACATATACTTTAGGATACATAAACAGGTGAAATATAAATTCCTCCGTCTCCTCAATCATTTCAGATTCAAAACTACAATATGACTAAGAATGAATGACCAAATATCAGTCTGTGGATGGGTGGCAATTCTCATCACTCTCAGGATATCACAGGGCAATGCGTTTAAACAAATAGCTGCCAAACTATATGCAAGTTCTAGCCACGCAAATAACAACCACACAAAATATATGGTAACATTTGCTGCTCTTGCCAATGTATGTTTTAATGTAAAGCTGCTTCTATGGCAACCTGCTGTTCCGTCACTTCCACTGACAGGCTCAATGCAAAATTAGTTAAGCCCTCAAAACCTCCATGACATTCTATGCCATCATGAAATAAGGTGCCCCAAATCCTGTATTGACAGCATTGAACATCACGAAGACGGCTTGACCAATGGCTTGTCTTCTTTCCAAAAATGGAACTTTTGTAGGGGTAATTTGAGCTGGTGGGCTATTAAACCGTCCCAAATGAGACACAGAGAAAGTTTCAGATTTCGGGGCACAAAACCCCCTTAGTATAGAAGGGGTTAAATAAATACACACTTCTCAATAACATTGAGATGAAGGTATAACAGCTCTTCTGATGATGGAATAGAAGATTTTTTTTCCCAATGAAAATATTTAATTCTAGCTAAGCGAAAAAAGAATATGTGATTATAATTCAACCAAATTTCAACAAGGAAGAAGTTCTAGACGATGGACACAGTCTGGTGGGTGCTTAATGTTCCTGTTAGACTATAAATGATGATTGATTGGTATGTTCTTTTGAAAAGATGTGCTGTCTGAACAGCAATTTATATGGCTTTTTGGGGGAGATGAGAAATGAGTTCTAGGTAGGACTGAAAATGATTTAATATTTCATTTTTTGTTGGTAATGGAATATTTTGTAGATTTGATGAGAAACTGAAGCATTTGTTTTTATGTCTTCCTAGCCAATATCGAAGACAAAATAAAATAAATGCACATAATAAAGTGACTGCATTCTAGCTAGATATGATGCTGCCAGATCGTTTTAAATTGTTCCTAAATCGGATGTATAAACCACGATACCACGTGCTGGTTTTCTGGGTACAGTCACACATTTCTAGGTTGCTCCTTAATTAGCACGGGTGAATCTGTCACTTTTCCTAAAATTTGTATATTAAAATTCAGGAGGGTTGATCCTGTTTGTGCATCAGCAATAAAACAACGTGGTGTTTTCGGTTTAAATGGCTTTTTTGATATTCAATAAATCTAATTGTGTGGTCAGTTATAATCTCCTGTGCTAGATTTTCATCAATAACAACTATTCCAAAGTGATTCCATACAATTTTATTGTTGAAGTTAATCATCAGATCTAAAAGTTGCATTATACTGAGGTTTAAATATAGAATATTACTAAATCTAAGAAGTTCTGCATTAAAAAGTCAGGTGTTAAAAACTGTACTAAACCCTTAATAAAACATCCTCACCAAAGTAGAATGCATATTAATGTACTTTTTAAAGTACTTTATTATGCATCATTGGTAGAAGCTGCAGTTCCCCATTTCATCCATGGTCTGATGATTCTCATCAGTTGGAATTTGAAGCAGCCAATCAGTAGCAGGAAGGAACTCTCATTGAAATCAATGGAAGCTCTTTAAGCACATGCCCTGATTGTTGTTCATCTGAGGTTGTTCTTACCTAATTTTTAGACCTACAGCAGATATTTTTTCCGTGTTCCTGAGTAGAGTTTAGTTCATTAAGACAGTTGCCCATTTATATTACCAGACAACCCTATAATCTTTTTATAATATCATCTATTATTCTTTATTGATAAATAAATGTTGGTAATACAATACAGGAATCACTACAGCTTCTTCAATGCACTCTACAACAGAGAAAGAGGATCACTTCTCGTTTTTTTGGCTACTTCGACCTATCAGTCATTGATATGTACCCTCCTACACACAGTCCCTTCCGCTTTACCTTATCAATGAGTGCCAAAATAGCTTTTAATGGCGCCAAACCACTTGTTATGGCACCAAATGGCTTTTAATGGTGGCTACATATGGCGACAAATTGATGAATCATGACAAATTTTCGAAACTTTTGTTTTTATCAGTTGTGTCAGAGATGGCACTCGGTTTTATTGATTCGTACTATTCATAGTTGTCCCCATTTGCCGCTATAACAGCTTTCATTCTTCAGGGAAGGCTTTCCACAAGATTTTGGGTGCTTTGGGAGCGTTTGTAAGGTCAGGCACTGTTGTTGGACGAGAAAGCCTGGCTTGCAATTTCAGGGCTAGTTAAGTTCTCCTCACTAAAATCACCCAACCATGTCTTTTTGGTCTTTGCTTTGTGCACTGGGGCACAGTTGTCAGGATTGCTATAATGACTGTGCTGTGTGTTTCTGTTCAGCTGTGTTTTGTTATGCTGTTACCCTGCTTCCCTCACCTGAAGCCTAGACCACTCACACCTGACCTAATGAACAGGCTTTATATTCCTGCCTCCCAGTAACAGAGTTGTGAGTTCATTAAATTCTTTGGAGCCACAGTTCATGCCAGACTCTGGGCCTGTCTATTGGATTTACCAGCCATTGACCTTCCGGTCAACGGCTGAGTTGCTGCACTTTCACTTTCCAATAATACCACTTACTGTTGCCCCGGGGAATATCTGGCAGGGATGACATTTCATGAACTGATTTATTGCAAAGATGGCATCCTGTCACAGTATTGTAAATACAGACTGCATGGCTAAGTGCTTGATTTTATACACCTATGGCAGTGGGTCTGATTGAAACACGTGGATTTAATTATTAAGATGTGTGTCCTGTCCCAAAACCTATGTCTATATAGTGTGTGTGTGTGTATATCTATATATATATATATATATATATATATATATATATATATATATATATATATATATATATACACCGATCAGTCATAACATTATGGCCACTGACAGATGAAGAAGTGAATAACACTGGTAATTTTGTTATCATGGCACCTGTCAGTGGGTGGAATATATTAGGCAGCAAGTGAACATTTTGTCCTCAAAGTTGATGTGTTAGAAGCAGGAAAAATGGGTAAGTATAAGGGACTGAGCGACTCTGACCAAATTGTGATGGCTAGACAACTGGTTCAGCACATATCCAAAACTGCAGGTTTTGTGTGGTGTTCCCAATCTGCAGTGTTCAGTAAATATCAAAAGTGGTCCAAGGAAGGAAAAGCTGTGAACCAGCGACAGGGTCATGGGTGGCCAAGGCTCATTGATGCAGGTGGGGGACGAAGGCTGGACCATGTGGTCAAATCCAACAGACGAGTTACTACAGCTCAAATTGCTGAAAAATACAACACAACACAGTGTATCCTTACATTTTAAAAATCACCATAACAGTGACCCTTCTACACACATTTTTTGGCCTTGCAGTAGTTAAAAAATCATGGAGGGGAGAGGATTTTATTTAAAAATTAGACAGATAGAAATGAAATGGGGATATTGTTAAAAAAAACTCAGGAACTCAACATTAATTTTGATGTATTCAATTTTTTATAAATTAATCTTCTAATTTCCCAATCTTCTACTATTTAATTAATCGAATGTACAAGTAATCATATTAATTAAAAATACATCATTAGTTTCAATAGTTGGTATATTTAACCCAACAGGCGCTAATGGTAATAATTCAAATTTCTGTCCTTATATTTTTTTAAAATAATTAATTATGCTTTTTAATCAGATAATAATTTCAAATTCATTAAACCATCATAACTAAATAAACGTAATCCACATCTATTCACTTATTATTAGGTATTATAGCCATCACATGTATTCAATATATGAACACCACAAAACACATCACCATACACAGGGATTTATGTTTATTTTTAGGGGGCGTTTTAATATACAGTATATACATTTTTATTGCAAATGCTGTATCGCCCTCAGCGACTGGCTTACTATTTAATGATGGGAGTTATGTGTCAGGCCCCATCCGGGCTGCGGAGCTGCGTGTCTTTGGTTTACCTTGCCTTGCTATAGTTTCTCTTGTCTTGCTACGGTTTTCCTCCCTTTGCAGTAATCCATTCCTGGATTTCCCTATTCTCTGTCTTGTACCTTTGATTCCTTGCTTCCAGTCTTGGTCTTTGCTTTAGCTCTGTTTCCTTTATAAGGTGAGCCCCACCTGTGTGTTTTGTTTGTCTCAGGCTGCAGTCTACAGGTATGTCGCTCATTGATCCAGTCCTGTATCCCCGGCAGCGGGGTGTCCTGTCTTGTATCCCCGGCAGCGGGGTGCCCTGTCTTCTATCCCCAGCAGCGGGGTGTTCTGTCTTGTATCCCCGGCAGCGGGGTGTCCTGTCTTGTATCCCCGGCAGCGGGGTGTCCTGTCGTTTCATTTTGGACTACATCTGCTGCTATGTCAGGGTGCTGGTATGTGGCTACACAACCCTATGTGCTCAACACCCCGGTGGGTGTGGTCGCCCTGCACCAGGCCCTGTCCAACTCCATTACTACACTGTAACTCCTGCACACAATCTTTGGGCACGCTGGGTCAATGCAGTCATCTGTATGGACCCGGTTCCGTGACATTATGTTGTACCACTCTTATTATTTGGGTCAATATATAATAATGGGAGTTATGCAGTACAACCATGAATGTCTTACTTATATATTAATGGGATGTATGCTTTACCGCATATATCATAGTGAGGGGGCACAATTTTCTGTTCTGTCTCGGAGCTAGTTATGGCTCTGGCTTTCATGCTCAGTGGCTTCTTCAAATGTTACTGACACATTCTGTCTAATGCTGTTGGGGGGGCAAAATGTCACTGAATACCTGTTTGGGCACAAAAATGCCACCACCAAGCTGTTTGGACACAAAGATGGTGCTAAAAAGCTACAAACATGGCACTGACAAGCTGTTTCAAAGGTTGAATTGAGAAGCTTTTTGGAAACAAAGATTGCACTGAGAAGCTGTTTGGGGACAAAGATGTAACTGGTAAGTTTTCTGGGGGCAAAGATGGCACTGAAAAACAGCTTGGGGCAAAGATGGTGCTGTGGGAAGTCTCTGCATATGTCAGTGTATATGTGTTTGTATGAATGTCTGTGTGTGTTAGAATGTGTGTCTTGTTGTGTTAGTGTGAGTGTCAAGGTGTGCTAGTGCCTGAGTGTGAGCGCCCCCCCCCCCGCAATCAGGCTCTGGATCCACCGCTACTGGGGTCCCAGAAGTATAAATGAATAAATTAAAAGAGTGGAAAAGGGTTAAAGGCCAGAAGGAAATACATTAAAGAATCCCTTTCCTGAAGGAGTTTGGAACATAATGCTTTAATCTTGAAATTGATCCTTATTCCTGCTTTAAAATACATTACCCTCTGAAGCTTTTAATCCATCAGTACACCATTCCCATTACCCAAGTGCTTCTTTGTGTTATGATTACATTGTTCTCTGATCATTTTAAGGATTTTTTCTTCTATAGCCAATTATGCCATTGTCAATGTACAGTATGCTCTCTGCTATAAGTAAGATCGTTACTGGAGATTTTCAGTCAATCTTTGTCATCCCTTTCAGTATGTATGCTGATTCCACTAAACTAGCAGAATAAATTGCCGAATCTCAATTTTTTTCTCTTTCTTCTCAAAAATGAGAAAAGAAGTATTCAAATTATGTCATTATTATTTAATCAGGACAAAATATAGAATAACTTTAATTTATTCCTTTTACCTCTAAAATGTATGCACTGCAGGAACTCTTGCATTTAAAATGTAAAAAGACCTTTTTAAATGTTGATAATTGTATGCCTGAAAATTGTGTTTGCACCAAAAAGGTCTAGTTTTTTGGATTGTGTCTTTTTTGTCTCATTTGTCAAAAGACATCACGTAAATTTTTTTGTTTCACAAGAAAATGGGGAATGGAGTTTTCTTTTCAATGCTGACAAAATGAAAACCCTATTTGACAGAACCATTAGAACCATTAGAACCATTCAGCCCATCTAGCATTCTCAAAGAAAAGAACAGGACCCAAAAGTAAATAACTCTTATATAGACATTTTGTTTGTAGCTCAGTAGTTTTTATCTAAAACAAGGGTAGAATATTGCATGCCAGTGTAACATTGCGCCCTTCATCTTTGTATCCAGGACTAAGCTTTCGTTTGGGCCATTGAGTTAAGAACAGTATGCAGGTAGATAATTCTTATATAGAACGGGCCTCCTTATTATAGTTTCCTTGTGGGTCTGAGATTTCCCATGGAAGAGTATGAAAAAGTCTCAAGTGTCAAAACTTGGTGTCAAGTTGTGAAAGTGGCCTTATCACCATAATAATAAAAGGGAATTGTTATAAGACATGTGCAAATTGGCCAAAAATGGTTCAGACAAATTTTACGTTTCGTTTTTGGGTCCATTCGTTTTCTGCAACTAATTTCCTTCCCTGCTCATTTGGTTCGGCCAAAAATTCTGGGGTATTTTTTAATTGGGAATGAAATTAATTTACCACTGCCCACATTCACTCCCAACTCACTCTCATTCTCTAAATGTTTCCTTATCTTCTCTGCCGACCACTTCTGCTTCTGTATCGTTTTCTATCTTCTCCCTTCTCTCCTTCCAACCTCCTATCTTCTTTCTTCCTCTGCATCTCCGTGGACTTAACCCATCGGGAACTTCCACCAAAATGGTGACGCTTGTGATGATGTACCCTCACCGATCCACCAATCAGTAAAGGGAACACCACCGAAAGCACCAACTGAGGGCAGTATGGCAGTGCTTGGGGTGACATGCTCTCCCTGATCCTCCAATCTGGGGAGAGGATGTCAATGCAAACGCTGTCATTTTTCCCTTGCATGAACTGGCAACACTTATTGCCGATATTGGCAAATCAGAAGGAGTTCTCCACCATTGGCTTGCCACCTGCCATTAAGTGGTATCTGGGCAACACACAACCCAAATATGTCTGCATAGATTTGCTTGGTATACTGGATTTGCCAGCATGATTTCTTCATCTTACATCTTGATCTTAATATGTTTAAATTAAAATGACATTTAGTATTCCCATTTTTTGTACCAGCCTACAGTAAGATCTCAAACCTTGCTTATACTGACCTTAAGCATAGTTATACATAATGATGACATTAATAAAGCAATTTCAATATTCTTACATTACATATCATAATGTATTGATTTATGTTGTACGATCTAAGTCTATAGTGATGTGCAATGGGATAAAATGAATGCATAAGTCACTTAAATTTAACACAAAAGTAGCAGACAGTAGGCAGTTATGATTCCTGAAACTTTATTTTTTGGATAATGGTTTAGTTCATTTAAAGTATGGTTTTATGACCACTAAATAGCAATTGGCTTACCCCTTGTCTTGGGGATATTGTGCTAATAAATTCTATCACAACTAATGCAAATAAGGATTTTTAATAATATTAAACTCAAACTAATAAGTTAATAAAATGTTTAAAACATATCCTTAGTCCCTTATTTTTTTTTTTTTTACTATTTCTAGAAAGTGTTCCTCATAAGTAGCTCTTATTACATAAAAGGTTAAAGATCCCCGATTTACCATTTGTAACATTAAAGTTATGTTGCCAGTCTTACATCACAAATAAAGTATCTTATTATATTAATAAAAATATATTCCATGTTAAATGCTTATAGCATAATAGCCAACCACAATAAGACAAACCCAACAGGTTTCCTGTATTGTTCAGAATCTCATTATTTCCAGCAGTTTATGTGATACGTGAAGTTTCTCACATTTTGATATATAATTTTGATAGCTCCACTGGGAAAGCCGCAGGGAAGTGCGAAAAATGACTTTTTTTAGAAACCGTTTACCTGTTTTTGCTTATTCTCTACGGTGCTGTTTTTAAAAACGTTCTAGGAGGTTATAATTTGCCTTACTGAATTACCTTATTCCTGATACATTACTAAAAAAAAAAGGTAAAGTTAACCCATTGGGTTCTGTTCCTTATATACTGAATTAGTAGCACAAACAATAACTTAGGGATTCCCAATAGAGGAATAATGCTTACGTCTTTTGGTTTGTGTTTTGTCTCTTTGTTTCTTCTCCTTTCTTTCTCTCTTTCTTTCTGTATTCCACCCTCACATTAGTTGTAGGAGTTTGCAGAGGTCCAATGCATTCTTCCCCTGCTAGGCTTTAACCCTATAGGCAGCTGCCTGTGCCTGGTACACTGTTGAACAGGCTATGATGCCATTAACCCTGAAATGGATGGGGGTGCACAGGAAATTTAAATGGATACTCCAGCCATTATGTGCACTGAAGTGTCCCTTTTAAACCAATGTGTACAGATGTGTAAAATAATTTATAATACCGTATTTGCTCGATTATAAGACGAGGTTTTTTTCAGAGCAACTGCTCTGAAAAATACCCCTCGTCTTCTAATCGGGGTCGTCTTCTAATCAGACCTCAAATAGAGGTCTGATTATGAGACTAAGATCCAGATCCCCCGCACCGCTGCAGAGGACCTGGATCCTCCTGTCTCCCCCCCCCCCATGCACACACTTACCGGTGCTTCCTGTTGTATTGCCGGGGCAGCGATCCACGTAGACAACGTCCACTGCAGCCGGAAGGAGGTGTGGCTAGCAGCGGGGGTTGTCTGCGTCCGTCGCGTATACCTTCCCCGGCTGTCAGAGATCAGAGTTCCCCGCACCGGTGCGGGGAACTCTGATCTCTGACAGCCGGGGAAGGTATTCGAGACGGACGCAGACAAACCCCCGCTGCCAACTCCACCTCCTTCCGGCTGCAGCGGAAGGAGACGTTAACCCGCTGCCCCGGCAAAACAGCAGGAAATTGGAAGCACCGGTAAGTGTGTGTGTGTGAGTGTGTTAGTGTGTTAAATGGGGGCATAGGGCATTTCTGGAATGCCTTATACCCCTATATGCCACTCTGGCACTTAGGGGGTTAAAAAGCATATTATGGGGCAGAGTGGCATATAGGGAGGTATAAGGCATTTCACCTCCCTATTTCACTCTGCCCCATAATATGCCTTTTAACCCCCTAAATGCCAGAGTGATATATAGGGGTATAAGGCATTTCTGGAGACAGAGTGCTCTATACAATGCCTTTTTACTCCCTTAATGCCACTCTGCCGCCTGGGATGCCTTATACCTCCCTATATGCCACTCTGCCCCATAATATGCATTTTAACCCCCTAAATGCCAGAATGGGATATAGGGGTATAAGGCATTTCTGGAGGCAGAGTGGCACATAGGGGGTCAAAAGGCATACCATGGGGCACAGTGGCATATAGAGGGTTAAAAGGCATATCATGGGCCACAGTGCCATATTGGTGTGGCAAGCCTGGGGGCAGATGTGCGTAAATGGGGGACAGGTTGGAAAATACAAGGAAATAAAAACAAAAAAAATATTTTTCTCAATCATAGCTTTTATTAAAAAAAATAGTTTACATGAATTAACATTTACTGGTAAAACTTTTTTCCTTTAGGGTCGTCTTATATTCAGGCTTTTTCTTTTTTTTCCTAAGTTAATATTCAGATTTTGGGGGGTCGTCTTATAATCAGGGTCGTCTTATAATCGAGCAAATACGGTATATATATTTTTTATGTAAAATTTTATTAAAATTAAAATATATAATGGTTTATATAGTCTTCAAAGTACTCCAAAAATTGATTTTTTTTAACTTGATTGTTAAATTTAACATTGTCCTTGTCTATGTTTTGTGGTTACCTTTTCTCTTAGTTTGCTTATATTAGATTACCACTGATAATGAGGACAGAATTAACCATTACATAAACTAACAATCAAATGAACTGAAAGAATTACTGTTCCAAATATATAATAACTTAAATCGAGCTTCGCAATCTTATATCATAGCACATTTTTCATACATCTTTCATAATAACTATAGTTTTCTTTCCACAGGCTGAATTGGCGGTTAGATTGGTAGCAAGGCTGCAAAAACTCATCTACTGGGTTTGTTGCAAATTAGTATTGTACAGGGGATTATGATACAATTTACTGAGGGTTATGAACTAAATTGCAGTTTATTGATGCTAACAGCAAAACTGATTTCTGTATATTCCAGGCACATTAATCTCAATCATAATTATATTCCCTTGCACTAGAATATGCTTTTTTTTTTTTTTTTTTTTTTTTTATAACTGAACAAGTTCTTTGCTGGAGTGGGCCATGAGGGGAATTGTGGGTTTTAGTGGTTTTACTAGTTAATGTGCAAAATATCAGATTTCTCTAATTCTCAAAAGTTAATGTATCATTGTTTTGCTGAATATATGAAACATTTTTTAAATATTTTGCCTTGGCTCATTTAGAAATCTAAAACACACCTGGAAACTCTCTGGGTTTGAAAGTAAAGTCCTGCTTCCCCATGCCCAGTTACCTCCCACTAAAGGCTCATATGCTTAAGAGTGAGTGTATGCTTAAGAGTGAATGTGTGTGTATATGGTGCTAGAGTGAGTGTGTGATTCGTATGTGAGTGTATTTTGTTAGTGTGTGTGTGTGTTAGCATGTGTGTGTGTATGTGTCACTGAATTGTGTTAAAATGTATGTTGGTGAATGGTTTTCGTAGGAATGCATGTGGCTAGTATTTGGTGTTAGCATGTGTGTGCTAGTGTGCGTTAGTGTGTGGTGTTATCATGAGTGTGTGTGTCAGCATATGTTTTGTATGTTAGTTAGTGATGTTAGCAGAAGTGTGTGTTCTTATTTAATGTCGGCATACGTGAATGTTAGCATATGGTGTTAGAGTGTCAGGGATGAGCCTATAGATATTGGTGCCAGCAAGACGAGGCAGTTTAAATATGTGTAAGCATATGCGGAGGGAACTGTAGATTAACAATTTTGATAATTCCGATAATATATGATTGTAGGATGTTTTATTTATTCAGTATTCTGTGCGCCCAAGACTACACCTTCAAAAATCTTGTGATCTGGAAAACACAACGTCAAAAAGAACGCAGTTCTTTGATCTCTATGGTTTTACATATCAGGACATAACAATTATCTGTTCCTTAGCAGGTCTAAAATTAGGTAAATATAACCTCAGATGAACAACACCACATGACATATTACACCGTGTCATGATTTATTCAACGAAAATAACGCCAAAATGGAGAAATGTGTGAAAAACACATCGTTACTGCTTCCATAGGAATTAAGATGCTAAATAGCAGACAGGTGTTGCTAATCAAATGCCGTACATTAATTGATTATCAGCTAGCGTGACCACCTCTATAAAATACGAGGTTTTAGCAGTTTGCTGCTTTGGAGCATTCAGGTGTGTGTTAACACAATGCCAAGGATAAAAGACATCAGCAATGATCTTAGAGAAGCAACTGTTGCCACCCATAAACCTGGGAAGGGTTTTAAGGCCATTCCCAAATAATTCAAAGTCATTCTACAGTAAAAATATTATTCAAAAGTGGAAACCACTGGAGACAGTTGTCAATTTTCCAAGCAATGGATGCCCCAAAACCTTCACCCCAAGGTGAATTTAGAGATATTGCAAAATTGCAAAAGAATTATCAAAAAAAAAACCTACAGGCCTCAGTTAGCATGTTAAGCATAAAGGTTAATGGCAGTACAATTAGAAAAAGACTGAACAAGAGAAAGCCTCTTCTCTCTAAAAAGAACATGGCAGCATGGCTTAGATTTTCAAAGTTGCATCTGAACAAACCACAAGACTTCTTGAACAATGTCCTTTGGGCAGACAAAACCAAAGTGGAGATGTGATGATTTGGGCTTGTATTGCAGCCACAGGACCTGAGAACCTTTGCAGCCATTGACTCCTCTGCATACCAAAATATTCTAGAGTCAATTGTGAGGCCATATGTCAATTGGGTCATGCAACAGGACAATGATCCCAAGAACACCAGCAAATTCTAGAAATAATCCAGGTGTCGCAATGGCCCAGTCAAAGAAAACAATAAGTTCAAGTAATGTTAAGGTGGTTTTACAAGCTATTAAATCATAAGGTGTAGTTTTTCACACACGGCTTCTTCATTTTGGCTTTATTTTTGTTGAATAAATCATGACACAGTGTAATGTGTCGTGTTTTGTGCATCTGAAGTTGTATTTACTTAATTGGTAATTATGCCCTTATATGTAAACCATAGAATTCAAAGAAGGTGTACGTTCTTTTTCACATATATATATTAATTCCAGGTATCCACTTACATTCTGGTTAATGTTTACTTTGCTAAATCATGCTAAATCATGATTTTGAAGCACCCTGTATCTGAGATTAAAAAAAATAAATATATAAATAAAAGTGAAGAATTAATATTTTCTTAGAGTTTTTTTTGCTGTATGTGAAGCTAGTAATCTGTTTCACAGCATGCATTGCTGAATTGTTTTCAAGACCAAAACATATATCAATCCATCTGAGCTTTTGGCAGCGATCATGTTGTCAAGTTAACATTTTAGGACAAATACAAATTGTACTCTCCCATGACTTCAGAGATGCCAGATAGCCTCAGAATTACAGGCAACCCCCTTATTTCTGCCACTTTATTTAAGGTCCATAAGAATTTTCTTTCCATTTGCTTCACAAAAGGCCAACCTTTTTTTTTTAGTTGTTAGCAAAAAAAAACATAGCAGGGGCACAATGCTAAAAGTATTTTTACATACCGTATTTGCTCGATTATAAGACGACCCTGATTATAAGACGACCCCCCAAATTAAAATATTAATTTAGGAAAAAAACAAAAAGCCTGAATATAAGACTACCCTATAGGAAAAAAGTTTTACTAGTAAATATTAATTCATGTAAACTAATTTTCATATTTAATAAAATCTATGATTGAGAAAAATATATTTTTTATTTCCTTTTATTTGCCAACCTGCCCCCCCCAGTTATGTACATCTGCCCCCAGGCTTGCCACTCTGCCCCCAGAAATGCCTTATACCCCCCTATTTGCCACTCTGCCCCATGATGTGCCTTTTAACCCCCTATATACCCCTCTGCCCCATGATATGCCTTATTAAAAGGTATATCATGGGGCTGAGTGGCATATAGGGGGTTAAAATGCATTTCTGGAGATATATATATATATATATATATATACTGCTAACAGCAATCACACTCCTATCAAGCCAAGGCAGCCAGTACATGCTGGAACCTAGGGATGTTAGAAGTGTGATTACAGCCTCCCTATGCCATGCTACCACCCCACCCCCCTTACACATCCATGCTATCACACACACACTCATTCACAAACATTTAAATACTCATTCATTCCATTAATCACACACACACACACGCTCAAACCTCCCACCCCCTTACCTGAACTGCAGATCTCCCACTCGCAGACTGGGGCCCGGCTGTGCAAGCAACTTCTCTGGCCCCGCCCCCAGAGGAAGGAGGTAGAGTTATGTGAGGACTGTGCTAGCTTCCTGTTTCCTGCTGCTAATAGCAGAGACGCTGCTCGCGATCAAAGCCCGGTAAGCAGCACGGCCGAAGCAGAATGAGGTCTGATTAGAAGACGACCTCGATTATAAGACGAGGGGTATTTTTCAGAGCATTTGCTCTGGAAAAAACCTCGTCTTATAATCGAGCAAATACGGTATTATTAGTATGGAACACTACAGTACATAGCATAGAAATACATAAAGAATTTAATAACACCGGAAAAATAAGATAGTAGAAAAAAAAAACATTTTAGGAAAATACTGCATGTATGAATGGTGAAAAAGGGATTTTCCGGTGAAAACTTGATTCAAAGAAGACTAAGAATATAAAATAACGGGCAGTGTCCAGGTTTTACAGTCTTTTACAGTCTTTTTTTTCTTCATTTTTCTGGTGAGTCTTGTTTAGTTTTAAAATATCTTAGGCAATATCTGCAAATACATACAGAAATGCAAGAACTAAATAAGAAACGCCAGTGGGAATGAATGTTATTTTCTATTGTTTTAATTTTTAAATAAATCTGTTTTTCAGGCGCATGAAGAGAGATGTGAGCTGTTGAATGCATTTAATTGTACTTTTTGACATGATATATACATATAAATATATTAAGTTTTACATTTGGAGTCCTGAAATATACATTTTTACAAAACTGTGCTTCCTTTGTAACAAATAGATATATATATAGGCAGGGCCGGACTGGGACTGAAAAGCAGCCCTGGAAAAATTTGGAGAGCAGCCCCATATAGTTTATCTCACGGTGAAGCTCTTATACCCACACGCACCCCTTATACACACCCGAGTCACACTATGTGCCATTCTTTTTATCTCATTATTTGTATTAAAATGCCAGAAAGCAAAAGTGTTAAAAGGCCCTAATAAATGAAATACATTACACATAATGGGATCAAAACATTTACTACTGCGAACATTTTTAGATGAAAGAGTTCCATTTTATTCAGTGGAACAAAACACTGATCACATTATTCTTCACGATATTCTGGTAAGAAACTTTTATTTCTTTATTAATTCATGTAGACTATTTTTTTCCATATTTAATAAAAGCTATGATTGAGACATGTAGGGGGTTAAAAGGCATATCATGGGACAGAGTGGCATATAGGGGTATAAGGCATTTCTGGAGGCACAGTGGCATGAAGGGGGTTAAAAGGCATATCATGGGGCACTCTGCCTCCAGAAAAGCCTTATGCCCCCTATATGCCACTCTGCCTCCCCGATATGCTTTATACCCTCCTATATGCTCCTCTGCCCCATGATATACGTTTTAACCCCCTTTATGCCACTCTGCCTCCAGATATGCCTTTTGACCCCCTATGTCACTCTGCATCCAGAAATGCCTTATACCCCTATATGCAACTCTGGCATATAGGGGGTTAAAAGGCATATCATGGGACAGAGTGGCATATAGGGGGATATAAGGCATTTCTGGAGGCAGAGTGGCATATAGGGGGACACACTTACATACACACACACATGCCGATTTTTTTTGTTCTTAACAAATACAAAAAACATACAGTACAAAAAATACATTATTTTACTCACCTTCTACTTCTCTTGACTTCTTGGCAGCTGCACACTGTTCTCTATGCTGACAGGATGCCACTGACCTGACATCCGGTGCTGCAGCAGTCTGAGCGCGAGGGGGCGGAGCTTCCACCTCACGCTGCTCCCATCACTATGCAGCCATCAGGCTGCTGGGAATGTAATCTGAACGGTCGGTGCGTGCTGATGCCGCCGGCCGGAGCTACTTTAACACTTTTTTTTATTATTTATATGGTAAGCTGGATCGGCTCGCCATATAAAGTAAAAAAAAAAAGTATTAAAGCAGAGGCGGCCGGCGGCATCAGCACGCATCGGCCGTACAGATTACATTCCCAGCAATCTGATGGCCGCATAGTGATGGGAGCAGCGTGAGGGGTGAAAGGTCAGTGCGAGGGGGCGGAGCTTTCACCCCTCACACTGCTCCCATCACTAGACGGCCATCGCACACGGCTGCTGGGTGCTGATGCCGGCCGACCGCATCAGCACCCAGCGGCCGCTTTGATTAGATTTCGGGCAGCCTGGGGGCAGCTCAGCGGCTGTCTTCATGGCCGCCCAGCCCCCGGACCTTCCGGCCCACCGGGAAATTTCCCGGTATCCCGGTGGGCCAGTCCGGCCCTGTATATAGGCATATTTAAAAGTGAAGAGGAATATCAACTTCAAGAACAAAGTTCAAGAACAAAGTTAAACCAGAAGTTGAAAGAGCAAATTAGTGATCTCCTTTTTTGTGGGCATAGTTACCAGCTTGGACAGTAGCCAGCAAAAATGTCCTTCAAGCTAGATAACAATGATAGAGGTCAAAAGGGGTCCAATGAAGGAAAAGCAGTGAACTGGAGACTGGGTCATGGGCTGCCAAGGCTCATCATGCAGCTGGGGGCAAAGGCTGGCCCATGTGAGCAAATCTAACAGACAAGCTTCTGTAGCTCAAATTGGTGAAAAAGTTAATGCTGGTCCTGATAGAAAGGTATCAGAATGCACAGTGCATCGCAGTTTGTTGTGAATGGGGCTGCGTATCCGCAGACCACTCAGTGTGCCCATGCTGACCCCAAGCCTGTCCTGAAGAAAGCGTGATCTGGATCTAATAAAGACAGGAAAATAATATATATATATATATATATATATATATATATATATATATATAATCTCTCTATCTGACCTGTTTAAATGGTGGAGATAACATTTCTTACATTTGAGAATGAATGAATGAATGATGTTATGTTTATGCACATTGAGGTATCATTGGGATAAACATAAGTGTGTGGTTATTCAAAGCGGAATCTGAACAGCAGGGGGTATAACTGCTTATAAAATGTAGACCATTCTTGAACCAGATGTCAAATAACTGTGAAATGAATGGCTTTCTCTTTATAACCAAATGTGCCAGAGAGGAAATCTCATTGTTGGCAAAGGAAGGAAGTCAAAGATCTTATATAGAATATTATTTATGTTCTTCCGATTATTCCTAAACTAAAAGATTCTGCACTTTTTGTGATCTTTTATTCTTATACTTGTTAATCCTATTGATCTGGAACCATGCTTGCTGGTATTGTTTGTAGCTCCTTGCATGGGATGCTGCAGGGAACTCACTAAATAGAGAAAGACCATAGTCCTTTCAGTTTTAGGAAGGAGGGGGGCATTGGACGTTGAGGCAGAGATAGGTTGAGTGTTTTTTAATTGTTTATTGATGATTTCTTGGGTTCCGTTATTATGCAGTGATGGATCTTTATTGACACATGCCTGTTCATTGTTCAGTGTACATTGGATGAATATTCTGTATATACAGCATTTCTCTCCTATATAATATACAAGTTGACAGCTTTTATAAGCTATGTACTCTGCACACCTTTATTAGAATAGAATGTTGAGATCAATGTGTGTACCCAAGTTACGTTTTCAATAAAAAGATTTTTTTAAAAAAAGTAGGATGGCTTAATCCTCAATGTGTACCCCATGTGCTATAAATAGTATTTAAAAGTTAACCCTTAGGATATGTTTGTATCAATTCTTCAAAGAAGAAAACTCACTCATTTATTAAACACATAGCTAACAATTAAACCAGAACCTTTTTAAGCCAATCAGATGCCAAGTCTACCTGGATTTCTATACCCCATGTGTCACGTACAAGTAGTAAGGAGACACCGTAGTCAGGTAAGACTCCAGGACAGAACAGTTCAGGATTCCAGAGAGCCAGATAGTCGATAAAGGTAGCCAAGGTCAGGATATCAGGATAAACAATAAATGAGCCGAGGTCAGGATACCGGGAAACAACGTAGTCAGGCAAGTCGAGGTCAAACACAGGAATCAGGAAGGTAAACACTATCTGGGTGCTAGCACAAGGCATAGACGACCATCAGAAGGCAAGGTGTAACAGGTCTGAAGGGTTTAAATGGAGAACCGCGGAGGAAGTCTGAATCTCCCATCAGTCCCTTCATAAAGGCCTGCAGTTAGGAAGTTCGCAGTTAGTGGCCGTGCGGTGGAGGGGGGTGTCCCTCTCCCTCGTGGCGGCTGCTGCGGAGGTGGCCGTGCGTTGGAGGGGGGTCTTTCTCTCCTACACGGCTGTTGCGGCAACGTGGGAACCGAGGACAGGTAACACCATGTATATTTAATTTTATATATTCTCAATATTTATGTATCTGCCATAGAAGTCGTTCTATTCTTTCTAGTTTGGCATGACAAGTCTGAGAGCATTTTAATATTGGCATAAATCCCATCTTTTCAATTTAGATATCTGGATAGTTTGAGAGTATTTTCTCTCATTAGAAATGAGTGACAGCAAACAATCACATCTGTAGGTAAGGAATCCGGTAGGAAACAAGAATATCCAATTCCTTTAGGAGACTTTCCAGTAATTTCCTCAGTTTGCCAAGAATGATTTCTACTGGGATGTTTCCGAAAAGAAAAACATTTTTGTGCCTTAATCTATCTTCAGTTTCAGCTATTTATAATTCCAATACCTTTAATTTTATTTTTTTGTTGTGTATAGATGTCCCCCTGAGTAGCCAACATCCTATCAATATTCTCAATTTTTTCTTCATTGGTTTTCACTCTATTGCTCAGAGCTATTAGATCTTTTTTATTAATTTCCAATGCATTATTATGTATTTCAGTTTTTATTCGCTCCAATTGGGAGTCTAAGCAGGATTTCAACAACTCTGTGGTCAAAGCATTTTGTTTACTATTCATAATGTTCAGGTTTCCAAGATTTCTGCATCTCCTTCAAAACCTCTAGGCTATAACTTCAGGGTACCCATTGTCTAAGATTTATCAAAAAAGCTCTTAGATGCTTGAGGCGAGAGAAAAAAAATGAAGAAAGTCTGTTATTCAGTTTATGAGGAGAAATAAAGAGGAGAGATAGAGAGAAAATGGAAGTAATGAGAAAGAGGAGATGGGAACAAATGTTAGAAATGGTGAGAATGGGAGATAATGATGAGAATGGGATAAATGGGAGAGATAAAAAGAAAGAAGAGAAAGAGCGATAAAGAGAAAAGGGAGAGATGAGAAAAAGAGAAAGGAGAGACATAATGAGCGATGAGGAGAAAGGTGAGAGATTAGTAGAAATAGAATAGATAATGAGAAAGGGGAGAGATAAAGAGAAAGAGGAGGAGGAGAAATAAAGAGAAAGAGGAGAAATGAGATAGAAAATATTGTTCAGTTTGATTTATTTACATGACCAAAACAGCTGCCTCTTGAGCCTGCAACAACATCTGAAAGGATTGTGACTCGTATGTCCGTTTCGCATCACTCACCAGACCTGCACTGAGCATCCATCCAACCACATATACAGCGCCCCTAGTCACATAATTATTTTATACTTTATAAACACTTGCCTCTGGAAGAATGTCCAGGTAGTACAGACTTGACTGACCAGTCCCCCAACACCACCAGCAAGCAAGCAAGAATGGGGAACGTGGGAGGCCCCAAGCAAATGATTACCCAGGGTCCAACCAATGTAAAAGACATCTCTGCTGGTTTCTTTAAGAAATGGTAAACATTCCTCCACATAACCATGGGTAAAAAATAAACATTACCTTCTAGATAGAATTCAGAAGATAATAAATTCTACATCCATGGATAAATTAATACATTTTCAACCAGAGTTACTGGTCTGCAGGCAAATTTAATATTTGGTCAATCATACAAAAATTAGAACAAAGGAATAATAGGAATATGACAAATTAAATATGAAATGCCTTTATTTTGTCAGATTTCATGAATGGTAGATAATTCTCTATTCTACTAGAATGATAGCATTCATCTCACGTACTTACTCATCTTGACAGCTAACAAGATAAACATGTCATCATGAGATTTGCAAATACTTTCCCATGGAATTTAAACTAAAGTTGGCAACAGTATTAGCTTTGAAAGGGACTTGCTTGGCATGGAGAAAATCCCAAGTTAGAAAAGTATGTTTTCAGCTCTAGTGGAGCCATTTTTAATCCTAAAAAATACATATAGATGCAGCAGATGGCATTTTATATAAGGGGATGTGACAGTGGGGAATAGTGTGTTCTCATAGTCAGTCAAAACAGTAATGTGCTCAGTGTAGTGTGATTGCTTGGTGCCCTCAGACTATCAAAAGTAGTGTTATTCATATTAAACATTAAAACGGTGGCCTGCTTGTTAAAATTGCATACAAAATACAATATGGATGAGCTTTAGAATTTAGGAACAAAGTCACTAAGATTTTCTCAATATACCTACCATACCTCCCACTTGTTGTGTTTTCAATGTTCTGCTGAGCTTGTGAACAGTGGGGATTATGAGCTGGTTGGGGATCCTCTGATCTCTTCATGTTGGCCTAGGAAGCTGTAGCTCCCACTTGGTCATCTTGTGAAAAGTTTTCAGCAACCGCTTGGCCACCTTTGTCTCCTCTGCTCCCTACTGCTGCCCTGACTGCAGTGGTGGGAGCTTGAGGCCTTGGTCGCGGTGCGGCGCTTTATGATGAGCGCCGGAATATGACATCATATCCCAACGCTGAGCGGTGAAGCTGCACGTCGCACCAGGACAGTGAGACTGAGGCCTCGCGCTGCCACCACAGGACTTCACCAAGTTTAGTGAACTGAAAAGGGGGTGGGGTAGATATTAAGAAGGGGGGAAAGGGGGTAGATAGTAAGAAGTGGTAGATAGTAAGAAGGGGAAGGGGGAGGGGGAGGAAATAGATAGTGAGAAGGGTAGTAGAGGGGGTAGACAGTGAGTAGGGGAGGAGAGAGGGTAGATAGTGAGAAGGGGAGGAGATTATGAGAAACGGAGGAGAGGGGGTAGATAGAGGGAGTAGATAGTAAGAATGGGGAAGAGGGGGTAGATAGTGAGAAGGGGGAAGAGATCGTGACTCTGGGGATGATTACGGGGGAGAGGATCTTTCAAAGTCACAGTAGAGTCAGAAGGAGGGAAGACCGCACGGAGTCTCACAGTCTTCCCCTAATCTGCAGTCAGTGTGGCAAATATTTTTTTTTGGTGTGGGAGCAGAGGGAGTAATTGCATGCTAGGGTGCGTGGAGGGGGTGCAAAGGAAACAATTGCCTAGGGTCCAATATTTTTGTTACAAAGATTGCACTGTTAGCTGTCTTTTTTTCCTATATGTAATGTATTTAAGGTACATTATTGTTACCAGTGTTTCCAGTTATATATTATTGTACTTGTTTGCACTTGCACATAAATAATCTGTAATTAAAACTAGTTGTTTGTTACAAGATTTTTTCCCTTTCTTTTTTGTCGAGGGGGGAGCCAGAGAAGTAGTCCGCACAGGGCGCCTGAACACCTAAGACCGACCCTGTCCAGCCCTGTCCCTCCCTGCCTCAAGCCCTATACCCTCACCCTAAAAAAATGTCCCACTTTGGACACGCACTCATACAACATTAAGTTCCAATAAAATCAACAAAAGTTTGATTTGACCAAGTTTCTCATATATTCTTTTAAATTTGACTTAAAAGGAAAAAAAAAATAACATTTACAATTTTCGGTATCCGTATATGTCATTTTAAGGACAAATGCGAGTCAAGGCAGGTGAGAATGAAAGAACAATAGGAAGGTGTTGTTTCTCAGGCAATAAGTGCTGATACATGGACAGACTGATCTCCAGAAGGGAATGGTAAAATAAAGAACATATTTTTTCTGAGATAATTCTGGTGCTCAGTTACTGGTGTGTGACAAAAGGAACAACTCAGACATTAGTTCTGGAAATCACTGGGACATAAATAAATTTAAAGCTGTGTGAAGAAGACAGCCTAATGCTTTTTGGGCTACAAAATAAAGCATTTCAGCAGAGATTAAACAACATTTTATAAAGGTTTGACAAGAAACAGAGCCGGTTATTAAACAGATATATTCAAACCACAATGAAAAAAGTGTTAAATTGGGGTTCACAGTATGGAAGTACAGACTGATAAAATGTAATTACAAGTCAATTAAAAGGAAATATACAGAAAAAAAGTGTAAGTTAGCACTGCACAAAAAAGTAGTAATAAAAAATGGTTAGAGTTCTCCTTTAAGCTGCATATATATTTCGTTATCTTAATATATCAGCTAGACCTGTGAACATGGACTAAAATGGACTGGTTTGTTATCCAGTTATCTGGTTTGTTATGCTAAAGGGCAGAGCCTTCATGCAAATTAACAAAACAGGTATGAAACGGCACCCTGGCCTAAAGAGTTATTTTGTAAAAATAGATGTATAATGTCAACCAGAATTTGTGCATAGGCTTGCATTTCCAACGTTTTCCTATGGGTACTCTACAAGAACTGAAGGGTTAACCATTGAGAAATAGTTTCTATACCCTACCCCCAAGTGCAATAAGGACATATACATGTTTTTTAATCCAAGCTGCAAGGAAAGACAGTGATCTTTCACCTGCAACGCTTACTAGGATGTACCCAGTTGCTTCAGATGATGACGGTGTTATTTTTTACTGCATTGCAAATACTTTTGGGACAACAAAGGTTAAAACAGGCTTGCCTGTCTGTTACATACAGCATTCCAAATACACATTTCCAATCAGAAATAACGTATAGAGATTAGGAATGTCAATCTCCCAGTAGTACATTTTGACACAGCAAGAAGCTGAGAATTTATTACAATTTAAATTTGCTGAACAAGTCTATAAACCTTCAATAGAATGGGGAGATAGCGAGAGCAGAAAGATTACTCTGAACAGAAATAAATTGAATGTTTGAATTTTCTACTTTAGATAGCTATTGTCTAACCAGAGAAATAAAATGGAGTGCTTATCTTGAACGCCGGTATTATCTCTTGTACATTTATTCATATAGGGTTGTTCATAACCCTTTGAAAAGCTGTGCGATTGATGCGGAATCTGTTTGGATTATGGAAGTAGCACTTTCTTTCTTCCTCTCTATCACTCTTTTGAATTTCAAGAATGCTGCTTTTATGTTTAAATTGAATTTTCATAAAAGTTTTCCACTATCTGATGGATTTATCATCACAATCTATACACACCTATATATTTTAATAATTTTTCATTTGGGATTTTTCTTACATTATTATTATTTTAACCTTCATGAATATTTACTCTACAGAGCTGACCAACAGTTGGCACCCAGCCGCTACACTTACTCCCCTGGAATTTTGCCTTTGACATATATTAATACCCCTAAATTATTTAGCAACTGATACCACTGAAGGAACATTTGTTGATGCACAGGGACAGTTATAGACCCATAAGTATTTGTGCACAAGATCCTCTAGAATGAAAATCAAACCTTGAACATATCCCTCGATTTTACCTTTGTCATCATCTAACATATAAAAATAAATTTCATTGTGACACGGATCTCACAGAAAGAACACTTCATGTTGCAAAATCTATTTTTCTAAAAGACACCTTCTCTGTCATATCTGTAGGGCTTGCATGCAGTGACTCCGAAGCAAGGAAGTCACTTAGTAGACTGCACATCCTACAACGGCCGTAGCAAACGCGTTGTAAAACAGCTTGATGTAGTAAGGACAGATTCTTTCCTTTCTGTTTTCATAGGGAACAAATATTTCTTTGTTGCTTTTCATGTCAATCATTCATAAATGATTTATTATTTCCTCTAGTACAACCAGATTTTTTTCAGGTTATCAGTTTGATGCTAGCCTTACAGTAACTTATGTTACTGGATCTATGTTCAAAATCTCTTTTAAATCACAGCTGAACAATTATTTCAGCCGATACATTATTTTTCTTGTAGCCATTACATTTCTTGTAATTACATTTAATGTGTGGAGAATATTACCATCCACGTGCCATGCGCCTCAGCCTGCAACCTTCGCTACTAAAACAAAATCTACCCTTATTGATATCCCCTGGATTGTCAAGAGGTCAATCATCTTTCCCTAAGCCTCTTAATTTCCTATAATTACAGTACTATATCTACATAACATTTCCTAAATAGTGACATGATACACCAATATGGCACATTTTAGTTTTAATAAGTAAAAATGACATGTATCATTAAAATTAGATCAATAAACTGATTTATAAATAGCCAAGTTGATTGTGAGAGGTAACTGTTTCAGCGTAACTGCAAGACTGGGAAAAAACTCCATCAACTTTTCAATTCTATTAAGTCGAATGCTGTCTAGTTTATGCATCCAATCAAGTAGTATCAGGTTATTTCCACGGCAACAATAGCCACTATGCAGTCTTAAATCAACAGTTTTCCACTTTATTTGATGACATGGAAATTTTATTAAAATACTAGTAATATAATATATATATATATATATATACACTAATATATAATTGTATAAAATATAGATTCATATATTAATATGAAACTCTTTTACTCAATTAAAGCCACCTTAGTGAAATACACACAACAAAGTATGCAACAAAACTCAGCTGTGACTCAACCTTAAAGAGGCAAGGTTATGTCCCAGACACAAAATGGGAGCAGCTATAGAGTTGAAGCCCCTCCTTATCCATAGTCTGACAATTCATATTACTCATTGGCATCATATCCGGGCTCAGCACTGAAAGAAGTGAGCACTGAACGGGAGTGCTGAGGCAGGGGTCTGTAAGAAAAAACCTTGCACTCCCACCACAAGATCACAATGCAAAGAAGAAGTTAAAGAAGAGGGTGTAAGGTGAGAAATGGGGGGAAATGGGAGAGATGTTAGTGAGAAAGATGATAGCTAGTGATAGAAATAAATGAGACAGAAAACGAGGAGAAGAGAGGTAGCGAGAAAGGAGAGAGAGATGAGAAAAAAAGGGAGAGATAAAAACAGGGGAAAAGATAATGAGAAAGAAGAAGGTTGGGGAAATATAAAGAGAAAGGGCAGAGATAATGACAAAAGAGGTAGATAATTAGAAAGGGGAGAGTGAGAGTGTTTGTGTTGTGAAAGTGTTTGCATGCTAAGGCAAGTGTGTTTAAGGGTACGTAAATGTATGGTGTGTATAGTTTATGACTGTATGAGGTATCAGTGTGTTAGGGGTGTCAGTATACAGTGTTAGTGTCTATTTACAGTATTAGTGTGTGTTAGTGTACAAGATGGTTTGCACAATGACATCCAGGGAGAAGTGATCTGAGAAGGGGGGCAAAGCAATTACCGTATTTGCTCGATTATAAGACGAGGTTTTTTCCAGAGCAAATGCTCTGAAAAATACCCCTCGTCTTATAATCGGGGTCGTCTTCTAATCAGACCCCAAAAAAATGCTGGCGCCATGCTGCTTACCGGTCGCGAGCAGCGTCTCTTCTGTTAGAAGCAGGGCAGGAAGCTTGCAGCGTCCTCACAGAACTCTATCTCCCCCCCTCCCTCCTCTGAGGGCGGGGCCAGAGAAGTTGCTACAGCCGGTCCCCTGCAGAAGTCTGCGAGTGGGAGATCTGCAGTTCAGGTGAGGGGGTGGGGGAGGGTTTTTGAGTATGTGTGAAGTGTGTGTGATTAAGGGAATGAATGAGTATTTAAATGTTTGTGAATGAGTGTGAGTGTGTGTGTGATAGCATGGATGTGTAAGGGGGGTGGGGGTTGTAGCATGGCATATGGAGGCTGTAATCCCACTGCTATCATCCCCAGGTTCCAGCATGTACTGGCTGCCTTGGCTTGATAGGAGTGTGATTGCTGTTAGCAGTTTGATATATATATATATATCAAACTGCTAACAGCAATCACACTCCTATCAAGCCAAGGCAGCCAGTACATGCTGGGTTAAAAGGCATATCATGGGGCTGAGTGGCATATAGGGGGTTAAAATGCATTTCTGGACCTCCAGAAATGCATTTTAACCCCCTATATGCCACTCAGCCCCATGATATGCCTATATTCCTCCAGAAATGCTTTATACCCCCCTATATGCCACTCAGCCCCATGATATGCCTTTTAACCCCCTATATGCCAGAGTGGCATACAGGGGTATAAGGCATATCATGGGGCAGAGTGGCAAATAGGGGGGTATAAAGCATTTCTGGGGGCAGAGTGGCATAACTGGGGGGGCAGGTTGGCAAATAAAAGGAAATTTAAAAAATATATTTTTCTCAATCATAGCTTTTATTAAACATGAAAATAATTTACATTAATTAATATTTACTGGTAAAACTTTTTCCCTATAGGGTAGTCTTATATTCAGGCTTTTTGTTTTTTTCCTAAATTAATATTTTGATTTTGGGGGGTCGTCTTATAATCGGGGTCGTCTTATAATCGAGCAAATACGGTAATTCCTGTGTCTCCGAGTGATGCACCCTATCTGACTCAGCTGCCCCTGCATAAGAAATAATCGCTCTGCACTGTATTCTCTTCAGTTCTTCATTGCTCGATCTTGAAAGGCCTTAAGCAGAAATTGCTATCGGTTCAAAATAATATTCTTGCTTGGGGTGCTACTAGGGCTAGGATCGGCCATGGGGGCATCAGGCAAATACTTAAGGTTAAATATTCCTAGTCTTATTTTTATGAATCAAAAACAATTTTTAACATCAAAATTACTAAAACATGTTTATAGGCAAATTATATATTTTTTTAATGTTTCAGCTATTTTGATGTTATATGATCAAATAACTGGAAAAGTAGACAGGCTTGTACAACATATTTTAATAAGCTGGAATGTTTTTCTACCAACAGGAAGGAAATGTTCTCCTTTGCATAAAAATATCCCAAGCACATGTCACTTTAAATACATTGAACATATATAAAAACAAATGTATTCCTATATCTGAAATAAGTATAAGATGATTTAACTCCTCCAATGCCTTATGCTACAAGCAGGCTGTCACCACTTAGCCTGCCAAGAAAATCTGACTCAGGACATCAAGAAGTTAAATGCATTCAAATAGTACATTACAGAAAATGTACACCACATAAACACACTATAATTTCACCAGCTATATTTATGTGCCTAGTTATGGGCAATGCCAATCAAATCCTCTTTTAATTGACATTTTTCTTTTCATTTGCACCTGGCAAGCTGTCCATAGATTAACTTGAGTTTCTAAAAAAAGCAGATTGCGTTTAGGAGCAAGCACTTAGAAGAACGCATCTTCTTTGGCAATTAGACCAACACAAAACATAACTCTAGGGTCTGGAAGCAGCTGCGTCTCTAACAGACCGGACCTTATTGAAGAAAATGTCCTGCCAAAATGTTGAATATAATCATCAGCGCCAAAGAATGTGATCGGAAGATTTCAGCCGCATTCGCATGCAGCAGAACTATAGATCTGAAATAAGGTAATTTAAACTATTTTATGAAAAAGTCTAATTTGTTCACAATTAGGTCCCATGTCAGCCTTTACTAAACTACCTAGGTCTCGGTTATGTTGACTTTAAAGACCCATGTCCATGGATTGTGCGTGGGCGTTGCTAGTGAATCTTGCATAAACAAAGCTTTAAAGTATAAAATGAGAATTTCTATTTTTTTGCAACATCTAAGAAATATGGATTTCAATGGAGGAGAAATTTTACAAGAGGTCATAATCTAAAATTAGAGGGTCAGCAGCTTGTAAGGATGTTTCACTTTACAGGGAGGTTGGTAGATAAGAGGAACAGCCTCCCATCAGACGTTTTAGACGGATTAAATGGCCAGACTAGATAGGCCAAATGGTTCTTACCTACCATTACATTCTATGTTTCTACTTAGTCCTAAAGAAAGCTGAATTTTATGCATATTATTTGAATGTATGCAAAACAAGACATCTACACTATGTCTCTCTCTTTTTCGATATAAACAGGTGAACAACAACTTTCCTTCACCATACACCATTCTGGCACAGTGAATTCTAATTAGAAGAGTTACCGTATTTGACAGCTGTTGTGTTTACAAAGTTGGACTTGAAATAACTAGGCTTCTCTACGAATAACGAGCTTCTCCCTCTTTGAAGTATACCTCAAAAGGCTGAAGATCAATTAACAGAAGAGTGCTTCGACCAAGATGCATTACTCATGGGAAAATTCCTAGGTAACAGTCTATAGTTACTTTTCTAGAGCAAATACGAATACAGTTTGTCCGCATCCGGTGTTTAGTCATTCAGCCATAGTTATCCATGGAAAATTCCTGCGGATGGGATCTTTCCAGTGGTAGGTATGGTGATAAGACTAGTTTTAATAATTCTGGAACATTAAGTCTTGTGAGGAGGTTTTTTATTATTATTTTACCTAATAGTTAACATGATATTTCAATGCTGCAATCTAGTGAAGGCTTGGACACAGAATATTGTCTATTGGTAACGTTGTATTGATCTCTTTCCTTCCCAACCATTATTAAATAAAACATTTTTGCTTCTGTCAACCAAATAATACCAAATTTGCAATATATGTAATAATCATTTCCTGCCTCGACTACTGAAACATTTTGTTCACCTGTTTCCAATATCCAGGGAGGTATTTAATGGCCACACACTTACCTTGAGTGATGAAAGAATGAGGTCTCTCTTTTTCGACACAGTTTTCAATAATTTGCTCCCACGGAGTACTCATGTGGCTCAGTTTAGATATGATGTCATATGCTAGTGGTCTGCTTTGTGTGAGCTGTATCAGTATTTGAAGACCGTAAATGATAGAGGTTTGTCAAGGGTTGTGTCAAAATAGACCTCGGTCTAAAAGAAGTTGTCCTACGCTCTGACTACCACAGCAGGATACCCTTCTTTCCCACTAGAACTTATGCCCATAAGTTTTTTATCTTAAATGTTCGTCTTAAATGCATAGCTCTCCAGCTCTCCTCTGTATCCTATGATTCATTTGATATTGCACCGTGCATAATGGACATCTCTTTGCCTTACAAATAACTGCCCTGTCTCAACTAAAGGAGTTCTCTAATGCTTCCCCATCTTACATAGTTACATGGTACATAAGGTTGAAAAAAGACCTAAGTCCATGAAGTTCAACCCTTCTACCTAACCTTCCTATTCTTGATCCAAAAGAAGGCAAAAAAAAAAAAACTAATTAAGCTACTTCTAGTTCTGCCATCAGGGGAAAAAAAAATCCTTCTTGACTCCAAGAGGCAATCGGATTTCCCCGTGGATCATTATAGCCCTATATGTCATGCTCTTCTAAAAAAAAAATATATTTTTGCCTTTTGAAGGCATCTAGTGTATTTGGTAACACCACCTCCCTTGGCAGTGAATTCCATACCTATATCTACTATATCTACTTGTTCCTCTCTCTTTTTAAATCATAAAATGTAAAGCATGCCTGTTGTCTGCCAGTTCGAGCCAAATAACTATAACTAATCCTTAATTAAATATTCTATGACAATTAAGCAGCTCATAAAAATGCAATGGCTTCCATTGAAAAGCCCCCAGTTTGTCCATTATCAACTGCATCACAACAAACCCCTGCTGTCTCATTCTCAGTGGACAGAAATTACACAATAAATCTTTAAAAAATGGAATTGGGGATAGAAACGAGTACAGGACAATCTGTTGCTGATTCCTTTTGGCAGAACTTTGTTTAATTCCGTATACTTACCATTAGCAGCCTATTGAATTATACAGAGGATTTCCATAAACTGTGTCACAAATTATATGATTAATGTAGTGTAAATTACAAAAAGTCCACTTTTTCTTTATCAAAAAAAGTCTGTTTCCCAAGTGAATATGCTAACCTTCGATGCATAGAAGTCTAATATTTATACATTGTTTTCAGAAGCTTAGCAGATGGATCTCCTACCTCTGAGATGGGGAAAATGTATGAAAAGCATCCGATTAAGATACAGATTAATCCTCCAAGAATCTATTTGTTCGATTCCCCAACTACATAATTTTAGGCACCAAGATAAAATGTTTACATTCAGCTGAGACTCGGGCAAACTTAGGAAGAAATTCAATTGGAGACACGACTTTGTAGTTTATTGTCTAATTCATTGAGAATTTATCTGTACCCATTCCTAGGTGTCCTAGCAGAATCCAGATCGTGTTGTGGTCTGAATTGTACCTGGGTTCGTCTCTGAGAATCATCACATTGCATGCAGATTTTTGCCAACTTGACCAAAGCTCAATGTATAAATGGATCCCCCGGGCAAAAAGCCCATAGTGATCTCACCCATACTCTTAACATGTTTTGTCGGAAGGATACAAGCAGACACTGAGAGATACCTAGCAGGAAAACAGATTGCATTGGATAAATGAGTAGAGCAAGTCCATAATGGTTCATGCAGCACTTTGAAATGGCACTCTAGACAAACACTGTTTCTGCTGTATGGATTTGGCCCTGACCATAACCTTTGGTGAACAGAACCAGCTGCACTATAGGAATGAATAACAATAAATAATATATAATCTGCCTTAGTGCAGAGACCACAAATCACCATAGATTCCCCAATTAAATTGTACCTTCAAAAACAGTAAAATGGTTATGAAAGTACATTAATTGGAAATAAAAGAGAATAGAAATAGTATGCTTAATGACTTATAGTAAATGATCAAATGTAGCCATCTCCTAATGCTCTTGGGCACCCTTTCAGACTTGTTAATATTAATTATACATTTTGAAAAGGTCCAATGGTTGCTAATTGTTCTAGCAGAAAATGGAAGAAAGGTAAATGATTCAGCACGCCAAAGAAGCAAGTAACCTATGAATTTTTTGAGATGTCGTTGACTTCAAAGCCCTTTGTGAGCAATGATTCTTAATTATCTGCTCTAAAATCTAAATTATTCATGTAAAGGATATCATGAAAAAAGGATATCGTCTCCTTAAATCAGAGATGTCATTTATTTGCAGAGGTTCCTGCTATAGTTTTAGCATTCGGAGCTTGGATCCAATTAATGATCTGGCTGGCAGAAAATGACCTTGTTACGTTAAAAGAGAAATGTTCTGAGCTGGTAAATGTAAATATTTTGCTTGTTAGGTTTTCATTTGAAATCCATATTGGTTTGTCGTGACTTTCAGTGTACTTAGAAATGTCACTTGGAGCACAGTTCATATGCATTTCAGATTTTTAGGCCAATTACAAAGACAGATATTTCTGTAAGACTCGGAGCATGGTTTATAGTTTCACAAAACAAATTTGAGAAGCTAAACCAAAGACTGGACAGCCGCTTCTTAGCCTATCCTATGGAGCGTCCCCACCTGGGAGCATCTGAAGTTTTAGTTCAACAATCTGCTACATAACAATACGTCAGCCATGACATTAAGGGGAGCAGGGATCATGCAGAACCTGATATAAATGTACCTGTATGCTCCGGCATGTAAGGGAGTTAAACCAAGTTCCAGATGTTTTTGACAACCTAAGTAAAGAAGAAGGATAGAGAGTTAGGGTCATGTCCCTTGAGGTCTTCCTGCACCCCTACCGTCATTATAGTATTGAATAAATACAAAGGAATGTTAAACCTAGCAAGACCAAATATTTAGAAATACCTCCACTCAATCTTAATAGTATGCTGTGAAATTAAATAAAATTAATTTTAAAAACTGTGTTAATAAGGGACCCCCCATTCCATTGTATTAAAATAAATCCTTTTGCTTCCAGACAAAATTGAAAAATCAGTTATATCCAAAGTTATAAGTATATGAGACTATCAGTGAATGCTAATTTCTAACACCTTTCAGGAATGCTTGAAGCTCGATATGTAAGAAACTGAAACAATGTCCATAAAGAGCAATGGTCTATTCCATTTACATGCCTATTGGCCCATGTCTGAATAACTACTAGAACCCACCACTCGCTAACAAAGAGGATGCAGAAAATAGGTTGTGGAGTAAAGAGGAGACAATGGGGTGGAGGGTAGTATAGTGTAAGAGTGGGGGAAGTGGTAGAAAAGGTGTAGGTAGGGCAAAATTGTCTAATCCCTTCTCATAGACCCCTTGAAAAACAGCCCCTGATTCAGGAGCTTAGTCTTCAAGTGTGAGTTGTTATTGAGTGGTAATGATACTGCATTAACTATGCGTTATCAAGGCTCATACCTCATGAGAACTATTTTGTTAATTAATTGTGCAAGTCAAGGACGATTCTGTCGAGGGAATTTACCATAAATAGTAAGTGAACTAATTAAGTTTAATATGATGTGTAATAATAAACCAAACAAAAATGACAATGGGATGATTTTGTAGTCTGACACACCAACTCAGAAATGACATTTTCCAAAACTCTGAATAGATTCTTCAGTTTGACGATATTTAGATGATGCCTGATAAACAAAGCATATTGCCCACTGGAAAAAAAACCATATGGATGTGAATGCAGGCAGAATGTTGGAAATATCAGGAGCTTGTGACAACATGTTGAAAAGTTTAAAAGAAGTGAAGGCTTTTGATGTATAAAACCCGAACTGTTGCAAGGAAGCTTTCAAAGCACTTTCTCCATCATAGTACGTCTATCTTTTTTTTTAATCTATTGATAGAAATGCTTTCACTGTAAAGCTCTAGAAACACTTACTTCCCGATACGAGAACAATTTATATTTGAGTTAGCTTAAAAACCGATGAAGAGATTATTTAGAAAGATGTAAACTTTACTCATATTATCACTCTTAGTAATTGTAGGCGTTATAAAATAGATTGTAAAGATAAATAAGAACACAAACCAGTTAACTGAAACATTCAACTTTAAGTTAAGTTCTTCTCTGATATAAAATATCCAGCTCAGAAAACTATTCTTAATTTTAATAAAGAATATGGGTATTTTTTCTCTCAACTTTATATTCTTCTACATTAGTTTTAATATTTCATCAAAATATCAACCTAGTACTTGAAGGAGAACAAAATGGGAATTTGACAGGTGGAAGATATATATATATATTATGCCTAGCCCATAGTGGAGAAAAAAAAAGGAGGCTTAATTTAGGACTAGTTGGAGAATCTTGTGGATGGAGTGGCAATGAGCAAACTACAATGTCCAGTATAAGGTATAATGGTCCCATATTTTTTTAGGGATATAAAAATATAATTTTTTTAATTTTCATATTCTGAAGTAAAGTGCATGAATTTTATCCAAACTTGTATTCAATCATTGGCTATATGATGTTCCAGAATGACGTTGCATGAGATAGCGGTCCTTGAACATAGGAGATCTAAAAAGACAAAGTCATATACTTCTAACTCTATGCTGTGCTAAAACGGCAGACATGTGCAAATGATGGAACCCACATTTACATGGGTAAGAGATAAAAAAGTGATGTACCTTGTGTTTTAGTGTGCATGTCATATTCGTAGACATGCTTATATTGAGAGAGAAAAAAGTGTTTTATTTTGCTTGCCGATCTCCAATTATGCTCATGAACCAGGAGACAGTCTGCCTCAATATCTCTCCTGTGCACCCAGGAAATCAAGAACTGAGCCTTTACATCGAGAAAAAAATAGAAGATTGTCTGAATGGTTCTAATCGTATGTCAAATTCTATGTTTCTACACCAACATCATGTCCTCCCGACAATTGGAGACCTATTTGTACATTTCTAGTTCTCTACTACTCAGTACACAGTACAGAGGTGGGTTCTGAGGTGGGTATGGAACTTGTTACTCTTTTCCCAGAGGGCACCGGGAAGATGGAGTCTTTAGTCCCATGTGATAACTTTTATACAGAAAAAAAGATGTAGACTGACAATCGTTTAGGATTTCAGAGGTCTCTTCGGATATTATATAACATATTATATTCATTTTATAAGGATATTATATTATTATATTATATTCATTTTGTAAGGCTGTACCAGTGAGAAGATACCGTATATATTTTATAACTGATGTGTACTTATACAGACTGAAATCTGATGTTTTATTTTTTTTGAATGGTTGAACTGTACTGCATTATCCAGGAATTAATTTATATTTCTTTTCTCCTGCAATAAGCATCTGATATTGTAACAAGAAAAGTAAATCTATTTTGTTTCCTCCTGTAAACTTGTAAACCAATACAGGCATACCTCGCTTTAAGGCCACTCGCTGTTATATTAAATACGAAGTTTCAATGTGAATTGACAAAGTTACACACTCTTCCTCATCAGGACTAAAGCTGATTACAATAAACACATCTTCCTATGTGCCACAGAAAATGTATAAATATTCTCACATTACCTTGTTAAATCCAGAGTCTTGAGGCAAGTAATACAAATGTATCACTAATGGTATAAAAGATCACCGGTATTAGTGCCTTGAATAAAGAAATAAAGAAATGATGAACCAACATAGTCCAAGTTATTTTTGAAGTTTGCTATAGTTTTAATGTACCGTTTTACATTTATACCTTCCTCATGGTCACGTATTTCTTAAGAGTGAGTATAAGGATCAGTGTAATTAGGGGTGAGAGACTGGAGTCAAAGGAATGCTCCATGAAAACAGGAAACATTTGGTAACCTTATTAAAAAACACTCAAAGTGACCTCATGCTTGCTGATAACCATTATAAGCTCTCAATGACAGAGACAGGGGAAACAGAGGGGTAGGTACTCACTGGACAAACGCGAAACCGGTCGGTGTTTCCATTAATAAAGAGGAGAACTGTTTTTGACCATTATCCTGGCTGAGTTTTCTGTTTTTCTTCATGTTCATTATTGAGGGTGATTCATGGTGAGTACCCACTCTTCTGTTTCCCCAGTCCCTCTCATTGAGAGCTGTTTGAATATTTATTGTTGCTATGGTGATCCTTTGCTACAATAACCATTATAAGGCCGGCTGTATGACATATGATATGGATGCCTCTTTTTTATACAGAGATTACTCCATATTTGTGAATTTGGTAAGATAGCTACCGGTATTTTTTTTTCCTTTTAAGAAAGTTATATCACACACATGATGATACACCAGCCCCGAAGCAACAAAAAATCAATTCCACACGTGCATTTTCCGCAGTCAAGCAGTTAATTGAATCACAGAACCTCAGGAAAAAGTGTAAAAATATTCTGTTATGTGCGTAACTGTCCATGCGCCTAACAGAATATACAAATCTCAGAGAGACTAGTCCTCCCCCACTATGATATATTGTCGCTCTTTAAGTTTTCATATTATTTTAAGCCAAATTCATTCCTATTGTTCTATACACCTGCACCATTTCCTCGTAATAAAGTCAATTCATAATATTCGAGAACTTTATTTTATCTCAACCACGTCTGTCATTTTTAAGCCAAAAGTTGACAGGGGTATTTAAGGCGTGATTAATGTCAGCCTCGTTAAACTGGGACCTTTGGCTGACTTTGTACAACTGGATTCACTTCTGTGACATTCAAGTTATATATAAAGATTTTTTTTTCTGGAATGAGTTTCCAAAATCTCATCTGTATATCACCAGAAAATATTCCAAGAATCTACATCTTGAAATAATTTCAGGGAATCAAATGCTAATATGATTTTATTTCTTATATTTGGTAATGGTTAAGGACATTCTGTGTTGCCTATAAAATGATTTTTATTTACAAATATTCTATATATTTTTTAAATGGTCTCATAAATTACATATTAGTGGAAGTTTAATTACTATAGGAGTTTATTAAAAAAAAATTATAGTCAAGATGAGTAAAGTTCTGCAGGATGGATTGAGATGGCCCTGAGATAGTTCTTGCATGATGTATTACTGAGTTATCTCCACATTAGGTAGGGATACGTCAACCATTCTTTCTGGTGAAGCTTACCAACAACCCATGTTTTAGTGTCTAAATCTTGTATAGAAGAATTCTCTAGTTTCACGGTTTAGAGCCTTTTTGTAGCTGTAACTCCACATCTAGCGGTCTCTACATTCTGTTAGCATAGGGTCTAGCCATGAATAACATTCTAATTCAGTTCAATATACAAGAACCAAAACTGCTGCATGTTGGGATAAGATAAGTCAATAAACAGCATTCATTTTTAATAAAGGTTTTATTACAAAATACCCAATGGTGTTACAATAGAGGATCACAATGGGGTGACCAGAGGTCCAGCCACACTACTGTCCCTGCCCTCCTTTGGGTGATGTAGACCAGTTCTCCAGCACTGCATCATTAAAGATGTCTAAAATGGACAGTCTTCTAGTAATTTGAAATTAATGCATGTAGACAATGCAAATGGCTTTATCATGAGGCACTGTCCTGTTCCTTGAAATATGTTTCTATAATAATGTTTGAAGCACGGGAGGTTAGGTATAAAAAGTGGGTATTATACAAATTTGAAAAAAAAAATGTTGTGATCACTCTGGCAACAACGGAACGTGTCTGCTTATAGGAGCATTTCATTGATTGCTATGGTATTAAGGCCACTTTTCAAACACGAACATCCATTTACATATGCAAGGTTTTGCACTACACATAATGGCTAATAATAAAACAAAATTTACCACTAGCACAATATACCACTTTGGCGCTATAGGAAATCCAAGAGGTAGAATTATTTTTAAATAAAATGACACAATATGTAGCGAAAAAAATTGCGGCAATGATTCAAATCATGACTAGCGCACAATAAAGGAAAACACATTAGTAATTTATACCTCTGTTCTTTCTTCAGTGTTTATACACCAGCTGCTTTACAATAAATAAAAGGCAAAACAATATATTAGATTGCTTCAGGAAAACACAGAATTTTTATTAGGTAAATATGTAATTCTCTGAGTCTCAGCTCAATGTGTTTTCCATTTCACTTTCTATTTTTATATCTGGGTAAAACAGGCCACATTCCTTGGGTGCCATAACTGAAACATTAAGATGCCTCTCAGATAAAGGAAATGGGATTACTTAACTCAATATTGAAGATCAGGTTTATCATACATATAAATTGGCTACTTAAAGATTTGCGTAATAATGGAATAGCACTGTACGAGTTTGCTTCACAGCAATTCAATGTGTGGTAGATAAAAAATAAAAAGGACTCGGCCTGTTAGAGGCTATAATATTGCGTAAACTGAATTAGATGCACGTTAATGAACCGAAGGGAATAATAAACAAGTTAAGCATCAATGCTAACATAATAAGACATTGCAGTAATTAAAGTTAGACGATGATAATGCCTGATTGGCACAATGTTACGGGGAAACATACAATGATTCCATAGATCACATTTTATAACAGTTAAATAAATGGAAACTACTGCAAAACACCAAAGTCCCAATGTTACAGTAAAAATATCACAACAATTTAGTAACGGAACCACACATTTTCCAGTGGTAGATTTTAGATAATCAGGGTTATAAGTTTATATTTATGTTATTTTTGGGCTATGCATTAAATGGTATTTAAAGAAAAACTGTTAGAAAAGAGCCACTGAATACAGCACTGAAAACATCACTTCCGTTGTTTTTTTTTCATAATAATGTTTAGATTTCAGGTTATTTAGATTTATATTTTTTTTTTTTAGCAGTGCTATAACTTCCATAGGCCAAGAGAGACACTTGACCCAGGTGCTGCGGAGTTAAAGGGCACTGGAAAAAATGAACAGATCAGTTGTTTCCAACACGTAATGCATGTTACTTTATAAAAATGTTTAGAGTTTAATTAAAATCCCATGAGATTTTCATGTTTTGGAATCGAGAATCTCTCTTTTTTACTTTTTTAACTTAGAAAACTAAGGTCAAAAAACTCGTGGGTGCTGTGAGTTTCCCTAAGATGACCCTTTAAGCCGAGTCTGTCTTGGAAATAACAGCATGTATCAGGGGATCTCCGTGTTGCTCAGTTGTAAATACATTTCTTGCATCACCCGGATAGGGGGAAAATATTCATGTATTTTTACAGAAATGACTGAGATAGGGAAAAGAGTCAAAACTTTACATGATCCATAATGGGGGGTGGGAGAAATAATGCACATAAAGAGGCTTCAAAAGCATACTTTGTAAATAACAGCAATTTTAGAAACATGGAGAACAGAAAAAGTACTTACATTTGGTTTTGAAAAAAAAAAAAAAACTCACTAATAATTCCTACATGATATGGACTAGAAATCAGGATTGTGCTAACTATATCATCCATTAATCATCCATTTCATGACATAGCGACAAAATGTTTTGACTCCGTGACCTTCTGTCAAACCATTTTGTTTCACATAGGGTTTGAAACATACATGTCTGCAGATAAGCCAACTACAAATGATTTGTAAGGATTTCTTCACTCAATGAACCGGCTTTCTACCAAACAAGAAAGAAATCATTCTCCTCATATTCACCAACGTCTCTGTATTTAAAATTGTTTTTATGTTGCACAAAATTGTATGTTTTCTCTATTTTAATGCGAATAACTTAAATTACTTTCTTAGATTAAACTATCCATTTCTAGTGTAGATAAGCTTTGCAAATCCATTAGCACGTTGTATTTGTAACACATAAAGCTGTGAATCCATAAGAAGGTTTCAAGTGAAATGTAAAAGGGTATTACTTTTAACACTGAATATGTTGTATAATTGTTTATTTTTTGCTAACAATGAATACCATACTTTACATTTCTGTAGCACCTTTGCCTCTGAACTTGTTACTAAACTAACAAATCTAAAGCTAAGCTAAAGGAGGCAAAACATAAAAAAGAGCGATTTTTTAGATCTTTTTTAGATATATAAGGCAAATCTGATATAGATTAGATATATAAACAAATCTGGTTTGAATCTAGGAGCCAAAAATGTTAGGAGCTGTCACACACAGCATAAGATGGCGACCAGACACAAGGTACGGCAACAAGAATATAGCAACAAAGTCAGAAGTCTAGTCGAGGTCAGGAAGCCCGGGTCAAACACAGGAATCCAATAACAGACCACACTTGATACAACAGCACTATATATATATATATATATATATATAGGCAAAACCATTAGATGGCAATGTCCAGGTGGGCTCTGAGTGTATTTATGGAGTGTGGGAGTTAGTTATCACCAAATACAAGTTTTGGCGCCAAAATGGTGTGATGTCACCCCGCCTCCATCTGCTCACGGCGGCCACCTTGAGTGTGGCACAGCCAGTTTCAAGGCCTTGACTTACTGCTATAAGCAGTAGGAGTATATAAAGGCACCATTAGAGGCCGCCTGCAGAGCCAGAAGACAGTCTCCCTCTATCATGCCGCGGTTGCAGAGTGTTGGACTGAGGTCTCACTCTACTCTGTGGCGACTGTAATGGCTGCTGCGTGGTGGATAGAGGTCTCCCTCTCCTCCTTGGTGGTGGCTGTGACTGATGGGAGTTGGATGGAAGTCTCCCTTTCCTTATGCTCGCAAACAGCAGCACCTTACATTAACACATATGCTAACATTCTATGCTCATGTACACACATGCTAACACTATACAGTAATACATACACTATTTGCTGACATATACACTCACGCTAATGCCATACTGTATCATAGACAACACCATACACACTAGCACCACACTCTTATACACACGCACACACACACACACACTGACACTTTACATACATAAAATTACACACTATACATTTCCACACATACTGACTCTGGCTATATACATATACACACATCCACACTTATACTACAGTATACACACAAACACTCACAGACTATACATACCGACTGTGACATTTCCGTATACACACACTCACACTACTCCCCCTTCCTCCCCCTCTCACCTTGTGGAGACACGCGAGGCTGCTGCCTATCTTCTACAATCGTGATTCTGGCACCCTATGCTTTCCTTTTGGGGGTGTGGAGAGGTAAGTGCCGTGAGGCACCCAGAAGTGTCATGTAATGTGCCGGGTTCATGATGGCACTATTGCAAAATAGTAGTTTCTATTCGCCATGGCTAACTGGCGCCCAAGGTTTGTCAAGACCTGATATAAGTGAAATGAGAAAAAGTAAACAAGAATAATAAAAAACAAATACTTAAATTGTGAAGGGAAGGGACCTCCGTTAGAAAGGAAAAACAAGGAAACATGCAAAGCACATGTGTTTAAAGAGGAAGACATTTTACTTGAACTCTACAAAAGTAAAAACAGACAATTCCATGGAACCCAATGGGATACACCCAGAAATATTAAAAGAGTTTCTGAGTTGGCATTGGCACATGTTTATTACATAATAATCTGAAATTAATGGAAAATTAGTCTAGTCAAGTCTGTACATTAGCTGGTTGAAAGTATCAAATTATTCTACATAAGGGTATATATTTTCATCCACTTCTCTAGCCATACCTATTTTACCGCACCACAATATTTTTTTCCACATTTTCATTTTTCATTTGCTAATATATATTTATGGTATGTGTCATTAGCAATTCACCCCCATATAATTTCATTTGTGCAAACTTCCTTAATTAATGCTGTAGGAATGTATACCCAAGGCCACAAATTCAGTCTTGGGCCACAGAGAGGTCAGCTTATTAGTATACCTCATATTGCAGCATTAATTAGCTGAACCGAGTAGTTTCAGTATTCCCATTTTTAACTTTAAGAAAATTTAATTCTTTATTAATGAATCAAGATATTTATATTGTTGAGTGAAGAATGAAAGAGCTGATAAGATCTCTTATCCTATTGGCATAGTCATCAAGGAAGAATTGTATTTACTGAAATGTAAAGATATCATGCACAGTTCTTTTTTTAAAATTAATATTATTAAGCATTGTAACAGTATGCATATATTGCATTATATATATCTTGGCTATTTCATTTAATTGAAACCAAATAACTCTTGGATATCATTCAACCAAGTTAAGATACTGTACATGTAAAAAACAGCTGTTGAATTGGAGGAGAATGATAACCTTAGGAAATGAATAATGTTATCTTTTCTCAATGCTTTTTACAAGGCCACGCAATCAAAACTAAATATTTCCCATCAGCTTATTCTTTTATTTTAGTTAACATGTAAATGTAGCCAAAAAATTCCTGTACATACCAGGTAGCCATATATATTCTCTCTTACACCTTGATCTTGGCTTCTTGGTCGTGCAAGAAACTGTACTACTCCTACTATGAAAAATGGAACTCTCTATTCAAGGGCTTGAACTTCATTGTAAGAGACATAGATACATAGTGACAGCACAAGAGACCCTGTTGGTCCACCTACTCTGCTCCGTTTGAATCGTTCTACTTATTAATTCTTCAGAATACGCAGCTCCTAAATTTTGAACTCCTTTTATAATGACAATAATTAGTCATATTTCTAATACAGTAATAATCTAATTAGCATTCAGTCTAGTTTGGTTCTTTTAGCTTTAGTAGCTGCTCTATAATTTTAGCTTATGACTAAGTGCTGAGTTAAGTGTGAAAAGCATTGTTTTTTGATTCACTGGCACTTTATAAAGAATAAACTTTAATACTGAGCAGCTTACCTTGGAGTGTGGGACTTTGATTATTTTGATCTGATTAATTTAAGCTTTGTCTTTTTTTTATTTTCATACTTATTTAAAAGCGGTACAATTTATGCTAAAAAAAAACCTTACAAATTTAATAAATAAGCCAAATTCCTCATCAGTCGGGAAGCTTTAGTCATTGATACACTGCTTCTTCGTGTTCAGATCCGTATGTGTTCGCAGAGATGCTACTGACGCCTTAATGGAGATGACTTGAAGCAACAAACTCAGAAATCAGTTTTATAGAGAACATCCTGGATGAATTATTTGAGGGACAGCGGACAGATTAAGATGTCTTTAGACAGTTTTATGGTGATAGATTAACTCACATTGTAAGACAAGCAGGAATAGTGGATAGATGGAGTCTGAGGTGTGAGTGATAAAACTCCACAGATTTAGCCCTGTTTGTTTGTGTGAGAATAACGGCTCTTCAATACTACGAGCTTGGAATCGATTAAGTCAACGTACTGTGTTGGATAGGACATATTCACGAAAAAAAAGAAAAAGAAAGGAAGAAAGAAGAGAAAAGAAAGAAAAAGAAAGGAAAAGGAAGAACACCTGTATTTTTTAAGTTTATTTCTTATCTAATATGTGTTACATTTTTTTTTTTTTAAAGGGAAGCTGATGATCGTTTTGATAGAACACAATTTCACTTTGACAGAGAACTCTATCACATGGGGAGCAGGAAGTTCTACCTATAAGTTTTTTAGGCAGAATATATTATTAGGTATTCATAGTATAAAACAAAAAAACAACTAAAGAAGACAATATTTAAAGGTCCACTTTAGGCCTATCTTCATGTTAAAGGTATGGACTCGAGTGAATCCAGTATCTGAACACTGCTAGCATATATGTGATTGATTGCTTCTTCAGGGATTTTGATGGGACTGCTACTGAGCATGTGCAGGGAGTTAACATACTAATATGTCCTGCTCTCTGTAGCGGCAGGCAGGGAAAGAGTTAAATGAGAAATCATTTTTATGTTCTAGCGCCACTAATTTAAGAATGGATGCATCAATTCACTTAGAAGCAAGTGCACTAAACACCATGCAAAATGGACCCCAACATGCATTAAAGAAAAAAAGTAAAATTTTGTGGACTACTCTGTTCCTTTGCGATGGCTCAATGCTAGCATGTATATAAGAGCTGGTATTAGCAGAAAGGCGGACGTGTTCATGGGGGGATACCACCTAGGGTACCATGTGTGTACCGATGAGAATAATTAGCAGGGCATATTGCAGAATTTCACTATTTATAGCTTTAAGAAAAGACAATACATTATGATATTAAAATTATCTTTAAATTAGAAGTGGTCAAAGTTAATACAGTGAGGGGATTTAATTAGCACTGAATAGATCACAATAGATTAAATCGCCCCTTTCTAGTCCACCTAACCAAAATGTGACTTTTAACTACTTACTCCCACCTCTTTGTAACCAAGCTGGAGGTAGAACGTCCATCTTTCCTGGCCTTTCGAACCCTTTACATTTTATAAAAAATAAAAGAATTCACGTTTCCCCTGGGATATAATAGCGCTGAATTGCCACTTTATTATGCACAGGTGTTTATATGCATTACCTAAGCCCAGAGTAGGAGCCTAATGTACAGTTGAGGGGTGGAAGTGGAGGGGCAACTCTCTTACTCAGCTGAATAGAATTTAATGAGTAAACAGGATCCAAGGCTACTGCGCAATTCTTTGTGAATTTAAGAGCACACCGTGGCTTTCAGCCCTCTTAAAGCTGTGTAATTCATGTTTTTATTATTATTATTATTAACATCAGCTCCTATTTGTTATTTTCATGAATGGGGTCATTAAATCTGCCCAAGGTAATTCAAGGGACACAAGATTATCCAGTAAATGGACCGTTTACATTATGTAGTAAAACAATTCTGTAATGATTTTCATTAAAATGGTAACCATTGTATTTTACGTTTACTTTTAATCTTGAGAGATCTGTAGGGCTCCGTATTGAGTCATTGTCTTTACTGATGTGTGTAACAGAGAACATCTGACATTAATGATGTAAAGCAGTTGCTAATGATCTATTAGATTTGATTAGTTATACAGCATTGAATGAATCACAAGCTTTAAATATTCAAATAAATGTGAATGGACAGTCGCTTTTATGATACCCGTGGTTTCATTTTCGCTACAATGATTAGAACAGATCAACTGCTTTTTATTGAAAATACAATATTTAAAAGTCCATGAGAGTGCTTTTGGGATGTATTTAAACAATAATGCTAAATGGAAAGATTTTTTTTTATAACAATAAAATGAAGAAAATATTTATGTTTATGCGCAATGTCATCTTGTGGCAAAACAGTCAATATGTGGTTTCTAGAATGGAGAAAACCATTCACAACAGCTCTTTATATTCCTTTGTCTTATGTCAAACATAATGGGGAAAGAGATGGCAGACATTGAGGTGTATGAGGCAAGGGGAAAGAGATGGCAGCCATGGAGGAATATGACACAAATGGGCGGATAGGATGGCAGGCAAGAAGAAATTTAAGACAGTCTTACCTTCATCCATGCCTGTCATCTCTTTCAGACCTTCATGTCTAATATTGCCCCGTTGGTGCGGGGATGGGAGGCAGGTGACGTTGGAGAGAGACGGAGGTGACCTGTCCCTGTGTTGTGCTGACATCATCTGAATGCAGTCAGCAAGTACGAGGTGGCGTGAGCATTGAGAATGTTTTTTAAGGGCCCCTCCTTGGCCCACTTGTGGACACCCATGAGGACATGTGTTCATGTTCAACACCATGCCTCTGTTATTGACAATGGTGTTGTGACATTCACCTTTCTACACAAATAATGCCCTGGTTCCCACCATTTTATGCCAGTTTTTGCCAGCTATATTACAAATTGCGACACTGGTCAGGATAGCTGGCAGTTAAAGTACTTGTCGATTGTTGTGAGTCTCTTGATCAAATTGTGAGCAGTGGTTACTCCGTGACTCTAATATGGTACTATAACCTGGGGTCTATTTACTAATGTTCAAGTAGAGGTAAGAAGAAAAGATTAATCTTGCAACCCTTGCCCTTGAGTGTGAGAGGCAAAGTTCACCATCTGTGAAGCAAAACCACATGCTCAGACCAAGTGACTCTCGCTGAAGAGTATTGAGGCTGTGAACTGGCCGACTCAAGTCAATGGTGTTGCAACTGTAGAAAAAAGTTTAATTAACATTTATGAATCAACAGCGCTAAGCATAACACACTGGCAGATCTGGGTCTGAAATGGTGACCCATACAGCTATGCACTGAGCATACATTTAGGACAACTTAAGATAAATGTTTTGTTAAATATAGTTTAATATATTGTTTGGCGAGATGGTTTTAAGAAGTCTGTTTCCTCACTTTCCATGCAGTTTGAGCTGCTGCCAGTAATGTGGCATCATATGACCTTGTATCATGTGACCCTGCTTAGCTCCCACTTCCATTGGTAATCTGGCCCTTTTGGGGAACCACCTGGCCTCCAAGCAATACAGCCCCTGCCCATTGGCCATTCTGACCCTGGAAAGGAGGATTGTGGCACTAGCATGACCTTGCCTGGGCTGCCTTGTACTGGTCAGGTAGTCTATATTAACCAGACACAGCTCTTTGCTTATGGTTCCTGCAGCTTACTTGACCTATCTCACCTGTTTTCTGATCCCTGCTCTGAGAAAACATACAAAGTACACACATACATCCATACATAATTCATAACTCAGTAAAGAAATCTCTAATTTCCCAGAACAGCGATCAGATAATGTAATAGAAAAGTGATAAAAATGGAAAAGATGCAGTCACCTTTTCGGATTTGATTGAAGGTCACAGGGACGTTTATAATAACAAGCAATAGGTAAATAAATCACAAATACCGTAGGCCATGTAATTGTAGCTTTACTTGAAACAATCAGACGTGTACAAATACATCACTTTCAGACAGATGTAATCACATTTAATTATAAAGTAAACAAATGGAGAAAAAAAGATAGAAGCACAAAGCCTGATTTCTCACTTGGAAAAAAAAAAGATAATACGTTGTCAGATTTTATACAACAATAATTATAAAAAGAAAGAGAATACTTTGGATTTATATGGTCCCTAACAAAGGCAGGTACAGGAGTACGTGTCTTTATACTTCACACTGCTAAAAAGAACACATCTTTCTTGCTTTTCGTTACCTTGGCAACATCTCCTCCAAGTCAGCGACTACATAAGCGACCACAGTCCAAATGGCAGCACAGAGGTTCATCCAGACTGGGTTTTGGACGGTCATTGTGTCTCCTTGAGAATGATGAAACCAAAAATATTTGCTTAGCTCATCGAGGAGACTTGCACCTAAAACATAACCAAAGAGATATTACATTCAGAAAACGCGACTCTACCGCTACATTTGTTACTTATGTTCTTGACATATTCAAATGTCTAGGATTACGTGAAGCGAGAGAAGCTACCGAAGACGCCTAAATCCACAGAAGAGCTGTGGTTGGTCCTCCAAGAGGTTTGGGACAACCTACCGGCCGAGTCCCTTAAAAACTGCGTGCGAGTGTAACTAGAAGAATGGGGCTGTTTTGAAGAAAAAGGGTGGTTACACCAGATTTGATTTATATCACTCACTTTCTTTCCATTTTACAAAATTAGGAAAAAAAACTATTAACATATATATTTTTGGAAGCATTCTTACTTTACAACATTTTCTCACACCTGCCTAAAGCTTCTGCACAGTACTAATATATTTATACATAATAATATAAACATAATTATTTGGGAGTCAATTACATTACATATTTCCTTAATATGACTTCTGATAATAATTGGTAGATTCAGTCTTTTTCCCCTATTGTCTTGCATATTCATACATATCATAAAAATTACTGCTTTATTACCAGAAGCAATAAGAGGGAGAACAATACATTCAGTAGGTGGACAGTTAATTAAACTTTTCCAGTCGGTGATTTTATCCAACAAAAAAAGCCTGAATACCCACTTCAGAGTTTAATGAATTATGCCGAAGAGTCATATTGCAGGACTTGTATGCTTAAGGGCAAGCCTTTTGAGTTTAATGCACTTTGTGCTATATATAGAAGAAATAACTCATCGCTTTATCTGTTGATCAGATAAATCCTTGTGCCTGGTCCAGACACCCACAAGCATTAACTGAGCGGTGGGTAACTCTTTAATTATATACATACGGATATAGATTAATTAAGATGAAGAGTGAAAAATACCGGTATATATTTTGGTGATATGTAATCTACAATTTACTTACATAAATCATAATAAAATATATGTGACAGTCTATAGGGCTGAGGATACCACTGTACATCCTATTCATGGTGGCCTTAAACGCATTTAATGAATCATAAAAGCAGAGGACTATCAAGGTATATTACAGCAAAATAGTAAAATAGTAACTTAGGTTGAAAAAAAAGACACAAATCTAACCGTATGCTACCCAGTGCCAGAAAGCTAGGGTCCTCCAGTAGGACAATGACCTGAAGTGCACATCCAAATGTATGAGACCGGCCATCGATGAGTTCTGATCACAATCCGATTAAAAACCTTTAGAAAGTGCTGAACTCTGTTATTGGAAAGAGGAATCCTGCAAACATTCAAGAGTTTGAACAAATTGTAACAGCAGACATGTACAAGAAGCTTATGCGTGTGTGTGTAGGGGGGGGGTGATAGAAGAATTGTTTGGAGGCTGCTATTGTTGACAAGAGTTGTGCGACCAAAAATTCAAGGTTCCTTTTAAAGCTGTCCAGGTCATTTTTTTTAATGCAAAGTCACTAAGTTAGTTGCAAATGCACAAAGGATATCCCCGGTATTCCGATAATACAAAGTATGTCCACTTCCAGTTATTTCTGAAGATATTGTACACGGTCTATACAATATTCGAGGGTGCCAATAATGTTGACCATAGCTGTACAAACTGCTCTTTCAAGCTTAAGTGTGTAAGAACTTTCTATTTTTTACCTGTGAAACTTAAATGCCCCGTTAACTTCCAATCCCACTTAATTATAAGAGCAAACATTTAGAGCTGCCTAACAGCTAAGCAAGTATCCCTCTTCAATAATATTGCAGAAACAATGCTTACAACTGTCCGTAATCTTCTGCCGAAAATGCAGAGTTGCAAATGGTCAAATAATACTTTAAAGCACTTAATGGAGAACTGCCACCACCACAACTTTTAGCATAAATAAGTGAAAGGAAGGCTCCGGATGTCATATTTATTTTAATATCATCGTCCCACCCCCAGCTCCTTGGCTTGGAGGAGAAGTGTTTGGTTAAATGTATCTCGGCAATATACATGCATCGGTACTCATTGGTGATCGCCTACATACAGTTTTGGCATCTCCAGCACTGGTCCATGTAAGATTTACAGAGCAGATAATGAGGTCCATCCCCATGTGCATGCCCAGAAAGCTTTGCCATTGATTTCGATGGGGGAACTTTCCTGCAGTCTTTGAGCAGCCAAAACCGGTGGGAATCACAGAGAGGGTGGTATGCTGCAGCATTTTAACAAGGTAAACATTTAATAATTTTCCTTTAGGTAAAGACGGCATAATAAAAGTGCTTGATAAGTTCTTTAACTCGTATTCATCATTGGTGAGACTGTTCGGGGCAGCGGGTTACACATTTGGTTATAGCGGTTTTAGTTCAATAATCGGTGTGATTATTCTGAGAACAATACCTAATAGGTAAAGTAACACAGGACGTTGTTCCTGCTGATATGTAATTTAATATAATGATACAATATAATTGAATACAAATACATAACTTGCATTTATTTAGTACCATCAGAATCACTTGTAACCTATGTAGCACAGTGTATTAGTGTATTATGTGTGTAGTGTATTACAAATTCGTAGCTGTACTGTATTTGTTGCTTTCTATACTAAAATATGAACAAAACATTTTAGAACAAATGGTAGCTAATGTCACTGCTAACCTAAGGAAGAAACTATGTAATGACCAATTGTGACAATAAAATGTTTGAAGATATGTCTTAAGGGAGACCATAACATATTATGATGACCTAACAACAGTTATGCAAGTCATCTACCCATGACTGTAAAGTTATGATTACATTACCCTTAATTTGAACATGTTTCTTTATACCCTAGGCTATTTCAGATGTTTCACCTATAAATATCAACATTGTGTTTTCTGTTTGGATGTTTTTGAGTTGTATGCACTCTTAATTTCCATTGATTGTAATGTTAAACATACTTTATGCTTCATATATAAAATACACTTATGTTCAACTCTATATTATTAGCTACACTAAGATGACACATATAATGCTGATTGATGATATCTTGTAAAATACAAGGTACATCTAGACACTTAATACGCTATTTAACACAGCTTTGGAAACAAATCCTAGGTAACAGTGCAATATTTTAAGCATGCAACTGATGAAAGAGCTGGCTAAAAAAAGGCTTAATAAGGTGTTATCACCATGCAAATGAAATATATGAGATTCTACTAATGCACAAAGCAGAGTCAAAATTCTAACACATCACATACGTGTGTACAGCACAATTAATGCTATTAGTGCCACAGGACATGAAGTAGACTCGGTCAGCTAACAATGACATGTCTATGACTTAGGAAACCAAGCAATGACCTCATCTCTTGCTATAAGGATTACATGGCGAGCATGGAGTCTGGATGCATGAGTAATACTCACCCATGTAATATCGAAGGAGATAAAGTAATTCTGGGCTAAGTAATAACACATGGCCCAGTCCAAGGAACAGTAGGAAAATGAAGTTCCAAGAGCAAGGTCACACAATCCAGAGGTCAGGGCTAGCAACATGGATTCACAAAGAGAGAGCTAAACGTCAGGTAAGCCAAGGGTCAACAGGCAAACTTGGGGTAGAAGAGGAAAACCATAGGGTTAGCCACAATACACCAGTTAGCTGGCACAGGGGCACCAGAACGATGGAGCATTTGGAGAAATAAAGTCACAGCTATCGGTGTCACATTGCGTCTCACCATTTGAGTATTGAAAAGATGAGCACAGATGGCATCTGATGTCTGTTGTCACATTTGGGCTTGTGTGGTACTATGCTGCATGTATAGGCTACTAAGCCTTATTAGGTAAGATTCACATAGGTTTTACACGCCAGCATTAAAGAGGTTAAGTATAGTAGGTTTTTTTTTTTTTACATAAGAGGTTAACCACACGCATGAGCAGACTGAAAAAGCAGGGGTTACTTATTGCTGGCTGCTTGGGTTAGTTACAATGTTTCTGAGTGTATCAGGGGATGTAGCTCTCTCGGTGTTCCCTTAAATTGTAGCAATGCTCAATGCAAACACTGTTACATTGTATTTGTCAGAGAAAAGTCAAAATATAGCGTTCTCCATGAAAAAAACAACTCTCTATAGAGCTGGTAAGGGTATACACCGGGCAACCAGCTTTTGACCTATACGAAATGGTCAACCTGGTGAAACACCAGCCACTTGACAACCCTTGATGGGATTATGCTAGGTACCAGAAGAAAAGAAATGCTTCCTGGTCTTTTATACCAACTCTGGGTATATTTTCTTATTTTATTTCTTAACACTTCCTCTATAAAGGCACATATATGATTTCTGAGCTACTACTTTCATAATGTTTAAACTATAAACTGTTTATTCACTAACATCAAGGAGACGTACCAGCATAGAACACAGCACCATATTGTGTGGAATAAAGACAAAGGGATTACATTAAAACATCACACATCCTACTGTGCCATAGAGACAACACTAAGATCTAGACCAAAGCCTCCAGCGATTCCCCAGAGTGTACTTTTATTGCATTTCACAAGAAAAAAGGGATACTTTTATTTCAAATAACTAAATTAAAATTTCAAAATGTTTCAAAGAGAAGATGCTGAGAACTATTTAAAATGCCAAAGCCTGCTATAATAAAAATATCACTTTTTTGTACTTTATGAGCTTAATAATTTAAATCATTAAATCTCACACAACAACTTAATTTGTAATAGCTGGGTGAAGTTAGAAAATAACAAGTAAAGTTGATTCATGGCAGTTTGGTCATTGTAATTATCCAGACCTCTGTATATAATTTATTTAGGAATCTGAATAATGCATGAATAGTGTATCGCTAATTAAGAAGAGAGAAGAGAAATGTAATTTGCATTCTTGATAAGAAAACTGTATTTCACAAAAACATAGAACAAGATAAAGTAATTACTTACTTATTAGGCTGTTATTGGAATAATTTACTACAACGGCACATCTAAGGATAGGGTCAAACAACTGCATTTTTCTATATGTGGCCATAAAACACAACAAAAACACTCACACAGTGAAGCCTAAAATCTTTAAATCACGGTATCTGCTCTCCCCTGGACCCTGGGTTTCTGCATTTCAAAACCCATTGTGCGCAGAGGCTAAGGCTGGTGGAAAAGCAAAGCTTCCTCCTCTGCTATCAAGGTTGGGAACTTCACAATTTTAATTTGAAAACAATGCCCATTCACTTTGCCAGGTTCATTTCTTTGTGACTTAAGGTCAGGCATAGATCTGGCACACTGGATATGTCTGACACCACGCTACGTGAGCATAAAAACATAGCGTACAGCCACATGTATCCAGCCGGATGTCACACTTACGTCCTCTGGTGGACACTGGCATTAAGGTCCCACAGCTGCCCTGTTATCGCCACTCGGGCCCTGCTAATGTTTTCTCGGTAATTCACCTACTTTTCCTATGGTATTGAAAAGACTTTGCTTAAGTTTATCAGATGACAGGTCACTGTTACAATAGCTGAAACAAGCAGATGTTTTCTTCTGAATGTTCAACAAAAGTAGCAGATTCTATGCAAGACTGAATGTATTTGTATTTTAACAATTTAACAGGTCCTCAAGAGATCCCAACTTTCATCTCCCGTTTTCCCAATTTTTCATAAAATGTTCTGAGATACACCTCATTTGCTGTAGTTGTGGACTGAAAGTTGTAGCATGCTTCTTGGCTACCATCTGAGGTCTCCTCTCACTGTTCCTGTATTCCTGATTCTTGGTAAAGATTTTGTCACTCACTGCGCTGACAACAGGATGGCTGTCTGCAAGAAGGCAGTGCCGTTATCCTTAGAAAACAGCTTGTCATTTCCAAAGTACAAGCTGCCATCTGAGAGGCATTGAAAAAGAAAGTTTGGCTTTGTTTTGAAAAAGCCAAATGTGTTTTTAAAGTTTACTTGCACTTTAATTTAATGTTATATTTATTAAGTTAAACACCATAATTTCCAAGTTTCCATGTTAAAATGGGCAGTTCTTTGGGACCCATGTGTACTTTTTTCCCCCTCACTGGTATCCCTCTTTTCGAGGAGCACGAGAATGCCTGGTGGGTATGAGTGTATTCCAGTGTTTCTATAGCCCTAATGGTCAACATAGCATGTATTGAAACATCATAAAATGTAATGTAATCAATAAAATTGTGCAAATATAATACATATTTTCCTTCTAAACGTATTCCCAGTTACATAAATAGCTATCAATTGACAACAAAGCTTTATAAAATGTATTGGTGGAGCCGAGCCCCCTCGACACACCTAGACGCATCTACTGGCACATGTCTTTCCACAAAGACTTCCAATGTGGTCCATATGCCGCCTACTCCTGGACACTGGAATATTACATCATATTCTCTGGCTCTCCAACAGCATGTGGTACACAAGACTCAAGGGGGAAGCAGACTCACAAACCTCCATTGGCCTATAGTGCCTGTTAAGGGGACCCGAGGGACAGCTGCTGCGGGCCCCTAAGGGAACGCTGGCCATATTGTTCCACATTAAAGACGGCCCGGTGGACAGAAGATGGCATCAACGTCAAACAACCTAGATTTGATAATGAAGTGGGAGTTAATGAACGATGAATCTATACAATTATCTCTCTAGCATTTAACAGATTCTCTTTTAGCATGTATGACTACCTAGTTCTCTGTTTTTCACAGCACAATGACTTCTGACATTATGGCAAATGCTTTTCTGCTTGCTACATATACCAGTTCTCACTTGATGATCTTGTCACCTATCTGATTTACTTTTTCATTGGTGTGAATTCGCCCAGGAAAGCTGTAAGGGTAGAACGAGTGATTGCAAATTAGGTATTAATACTTGAAACCGAACATCTCTTATAGTATTCCCCTACACTGCATGACCTTCAAATTACTAGCTTGATATCAATGCACTGTACTTTATCAGATGTTTCAGGCTTCATATATCTTTTAATAAGTATCTGAAGCGGAAGGTGTAAAATGGCTTTTGTCACTGTATCTCATCTTTATCCTATTCATTTTCAGTTTTCTTTCTTTAAAATGCAATTTCCCTGTAACACGCAGGTAGCACACAATACACAAACATCATTCAGTGCTGTGATAACCTTTACTGCAAGGAATACCATCCCGTCACATATCTAATCACAAAAAGTGCAGAGGGAAAAAAGGAAGGATGGCAGTGATATATAAGAAGGTTTGGCATTTAAATGGCATGGATGTTGCCAGGGAAATCAAACTCTAGATTTATCTGATGCTTGTTATGGTTTAAAAAGGAACCTACGCTGCTGTATTAATTAGCAAGAAGGCAACCTTGATTAAAATAAATGTTGGGAATTGGAGGGGGTTAACATGCACATCTTTGGGAATTTCTCTGTGCAGGGGATACAAACAAATATAAACTATGTCTTTCATCTCTCCCATCCTTTCCTTTTCCTGTTCATTCAACCAATTAGCACGGTTGATATAAATTTAAATCTGGCACTGAGGTGGATAGACTTCCATGGCTTGTTGGAAGAACATGATGTTGGGATGTTGGTGTGTTCTTTAAAGCTCTGGTTTCCAGGTGACAATTGTGGGGTTCTGCATCCCCTTTCCACTTCTACTTTCCTATTAACTGTAGACAAAGGGAATGTTAATGACATGACATATACTACATGGGGCTATTCTACCAGAAATGAGATGAAGTAACAGGACGGCCACAATGGGAACAAGATGATGTAAAATACGTCATCCTCAACTGGGGTTATAAAAGATACATTTTCTCTTTTTTGGGTTGTGATGGCAGCATGGGTCACCAAAGAGATCTGGGTAGAGCTGTCCTGTGTTTGGGATCAGAAGGAATTGGGTTGGTGAGATAAAAAGTGGTTAATATTATAACTTGACAATGCATTTTGAAGTGCCAACCAAAATAATGTGTACACGGAAACATTCAACACAAACAACATGCGACTTATTGTATAAAGAAGAAGCTTTTTGTTTTAAAAAACAAAAAATAAAATTTTAACAAGGCTGCAATTATAATGAAAATGTATCCACGTATGAAAGGTAGCATTCATTACATAGCATTCATTACATTAGATTTATTTCTTTGGTGCCAGCAGATTCCGTAGCGCTGTACCAATCAGTGGGATAATTTAAGTTCACACACAACATACAAACTGGTCCAAAATGAGAAGAGGTCCCTGCTCTTGCGATATTACATTTAACCAATGTGAATGTCAAAATGTGCAACTGAAAAAAAAAATGTTTATTGTAGACTCAATAAAATGCAGTTTATGTTGAGTGCTTATGAAATACGCAGACATCAAAATGAGTAAAAATCTCCCATTTATTTATTTTTAAGCTGTCGCTGGACATGTGGGTGAACAGCCGGGGAATTATATAGCTGAGAACTGGCTAAATATCATCTGATAAATCAGCTTGGTGCAATATTTAAATATAGTTTATTTAAATAAGCACTAGGGTTTGTTTACATTTTTATATATAAAAAAGAGGGAAAATAGCACATTATGTTATAGGAGCTATACTATGTTAATTTACAATAAATCCTTATTTTTACCCTGTACACATTTACCTGTCCATTCCCCTTTAGTTATGTAGGGTTAAGTTTATTTTAAACGTATTTTAAAAAAAGCAAATTTGCTAAAGGTTAAACCTTTATTAGCAAGCTGGTATTCTATTAGATTACAAGTTTTTAAAACCACTAGTGAAGAGACCTATATAGTCTTGAAAGCTTACAATCTAATGCAGAATTTTGTCTACCAAAAAAATATGATTTTTTACCAAACTACAAACTGCAAACTGCAGTTAACAAATTTACAAATGTTTTGTGCATTCTGGTTTTAGATTGTTGCTATTGTTTCAGAGACATTTGGTCTAAGTGCACAGTGGCATGCGTGGCTGAACCTGCCACACACACTTTACTCCCCAATGGTCTGAAACGGTGACAGAGCTGTACAAATGTGAAATTGAGTCATGAGCTTCATCAAAAAGGAAATAAAATCTAAATCATGTATCTCGTGAGTAGTTAAGTCAGATGCTTTCAATTATGTATGGGTAAGATCCATTTCTAATGCAGGCGTACACACACGTATATATAAGTATACATATTATACATACATATATCCATACAAACACGCATATACACTTATAACCCCCCTAAATAACCATACTAAATTAGGATTTACCAAAGTGACGCGTAGTCTTTAAACTAGCAACACACCTTTTCTCAAGTGTACTATTTAATATTTGTAAAAAGTGTACTATTAAATATTTGTAAAAAGTGTACTATTTAATATTTGGTGAAAAGTGTACTATTTATTATTTGGTAAAAGTGATACGGCACTACTCCTTAAGCAGCCACGGCATATCTCAAGATCGCTTGCAGTAAATTAAACATTGTGAGATAAAATATACATAAAACAATGTTATCCTGGTTCTTGCACCATAAAAAACAGTCTAATTGGCCAGAATATAGCATGCATTTACCTCCATGGGTAAATATTCAATATTAATTAGCATTTCATAGACTTTAATCATTAATAGTCTCAAACAGATCTGTACAAAGCGTGTGAAATTGAGTAGGTACTTTTAGGGACCAGCCTGAAGTATATATCAATAAAGTAATATCACTTTTATTCAATGAGATCAATCCTATAGGTACAGAATCATTAGTATAAAAAGGCATTAGATAAAGGCAAGATACTGGTATCTGTTGAAGTGTGATTATATGTATTTAAAGATACAGAAAGTTATGCAGGAATAAGTAAATCATTTATAAAAAATGTGAATAAAAAGAAAGCCTCTCAAAGAACGTTAATTTGTTTTAACCTCTAAGGTATGTTCTAACATGCAGCAAAAATAGAAAAAAAACAGTAGAGAAAAATACATCTGTATTTGTTTGCACTATTGAACATTTCTTTACCGACACTGATGTAACAGGTCATTCTAATTAGTAGATACACTGAACTCAATTTAATGACTTGTCTAAAATGACATGTAGAAAATCTTACTCCCAAGCGGGTAATTCAACTGACAAGATACAAAAAAAAAAAATGCATGGACATGCTTAGAGTGTGTATCTCATTATAACAGCAGCATTCTACATTCTATTAAGATGAAGGGGCAAGATTTTGCCAGGGCAGAAGCTCATTACAGCCAGTATTGTGATGTAAGTAAAAATAAATGATTGCCTACTAAACAATCTCTCTGGAAGTGACTGAATGTGTTGTGGTAATAAAAAGTTCTATGTAACCCTCAATATCATATAATATTTTATGAGTAACATTGTGGCTTATTTTTACACTACAGTCCATGTGCTGGTAGGGTTGACTACGGGTTAAGTTGTCACTTGTATGCTATGTTTTTCTACTCTCTGTTCTCAAAGTCCTTTATATGTGTCTTGTGTATTCTTAATTAACTTTTTATCCTCTGGAATGTGTGTCTAAAAAATCAATCTTAAAGTCCATCCCAACCCCCACCGAAGTAGCTTTCTACTTTTTAATGATCACTGTTTAGAATCCACAATCTTTATCTAGGGTTTCGTCAAGGAGTTGAAATACAAGCCATGCATCTCTAACAAAACAAACACCAATTAAGGTTTAGATGAATGATGGAATCGATTAACAGGTTCAGCTTTTGCTACGGACACAGCTTGTTTAAAAAGGAGTTCACAGCCACTTAGTAAATAACCTCTGACCACTCAATGTCCCTACCAATCCAAGGAGGGCAAACTATTGCTGACAACATTGGTCACTGACTGTAAGGAGCAGTTCCTTCAGAACCATTTGCCTGTAAACCTTTTAGGCAGTAGAAGCAAAAGAAGCCGTTTCAATATTAGGCCAATATGGAAGTGGTTCAGGGACCTCAAAGATTAAAGGGCCCTATCTATGCTAGAAGGTATAAAAATAATAATTATACATAAACATAAGGCATACAGCACTTATTGCATAGTAATATCATATTACATGGAATCTCTCACACTCCAACATCCTGTAAAGGTTCTTTTAGTCCAGAGGACCCCAGGTAGGACATACCTGCTACCTGGTTTACAGTAGTGCTAAATCTGACGTTACGTGAGAGGCTTCAAGATAAAGGAGAAGGAAAAAAAAAGCCAAAATGTGATGTTTTGCTCATCTTTTCTAAAATAGTCTTGTTTGTTCATATTAACAGAAACGTCCACAAGAAAGGTATATAGATTTATTATGTATCTGCTCCTGTGTATAAAATGTATCAATATAAAACCAGTGTACAAAAGGTGCAATTGCATTAGAAAATTTGCATAACTTGCCAATGTTGTTTTTTTCTTTTGCACAGCTGATATGGTAATGTATAAAACCATTTAGGATACATTTTCTGAAATGCTAAATGTGAAACTATTTTCTGAAATCTGTAGAGAGCTCTTAGTGTATTATATTAGTTTACGTGACATACAGCTTTCACGGTATTATTATAGAAGGACATAGCTACTTTAGAAGAAATTCCTTTATCTGTGGACAGTAATTCACCAGTTACATTTATCTGTCAAAATAATCATAAAGCGCACACACAACAGTGCTGAACTATGCGATCATCATACAATATACACCACTGGTAATAGCACAACATCTAAATCCTGTGTGTCACAAACAAATCCACATCCCTTCCTTCTCCCTCTCTATACGTTTAATGTGGTTCCCTTCCTTCTGTCTCTCTATACATTTAATGTGGTTTAGCATGAATGCTTCCTAAAACTGCAATCTCCAAACTTCTGGAATCTCTTATTAATCGAATAAATCAGTCAACAGCCAAACCTTGAAGACCCATTTATCACTCTACCTCAGCATCGCATGTTGTCCTCCAGTTTGCGCTTTGGTCTCTTACAGTTTGTCTCTCTATGGGGTTTATTCACTAAAGGGAGGGCTGGCAAGAGAGTTGTGGTTTTAACTTTTTCAGTCATTATGAAAGGCCATCAACAGCAGGTTCTTCTAGCTAGAAGGGCTGAGCTGACCTTGTATAATGCATAATTGAGTGACTTGGACAAATCTCACTGAACTATACATCACACTGGGCCAGCCAAGCCCTTCCCGCAGTAAGGCGTTGAAACCACAACTCCCTTGCAAACTCTTACTCCCTTGCAACACTCACTTTGCTTCTGCCATGATACTGCCGTGTCTATCTTCCTCTAGATAGAAAGTTCCTCACTACTCTCAGTGAATTTTCTCACAGCTAATCTTGAAGCCGTAAAAGTCCTGGTGAGCAAAAATCACTGATTATTTCCCCAAGTTTATTTACCCATGCTATTTTTCAGTGAACCAATTTAGTTTTATTGAGGCAATTTGGTTTAGGAAATCACTTTAGCTAAGCCCCTTTTCAGTTGCTAAGTAAAATGTGTTGTTCCAATTATGCACTGCACCCTCTGCACCCTCTTGAATGCCAGGCAGAAAACATTGGCTGATTCATTCTTACGCAAGTTTAATCACATAAAAACGAAATGTTTAAGAGTCTTTTCCAGTTTCTCAAGCAATGACCCATCGGTGCCTGATTTTGTCGCATGGCAATCACTGCCAAGATAAATAACGAATGAGGCAAACATGGTTAAAAATATTTATATCAAAGGATTAGAGATTCAGTATTGGGATTGTTTTAATTAGTTACCAATTAGTGTCAAAACTGTGTCAAAACTTTACAAAATAACCTTTTTATTATTATTATTATTGACAATTTCTATTTTTCCCCACAATTTGTCACAAGAGGTAAAAATCCTTTTTCAACTCCGAGATAATCAGACTTTCCCCGGATCAACACAATCTTTACAAGTTATAATGTCAAAGTATATATTAGTTGATGCTTGGCTGTTGAATGTATCCTTAAAAGCGTGACAATTTCCCAAGTAATGGGCAAGTTACATAAGGAACAGCAGCCTAGTCAATAACTAAATAACTAATAGAAGCTAATAGAAGTGATTTCATTTGTATCTTGTGAGAGATGACATAATTAGCTTGGTGCTGCTCAAGTTAATGGAGTTTGTCTTGTAACTATTAGAAACAAAATATTATTTCAACAAAGAAAAATAACACTTCTGCTTCTACTTTCATCACAACCAGTCCAAACATATTTTTCCAATTATGAAAACTGTCAAAAATAAATGAAAAAGAATCTTGAGAAATTATAGTAATTAAGCAAAATTTAAGTTTGGCAAAAATAAACTAACAATATAGTAAAAAAAAAACACGTATTTTTTCATTCTTGCTAATGAAGGTTTTTTACAGAAGCATTTTTGGTTATTTGCACCTGGGATATTGCAGCGTATTTAATTAGTGCTGTGCGGCATTAAAAGGTCAAAACACATACAACACATACAGTAAGTTAGACTTTTCCAAAGAGCGTCACAGCTTTTAAGATAACTAATTATTTTTTTTTACCACTTGAGTTTTTATTGAATTTTCAACAAATAAAAAACAACAGAAATACATGCGATGAGATAAAAGAATACAAAGCTGAATTATCAGTGTCATAAAGCAGCATCGCGTACACACGAATAGATACGTAAGGCCGAATCCAATGTGCAAAAGAACATGAAGTACGCAGGAATAACCAGAGGTGACATACCAAGTGACAACATCAATTGACAGAACGTATCAAGTACATTAGATAAATGGGTAGCAGCACCTACGTTGAACTAAGTTATTTTATTTAAACTACCTACAGCTTCATGCCTCCAAACATTTCAAATTGCCAAAGAGTATACTTTTTTGGTGGTATGGCTTTGGGGGAAAGGGGGCTTTACCAAGACTTTTATGTGTCAATAATTATTGATGTAACCAAGTAATTTTATTTACACAATTATTATATATATATATATATATATATATATATATATATATATATATGTATATATATATATATATATTATGAACACATTGTCTGCTGCTTATATGCTGTAATCTATTGATTCATGAGTCTGTAAGAACTAGAATAGTAGGATACATGTATGGCCACCAAACATCACAAGATAACAGAAAAGAGGGACATTAGAGAAGGAAAGAGTGATGGGGGATTTAGAACCAAACGGGGGATCCTCCCATCAAAAGAGGGAAATTTGAGAGGCATGGCTTGTATTATTACGGTGTCTTCACCTCAAAGATGCAAAGACCTGTGGCAAAACTGCTCCAATCCTACATATTTAAGGTGGGTTTCTGAAACACACATATGCCTTATTTTAATAACTAAACACCAATATATGGTTTATTTAGTGTACTGTACAGCTAAATCCAGGATCTAAGACATGTTACAGATCTACTTCAAGCAAAATTAACTGTAATTATGCCACTGTTATTCTTAATAGTACTGATAATAAGTATTTTAATGAGATCATATGTCCCATAATTTACATCATACAGGTACATAAACAGAACAGGAAACCTTCCTATTTTCTGCTAGTTTTTGGTAACCACTGGTTTACTGCAGGCTAGTAAGGTAAGAGCTGAATATGTTTTCTTAACACAAGAAAAACAGATCTAACCATTAAAAAAAGACGAAACATTTTAAAGGCCAACCCCTATGAACTTCTCCTACGAGAGGGGTCATATTGGATGCATAATTCATATTTACATTTGAGACTTCCATGAAATCTCCCTGCATTCATTATGCATAACACAGGGCCGGCTCCCATCTTCCTCTAGGAAATGCCATCTGTAATTAATAGTGAGACTGGTGAGTTTGAACGTTAACTTCATCTGAAATCACATCAGAAACCCCCCCCCCCCAATAACCTGCCTGGATCTGGTGATGAGTATATCAAGTGTCAGGAGATGTATGTGTTCGATCGAACACATCTCCAACATGGCAAATAGCAGGCGGGGGAGGGGCAAATGCATATAGGAATCCCCCCATTTATTTACAAGGGGGACATCACGTAAATTTAAAGGGTCCATTCAGCTATCACAAAGAGTGCATATACAGTATGCCTTTAATCTTCTTATATGAAATCTACATCTAAACAAAACTGGTTTCCAGCAGCTAAAGCTGTAGTTAAAAGGTTTACAGAAAAAAATCACTTTTAATGCAAGCCATTAAGAAAAGCCCTTCGAAACTCCTCCATCGTATTCCTTTTTTATGATTCGCTCCCCAATTTTGATCAGAAGAAATATGCTAGGGTCTAAAAAATAATGCATTATATATACAGTGCACTTCTAAAAAATGATTTTTAGAAATGTCATTTTTAATACAGGCTAACGTGGATTTAGCAATACACTGCTATTTTTATTCAAGTGGACCAGGAAAGATTAGTATAAAACCTAAAGCTTAAAAGAAGATTTTGTTTATTTGTCCCAAAAATAATCTCAACCGTTATTAAAGAGAGCCTAAAATACACATGAAATCCATCTCTGTAATTCAGTGTCCAAATATTTTCACAACTGCTTTACTATATGAGAGACATGGATAGAATAAGATGGAGTCCTGAATGTAATGACAAAATACATCGTTTCAGGTGCATTTTTAATATATATTTATAATCAGGTTTCTACTATTAAATTTAAATTTAATTTGTTGTGGAGCAAATTTAACTCCACAATAAAAAGAATAACTTGGACATTACTTGTGTGTATGCGTGTGTGTATATATATAACCAAATGTATGTGGAAACCTGACCATCACACCTATATGAAGTCTTCCTACAAGATTTTGGAGTGTGTCTGTGGGAAATGGAACCCGTTCAGCCAAAAGAGCAGTTTTGAGGTCAGTCACTGATTGATGTTAGACGAGAAAGACTGGCTCTCAACACATACTCCATCTCACACCACTTACACATCCACATCCATGCTCACACTTACTTACACATAGCACCCATGCTCACATACACTTATACATAGACAGCCATGCTCACATACCCTTATTCATAGACATCCATGCTCACATACTCGTAAGGAGGATAACCTAGAGACAATTTGAGTAACTTTAGAACTTGGTAAAGTAGTTGTTTGCATTTGTGTGATATATAGACCCCCTGGACCCCCAGCAGCACATTGTATTAAACTTGTTAGTAAGATTAAAATAAAAATGAAACCACTGTGGTACTCTACAGATGTGGTAAGTATGTTGGAGGAGGAAAAGATAGCTTTTAGGGGTTAAAACAGACTCAAAATGAAAAATATAGAAGCAAATATAAATCTAAGCTTTAGGAGCTTTAGGAGTTTACTTAACACGGAGGAGAAAATTGCCAAGTTAACAAAAAGGGGTGAAACAATTCTTAGATATGTAAGTGAGACATGAAAACATACACCAGGAATAATTACGCTAAAGGCAAATGAAGGGATCTAGCTGACTGCTTAAATATTTATGTCTGTTTTTACAGAGGAAGACGAAGGTGAGGGATCCTAGTTAGCAAAGAGAAATAGGGTGACATGTAAAACAGGCGTGTTTACAGAGAAAGTCGTTCAACTTGAACTCTCCAAAAAAAACAAAAAAACACACAAATCCATGGGACCCAATGGGATTATCCCACAGTTATTAAACTAGCTAATTAATTGGCAAATTAATGGAAATCCTCCTAAAACATGAAAACAGCATGGGTTTACTACAGGGAGATCCTGTCAAAATAACGTAATTTTATTTTTTGTCTATGTAGACCAGAGAGGAGCTGTTGGTGTAGCCTTTCTAGACAGAAAACCTCTAACATAGAAAGCCTCTAAATGAATTGCGGTTTGTGTGATTGGATGTCAAAATAGTTGAATAGATAAGACAATGGTTGAGTGACAGGAGGCGGAAGGAGGTAGTAAATACCTGTAAATATTTATTTTAGTATATGTAATTTCTTTTAAAGGCATACTTGGAACTCCGAGCTTCACCCAGAGTCTCTAGGTGCCCTATATCTGGGTAGGGGAGTGGTCTTTGGTCACACCCACTCTCCAGCTACATCCCCTCCTACTCCCAACTCATTTAAGACTGTCTGGAGCGATTCCCTCCCCCATACACAGCCAGCCCCACCCCCTCGTGAAGCCACGCCTCAGAAGACGGAGAGCTCCAGATAGCCTACCCTGTTAAGTTCCCAGGTGTGACCCCAGCAGATTCTATAATCTTTCTATTTTTCTCAGGGTGTTGAGTGCATACGCAGCACCAAACTAAAGCTAGGGGTGTTTAATGTAACACACACCTGTCAGCAGACAATAATTATTATTTGCTCAATTCTAATGACATATGTCCCTGATGGATTTCTGGGTCCTGACATTTTGGTATAAGTAGAAAGTGTTTATACAAGATGTGTTAACTAAACTAATCGTGTGAGGCACACATCAACACTGTGCCCTCTGGGGTAGTAATCAGGAAAAGAAAAACAAACCACACATTAACAGTATGTACAAGCGGATATTGTAGGTTTATGTAACACATACATTTAATGCATAGATTCTTCAGACATATTCTGCCCAGCAACTTGTGTTGAAATGCAAAAGCACAATCTTTGGCATATTTGTTTATGCCACAGAGTTTGGACAGAACATTTGTGATTACAGAATATTGTATAAAAACATAGAAAAAGAATACATTTTTTGATCACATTTCTTCAGACCTGCCTTGCTGTTATATGTGCACCCTACATGGATAACATTAGTGGGGGTGAAGTGCTTTGATGGCTGCAGTCCTTAGTCTATGATGGCTGAAGCAAATATATCGTGTTGCGGGGGAGCAGGGCAAGAAAGATCTAGTATTGTGGAGGAGTAGTATGATGACCTTTTGACTAAAGAAGACAGGATGAAGTAGCCCAAGTTAAGACATAGCAAGAGAAGTAACACGCAACCCAACAGTGGTGGAATCTATGCCCCATGACAACAGGAACCCCCCAACCTGTAAAACAGTTCTGTCGGCCTTGCCCAATCCTGGCAAGTGTATATGCGTTGACGTATGTTTGGCTCTGCCTTACCATAGCAGAGAGTACAGCAGCTGTGGACCTTCGCTGGGATATCCCAAATACAAGTCCAACACTGGCCTGGAAGGACCCACTTACCATCAAGTATATGGCACATAATATTTTCAGAAGGGTGTATAATCTCTTCCAGGACCTCATAAAGTTGAAAGACACTGGCAAATGTTACTGTGCACTGGTCTTTTACCTTCTTCCTCAACTAGACATGTGCTTAAGGACCATAAACATTTTGGACAATTTTTTCATTTTTTCAGTTTTTGGACATCAAATCTTGTACCTGAACCTTTTGGTTCTGATTAAATTCTGAATGTTTTTTGTTTGAGTCTCTTTCTCCCTCTCAAAAACACTCAAGTCTCAACTCGATTCTCCTCCTCCCATGAAACTTTGACACAACTCAATGTACAGCCTCGACACCACCTGACACAGCCCTGTCTATAGCAAAGGTCACATGTAACAGACCTACTCCAAGCGTCACTTTTACCACCTGCCTGTACTATACACATCAAAAATACGCACACTGTTTTTTTAACTGAGAGTAATATAAAGCTGTATATTTCTCACTCTACGTCAAAAGAACTACAGAACAGACTTGCACTGCTGAGTAAGTTGTGATTGTGACAATGTGTTCATTGCAAGACTGCGCTTTGTATTTTCATCTGTCATTCCTATTCACTTCTTTTCCACCTTGTATTGAAAAGCACTGACCCTATCATTCTTCTTTACGCATCCAAATGCAAAATGATTGGACAACAAAAAATCAGATTATGCACTGGAATCAAAAAGGATTTCTTTCTACTAAATCTAACAAATGCAAACGGCATATATGTTTTCTAAAATAAACTCATACCTCTTGCTGAAATAATGGGAATATATTTTCTTTTTTGACAAGTCTAGTTGGTTACATTGAGTTACATTTATTTTAATTGGTTGGCTTACACCTGCAGCTGATTATGCTGACATTAATGCTTACTGAATCTTACCTAATACCTTAGTCTCAACGTCTTCCTAAGTGCGCTGAATATTTACGAGCTAATACTAGACCATTATTTGGAATTTCACTAAGCTGCACTTAAGTGATGACACCACCAAATCTGTATGTAATAAGATACACAAATGACTGAGCCATGTCATATACACACACACACACACACATTTAAATACATACATATACCAATCTGCCATAACATTATGACCACCTGACTAATATTGTGTAGGTCCCACTTCTGCCCCACAAAACAGCCCCGACCCATTGAGGCATGGACTCCACTAGACCTCTGAAGGTGTCTAAAGGTGTACTGTGGTATCTGCACCAAGACGTTAGCAGCAGATCCTTTAAGTCCTGTAAGTTGCGAGGTGCGGCCTCCATGGATGCATCCTGGTGCCATGTGTTCTCCATGTAAGTGACGCACCCGGCTATCCACGTAAGGTAAAATGTGATTCATCAGACCAGGCCAGCTTCTTCCATTGTTCCGTGGTCCAGTTCTTATGCTAACGTGCCCATTGCTTTTGGCAGTGGACAGGGGTCAGCATGGGCACCATTTTTCCTGCTTCTAGCTGATCAACCTCAACTTTGAGGCAAAAGGCTACCCTTGCTGCCTAATATATCCTACCCACTGGCAAGTGCTATGAGAAGATTATCCGTGTTATTCACTTCACCTGTCAGTGGTCATTATGTTATGGCTGATCGAAGTATATATACAGTGATAACAAAATTTCAAGCAGATTAGTATAGCAAGCTGTTTTTTTGTCATCATCATGATACACAAGCAAAAATCTATTACTTTTATATATGGAAAGTAACCCCCTTATAACCATCTCCATGTTAATGGATCATAGGGACTCCAGGGCTGCGATGCTTAATGTATTTATGCAAGATGGAAAAAATGTAACAATCTTGTTTAACAACAGGCAAAAGGAATATGTTATTCGTACACCTCACCTGGAACACCTGCTTGCATCCAATAATTGATGTCAGTACCCTCAGCATCATCGTAAAGGTTGGTAATGTTGATGGGTTGAAGCAGCTGCATGATTTCCATCATGATGGCCCGTGCCTCCTTATTTCCTCTAAACTGTATACCAATAGGCATGAAGGTACCCATGTCAGACTCCATCACAAGGTCAATGTTAGCGATGTCTCCCTGTTCACAAAAAAAGAGACACAACACAAGGCAAGATTTTATTAGCCAACAATAAGTGCAAAATATACGAAACCTAATATTCTCTGAGACAGACACCAGCTGCTTTGCAAAATATATCTCTTCCCAAAAAACACATTTTTCTTCCTTCTCTTTCTTTTTTTTTTTATTATGCATTAACAACAGATACAACAGTACACTTTCAAGTGTGAAAAGTTTTCTAAAAAGATTTTTAGCATTCATAATGTAGATTTGAAGACTGCAATGCAAAGTGCTTAATATTCCAGAATGCTGATATATTATATATTCCCAGAAGGAATGATGCATGATCCCATGTAAAGGTCTGTGTAAGACAGCAGTCCCTTTCTCCAAAGCGTCAGGCATAGATACAATACTTCTGCTTCGTATGTGACAGAAGGAAGAAGGCACTGCTACAGCCACAGAGGGAATAAACGTAGGATACAAATGTTTATATCGCTGGAACGCAGTAAGGAAATTCATTAGAACGTCAAACTGTGAAAGACTCTATATCTGTCATTTGGGAAATAAAATCTATACTGTTTTAAAAAAATGGCACTTACAGCAAAGACCTCTAAGACAATAGGATCATTAATGTTGTCCTATTATATTTTCTTAAAGCATTAAGAATTTTATAATTTTAAGTAACTGTTGGAAATAAAGTGCAAAAAACAGCCAAACAAAACAAATGACAATATACTATAGTTTGTTAACTAAAACTTAATTAAAACTTAAGAAAGATGTGCTTTTAACACTTGGATTACTGTGTCATCCTTTAGGCTTGAAAAACATTCAAACGTTGTAACTCTTTTAAATGATTAGCCCCTGGACCATAAAAATTACAATAAAAGGAAGGATAAAGAAGAAGAAAAGCAGATGAAAGGAAGAAACATTCCCCCTATTCAGCCTATTGATAGATTGATAGTAGGACTCTCTTCTGTATGTCTTATTGGCATTCATATAAAGTGATGTTCATTTTGTAAATTGCGAACTTGCTATAAGTAATTTTGTATTCTTCCCTTGTGTAACAGCGCTATGGAACCTGTTAGCTCTTCATAAATATAATGTAATGTAAAATGGCTAAACAATGGGCTTGATGGAATGGAATGGAAGGGTGAAACAAGTGGTAGAATGTGCTCCTGTCCTTATTTAGATGCCTGAATTCTGTTTGTTTTTTTCTATAACACAATAAATCAGAATAGAGAGAACCTTTAACATAACAGCAACATGAAAACTGTAATTATTATGCCAAACGTTATTCTTGGTGAATGGTTACTGAGTGCACTAGAACAGCTGGAGAAGGAGTGCAAAGATTCTTCGTGGATGGCTGCATGCTGTGGACAAACAGCACCGTAAAGGGATATTTCACGTGTTGACTTCACACTGCCAATTATAGAAGACACAATTTACACCTTGCCATTTGGACAAAGAGGAATATAATCTTTTTTTTTTCTTTAATAGGCTTACATTGTTTTAGCTCTTGTAAATACCGCAATCTAAATAAGATTACTTCATAAACCATTTTAGAAATGGATTGACGGCTGGCTTAGCAGTTTCTGAAGGCTCTTGTTTACTCTAATACTTTAAAAGTTTAAGCTTTTTCATGCCAAAGTAGTCACAGCACTTAGTATTACACACGTGACTCTAATTTGACTTCGTTTTATAGACAGGATCAGGATTTCTCCCCAAGATATTTGCAGTTTCCTGGCTTCATGCTTCTCAGAATATCCAGTCCAAACACTCTGATTTTCTGATTAAGGTGGAAATATCTCAACACGTTTGGTATGCCTACTAAACTTACTTAATTACAAAATTACAAAGGTAGAAAGACTAAGATCTTTGCGTAATCTATCTTTTGGGTAAGTAAAAACCTAACTGTACCCATACATGTACCAACCAACTTATCTTATCCTTATCCTGTACATTCTTGTAGAAATAATCTGCACTTTGTCTTGTGTGTCCCAAAGACCGCTAATTATACAGAAAAATCATTGGAGAGTAGCCAGTTGCCCCTCTCTGGCTGCTCTAATTTAAGAATTTGGGATAACTACCACAAGCATGTTTTTCGCTCTGATTTGGTCAACATCCAGGGGTCTGATGTTAAAAGACCTTTAAGTAACATTTACACAGCAAATGGGTCCTTCCTATGCTTCTTGCATCTGTTTTCCCGTAAATTTGGTAAAAATGAAACCTTCATTGGCTAACTGAAGAACTTCTACTGTATAATATGCCTCGAGAAGAAGCCTAGATAATCGGGAAAGCATTTATTATACTTTATTTAGCCAAAATGTATCATCTTTATCAAATGTTCATTTTTTTCTGTTGCGTGTTTTTTGGGCAGCTATATTACTGGGGCATTGGTCTGGGCTTACTTACTCCCTGGGCTGAAGGTTGCCCGTCCTCCTATGAGAAAAACAAATGCTCGGCAAGCAGTGGACTCTTTTCATAAAGGTGCTGACCAGTCTCCTGACACTTTAGATTTTGGTTTAATTGATGGTATTCAAAAAAATACCGAACAGCATCAAACTTATCTAGAACACTTGTGTTTTGCCCAAAAGCAAAGTGAGGGTGTAATTGCTGCTTAAAGCCCTCGTTACTCTAAACATTGTGATGGCTATGTGCAGAACCTCAAGTAAAACGCACAAAAAAGGCTCCAGGCAACAGCACACGATCTTTACATTAGAGCAGGCCACTTGTGCCAGTTCCCACCATTGTTGTCTGTGGTTTAACATGGTTAGATTCCAGAACAAATTCACGTTTTTGCTCTCTATGTATTGCTGAGATTGTACAATTTAAGTATTTTTATAATATTTTTCTATGGTTAATTTCAATCAGTACTCAAGAAAGAGAATCATTCCTTTATTTACAATCCGCGGTGTACGTTTTACCTAATGGTAAAAACAAACATTCAATAGCCAAGGCTGTTGCTAAATAGAGACAAATAAGCAATTATGTACTTTTGTGGAAGGGGAAAAAAAACCTAAGAAATCAAATAAATGCGTTAGAGTAATAATTAACAGTGCATTAAGCATCCTGCCTCATGTAACCATTCATTTTACTTTGATCATTTTACATTGCATATTTGTTTTTCAGGTAAATCCAAGGAAGTTGTTGGCTATTCAAAAGTAAAAAAAGGTGCAAAACAGAACAGTGGCTTATTAGTGATATAGAGTTTGGGTGACATGCATATCTCTATGTAACTCCATGTTACATACCTTTCTTTAGATGTAATGTAAGGAAGCTTTACTTTACCACCTCCCAGCACAATTTGTAGAGGTTAACACAGCAAGAGAATTTAAAAATATAGAATATAGAACAGGAGCCAATTAAGGTTTGAGTCTGTAAAGTAGGAATAATGGGCAGACTAGATGGGCTGATTTTAAATTCTATCTTGTAATGAGAGATTAGCCCACATTTTATGGTACACATCTAAATGCTCTTGGATGGGAAAGGGTGAAGATGCAGTCCAGTGAACCTAACCAGGGTCATTACTGTTCAAGGACCATATCATTTTTCGCTACCAACGGCAGATAATGGTAATGGATCAGTGAAGGGGATTTTCTAAAGCGGATTTCTAATGCACAGGTGGGTATCTGCAGTGCCCAAATTGCCATATAATATTGAGTATCTCTAACTATCTAATATTCTGAGACTCTTCAAATTCCTTGGTATTTCTTTACAGCCTGATTTTCACAACAGAAAAGTCTAACAGGGAATATTTCCAATTCTGCTGAAGGTCAAAATCAGAATTTCAAACTTCTCCAAACATGTTTATGTTTGTTGGCTGACTAAAACTTAATATAAAATACAAGACACAATAATGATTATATATCTATATATATTATATACACACACACACACTCACTGGCCACTTTATTAGGTACACCTTACTAGTACCTGGTTGCAGGGGCGGGCTGGGCCGGGGGGCAATTGCCCCCCAGGCCGCCCGAAATCTAATCTAAACGGCCGCTGGGTGCTGATGCCGCCGGCCGGCGCTACTTAAATACTTTTTTTTAAAATGTAATATGGCAAGCCGGATCGGCTATTAAATGAAAAAAAAAACAGTATTAAAGCAGCGCCAGCCGGCGGCATCAGCACCCAGCGGCCGTATGCGATGGCTGCCAAGTGATGGGAGCAGCGTGAGGGGTGAAAGCTCCGCCCCCTCGCACTCACCTTTCACCCCTCATGCCATCAGACTGCTGGAAATCGAATCTAAACGGCTGCTGGGTGCTGATGCTGCCGGCCGGCGCTACTTTATTACTTTATTTATTTATTTTTTATACGGCAAGTCGATCCGGCATATTAAATAAATAAAAAAAATCGTTCTGATGGCCGCATAGTGATGGGAGCAGCGTGAGGGGTGAAAGGTGAGTGCGAAGGGGCGGAGCCACTTCACTTGACTTGCCCCCCAGGCCTTAGGCTGCCAGCCCTACCCTGCCTGGTTGGACCCCTTTTGCTTTCAGATCTGCCTTCGTTCTTTATGGCATACTTTTACAAGGTGCTGGAAACATTCCTCAGAGATTTTGGTCCGTATGGACATGCTGGCATCACACAGTTGCTGTAGATTTGTTGGCTGCACATCCACGATGCAAATCTCCCATTCCACCACATCCCAAAGGTGCTCTATTGGATTGATATCTGGTGACTGTGGAGGCCATTGGAGTACAGTGAACTCATTGTCATGTTCAAGAAACCAGTTTGAGATGATGTGAGCTTTGTGACATGGTGCATTATCCTGCTGGACGTAGCAGATGTAGAAGATAGGTACACTGTGGTCATAAAGGGATGGCCATGGTCAGCAATAATACTCAGGTAGGTGTTTAAATGAGGCTCAATTGGTACTAAGGGGCCCAAAGTGTGCCAAGAAAATGTCCCCCACACTATTACACCGCCACCCTGAACCGTTGATACAAGGCAAGATGGATCCATGCTTTCATGTTTACGCCAAAATCTGACCCTGCCATCTGCGCAGCTGGAATCGAGACTCATCAGACCAGGTAACGTTCTTCCAGTCTTCCATTGTCCAGTTTTGGTGAGCCTGTGAGAATTGTAGCCTCAGTTTCCCGTCCTTAGCTAACATGAGTGGCACCCGGTGTGGTCTTCTGCTGCTGTAGCCCATCTGCTTCGAGGTTCAATGTGTTGTGCGTTCAGAGATGGTATTCTGCATACCTAGGTTGTCATCTGCAACCAGTCTGCCTATTCTCCTCAACAAGGCATTTTCATCCACACAACTGCCGCTCACTGGATATTTTCTCTTTTTCGGACCATTCTCTGTAAACCCTAGAGATGGTTGTGCGTAAGAATCCCAATAGATCAGCAGTTTCTGAAATACTCAGACTGGCCCGTCTGGCACCAACAACCATGCCACGTTCAAAGTCACTTAAATCCCCTTTCTTCCCCATTGTAATGCTTGGTTTGAACTTCAGCAAGTTGTCTTGATCATGTCTACATGCCTACATGTGATTGGCTGATTAGCTATTTGTGTCAACAAGCAATTGAACGGGTGTACCTAATAAAGTGGCCAGTGAGTGTATGTATGTGTGTGTGTGTGTGTGTGTGTGTGTGTATTTTCCGTCTTTTTAGTACAAGTGCATTGTGCATACACACTAACCCTATGCTCTAGACACAGAGAGGGCTTTGTGTGTGCTAGTTGTACGCAGAATAAGGTTTATTCACTAAAGGGAGAATTGTGCTTTCTATAACTATATATAATGAAGGTCCAGCCCAGTGTTAGGCTCTGTGTCTTGTTGGCTGCTGCTGTAGTGTGCATCCAGTTACTGTTTGTCTGTTCCTCATTTTTGTTTGCCTGTTCCTTGTATTAAACCTTCGCCACCCAGTTTCCTATCTGCTACACGTAAGCACCTTGGCTTCTGTTTCTCCAGTTTTAGAGAATAATACGTCTCTAACTTTAAATAAATATTAAATAAACCTATTTTATCCTAATCGTACCTAAAAATAAGCCAGATTTTAGAATGCAAACATATGTCTTGCAAAATCTTTTCCTCAGAAATAGATCATTTCTCCATAGCAGCTGTTTTGCCAATAGATTAAAGAGAACCGACAGCATCCAAAGTGGCAAGCCAACAACATTTCTTTATAGAGTCACACTTCCCCCACATCTTGACTCATGGCAGATTGTATCCAGCTATGTTGGTTACCAGCAGGGATACAGTCAACAAAGAATGCATATTGAGACATAAATAGCATTTAACTGACTTGTGGTCTTAAAAATTAAATGAAAAGCCTTACATGATAATTTGGCAGTATCAGGAAAAACCCAAAGTAAACGATTGCAGTTCCTTTTATGTTTTAGTCGTTATACTCACATGATTACTGAAGTGAGTTTAGATAGCAGTAAAAATAAATGTTGAAACTGACTTACATGGTTTTGTTGCTATGATGTGGAAACCATTCATTTAGGAACAGATGTATATGTTTATTGCGTCATCTGAATTCAAATGTAGAAAATGGAAACCACAATGTCTAACACAATATAACAAAAATATATGTGGACCAATTTTCTTTATCAATAGTATCTATGGAGCTTTTTGAAATTGCATGATGATGATGATGATGATGATGATTCTTTAGTTAAGCACTCGCATTTATTTGCAATGCTCTAGAGTTTAAATATGGCGTAGTTAACAAGTACATAACAAAAATACACTTTGAGCTGAGCAGGTAAATATATATCATTTTAGGCCACCTCTGAGCCCAGAGTTGCCATGAGAGAACAAGGAAGGGCAGAGAGAACATATGAGGCATCCAAGCCCAATAATCTGGACAGCTTGTCTCTCTCTATATTAGTGTCAACGTGCCCAATACCTAAATAATTCTGTCAGGGGCAAGCCATGAAAAGTCTGGAAAGCGGGCTCAAAAATCTCTGGTGGACCTGGAAAAGGAGTTCCTGTCCAGAAATACCCTCAAGAGCTTGAGTATATCAGAAGATGCAGAAATGAAGGTCCAAATTAAGACCTTCCCACTCTACCTATTTAAGACAAATTCTAAAAAGACTCTTAGCCAAGGAAAAATCAAATCCTAAAGATTTCATTTTACTCCATTTTTGTTGAACTAACTCAAGTTGAAGGTGTCTGTACTGGCATGTAAAGCCTTTTAATTCTCAAAGTATATTTGTGTAATGAATTCCACTTCGGGCTGTAATTAGAGTTACTTTCTGTATTGGGATTTTCTGGTTTTATACCTCCTTTAAACAATATTCATTATAGCAATATTTTAGACTCAAACATTAATTAGCTATTACAATTAGAATTATTTTAAAATGTACAATTAGAATTATTTTAAAATGTACATCTCTAAGTCTGTTTTTTACAAAAAATAAAAATAAAACTAAGTGTTCTGTTATATTTAAAAACTGTTTGTATTAAAGTATTTCTTTCTTGCAACCAAGACTGAACTTTTATTAATTAACCTTTACTCATTATGCATTGGATTTTTGGTGACATAATCTGATGACAAACTATTCCAAAATCCTTTTTAAATCTTAAATGAGCAAAAGTGATTGGCTGGAGGTGGGGGGAGTGACAGAGATCAAAGATTTTATTGGTGGCGGAGTGAACAGACCTTAATGGCAATCATTGAGGAATGTCTGAACCAGAACAAAGATTTAAAAAAAAAAATAATTATGTTTTATGAAGGAATCTTGGGCAACCCAAGCTACATGACATGCTTGTTATCGTATTACAGAGAGGCAGAATATAACGGTTCTATATAAATCAACTGAAACAGCATTTGGAGACCAAATATACATATTATATATACACATCTTACCTTGTGTCGCTCATAGTATTGGCCAGCACCCACTCCACCCTGTTCTTCTCCAGTCCAAAGAACTAGACGGATTGTTCTTTTAGGACGCAAACCTGAAGGGTGCCAAAAAGAGACAGATATAAATAGATATTTATACCAGAACACACTTTTTTGAGATAGCCAGAACTATCGTTGACTGTAACTTATCTTTAGCCAACTTGAAGCCATCTAGCTCTTATTGAACTACAAGTATCAAGCCTCTTGTCCAACTATAAGTAGGCTGGGAATTCGGAAATGTGATTTAACAGCCCCTGGAGCACCGCATGACCTGCATTGCAAAGAATGAAATTATTTCCCAAAGACAGGTATCTAAGGAGAGGATTATCTCCCCAAGATCAGATGTTTAGAATTATCTTTAAAATAAGCATAGGGTTAGTAGTGCCTGGGTGCAGTATTTAGCTGGCCCCCCCATTAACTAAAACACACACATGCATACTAAGATACAAACACCCACTCACTCTAACTCCATAGACATACAGATCTATACAAACACTCCCGCTAACACCATACACTAAAAAACAAACACCAGCATACAGTAACTCACACACACATGCTAAAAACCACACAATTTACTGACATACAGTAACGCAAGTTCACTCTAACAACACCATACACTTCCAAATACATGCATACCCACCGCCAATCATTCTCTCCCTCTTGTAGTTCTCCCTCCCTGTCCTTCTCTCTTATCTCACGAGGAGCACTGTCTTCACTGAGGCTTGCATTCTCCGGGCAGCTGGCACCGTACTACCGTGTGTCACATAATGTGTGCTACTTAACCCTGCTGGGCATCTTATTTAGCAAGGGGCCTGGGTGCGACCATGCGGTCGTCTTAGCGCGTCCCTGGCACAAACTCTGCCATTAAAATTCAAAACAATATAAAATAAAGACTGAACACTGTTCATACAACACTGCCAGTGTACAGTATACACATCACAAGATTGTAAATTTGCCAATCCCAAAAATAATGGTGACTGAAGAGGCCAAACACGTGGATCTTATTTTTTTGGGTGGTTTGATATTTATTCAGAAGTCCATCGCGACCATTACGCTTGTGAGCCATACTAATCACCAGTGTGCATTAACAGGCGATATTTGCTTTGAAATGATTGTTCTGCTGGATTTATACACTGGGTAACTTCAGATAGCCTACAGTAGAAACCATTTAATGGCACCATACGTGCCAGTTCTGTACTTGAGTTTCTACAGCCACATATAAGACTAGAAATCAGCTTTTCACTTTGCAAGAATCCAGAAAAACAACCTCTGGTTGAACTGACATTATTATACCTGAAACTGAAAAGACTTTTGCAAAGTAAACGGCGGTATCCATGAGAGCACAATAGCAGGAATTGTTGAAAAGGAGCTCTCTAAATTCTTCCATTATAAACCGGTGAAAGATATTTTCTTGCGTCTAAATCTTGATGGGGTATTAGACATACCAGTCCTGCTCAGTCTGGAATTTGCTACATATAATTGCGTATCTACATTTACTTTTGTGGCATGGTTCCTGTCTATAATATAAAAAATATGTCTAAAAAGTAAACTATAAATTAAAACTGGCAGTATTCACAGAGAACAACATCAGACCATCTAGCGTTATATTGTCAAATAGCAACTACTTATACCCATATCACAATTGTTTGTGAACAGTACAGATTAACTTCAGGGACAGATTCACAAATATTTAAAGTGCAATTTTAAGTCATCCCAAAAAAAAAAAAAAAAGACTTTTTCTCATGTAACAAGGCTAACAAATGCAAAATTAGAAAGTGATATATGCTTTGCAATAAACGGCACAGGATATTGTCTAAGAAATGTTCTGTTTAATGCTCTTTCTCTAACTGTACACATGAAACCTATTATTTAGAAAGTGATTTCCATTAATTGAATGTTACTGGAAGCAAGGAAAATAAGAATAGATTAAAAGCAGTGTTTAGTAAAGTGTTGATGGTTCTCATACACTTTTCAAATTAAACTACAAAACAAACAATAAGACCAAAGAACAGCTTAACATTCTGCTATGTCTCAATGTTAAAAACAGATTATGTAAATTGCATTAATATATAACGCTACTTTATATTGGCACCAGCACACAAAGATTAATTGATTAGAAAAAAAATTATTCAAAGAAACTTCAAAGGGACACTCCAGCCATCATATGCACTTTAATGCAAATGATAGCTGCTTACTCCCTTTAAAGTGCATTTGAGTCTTTTCTCAGCTAAATGCCCTGCAGGAGGTGCATTCGGCCGAATGCACCTCCCTGCACATGATCTACTCACCTGCAGGCTCTACTTAATGCTGCACAAAGGGGTCTGTTTAGTCTTCCTATTGGTTTTAATAGGATCATGCTCCTGCCACCCATTGGCTGCTTAAGCTGTCAGTTAGCGACAGGACAGATTTCCAATAAAATCAATGAGAGTAAATACTTACTGCCACTGATAGCTTAAACAGCAAATCAGTGGCACCAAATTTCAAATAATGGAGAAACAAGGAAGATTTTGCAGCACGGGTATAACTTCTTTGCATATTGAATTATTCAGAGAGTTAGGGTTAGTCACAGAGTACTTTTATATGCATTATTCTATTGTAGGGGTGTCAGGGACAGTAAACTTTAAGATATGATCTAGAACAATGGAGACTGGCGGACTGGAGCAAGGCGGAGAATGAAGTTGAGGTAGAAAAGTCATGGTGCAGGGTCAAAATAGTCAAAGCTAATGTATGCGGGGGGAGAATGTCTAAAACTCACCCCTTACACATCCCATAAAAAGGCATTCAATGCACTGATGGTTTTTGATTTGTGCCCATACTACTGGCCCTAAGGAAGTGACACCATGATAATGTTTATCATCTCAGCACCGCTGCACATACTGTATGTGTGAATTATCACCAATATTAAGGTGATAAAAGATGTTTTTCATGCTGTGTAAAACAGAAGAAAAATTGTGAAAAAAACCAAGCTACAAAAACAGCTTTTTACAACGGCAATGTCTTTTAGTATGGAATGGTAGTATTTCTCATATAAACGGTATAATGAAAGCCATCATCATTCCTTATTTACAAGTTGGTAATAATATAGCATAGAACTTACAAAGAATCTTACAAAGGAAATAGCTTTCAATAAAATATTAATAAACAGTAAAGGTACTTGACAAACAAAATCATCTTTAAGGAAGACACATAAAAATGCATTTTTTTTATTTTTTATATTGATTTTATTGAACTATGAGAAACTAATATTCAACAATATTAGTTAACAACTTAACTAATATTCATTACATTAAAAAGTTAATCAGATATTGGCATGCAATACAGAACATTTTATGCAGCAAAACTCATAGCATAACCAATAAAGTTGAAGGGGATAAGGGATTGTTACATAGCAGAAATTCCTAAGAAATACCAAGGCTTTGGTTAGTACAGCATGCGTTCATTTTTTATGCCTTTCAAGCTCACAGAACATGGGCAGCTGCAAGACAATGTCCCTGTAAAAAGGATTGTGTCTTCCAGAATTCAATGGCTGCATTTATATAAAACCACAATAATACATTTATTCTGTGTATATTTTAGTTCAGCTTTCTTTATTTTAACCCTGGAAAAGTCCATAACAATGGAATTGTGATGTTGTGCCTGTCTCTTAAAAGAATCATACAAGATAACACGATTTAGGGAACTTACATTTCTAACTTTAACACAATGCAACATAAAAGCAAAAACAAGTTTGATAAAGATAAATTATAAAGAATCTGTTTTATGCTAGTGTGTGTCTCTCTGATTTATCAACTGAAGGGCAGTAACGGAGGCCACTTGATCTTCTTAATAGTTGTGCCATCTCTGCTCATATCCCCATGTTTAGGAGGGACTGTCAACCTTTGGAACTCCAAGCCTTCAGTCCCTTTTACCCCTCACCAATGTCCATCTTTTGTAGGAAAACAGAACTGTGGATATTTCACTGTGTTCTAATTATTTGTTTATAAAACAGAAACGGTGTTTATACATTAAACTGAGCTAATAAAATACAGTCCTCTTCTTCTAAATATCTAACTTCACAAAGTCACATAAAAAGTCTCAGTAAAACATTAAAAGTGGCCATCTTGATATGATTTGCTACTGCCAAGCTCTATATATAACAGCAATATAACAATGCATGTTTTTTTGTATTTCAATGTGTCCTTACATCTAAGCGTCCAAAAATGCAAGTAATAAAAAAGTATAATTTTTCAGCTTTTCGTCGGAAAAAACTGAATCAAAGTTAAAGTCACCTTGAGGTTGTACAACACCTCTTACAAGATGAGAGCAAGGAGTAACTACGAGAAATATGGTGGCTTGACATACTACTGTTCCTCCTCCATAATAGATATAAGACATGTATTGTATTAAGTGCTGTGTAAATTGTTGGCGCTACATTAATAAAAGATCATTATAATAATAATAAGATATGAAGATGTTTTAAAGATATTGCAGTAATATAATACAAATGTATAGTAATGTCACTGTGTAGAGAAGTAGTATTGTTAGATGTGAAGTGTGGGAAGGTGAGGACCTTGAGAGAGCAGAATAGCTGGTGCCGGCTTACCCCCTCTTGAGCCAACAATGGTAGGGAGTGTGTGCGAGTATGTGTGTATGTTAGTTTGTGTGAGTAAGGATCAGTGGGTGGGTGTTAGTGTGTGTTGTTGGATAGTGTGTGCATGTATATTAAAGAGTGGTGTGTATGCCACGTGTGAGTATGAGATTGTATATCCACGTGTACTCTTATAGTGTGCTATATATATCATAATATTAGTGTATGGGGTTAGCATGCCTGTACATGATTGTATGGTGTTAGCATGTGTGTGTGCTACTGTAAGGGGTTAATGTTTGTGAGCATATGTTAGGATATGTGTTTCTGTATGTGTATGTTAGCATGTGTAAGTGTATGGTGTTATCAAGAGGGTGTGTGTGTGTTAGTAGTTGGTGTTAGCCAATGTGTGTGAGTTTGTGTGACAGAGTATGGTTTTGGAGTGTTAGGGGTGACCCTAGGGTTAGTAGGGGAAATGAGGAGCAGAGGAGAAGTAATGCGTGGGTATTTAAGTGTACAGTGGTAGAGTGAGGGGGTGTTAGAGGGACTTTGTGTGTTAGTATGTTATTTATGTACAGATGTTAGTTATAGGAAGGCCTTGAAGAAATACTGCACCCAGTCACCACTAACTCTAGGCCTGCCCCTGTGTACAAAAGGTCTAACATCCAAATGCTCTGTAATGCCAATTGCTGCATTCCCTCAACCAGGGCTTTCTGAGATATTTCATTTTTATTTCCTAGCACCTTTTATTTGGTATTCTTTAGGTCCTAACCTTTAACACCACCCATGCACTTTGACTTTGTTGGCCGCCTCTTCAAACCTCTAACTTGTCTTATTGTCTTCAGAAGTTTTTCATGCCTGCCCTGACCTTTGGTGTGTTCCTGACTATGGATTTGTCTAATCCTTCGGGTATCAGCTGAAGGCATCATGGTTTAGTTATTGTTTTTACATAGACTGTCACTCCCCGCTTTTGTTCCGGTTTCCTGATTCACTGCTAGTATGACATGGAAGGTGAATGGAACTTTATACTGGTTTTCATCTAACTTAATCACATGATGGGCAAGTCAGACACAAGAGAAAATCTTCCAATTCTTCAGAAGGCAATCGATGTTTTTTTCAGAGCTGCCTGCTAATACAATATGCAATGAATCATAGAAAGAAAAGGTCTTCAAATAACACTACATCATAGGTATCTTTTTAGACAACTTTTAACGCAGGGTTAACATAGGTCAAGAACAAGAATTTGAAACTAACAAGCTTCTATTATCTTAATTCCTTCAACTGCTGCAATATATTTCCTGGAAATATTTGGCTATCTTTGATGTTGGAGAACTTGTAGACTGATGGCATAAATGAAGAAGATTTATATATATGAAAGACTAGAAGTTATGTAGGGAATGTTAACATAAACATTTCAAACGTATTATTATTATTTTTTTATTATAGTTCAATCTATGTGCTTAGTTTATAATATATATATATATATATATATATATATATATATATATATATATATATATATATATATATGCTTTGACTGTCTCATAGCACTTAGAATCTGTATTTTAATGATGTAATATAACATGGAATTTATATGTTTCCTAGAATGGCTAGAAGAAGCTAGGCAGCCATGCAGTACAATATTTGTTCAAAAGACTGTATTGGGATCATCAAACTTGCTGTTCCGTGTACTTTGATTAATTTAACGCTTTTTACTAAATGCCACATTAGAAATGTCATTCCTAGTATTGTTGATTGCCCAAATCATCCCTGCAAATAATTATTTATTGCTATTAAAACTTGCACTGTCATGTGACACAAAAGCAGACACTCAGTACGTGTTGCCATAGAAACCAAGAAAGCGTCTTAAAAGGTTTCTTTGTAGCTGTTTTCATGTAATAAGACTTCCAGTGGAGAAAATAACTTCAGATCTTTATTCCGTTAAGAGTTTATTTTTTTTAACATACTAGAGCGTGCAACTGTTGGTCTAAGTGGAACAGTACCTTTAATAAAGGGATAGCCGCTTCAATAAATATGTGTCTACACAACGTCTGTATTCATGATAATACTAGATAAAATGATAAAATGTATCTGACTGCAGAAAAAAATGTGCATTTTTAAAATAAAATCTAGCCTGGTATCGTATGGGTGTTTTTGAGTCATGACTATAGAAAATACAATCTAAAAACCACCGGGTTAGCACTCACCGCAATTTTTACAGATATACGATAGGAACAAATGAATTAAAAATGATTTGTAGTTGAACCTCATAAATATTTACCAAGGTCTTTAATGAGAGACAGCGCTTCCCATGATATAAAGGCTCCCCCACCATCATCCATGGCTCCTTGCCCAACGTCCCAGCTATCCAGATGTCCGCTGACAATTACAACCTAAAAACAGAAAACAAAGAAACATAAGTTACAAAATGCATATTTTTTTTTTTTGTTAGAGTTTCACATTCTTTTAAAAACATCTGTTCCATTAAATATGTACCAATTGTTCTTTATTTAACTGCTATTTAAATGAAATAATTTGTCTTTTTGGATTATAGCAGAATCTGGCTCTTTGTAACAAACTGATGCAGGATTTTGGAATGAGAACAACTATTTCAAGAGCCGGAAACATTGTAGTTCAATCCAGAGTTATACACAAATTTCAACAATGTTTAACAATGTATACAAATTCATAAATTGGCACAAAAAAACATAATTTCTTGCTTAAGCAGAAGAAAAGCTGGGAAATCCGAGATAAAGTTCTTTGAAATTACGTTTTCTCCTCCATGTGCTTTTGGCAATGATATCAGACAGGACATCACACATAACAACAATGACATAGTGATGACATCAGAAATGCCTTCATTAATTACCTTACCCATGGCATTACTAGTAAACATCAAAGATCCTGCACCACTGTCCACCAACTGTCAACACTAACTTTACACTTATTTAAAGCTTTAGTAGTGCTTCAGTTGTCCTTGTCAGACAACAACCCATTTGCTGACTCCTAGGGTATTAAGACCTGGTTTCATGTTCAGCATTATTATTTATTGCTTTATATAGCACCATCATATTCCGCAGCGCTGTACAATGAGCAAACAGGACAAAACAAGTAGTATATAACATAACTTTAGATGTTTTAGAATACACAGAGGAAGATCACTTCTCATCACCATACACCATCACATTACTGACATGGACACATAAATCAAAAGATTAACATCAACATCAACACATTAAGGATGATGTCCCTGTTCACCATGTTTATGTATTCAAATATATTTATTTCCTTCTTTTTTATTCTATTGAATCATCTATATATAAACTGCTCCTGGATACGTTAGTATGTATTAGCACGTGCAAATATTAACATAATCTGTTGATATGTTTTGGGAAAAAGCCCCAGTAAAAGATAAATAAAAAATATAATAAAAATATAATAAAACATAAAAAAAGGTAATGCGGTAATGCTTTGCAGTCACTTTCATTCTCATATTAATACAGAAATTACATTAGAAACCACAATTGAGAAGATGATATGGCTCCAGTCATTAGATAAAGCTAACATTTTTTTCATTTCCCTTTAAATGAATTTTCCCTTGAGCTTATAGGGTTCCTGTAGATATAGGCGGAAAATAGATGGTGATTTCACAAGAAATAAATTATATTTTATCCTGAAATGGTTAGAAAAAATAAGCACAAGAATACCATACTAAATATTATATTGTATATCAAATGTACGTTTTGCTTAAATATTAACATTTTATTATCAATTAGTGGAAATATTGTCATGTAACATTTAAGAGGTAGGATACTTAGTGTCTCCTGCACCAAATAAAAAAAAAAAAATTAAAAAAAAATCTTTTATTCCTCAAGATTCTGTAACGATTCAGTTAGTTTCCAAACAGAACCTTAACAATATTTTATGGTGAATGGTCAAAACACTTGAGAATATAATATTCATATAATATAAAATCTCATGCAAATAAGTCCAGAAATTATAAAGTCCTTTAGTCATTTTATTTTAACGAGAGGGTAGTAGATAAATGCCTCCCGTCAGAAGTGGTAGAGGTAAATACAGTAACGGAATAGGGATTTAGCATCGTAAATCTAAGAGGAAACCAAGGTTTATTAAGGTCTGAGTCTTTGCATCAGGAAAAATGGGCAGACTGAATGGTTCTTATCTGCTGTCAAATTCTAAGTTTCTCATTTTTCATTTTGTATTAAACTGTTAAAAGTTTACATTTTAATGTTTCAAATGCTTATTGGTAACGTCGAGAATTCCCTGCCTTGCAAGGTACTAAAAATGATCACGGCTAGTTTAATAAAATGTGCCCTCACCTGAAAGTAATTTCACAATCTATTACATCTTATTGTGTGAGCTTAAGCTATTAATACGGTGAAGCACATGAGAAGGTTCCGGACTTCTAGAATTCAACAATAGGAAGCTCCTTTAATTACAGCAACTTTTTACTCTAAAGAATAACTAATCACTCTGATCAATAACCGGCCGTGAAGTGTTCATATTCATGGAAAAGCAGATCCGTTTCTGCTACATGAAAAATCACATAGCCTGGAGCATTCATCTTCTCATTTCATACAAAGTAAGAATGTATAAAGTTATTATCAGTGCATTTCCAGAATGCTCTCAGCCAGAATCCAAAAAATTTTAACTCTGTATTTAGGAATATAGATAAAACTTGCGTTTGTTAATACGTTTCTAAAGCTTTCTGGACACATTTCTTTACAATGTCCCAATTCCTGTATCATTTTTTGTTCTGCGGTGATAGGGAGGACATTGTATTGTCTTTTAATGTCTTTATCAGATAAGTAATATATAATTAGTTTATTGCTAATTGGCATGCTGTCCCAAGTATACACTAACAGGCTGTATTATTAATTATTATTACTTTGTATAAGGGATATCAGGGGGTTTATGTCTGAAATGCCCATGTGTCTACACATTGGGTTGATATCTGAGCTCCACTTTATTGTTCATTTTCTTATTATTTGAGTGTTTTACGAGAAATAGCACTTTAAATATACAATGTAAAAATCACAGTTTTCCTCTTGGCTCCTATTAATCAATGTCATTCCACAACAGGGTAACGTAAACTTGGAGATCAATGTAGATGTCCACTGAGGAGCATTTGGAAACACAGGGCTGAGTAGGCCACAGGGCTGAGTAGGCCACAGGGCAATAGGGATTTTTTTGAATTATCAACTGATGACAAACTGTGAGCTGGTATCCGTTTTAACGTCCGAGTCTATATTTGTTCCCAGCATGGCCGGTTGGGTGGATAATATGTTCACTTTGACATTCATCAATAACAAATGTTACATGCGAGAAGAATATTGCCTATTCTTGTCGCATGTAACAAATGTTACATGCGACAAGAATAGGCAATATTGTAAAATGTTTCCCATTTTGCAGTAAACCCTGTAAAATTTGTGTAGAAACTGAACTCTTAACTGAACCTTTATTTGCAACCATACATGGGAACTTGCCGGGTTTGACCTGGAGTCTTAGGATAAAGCGCTGATTCCTGGGAGACTCTGGGTCAGTATCTTCCATCTCTGGGAAGGCGAGGGGCATTTGGTCACCCCACCCTGACACCATGCCCACTAAAGTCTAACTGCGACTGGCCCACAAACAAACATGATTAGCTACATTGCTATTCAACTACCACCCTCTGTCACCCCCCCCCCCAAAGGTACCATACAATAACAATGACACACTGAGATTGGGGCATCCCAAAAGACCACTATCATATTCTTGGAAATAATTAAGCTGTTGTGCTAATGAGGGAAAATGTTAGGTTATAATCTAAAACAAGAGGGTCAGAGGTTTAGATGTAATGTAAATTTACTGAGAGGGTGGTAGAGGTTAATACAGGAAGGGAATTTAAATATACATGGGACAAAGTTATCATGAATCAAAGACAAGATCAAGGACTGATTTAGGTCTGGGTCTTTGCTTCAGGAAAAATGGGCAGACTAGACTGGTTGAATAGTTCTCATATTCCTTCAAATTTCTGTTGCTATCACCAACACATATCCATCCATACATTAGATTCTGGAAACATCAAGAAATCAAATCATTTTTAGAAAGATTCTAAGACATAATAATTCTAATCACAGAGTATAATCAAGAACAAATTACTTTCAATTTACGACAATCACAATGTTACTAATTAACACTGCACCTTTCAGCTGCGGTAGGAGATATTCGATCTAAATGATAGCATCACCACAGCTGTTCTTTGGGCATTTAACAAAAGAACGGTGGGAATACAAAGCAATCGTATGGTTTGATTTCAAGATCTAGAAGTAAAGGAAATGCAAGATCAAGGGAAAAACAAATAAAAAAACAGCGTACCAATTTTCTTTCCATTGCATATTTTATGTAATGTAAGCATTTAAAAAATAATTCATGTTTTCTGCTGTCAACACAACCAAAAATCCTCCAACACTCCATCCAGGCTAACCTCAAAACAGCTCCTTCTGTGCGTGTTTTGAGAAGTAATAACCTTCATAAAGTCTACGCAGCTACTAATACTGGCGCCTTGCTTTTCCTATCAACATTGGCACTAAACCAGAAATACTGGTGATGAAAAACACACTTGTGTCTTTTTAATATATTTTCCCAAAACACTAGGCTTCCCTCAAGCTTTTCAGGGGCCGTGTAGCAACAGCAGTTTAAAAGACGCCTTCATGGCACTCCGCAAACAACATCTCGTGTCTGGATAGTTTCTGACGACTGTTGATTAGGAGAACAGGGCATAGGATGCTTGTGAAAGAAAAAAAACATGTTTCTACAGGCTGAGTAAACCACAGAAATCATGTGTAAGTACCACAGTGGATGAAAACTATGTGTACACATACACAAGCAACAGATCACACAAAATCAGCAGATACTACTGCAAATATTTACCAATATCCTTTAAAATAGTATTTGCTGAGTATGCACAGATTTCTTGCTTTGTTGTATGTACGTATTGGTAATTTCAGCAGTACTCTAAAATCTGAATTTCTATACTTTTTAAAGGTGTGTACTGTAGATATACACACACACACACACACACACACATATATATATACATATACTGTATATACACACGCATACCTTGAGTGGAGGCAAAAGGATTCACTCTTTTAGTCTCTTTCACTTATGTGGCTGGCAAACTTCAGGAGCCAATCACACATCTTAAAAGTGGTGGCACCGTAGGGTCCCTTCTGCACAACTGCTACAAACATTTCCATAGCATGGACAAGGCTTCCAGTGAGTTCCTGCGCTGACTTGCGCCAAGGGGAGTCAAGGGGAGTTCTTGAGCATTTACCAGTAATGGTACAGCAGGATTTACTAAACAAGTTAGCTTCCACTATGTTAGATGAGAATGCTGCCAATCGATCACAGATAAAATTATATTAAGAAGACTGCCCATGGCTTTGGCAGCCTAATATGGCCGCTTGCTACCATGGAACCAAAGGTAAAATCTAAAAACATCTGGCATGCAGTTAAAAAAAGGTTGATCCCTGCTACAATCAAGTAGTGCGACAGCACACATGCCCTCCCACATTCTAAAGCCCATATACTCACAGGTCCTGACTGTACTCTTCGATAAAACACGTTAACTTGTTTAAATGCATTAATTTTTTTATTGTTTTGGAATAAAATTAAATGTACCGATTTGTTTTCTTGGGCTACAACACCATTACCCTCAAGTGCTGCAGCTCTCAAAAGCAGGTGCACTAGAAGTGGAAGAATTGCATATATTGTATACCATGGCCATTTTCTTTTACACAGTACCACAAATAATGGTTGTCTTTTATGTCTTTTTATGGTTTTAAAAGAAAGTTTGCTCTGGGGAATAAACCCAATGTATAAATTGTATGGGTACGCCCAATGTAAAAAAGGGGAATAAGGCTAGGTTTCCACTTGGGTTTTTGTCCGGCGTTTTTTTCTTGATGAAAAACGCCAGGAAAAACGCCAAGAAAACTGCCACTGCATTTACCTGCGTTTTGGCGTTTTTTCTGGAGTTTTTTCTGGCGTTTTAGCCTTTCTGTGGAAATTGCTTTTTTTGACCTTAGGCAGTTTTTCCAGCCTTAACAAGTTAGAAGTTTCACCCAGCTAAAAATGATTAGGATAAATGGCAAGTATCTGCCCTCTCCTGATGTCATTTACTTGGTAGACCCTTTTGTCTCTTTTCTGTGGTTTGTAAGGCATGCTTTATTTCGAATGTCTGCTCCTCTGGGAAGATTGGCCCCAAATGATGGTGCAAATTGTTTGCTGTTGCTCTTGGCACGCAGGATCCAGTTGATGCGTCGGGTATGTTTGTTTGTAATGGCATGTTTGTTCCAAATGGTGTAAAATTCAATATGAACCAGTCCAGGACTTTGTTTTGTGTGAAACTGTTTGTTTTCAGCCTATTTCTCGTAGGACACACAGATACTGGGTCCATCCTCTGCATTGTAACTGTGGAAAAAACGCCATAACAAACGCCAAGGCAATAAACCCACATGGCTTTTTCATGGCGTTTTTTCTCTCCCATAGACTTCTATTGGAGAAAAACGCCAAGATTTCCTTGCAAAAAACGCCAGAGTGTCAACATGCTGCGATTTTGAAAAACTGCCACAGAGCCCAAAAAAGCAGAAAAACGCCAAAGAGGACTGAAAAAACGCCAAACAGAAAAACGCCAAGTGGAAATGGCATTTTGCGATTTCCTATTGAAGAACAGCTAACATCTGGCTGCAGCCGTTTTTCACTAAAAAAACGCCAGGTGGCGCTATTGGAGTTTTTATGGGCGTTTTTAGCAAAAAAAAAACCAAGTGGAAATCTAGCCTTATGGTTTAACAAACATGGTGAAAATGGCAGAAAAAGCTTGTTACTTTAGAGTAGGAAAAAACCTTCATTCATGGTTATGTAATATCACCGCTTTTGGTGGGCTATCCCTCATTGTTGGCTCGTTAGACTATGAAGATGGTGACAAGCAGAAGGCATCTCTGGCCAAATGAGGACCTTCAATTTCAAATGTAGCATTCTGATGATGTCAACGATCATAATCACTTATTATATATAAGTATGCACATGACCACGCATTTTTTTCATTAGCATTCTGGCCATTGTTATTAACAAAGCTGTAAAGCTGATTTCAAAGTTTAAGGCACATTTTCTTCCCTTTTGTTTCTTTTTACTGTTAAGAATTTGAATGCTGAATGTTATTGCAACTCCAGGAGATGCTTTTATTTGTCAGTGTGCATTTATTTAAGCCTCACTTAAGTTGTACTTAACTGTAGGAGAGAGATTATGTTCTACCTCGGGGACAAATACAATGAAATTTGGAATAGTTTCAAATTACACTGAAAAAAAGGTTCATTCATCAATGGAAATGTAGTGACATCCGAATCACTCTTTAGCTTGTGATAAATGTGCCCTGTTACATGGCAGTGTTGCAGAGTTATTATTATTATTATTATTATGGATTTTAAAAAAAAATCAATAGTGGCCAAGAGGAAAAAAGTCAAACAAATTACTTAAAATTGTTATTATAACAAAGAAAAAATAACGCTAACACACAAATGATAGCACCAGCTGTTCTGAAATGATGCAGATTATTTGTATTTAATTTGATGATACCTTTTAAATTACAGTTTTATATAACCCTGATATCGGAATTCTGAATATATCAAATTACAAAAAAAACAGGTATTCTTTTCTAACCAATTAAAGTTAATTTCTACATAATTGTTAAAGCACTCAAGGGAAACCAATAATATCTGCCAAGGTCTTTAAATACTTATTTCAGGATTTACTGAACAAACTAGTAAAAATCAAACATTACCGGGCTTTGGAACACCAGGCTCAGCTGTTCCGATCAGGCTTCATCGAGGTCAACGGGCACTCAGGGCATCTTAACTCAAAAGTGCTCTCCACAACTCAAGAGAATATTTCCAAGCAAGTTTCAGCTGGAGCGCACCCAAGTGTAGACTCAAGACTTACTAAATGGACCCAATAATTTCTCAAGTGTTTTCATCCGCTGAAACATTGTTTGCTTTGTATTATCAGTAAATTAATGTGTAAAATGGCTACACAGGCTTCATTTGTTGATGTGGCCAATGCAATACCCAAAGGAGCACCTTCTTCCTGGTGGTGTAGTTAAAATCCAAAGTTTAATGTTCAATAACATTACATATATGAGCGGCAGGAAACATTCTAGTTTATCCTGCAGATTCCGCACATTGTAGAGCTTACCCACTTGTAGAGATGGAAGAAATATTGCTTTTGCAGGAATTATAGAACAAAGGTGTCTTTTTAACCCGCTTCCATGGTAACTCACACCAAATCACTGGTGGTAATAAGTCAAAAATTTACTAAACAATTTCCACTACAATCATGTGATTAATTATAAGAAATAGGGAGTGCGATCTCTACACTATCAAATAGTTGCTGAGTTCTTGTTTTGTTTGACTACTTATTCAGGCCATCTAAGTCTGTCTATTTTTCCTTATTAAGGTTTTATGTTTATCCCATGAAGGTCTAAATTCCCTCACTAAATTAGCCTCTACTACGTTGGAGGCTGTTCCCTTCTCATTGGTCAGATGAGGAATTGCAGGTAGAAAGTAAATTAATACAAATAAAACCTATATGTAACGTACATTTTCTCAGCAATGGAACAGCAGAAAAACAAATTAAATATTTAATAGACTAAAATGTTTGGTTATCTATCTTCTATCTTCAGTCTGATATCAACTATCTTTGTCTGCAACTCTGCGGACATAACCAAGTGGGAACTTCCACCAAAATGGTGTCGCTTGTGGTGACGTCCTCTCCCGATCCTCCAATCAGGGGAGAGAACATCACCGAACGTGCTGTCATTTTGCCCTAACTTGAATTCTGGGCAATATAGCAGCGTGTCCAGTGACGTCCTTTCCTCCATACTCCACTCTAACACAGTGTCTTGATTTGGCACCTGCATAGTTGGTGGGCATGACAGTATGTGGACCCCATCCGCATTAAAATAACTTTTCCTCTATATAATCTATTTTGTAGATATCCATATTTTCCACCCAAGCTCTTATTTCAGCAGACGCATAATATACAGGTTGTTTTAACATTTTCAGTTGTATGTCCTATATAACTTAAGTAGCAGGGCTGTTTAAAATACAAATGAACTATACTATTCCAAGCTAGTTCGTGCATATTTTAATGGTGAGGATTAAATATTTTTAGTAGTGTGGGCTGGTGTCCAGACCCTGTTAAATCAGTGATGTCACTAAATAAAGCCAATGGGGTTTTCAAGCAGATTTGGGGTCATAAAAATAACAAAAGCAAAACCTCTGAGGTGACCTCATGTCAATTAGGAACTATGGGTGATCTCATGTCAGGCTGTGGTTAGATACCACCCTGAAATTTCCTTCTATCAACAAGGCATTTACTTGTAAACCACAAATGTTTATCCTATTAGCCTTCCTTCTGTGTACACACATACAAATATACACATTTAAGCAAAAAATATTAAGTGTAACAGACTGATGGGCTTTTTATACTGTTTAAAATTCAGTTAGTGGTTTTAAAACATGTTAATGCACACAAATCTACTTTCCATATGTCTGTAATAAAATCACAAATAATACGGTCTTATTCGGATTAAATTTCTTGGTTAAAATTTCACGTCACCACACAGAGGAAATGTTTTAAAAAAGGAAAATGTAAGTTCATCACAAAAAATTTGATGTGTTTTTCAGAAATGATGGATTCAAAAGTAAATTCACTGTTCCATGTCTTCTGTGAATAAATGCCAGACCATAAATGAAAAGAATAAACATTAAATTGTACCAAGTAATGGCTATTTAAATAGTCCTAGTAGGTTTTACTAACAACTGGTTACATGATACAATTAATTAAGCACTAGTGACACAAGCTTCCCTATACACACCATGTTTTCAGTTGGAGGGAGGGTGCCCCCATCCCAATCGACCCCCTTACCTTAATGTTCCTTTTTTTGTAGAAGTTCAAAATGTGTGATTTATAAGACTATTATATAGAGTTCTAAGTCAATAAAAAATAGTGTTTTCAAACTATTATTAGTCTAGGCACAACTTCATGTAGCCGGGACCAACTGCCGACAGACTGGTTGCTGCCAGCTGGCAGAGAGGTCCCAAGCGGCGTATACTTACCAGACCCTAGGCTGTTTTTTTTTACCCTTGGCTTGCCTGACTACCCTCCTGCTTAATGATCCTGCTTTAGTTTGATCTACCTGTGTACCATTCCTGGCTTCTCCGACTACCTGCAGCGTGAAACAACCTCTGGCCTGTATGACTATCCATTCTGCACTGACTGCTGGAAACCTGTGTCACCCATCTGGTACTCAAACCTGCAGTTTACCAATACAGGTATCTGGATCCATCCATACTTTGCCTACTACACTCAGTACTGAACTTTACCTGCCTACACCTGAGCCTCCTTATTATGGGGATCGTCTAGGTCCCTGTCCACGGTGAGTGCTCATTTGGTGACGTCAGACGTGAGATTTGTAAATAATAATAATTAAAAAAAAACACTCATAATAAGCAGTTTGGTTAAAAAAAGTCCAATAGTCATGAAAATGCTTGGTACTCCCTAAACTTCTGATCAGGAATTGTAAATGAGAGTGCCACAGCTGGAAATGTAGTAATTCATATGTATTTATTTAACTGACCAGTCCTATTTTTAGTGCGCACTTGCTATTAAGCTAGCCAGCACAGTTGCCCAATGAACAGGGGCACTCAAAAATCCCACTCAAAAATCCCGAAATATACTTTAGTTAATGCAAATGATGTTGCTATCTCCATTTATAAAAATTCTAGTGGTTAATGGTTCTTCACCAAACTAGGTAACATTCCTTAGTTGAGAGGATGCAATTATGGTAGTTAAGTATAGAACATCTAAGATCTTATTCTCACGATGCGATCCTTGGAATATCATTGGCATTGTGACCTTCAAAGGTAGTCCAACAAAATGATGCAATGTGGTCTCCATAAAAAATAATTCAAGAACAGGCTAGGACTGGACATCAGGCAGACACCCGGTGGGCCACTCGCAGACAGTGCCCCATGTTCACCTGATCTGATGTGTGCGGCCACTGACTGGATATCCTCGGCCGCACTCTACAGGGGAACGCGTATCCAACCTCTTCATTGCCAGTTCAGGTCTGTTGAAGAACTCTGCTCTAAGAAATCAGGATGCATTGCTGCCCCACTAATGGCCCTTTAGCATGTTTATGCATCTGGTAATAGGGCCTAGACTAAACACATATATTCTATGAAAAACTTCTATGTAATAATATCTGAAGGAAGCTTAGCTCCAAAATTCACAGTACTGGCAATTTCTCTAACGGGACCTGGAAATCCATTCTGTACTCACAAAAATACACCATTGCTTGCCATTCTTTCCAAGTCTAAAATAACATACTAGAGATGTCCAAGTAGTCCATAGAGGTATTAATCACATTTCCAAGAATGGAGGATGACATCATGTAAAATTTTAGACATGCAGTATAAACACTTTAGCATAGAAAATGATAGGCTTTTATGTAATGAATGTATGTTCAGAATTTAGAGACAGTATCTATTACCATGAAATGTAAATTATGGCTCCAAATGAGAAGAGACATTGGGAGCACATTAAACCCTCACACTTAAGTGAATATCCAGTTGTCTCAAGATATTTTTTCTAAGCATTTTCAAATGTACCCACTTATTATTTACCGGGCATTATGATCTACAAAAAAAGACATTCAAGCCTCATCCTACTGACATTCAATACTCTGAAATACTTGAATACCTTTCCTGCGCCTTCTGCAATTTTCCTTTGCATTTCTAGCACGGCACAAAAGCCTTTCTTTTCAGGTTTGGTTCCGTGGTACAGTAGTGTCTAACAGACACTAAGCTGAGATTCCACTGAAACTCTAATTTTAATAAAAGTGGATTCACTGTTTACTTAGATTTTCTGCAAACTTAGGAAAAACACCCAAAAATAAGAAGCCTGGGAAAAAAATAAGCAAAAAAGCAAAACATTTTGTTAAATTAATATTCTTAAAAAACAATGCATTCCAAAATTCTGCGGGGAAAAAGATGTGGCTGTGGCGAGGATGGGATACAGACTGTATGCACAGTGCAGTAAAGTGGTCTGTTTTTTTAGCTAATGCATTCAGTGATGTGGAGAATGTTGGCACTACTACAGAGAATACAGATAATGGGTACAGTCTCAGCAGATATGTCTGTTTGGTTTTTGCTTCAGAAGTGCTTAATGTAGAAGTAAATGATTTGAATATCTCATTTGCTTGTTTTGAATGTGCATAAATCCTTGAAAAATGCACAGATGGTGGAATTATCCAGGAATAGATGACAGTAAAGATAGAAAAAAAAACACATATAACATTAATTTGTGAATGCAAAATTAAAAAAACCTTAAGTGGCGCACAAAAAAATAATTGAATCTACCGTCGTCTTCCTTTTCCTTATTTAAAAGAGAATTATGCATATACAAAAAACGTCTGTTTCCCCCTTCTGTGTTTGGTTGCTATCAGTACTTCTATTCTAAATCTTTCTTAGGTATTACCATCTTTTTGGTAAAATAGTACTTTTGATACAATGGATTTTTATTGCTGTTTTTTTTTTAGAGAACAATAAAAGGAGTAAGGAAAAAAGAGAAGGTAGGGACAATTATTCATTCATTTAGTTATGATTACATTCCAATAATTATGGTACATTACATAATACAGATGGAATAACAAAGTGACACCTAATGAAATTTATCATTACTATCCCAGCTATACGGCCCATTCAGCAGTATACATGGACAAATACAGTTATAACTTGGAAATTAAGATTTATGTATTATTTAACCAAGCAAGATAAATAAAACCCAATAGGTTTATGGTTCAGGAAAGCTGTCCCATCAGGTTTAACCACGGATCCCATATGGCATGAAATTTATGAGGGCAACTTTCATTTATAAAAAAAAAAGTTCCTCTTGTATAAATAGTAAAATAGTACTTTTGGCTGATTCCACTCTATAAAATGCTCGAACAAGACCTCATAGTATAAAACTAGAGGTCAGCAGCTTACATGTAATGTGAGGAGGTTTTACTTCACCCGGAGCATGATAAATAATTAGAGCAAACGCACCTACTCAAAAATGATACACTTATCCCCAGTCAGTTCCAGGGCTGGCTCAAGTACACTGTCGGGGGACAGACTAACTAGACCCCCTCCTGCCACGCGTATGCAAAGAAAGCACTCCTTTTGACTTCAACAGGAGCGCTTTCCTGTCACTGATTGGTGGCTTGAAGCAGCCAATCAGATTATGGATGAGGTGGCGAGCATCAGCTTCTGATAATAATAAAAGCATATTAAAGTACTTTAAGTATTTGAATATACATTTTTCTTTGGCTGCCAGGATGCTGTTTCCCATTTAACTTTTTAACAAACGTCCATTATAATTTGTGTTTCGTACAAACATTTTAATGATACATTGCTAAGTAATTTAACTCAATGTTGAGCATGTGATAAGAACCGCTGACATATTTGAAGGACCCACATTTAGGAAAAGAAAATGTATTTTAGTGGAGGAATCACACATTACATTTTGTGCTTCTGGCATTTTTAGTTTGACTAGTGGAATACAGTTAATATAAATATATATATATATGTAGTTTTGTCTGTAATATATTAGACTAGGGCTCCACAAATTTCAGGAGCTTGTTAAACACACTAACCAGCTCTATACAGACACTGACTCCTACATTTTGCTGTTGGCTCCTTCGTCTGCATAACATTTGTTGATCCCTGTATTAGAACTTATATTACTACAAAAATTTAGGTCATTATTTAATTATCAAATCATGAATAATATTTTTGGGGGAGGCTGAGCAAAAAGAACAATAATTACCACTATACATTAACTCGGGTTCTGTAAACTTTTGGTCCAGACCCAGTACTGGATCCCAACAGCTCAAAAAAGGTGACATTTATTTTTGAAAATCCCCCTGAAATCATAGATTTCTAAATATAGATTAAATTATTGATAAAGCTAGATACAAACTAAATTATCGATTGAGGGGTCAGAGTCATCTCAGCTATGAAATGTCTGAGACAAAAGGTCACAGCATTTATTAAATTCCATCAGAAATTGTAACAATGAATAGTAAAGGTTCACTTAAAACATCAAGCTTGGTAACATTTCTAGCATTAAATGATAATAATCATAAAGAAAAGGGTGAGTTGTGTTTATTGGAAAATACACAAGAAAAATTAAACCGCTAAACAAAAATCTAGTTGCAAATGTTGGAATCCCTGTTTCCAGTAATTCAATTACCGAATACAAATGATGAAATGGTTTAAGCATTTGTGGGATAGTTTGGGTGTGACTGGTAGTCACGTATGAAAAATTGCTGAAAAGGAATGTATCTTAAGTACTGTTTTTCAGAACTCTGGGATCCTGGAATAATTCCAGCCATCACCACAGTTACCAAGAGTCATTCTGATTAGATGACCTTACACAATGAATGTGAATGTTCTATTCTGTTACGTTTAATAACATTAAAGTAGCCCCGCATGCAATGTAAGCTTTCTTTTAGAAAGTCAGGATTACTTGGGGATTATGTGACTAAATCTATTCCCTCATCTTGTACTGTAAATTTTAGCAGAACACCACTGCCCTGACACGGTTTTACTTATAACACCCCAGGGATCACAGAATATTTCTGCCTTACGACTCCAACTGCAGGCCTGGGTATCTGCCGAACTATCCAGATGGGACACATCTTGCACTTCTGTCTTCTGTCTCAAACCTCCACTAATGTTCATTTAAATTTACACTATAAGTTTCCAAATCCACCATTGTTAATGTATATATCCGGTTTCAATACAGAGATTTTTAGGAAACAACTATGAGATAATACTCTTTTAGAACAGCTCACAGTTCAATCGTAGAGAGATAATTATGGTATGTTCTTTTGCCAGATGTTTCCATCTACATAAGAAGTAAATTTATGTTTGCAGACCCAGCTCGTATTTCAAAAATCTAAATCATTGCCATTTATTTTAGGTAGAGCAACAGTCGCTTTTTTATCAGGCCATAAGGTTACTGTAACCAGCTTCCTTTTACTTGAATTATTAAAGACTGTTATAGTAGAATACATAATTACTTTATCTTTTACATGGAAACATGCTGATTTTGTTATATTCCATTTCCTTGTTTAGTAGCTCATACTATGTGAAAACAAGCAGTTCCTAACAAAGCTCTTAGTAGCTAAGTGATTAGGATAGAGAGGATAGTTTTAGGATAGGTAGTTATAAGTAATATATCCAACTGCAGTGTCCCTGAGTGCCTCCACTCATTTGTTGACTTGTTATGTCCTGTTTGGCAATGTGAGGACATTGTTAGTTCTGCAGAAAACAACCACAAGACGGTTCTCTGAATTTAAAATCAGAATTTAAAACTGTAAAATCAGAGTGCCCACCAATGATATCATAAACAGGAGCTATGCATTCTGAGGTCCAGACGACATAAAGCATTATTAGTAGAGGTATATGTTTGATGGCTCCTTTGGAGGGGAACAAAAACACTTTTGGGGCATTCTACTGCTGAGGACAGCAAAGAAGACTCTGAAGGACACACATAAAAAACACACATTATGTACATACGTGGAAACTTTCCTGTGTCCGTTATCTGGAGTTCTCCCTCATCAGGGGCGTGGCTTTGTAAGGAGGTGGTGCTGTGCATGGGTGGGGCTAGCTGTGCATAGGACTGCATTAAGTGGGCAGGAAGTAGGCAGTGAGGTGGGTAGACAGATGCCATGGTCTTACACTACTCCCCTGCTTCGAGAAAAAGGAAAGTGACCCAGAGACTCTGTGTCAAACCCAGAGTTCCCAGTTATGATAATATTTAAAGAATATCTCCCAAACATACAGTGTGTGCCATGAAATCCACTAAAAGATCTCATGGAGATCTGCTGAGCAGTGAGAGGCTCTCAATGTCATTCCCACTATGAGACCAAAAAGCGAGAACAGCCAATCATAAACGTGCAAAACAACTGACGCACTATAACACATACTTTCATAACATAACATTTTCATAAGGTTCAACTTAAAAATAAAATTGCTCTGTTTGAACCACTGAAAACAAATCACAATATACACTCCCTGTATTATTTGAATTACACTGTTGATCTATGTTTGTTTTGTTTTTCTATGGTGGACAGGTGGTAGTGACAGATTTTGTGGTTACAAATTAAAATTTATACAAAATTCAGTCTTTTAGTATATTCTACCAAACACAGTAAAACATAGGTTTCATATATAGTCATATATAATTACATAAATATATAATAAAAGCAGCTTCACATTAGTCAAATGTAATCTAACTTCATCCATTCCTCCGCAGATATATACGATTGGGGAGGGGGACAAATTCTTGTCAATAGGACCATAGTCTCGCCCATGCATCAGTCAAGCTCTTGTCCCTGTGCTCATGTCTATAACTGTTATAAGGCAATGGATTAGAGCAGGAAAGTTATAAGCCTACAGGGCCTTAAACCTTTTACACAAGATGCGGACAGTCTTTTCCCATTGGACCTAGAAAGTATAGAAAAGCAGAACATTGGCAATATTTTGAGGTTGTTTTATATTTCTGGCTGAAAGAGCCACTGCACATAAGTGCAATCTATTAACTTATTTTAGGTATAATTAGAGGCACTGCAGGAAAAAATGGTAAGGTACAGTACAAGATGTTGTGCAGAATAGATTTGCATTATAATACATTGTGTGGTTTTTGTCATATAGTGATTTGAAGGGTTCCATGCATATATTAGAATAAAACCCTAATTCTGCTGTGCTGCATTCATTTAGGCTGCATGATAAAATTACCACTTCTACATGACTTTTCACATTCTGCTTTCAAAAACAAAAAACACTATAGCATGAAACACTTGAACACACTTGCTGGGTAATTTTATTCTTAATTGTGCTTAATTTTTAGGCACAATTTAAACATGAACACATGTATTAAAAGGTCTCTCATACCCAACATTATTTCCACTGAGATAACAAGCAAATTAAACAACTAATTATAATCCTAAATTCACTCTGGAGGTAAATGTCCAAAAAATTGTTTTGAAGATACGAATGCCTTATGAAGGATCTGATGGCGTGGCCCCAGTATAAACATTACCCTCCCCTATCTAATATTTCCTGGATAATTATGTTGGAGATCTAATGAACATACTGTCCAATTTAAGAATTTATTGGTAATTTGCTTTTGTGTTTACTATGGCCAAGAGATGTTATTTTCTGATTCCGGTCTTGAAATCAACATCCAGCCAGCAAAAAGGTCAGGGTGTCAAGGAGACAGGAGAAGTCCAATGTCCACGATCAGGGTCATAAACAGAACTACAAACGACGGGAATTCTCAACCTTCAAAATGGAACCATCAATTGAGAATTTCTTCATATGCTATGCACTCCCTGTTTTAACACCTGTTATTAGATATTGATTAACATACCGCCATTATATTCCTCAGATCTATAAAATGGGTATCTGTACAAGTATAGCACAAGTTTAATTAGTTTCCAGTGTTGGTCGATGAGTCTCTTCGTTGAGTTGATTTTTTGAAGAATTACTATTTTTGTGTGTGGTTAAAATCCTTTAGGTAGCATGTCAAGTAAACCTCTTTCCACCCCCCCAAAAAAAAATCTATTGAAATGTTTTTAAAAATCCTCTATGAACTAGAGAATTAAGATGTAATGCACGCAGGTTTCAATTCACTGCGAGTATAGCAACCTTGAAGATTATACTCGAATGGAATATATATATATATACTTTTATTAACTTTAAGTTTTATTATTGAACTAAAATGTTCACAGTACTTTTGTGTATATTCTAAACAATTGAGGCAAGGTAAAATTCACTTGCCCCCTCTTTTTGACAAGGCTCAGATAAATAAAACAAATATATTTGCTCCATGGACTGATTTCCTGGTTCTGGAATGATCTCCACTTTGCTACAGAGATCCAGTTTTTGGCAATGGGTTATTAGTTGTTTTTTTTACGTCCATATTTTTACAATGCAGAAAAATGATTCATATTGGGCCAAATAAGGTACTGTACCAATGCCAAATAGTGGAAAATGAAAAGAACAGACACAATTAAATTTGGACATAGCCAATGCTTTCATTTGAAGCTCTGCCCTATCAGTTTTTGCAGCAGAGGTGTTTTTTTAAGATTCGCTGTTCCTCTGAATTTTACGGAAACATTTTATTAGCCTCCACTATATAAATTAGAAACAATCTGTTTATTTCTCCAGACTGCTCTTTAATTTCACGCTGTGATCAGCTTATCAATTTACTATTATTTCTAGCTGAAGTTTATACAGCATTTCTGTATGACGGTATATGGAAGGTATGCCCGTCTGCAAATAATATATATTTAGATAAAAAATAACAATCTGCAGTTTGTATGAGCACGTCTATTCTGCTCGTCAAATGAGAAATACTAAATTACCTTGGAAATAACAAATATAGTAAAATGTTCCCTAGCAGTAGTATGCTTTTACAGAGATCCAAATAAGTATTGTACTAACAAATGTTACTAAGTTTATATTTTTGCCACACATGAAAATCTATTATATATTGTTATACTTACTGAATACAATGTCAGATATTTGGGGTTATTTATAAACAGCAATTCTTGAGCAAAGTTTCAAAAACTTACTTTATCACCATAGCAACCATTGGGTTCCTGCTGATCAGAACATACATTTGGTTGCTATGGCGATAAGGCCAGAGTTAAGAATATCATGCACAAAGTCCTGTAGTTGTGGAGAATAGTGACTCGCCAAAATTGGGTGTACTTTGACGGAGTGGCGGGCTGAGTGTGACTGAATCTCCTATATTTATACCTCAGGTTGGTACTTTTAGAGGATTTGCTGGGTCTACTCTGAGCTCTTGTTTTGTTGTGTATACAGCCGCACCCCAGAATCTGAATATGTATGCTTTTAAGGGTGTGCTTCCCTTTTTCTGTATTTTTGGTGCATATTTGCAGGTCCTGACCATATCATAGGATTAAACAATCCGCCTACCACACAGGTGCCTCATTAATGAGTCCCAGTGGGCTAAAATACAGTGTAGTCCCACTCATCCAGCTCCTTGGTAATCCTCAACTAATATAATTTGGCTACATCAAATGTCAAACTTTTCTTCTAAATAGTTGTACAGACAAAGTTTCAAGGGTGGTTTGGGGATACCAAATGTATTAGTAGTACAAATATACTCAGGCAGCTAGAAATCCCCAAGCAGGCAACTAATATTGACAGCCGTGGGTGATCTTGCAGAATACTTTTGCAGCCACAAGTACTTTGCAGCTCATTTCACTGCAGAAAGTGGAAAGGTTGGTTACTCCAAAAATGCTGTATATGTGAGATTCTACCTTTTACCCAGTATTGCCTGTGATGGGTGCATACTAGAATGTCTATTATAAGACTGCACCTACATATACAAGGGAAATAAAATGGGTACGAAAGATTGGCCATTTGTATGACAAAGTGGTCTCCATATTGTTCCCAACACAAGATCTATATTCTTGATATACTTCTCCCACCTGGGCCATTAATGGGGACTACGCAAATGGGTTTGGCTAAAAGCCACCTGCTACAATACCTTATTATATAATAAAATATAAACTTAGATTAGCTCAAAAAGGTTCAGGCAGGTTCAATAGAGAGAAACACAAAGCGAGTGATGTGGCTCAAGGAACAGGTAGGTGAAGACACATTGGTGAGTTCAAAAAATAAATATGTTGATATTTAGTGTAAAATACCATGCCAAACTTGTGTGCAAAACAGCTTCAATAAAAAAGTAGCTAAATAGGTGCTGGGATGCATCAATTTAGAGCATGTGTCTTGGCTAGAGGACACAGAAGAATTCATCTGTTGGCTGGGGTCCGTGTCATAACGGGTAAGGACATAATAGACCTGAACAAAGTTATATTGTGTGCCTACTTCCATGATTAGCGGGTTATTTAGAGGAAGACATCAAAACAAATGTTATATTCAAAAAGGTGCCAAAAATGACATTACACAACACGTCAATTGCTAAGACTAACTATTATGAGAAATGGTATTAATTATACAGAGAGAGTTAATCTTTTCTGTGAACGTGTGATACCACAGCCACACCATGTACACACAGCATAATGTGATCTCGCCGTCTTTATTCTCTTAATACACTTCAAATAAAAGAATGTTCACTTGCTCAATCTGCTTTTGGAAATGGTGTTATATTTTGCTTCTACTTTCCCATAGTCTACTCATATAACAAAGCATTTTGTGAAAAAGAAAAATAATGTTGCTAGGGGCTCCACAATCAATTCAGTTTTCTCAGACATATCCAATTTCTAGTCATCATTCACAGGCAGGAGTTCTCGAGTCCTCCTTTCTCTTTTCGTTTTCTTACAAGAAAGGTTCTAGTTTTCTTTTCCCACTGTCTACTTACTTTCCTTAATTACACCTTCTAAATATATCTGACGAGGCTTTATTTTGCTGCATCGAGCTATACCATAGAGGATTCGGGCCAACGGTCTAATTAACCAGTGAAAACATAAAGCTACATGATTCAGCAAGCGCTACAGCGATGTAAACAAGCACGGAGAGGTCTGTGGGCAAGAAGTGCTTCTGAAACATCACATAATGACAGTGATCACAAGTGATTGTAATGTAACAATATGGTTTTAAAAATACACACGGCTTATTCCTCTTTTTTTGTTCCGTGAACCGCTCCCTTAAAGCAGCCCAACCGTCTGCTACTGTGATGTAGTTAAACTGGATAAAAAAGGCATTTTGAGCAGGTTAATGGCAAATGGACAACCTGGATCATTTTAAGGATAACCCAGCTTTGACTGTACCTGAAGAACATTACATTTATGAAGTTTTCATAGCACTATTACTATAAGAGGACAGTGCAAAACAATCATAACATTAAAATCGACAATAACATTAACACATATTAAGACATACTGGTCAGAAGGTGTAGGGCGTCATGCTCTTCTGAGCTGACATTTCGTGCCTTCTTCTGCAACCCGGTTAGATATTCACACGTGTTCCACACAGTGCATCCGATCTTAAGGTGCACAGGACACCAAAGCTTATTCAACACGACTCAACAGCCCAAATTAAGCAACACTTGGACTTTAGACTACAGTAAGATGACATTTTAGGGTTAATACACCTGGTGACATTTTATCCAGACTGAATAAGTGTACACAATCTAATAGATGTATAAGTGATTCTACAAAGGAGTATCATTATAAAGAGAGAAAGCTGAGCTGGTTGCAGAATTCAAGTGTCGCTGGATCTGTGGCTTTTCTGCCATAAGGCCTACAAAAACAGGTGATGGTGCCTCCCTGCTTTCTGATGTAGTAGGAAAACTAGAGGAAAGTAAAGAAAATACACAAAGGCAAACAGGGAACAAAATCAGGCACACAGAGGGGCAATTTGCCCCACTCACAGGCTTTTTAACCCCTTAGTTCCCCTATAGACGTACCGGGACGTCCAAAAAACGCCCACAAAGAAACCCCTATGGACGTCCCGGTACGTCCAGCCTTTCGTGCAGCGTCAGGGACACATCCCTGCCGCTGCACGGGAGACCAGGCTGTCGTTTGACAGCCTGGACTCCCCCCTGGCAGCAGAAGCCGGCATTGCCGGCTTTCTGCTGCCCGATCTCCCGTAACAGCTTCCGGCATGAAAGCCGGTAAGCTGTTACGGTTGAAAGTGCCCGATCGCGCGATCGCGCAGTTGAAACACGCGATCGGGCATTCCCTTCCGGGTTACGTCACTGCTGACGTAACCCGGAAGGTCATCGGAGGACAGGATATCCCCTGCGGGGATATCCTGCCCTCCGATGAGGCACAGAGACGCTGCGATCTCTATGCAGGTCTGTGAGGACCTGCATAGAGATCACAGTGTGATAGGTGCAGGGGGATCGCGGGGAGGGGAGTGAGAGACCATCTCTCTCACTCCCCCTCCCGTCCTGTAACAGAAAAGCTGAAAAAAAAAAACGGTTAGTGATTTAAAAAATAATATTAAAAAAATCATTAAAATATTAATATAAATAATACAAAAAAAAATTATAATGTGGGCTGTGATGTCATTGTGACATCACTGGCATGTTCAGGAGGTCCCTAGGAGGACCTCTAACCATTACTGTGTAAAAATAATATATAAAAAATAAAAAAAATGTAAAAAAATTAAAATAAAAAAAAAATTAAAAAAAAATATATAAAAAAAGATAATAAAAAAATTATTAAAAAACCTTACTTCCCATTGCCCTAGCATAACATCTAGCCAGTATAACCCTCCTGCCCCCGTTCACAACCCCCAAACCCGTTAAGCCATAGGCATACAAATTTTACAAAATTGTACACCTAATAGAACGCTCCCTGGTGCTGGGAAAGTCTGGAAAATCTATATAAATTAGGTATTTCTGAAATCAGGACACCTGAATTAATAAACTTGGAGGGGATTTTCCATCACTTTACCTAATTTTGTGAGGATTCAGAGGGAAAATGTAAAAAAAAATTAGTTTAATTTTCTAATCTTCGCTAGTTTTTACTAAATTTCTCATTCTAAATTTCCAGCTAATCATCCAACTATGGTATCAAACGAAAGCTCTATCTCTCCTTGAAAAAATGATATATAGTTTACATGGGTACACTATTCACAGGAAAAGAGAATCATCGCTAAACCGACATACCCCAAAAATGGCAAAATTGCTCTGGGCTTTGAGGTACCAAAAACCCCTGGGATTGAAGGGGTTAATAGATAGAATGCAAACTAACCTCGTAAATATTTACAGACGATTAATAGCGCTCAACAGATAACTGTGTCCCAAAAAGCACAGGATAACATGTAATATAACAGAATAATATCCAGAGAACACATTCATTTACGATACTGCAAGTCATTTATTAAGCAAAATGATATCTAATATCCTAGAAAAATATGGAATGCAATGTACTATGTATAGAATTCTATACAAATAGTATAACAACTACTACACAAATAAAGAACACAATTCATATACCGGAAAAAGAACAATCCACCAGCACAGTAAGGGTGGATGTGGAGACCCAGGATATCTCTCCACATTTCGGTTAATAACCTTTATCGAGAGTAGCCATCGGCTAGCTCCTGTGGAGTGATGATCATACATTGGACTTGAGTTTCATTTCTGTAACATTAATCTGTTGATAACAGAATAAAAATAGCCTTCACATAAAATGCTACACTTTAAAGATTTCAGCTGCCCTTTGGTGGTGTGTGGAAGGATAAAGCTTGATGTATTCCAGTTCTTATAACTTGTAGTTAGATTTTGAGGTCACATTTATAAAGTTCAGCTCTTGTGCAAACTTCTATATGTGGACCAGTGACATTTTATTAGTCTCCATGAAATGGTTCCCAGAACTGATCTTTACACATGCAGCCCAGTTCTGCCAAGTTATATAGCTGAGCAGACAAAAAAACTGGTCACAAAACCCAAAAAATGGAAAACTGCCACCAAAGTTCAGAGTCAGCTGGTAATGTTACACTCGGGAACCCGTTTACCTATATAACTTCCATAATGTCCTCCCATGCTAAGGCAATTAGCGCAACCTTAATAGAACCTCAATTCTGGAAGAAGGTTCTGTAGTGAGTCTCACTGGATATTACGCTATTGCCAGGCCAAAAACTGTGTTTTCTATTGTCTCGCATGCCCTCCTGAGAGGAACAGGGCCATAAATGATAAATTCACTTTTTTTATTAGATGCACGTTCAATAGTTATTCATCTTTAAAGCCTTTTTAAAATGTATTTAATTCCTTCATTTATAGTAGGTCCTTTATAGAGTGTGCTATAATTGTAAAGTTCCTATGTCATGGACATTTTATGCGCAAACATCACATTTCATTCAGTTTGGAGAGCCAATTTATGCAGATCCAGTACAATTTGACGGAAAGGTTAATGCTTCATCCGTAAATGCAGTGTGTCACATTACTACATAATGATTATACAGCAGTTGATGACTTAGACTACATTCTATTGTACAGAACTGTTATTAACAAGGGTCCTACATTTTACGTCTAGTTATTAAGCATGTCCAATGTATTGCCTAAGGTGAGAATAATTTGCATTGACAGCCTAGTCCTCTTTTTAATTTTAAGGCACATATTACACTATATTTTTTCTGTATGCAAATCTTGCATTTTTGTATTTGGAATTATACAATGAGACCTCTGTCTCAAAGCATACTTAAGTATGCTTCCTGCCCATGTGCTCTAGCGCTCCTGCTGATATATGTTGGACACCAATGTGAGAAGCAGCTGCCAATTGTTTAAGCTAAACATCGGTAACCAGCCCACAAGGAAACTGACTCTGCCATTCACAAAGCCACCCCACTTATATAACACCAGGGTTTCCAGTTTAAAAACTAGTGGGTTAGAGGCTTAGATATTATTTAAGGAAGTTTTACTTTACTTAGAGTTTCGTAGATAAGTGGAACAGCCTCCCAGAAATGAGATGAGTGAGGGACTTTTAACATACATGGAATAGGCATAAAGTTATCCTGAATCTAAGGTGAGATAAAGTAATTAATGTTTTTGTCTTTACATCAGATGAAACAGGCAGATTAGATGGGTTGAATGGCTGAATCTTCTCAGTTTATCCTTAATTGAGATCAAATAAATACGTGTTTTAGCATTATTAAAGATTAATATTTCAGCACCTGGAAGTAAATAAGGGTGATATGTAGGTAATCCAATGTTCTCTTCCTTGTATATTTTTCTTTTGTTTGTATATGTTGGCGCAATAAAAAGTATCGACTTCCACTACTGCCTGCAGTTGAAGTGTGAAAACTGTTCTGCGTAGAGTTCAAAGATTTGTGAATATAACTTTATGGAATTCTTGCAGCCACATATGGTGATATATTTTATATATGGGCATTTGGCCTAAAACAGCTAAAATATAAAAGAGACTCATTTTAATATATGGCCAGATTTGTAAAAAAAAAAATAAACAGTGCGTCCTTATTTTACCCATAAATGAAATAAAAAAAATCAATTCCTGCTTAAAATTGTAATAGTTAATAATAATGATAAGCTATTGCAAGATACTTAAAGTATTTCTCAGCTTCCATTTCACTGAATAACGTAACTTTCTACAGCTAAAGAAAAGGTCTGGAAAAATAGAAGTAAGCACATTTCATCCATGAGAATATGAGATTTTAGCTTGGTTATTTCATGCGCAATTTCCTTGCCAAGGGAAAGATGATAATTACAATTTTTTTTTACCATGCAGGACTATTAAATCTGGGCATGCCGTTTGAGTAGTGTGCCGCAAAAATATATGTTTCAATGTATCATTACATCATCATATTCCGTAAAAGCTGCAAAAATATCATTATGGGAACGTTGACAAATGCCACTGTAGAACTTTCCACTGAGCTTTCTATTCATGTGGTACAACATTTTCAGGTGCTAGATCATATATTTTATTGAGATGTGCTTGCTATATTTCTTTTTAATCAAGAGGAATATTTGGTATTATTTGAAAGGACCTACATCAAACAGTGACCTTACACAAATGGAATGTTGTAAAGTAAAAAAAAGTTGCAGGATCATTTGAAACCACCCAGTGCTGTGATTTTAAAAAGTAAAATTCTTAAGGTGGGTGTTTTTGACCAAATATACACATATAAGAGAAGATCAGATTGTAAGCTCTACAGGTTAGGACCACTTTTCCAATACATGCACAGCTAATGTAACTCGTAATGTTTTTTTAATATATTTTACCACCCATTATCTGTAACTGTTAAGTATTAAATACACCTGTTGGTACTAGGTAAAAATAAACATACATATGCACCAAGAACTGTTAAAACACAACAAATGGTTAAGCTTATTTAAAGGTGCTATTCCACACACTGTGCGTGGAGCAACGCTACCAAAATGCACACAATACTGTTTATGTTTTTTTTCTGAGAGTCTATTAAGACAAAGTTAAAGCAAAGTTAAAACAGCTTTCTTATAGTGGTGGCAATGGCTATATGGGGTTATCCAGCCATGCTGTGTAATTCCATGGTCCCAGTAACTCATAAAGTGTACACAAGGACTTTGGAGCCATAGCACCAACTGAAGTCCTTGGTGGCTTTCTTTTGGCTTTTGAGTCAATTCTTTTACCAAAGAAATTAGTGTCTTTGGCTTAAGCTTACTGGTATCCAGATGTAACTAATACGTTTCTGGTATGGCAGGCTCTTGGAAGCTACAAGCGAGGTTTCTCATGGGTTGGATCAACTCCCACCTGTTACTTTTTTACTGTTGATTGTAATGCTTTACTGCATGGAGGTGGTTTTGCTTGGCACACTCACTGGCTTTCCTTTGGGCTCTCCAGATACGGGAACTATTGAGTAACGGCAGATTGGTGAAGATTTAAAAAAAAAGCCGTATTCTCTATGTATAAACCTATGATGTACAAGTGAAAACACATACAGCTTTATAGGGGTCGACTAACTCGTGTTGCACTACAAAAAAAAGTGCAAGGTCCTCAAAGACAATGCCATGCTGGTAGGAAAGTTGGCATATTCTAGCAACAGGTGAAAGATCTCGAGACTGCTTAACTCTCAAGTTGGTAACGGGAAGCCATATGGAAGTGATTTATGCTTTACTTATATTTAACTATGTTTCCTCTGTGTAAGCATTAGGGTGATTTCAGCAGGACAAGTTATGTTACATGTCATATAGTTAATTAACACCTTGGCCTTTTAGCTCCACAATGCCTTTGTTTGTTATATTTTGTTCAAACCAAAGAGGGTATTTTGCCCTTTTCCCATAAATTTGACAGTGTCCTGGTCAATTCCACTCAATGTGATTGTAAACTCACATGGAATGTATGAAGAACTTTGTCTACTCATATAAATTCAGGATGACAGTTGAGTTGAAAAAGGGCTTCAACAAAATCCACTCTGTGTCTCAGGAGATGACATGACCTCGAACTGGTCAAAATCTCAATAATTTAAATTGACCAATTCAATGCTAACTTGACTGCTGACTCAACTGCCGTGTCTACAATTCCACATCCGAGGTAATTTGACAGCTCTCGGGTGCAACGTGACTTTTACTTTCTAGATAAGATCCTGCGAAAGATGAGTTTATTGACTTCTGTCATGTTAAGTTAGCCAAGTTTCCTTTGCGACTTGCAACTCTGGCTTTATTAAATAGATCTCCCTGTGTTTCTAACAGATTCATTCTAACTAAAGAGTGACCTGAGCCTTTGTGTTGAAATCTTTAAACAGTGAACCATTAGTATGTTTAGGGCCCTCCGCTACAGTGATTTAACTTCTAATCAGTCTTAGGCAAGAGGTTGCTGGCAAGGGGCTGTAGGGTAAAGCCCTCTAGGCTGCTCGGATGTAAAGATTTTAAGCCACTAGCAAAAGTGTGTTTTACTTGCCGTTCTACATATAGGTACCCAAGTGTCTAGGGTAACAAAGTCTTTAGCAGCACTTACACCTTGACTATATCCTTTCTGTACTCCTTTTATAGGATTTCTATGTAATCTGTTTTGGCAAGTATGTTTCAGACAGGACTGGATTTTCTGCACAAGCATTGGTGAACTTGACATTGTTAGCCAAATGTTTTGGGGGATTATATTATTTGGCCTCAAGTTTGAGCTTGCCCTTTGACCTGAATGGCGACAACAATCTACTTGCGGCAATCGTTTACAATGTCAGCCCCGCAAATCATAAGGGAAATATTCAGTTTTAGCAAAGGTTCTTAATATCAGCCAGTAAAGAAAAAAAACTTGATTGTGAATACAGCTATCATGGGGATTCTAATCATTCACGACGATCCAATGGTGTAATAAACATAATAATGAAAAGGGTAGGAGGAAACATATTGCTAGGTGTCTGCGTACGCTGCTGCAATTAGCTCAGCACTCCACTGATTACAATTGTTCTCTACCAAAAACAATTGTTCTATGAGCAAAAATCCCAATGATTTATAGTAACGTAAAAAAATTGATAACTACACAGTCAGTTTGTCACAGGAGAAGAAAACACAACACCATTCTTTATGGCATGATGTACTGATTTGTAACACTTGTTTTAAAAACAATACTTTAAACAGCGGGCTCCAAAAATACAAAACTGCACAATATTCTTGCTGATTCTCATTCCCTACATGAGTGCAGAAAAAAAGGTAGAATAAAGTAAACATAAACAAAAGAATGTCACTGTGCGCAGTAGGTCAACAATATAGAAACACTTGAATCATAACCATACTTGATAACTTTTCAGCTCCGACTACCAGGAGACTATCCGTGCGGGACGCAGCCAGGACTATCTGCTAACGCAGCGGGTGGTATTATTGACACTGATGGGCAGTCCCCCTGACACACACCCATTTAAGAGGGAAATAGGTGGGGAGTGTGGCATGTCAGGACCCCGCTCCCGTGAACTGGAGGATTTAGGTATCAACCTGGAGAACCTGCGCTTCTCCCAGAGTATGATCATCACATACCAGGCAATGGCATATGGCTATCCCAAATCTATGGTAACATCAAGGTTTGAATCTTTACAGCAGAAAAAAAACCAAGCAGACTAGATGGGCAGAATGGTTCTTATCCATTACTATTTTCTTCATTTCCTTTCACCAATTTGTACTATTTTGTGTATGTCCATTACATGAAATCCAAATAAAAATCAATTTTATTTACAGGTTGTAATGCAACAAAATAGGATAGGAAATGCCAAGGGGGCTGAACACTTTTGCAAGTCACTGTAGTGTATATAAAAAAACCTAGGTATACCACAGCCAGCATCAAGCCCCTGCAATGTCGCCTCCACTGACACCTATAAAGAATGCCTCCCATTTGTCATTATGCACAATCCGGCCCTGTATGCATGTGTGCATCATGGTGCTTCCCCGTAGTGCATACTAAATGTTAAGAGATATTGCTTATTATGGGGGGTTCTAAAGCATTGCACACTTTATATCAGACAAAACCATATTTTTTCCCACGTGGCGAACACTCCTACCATCACAATTTAAACATTTCTGCTTAATGCATATTTCATTTCCCAGAATTGATTTTATTGACAAATGAAACTATATGGTAACTCTGGAAAATCAGATTTGGTTTTCTCAGCTTTAAATCCTAACACTGAATAGTGAAATGTATAAACGCATCCTACACAAGTTACTGGCATAAAATGAAGACTGACATTTTTCTCTTTTTTTAAAAAGTTCTTTATATTTTAACATGTTTAAAGGAACATTCTAATAAACCATAACAGCACCACCAACAGAGAATGCATATTAAACAACATACCTGATCATAAAACTTCAGTGGAACACCAAACACCCCCCCCACACACACACACATCTTTGTCTGCATTTGGAGGGGCTTTCTGTCTATGTATGAGGTTGCATTAGAACATCATATCTACTGGGTGGCAGTGAAAGAGAGAAAATACATAAAGGGGATTCTCACGCACAAAACAATCATTTATTTTATTAAAATGCTTATTTAAAGGTGCTATGATGGTGACGCAACCCTTTAGATCAGTGCCATAACTTCTAAACATTAATAATGCCTATTTAATTATACAGTAAAATCAAATAATATTTCAATGCAAGACAAAGGTAAACAAAATTCATAAATGAAGCACTTAATATTTTCAGAAAGGCATGCAACACTTCATGAGTGACTCAAACACCGCTAAAACTAATGGTTCTGAATGATCCAGGGACAGACACTACCCAAGGGACAATTCAGAACTATTAGCATCAAGACGACAAGCTGCTGCCTGTCACATCAAGTGTCCCAATTCTCCAGACTGCTGACGGGTGCACATGCGCAACGCCCATGCACATGGTAAGTGTAACAGAGCGGTAAAGACATCGTTCAAATGTTGAAGTGGGAAAATTAGACTTCTGTCTCATTTAACTTCTCCCTGGCGGCATCTACTGAAACCAGGAGGCAACAATATGTTAACTTCTTGCACATGCTCAGTAGCACTCTCATTAAAGTCACTTAAGCAGCAGCCAATCACAGGTATACTTCAGTGAACTTAGGTATGCTCCTTCCTTCCATTAGAGGCAGCTGGGGCGGGAGCAGTTAATTGCAAAGGCATCTTTGAAATTGCTTATTTATTATTGCTTATATAAATATTTAAGCATCTTACTATTCTTAGGTTTAACTAATAACCAGCAGCTTGAAGTATTACTATTTTACACGTAGCACACTGGTATAAGTCCAGTATTGAGCGTGTAGGAGGAGATGTCACATTTTTCTTATGATTGCTCATTGATATTGGCTGACTGCATGTCACATTGTCTGAATCATCTCAGGGCAAATGTAAACCGCAATATTTCCATTACCAGGTAAAACACCCAAAATAAGCAATTTAATAATGTAATTCACGTAAATTAAATCTTTTAACAGCTACCTGAAAATGTCAGTCTCAATTTGGTAGAAACACAATGCTCTTATAACACCATGGAGCAGGCATGTGTAGTATTTTCATTTATTTTGCTGTGTAGCGCTGCTTATCTCATAGCACTAAGCACTGTATATGATGAAATAATATTAAAGGGCATTCTGTTGGTCATGCATGGAGGGACATAAAGTCAAGATCCATTTGTAGCGCTTGACCTGCACCTTGACTGGCTGGACAGTGTAGCGCTCATTGTTCCATTTTCCACCACTGACCAAATGCAGTGGGCGCTTCGATACCGGTCCTCTTCACAGCCGGTGGCTGCCGTTATATGCAGGATTCCAATTTGAGAGCCGTGGCTGCACGTCTGCACTGACATCCGAGGATATTGTTTCATTTGAAAACACACTTGGAAAATTATCGGCTGCGTTCACCCCAGTATGGGATATCAGAAATATTGCACTGAATGAAAAAAGCCACAGGGCTGCATCAAAGATACTCAGTGAAAGAATTGATGAGGGTTAACATCACACACATTGTGTAAACTGCCATACTGGGGATCGATGTTCTAATGGAAGTCCACGTCTGATGGGATAAAGGGTGTATCAAAATATTCTGATACGTCTTCAGTGTGTTGGTCTTGCTGATCTAGAAAACTTCACGTCACAACCAGCGAAATATCTCCAGCCATAGTATACAGAAAAGAACAGACATACATCAGTGAAGTCATCGTGATGTAATTTCCAAGGCCAAAGGACACCTGACAATGAGCCTCCAGAAACTGTGAATATTTTATTAATGAATAAATGAAAAGTTATTATGTGTTACATTCTTTTTATTGAATATAAAAGTACTTGGACTCCCATTGTAGTCCCCTAATTGTTACTGGATCAACTAGTCTTTGTGATTATTTATGATAATTCTAAGAAATAAGCACTTAAACAGAAAATCATTAGCTCTAACCAGGTTTTGGGGCTGCACTGGGAGTATAGCAAATGGCTTCTGTGAACGAATGTTGCTCCCACTAGATTTTCTAAATCCTATTTTACCATTTAATTGTTTTTAATGAGGTATGACGACTTTTCAAGTGTAGCAATCTTATTAATTCTTGAAATGGCTCTTTCCTTGCCAAACCAATTTCAACAGCCACTCATGTTAAATCATTTTCATCCAGCTTTACCAATAAGCTAGGTACAGTCCAGGGGTATTTGTCAGTCTGGGCAGCATGATAACAGTAATACATTAGAAAATATCTGGATTTATTGAGTGACAATTCTAATTGAATGGACCAGGGGAACATAACTTTCTGCAAACTCAACGTATACAAGTGTCATCCAAGGAAAAACAATCCCAAGCTTGAACGGGTATAACATTATTACCTATCTACCAATCTATATAGCTAAACACAAGAAGGACTCAAATGGATCGCTGGAATACTTAATTCAATGAGATGGCATTCAAGAAAAATCACTTTTTTTTAGTCTTCAAAGACCCAAGACCACCGGCCACTCTTTCCTGACACATTTGGCTCCAATTGATAATTGTTATAATATTGTGAATAATTGCTATTGTAATGAATGATGTAGAAAAAAAAAAGAACAAAAAAGGAAAGCTACGATAAGATGACAGGTGGTTGCAATGTATGAAATGAGTAGGTATAAAACAACAAAGTTCAACAATAAATGAGAACCTAGCTGGTTTTATGCTGGACTTTGTAATGATGTCGCAAATGAGTATGGTGGTAAGGAGTTAGGTGTCAACTCACTTTATCTTGATAAGCCAACCTAAGTGAACCCCTGCTGCAAGAATGGTTGTTTGAGGAATACCATGAAAATCAGAGGACTTCAAAGACCTTTCTCTATATTAACTGCGCAATATACAGGGCCAATCATCTAATGTTACAGGGAACACTCACTAGAATTGGCCCTTCATGATGCTTCATGATGATAGGGAAATCTGTGAGTGGAAACGCCAATGCTCCTGCAGGGTCGCCCACAAGCTACTGCTTTCCTGACGGGGCCCTGAAACTCCCAATGTAGAATAAGAGGTTTTTTTTACACTATAACACAGTTAGGTCTTAAACATGAATGGATCTGGCTCTTGACTATCACTTTAGTAGTGTTCCCACTGACTTCTAACTTTTTCCTGGGACTCTCCGCACATTTTCTCATCAAATGGATCACTGGAACTCCCAAAAACAGCTGGCTCATCTCTGTTCAAATCTGCATGATTTCATTGTAAAGAAAACACTAAATCTTAAAATAACTATAAATTCTTGTTTTTATTGAACCTTGAAAGAGGATGAGACAAAATCATACTGTACTGAACAGCCAAGCATCACGAACCGAAAAAACAACAACACGCATTTCAGATGAAGTAATAAATAGTTTAAATGAACAGATATAACAACAAAAGTACCTGTCCTCTTTAAAGATCAATGTTTGCAAGGGAAGAGACTAAAACTGATACTTCTTCTAAAGGAATAATAGTATTACTGAAGACTTCTATAACGGAGCTTCTGTAATTAATCTCTCAGTCTGTTCTAAAAAAGCTTGCAACATGCTACACATGGCCAAGGTCCCATAGGCATTAAAGACAGCCCTGCCTGCATGGTATGATTGGTCTGGCCACTAATTCAATGGCAGACTTACGGGTATACACTGCAGGGCTTTAGTTATAATTGAATGGGGCATTTTCCTCTTCACACATGGGTTTGGCACCAAGGGCAATTATGAATGTTTAAAGAATACATAGACAAAAGTACATTAATTGGACACCGACATTGGTATATGTATAAACACAAAAATAAACACAAAATAAGAGCACTGGTGGAGTATCAAACAGGGATGAAATGGCAAGGCACGTGTATCCAAGAAAAAATAACATACTCTTGCACTTGTATGAGAGTACCAAGCACTGCTGCTAGTAACGTGCAAGAAACATATTATTATTTATATATACAATAAATACATGTAAAAAAAGCAGCCACACCTCTGTATACGAGTTCACATGTATACTGAACATATTACACAAAAACATACTCTATCGACGAACATGAGTCAGATACCGGAAAAACAGGTAGCCATGAAAAACCTCAACACTTCGCAGCATTATGTCTGTAATATATGTGTAACATTTACAACATACACGTTCATATAAAGGTGTGCTGCCTGTATTTTTTTTTTACCTGCTTCACAGGGAACATGTCGTCAAACACCTCGGAATACGACCTGCCTGGGGCGTTTCTGTGCTTAATCTAAAGGGCTTCACATCTGCCTTGGCGGGAACTGTGCTTTTAATGTCTTGTAAATAAAACTGCATTATTATATCACTTTTCTTGTTTTGTGTACCATCTGCTCATCAGTTTAAACTATGCAGCAGAAGTATTATTAGAATTAACAGCAGCAGGGGAGGCCAGTCTTGCTACGGGGAAATGGTTTTGCCATCAGAATACATTACGGTCCATTCAATAAGATGTTTTATTATTATAGCCCAAGAGTCTCCCATTGATTCCTGGATGCACTAGGTAGGGACCCTCGCAGACCATTTTATACACTCTACAATCTGGTAGTGTTTTTTATATTTTAATATCATTTAAGGCCATATGGCGATGAGATATAGGTCCAGCAATTTTTAAATTCTTATTACCTCTCAATATAACAATGAGATTTTGCCATTTCATAGCACTAGGGAAGCACATGTACAAAGAGGCATAAAGAGGCTCAAAGTCTGTACGATGCAATATAACACACGGGTAGGTATGCATTCTATACTTCTGTTTGATAATTCTAACATTTTCTTTATCTTTCACAGTAATATAGAAAAGGGTCAATTTAATAGCGGCACCTATGGTAACAATAGGAAAGTAACAACAAAAACAGAAAATTCAAAGACACAGCTCTCAAATAATAGGTTTTGATAGCCCAGCTGCTGACTTTCTCTCGATTGTTGTGTCATACCACTATCCTAATTGAGTAGCGGACCTATAGCTGGATAAAAACAATCTGTACGGTTAAGGTACACAATCGTTATATGCGCTTTATTCATTCATCAGAATCCTTTCTATACATTTGCCCTTCCCCCTCAACTCCTTGCCTTGCAGGGGATGAGTTCCATTGAGCGTGTTGTCTCACCCGAGTTTGAACTCCCCTCCAACTAGAATAAGTTGCATGGCATTTCCATGGGATCTAAGAGGACACCTACCCCACCCCAACACACAATGATTCCAATGGCAACACTTTCCTGCCAAAATAGGAGCAAATCATAGAGCGGACGAGACAGTACAAGGCAATTATTCCATATTATTTTACTTAATTACAGTGATCACTTTAATATGCATTTATCATTGGTGAGTCTGTTTGGAGCAAAAGACTGTCCCTTTAAGCAACTTGGGCTCAGTTAATAGATCTTAAAGCACATTGAAACATAATTATTCATCTTCTTCCATCCTTACATCACAACAAATCCAAATGAGATATTATTTAGATATTGTAACTGTAGAGATGGTTTGTTACTCTGCAAACATCTCTCGGTTTCTGTACAGCTCTTGAAGTCACTGGGTGTGCCTGGATTGTAATAATGAATAAATGTATGATCTAAAGTACCAAAAGTATGTTTTCTGTCAAAGAGCTTATTGACTGCAGGTCCCTGAGATGTCATCTGTTTCGGGTTTTCTACAGAAATGGGACAGTATTACAATTGTATTCAATGTCTTGTTAATTTATTCAAGGAAATGATGATCAACGAGCTATATCAATGACCTGGTCATTAAACAGAATTTGGCAGGTTACACGCGTGTTCAAATGCCCCCATTATTGTAAGTTTGATGAAGTTGGAAGATTCTTGATATAGAGTCAATGCCCTATTCAAGAGTTATTGTGTCTCCTGGTAGTGGTGGTGGTAGTGGCAGCAACAATTTTGGTACAGTAAAACATAACCACTAGAAAAGGGGTAAAAATGTAATATTTCCTGCATATTCCTTCTGGGAACATGAGATCACAATGGAAGTATCCATCATAACTGTGGTGATGACAATAACTTCCTCCCCCCGGATCTGTACTAAACAGCTGCCTTCATATAAAGTCATGTCACGTGTTAGCTGATGGTTAAGCACGGTGAACAGCATTCTTATTAGACTTATTACAAACAACAAAAAGCTGTGCAAACTGGCTTCCTTCGCTAACAAAATCCACTGCGTAACATTGGAAAGCTACACAGGCACAGAATTAAATGGCTATAGAGCCATTTGGTCAGTCTGTTTGTGCCATATTTCTACAATTCGATTCATGGCCTTATCTTTTCTTCTACTATGAGATTAGTGCATGTTGAGAGATAATAGTACAGGAAGAGGAGAGCGTCCTGTTCTTGGGAGCTTACAGTCTTTTATAACCTAATCATAATTTATATTACAACTAAGACTGATTTTCTAGTTTTAGACAAAGACCTCTTGTTCTACCAAGTCCCCTCCATTGACAAAGTGCTTTAGATTTCTATTACATTTTCTAAGTATTTTCTTTATAAATATGTAAACAGTGTATTTGAGTTTAATCTTTGAATGTATTGCAAGAGTCATCCCTTCAATATGTAGTAAATGACCTGATTCAGTTACGCATCTACCCTTTGAAGAACATTAATGCTATCTTCAGAAAACAAAACAGTGTACAAAGTGCATCCTAAAGGGCGCATGACTTAGAGGGCTGAGCATCTAAAATAAAGAAGATGCATAAAGGAGTAGTCTGTAGTAATATCCTTTCAAGTAATCAGTGATGCTTGACTTCTTTGTTCCGGTATGAAGCAGAAAGATGATTCAAGATATAAAACTTCAATAAAGATCATTATATGTAGTTTGAGGGACACAGTGCTTTGAGCTGTGATTGCTTGAATGAATAAAAGTGTGTGAAGGCCGCCTCGTTCCCTTACATCACATATCCAGTTAAGGGAAGCTGAAGGCAAGGGGTTGAAATCCAACCAGTTCACTCCACATGTGACAACCTTGCCCCCCTGGATGTTTTAAATTGGTGTAAAATACTTTCCCTTCGGAATTGTTAGAGGAAGTTGAACATTTTGTCTAAGTTGAATGGCACAAAGAACAGACGTGGTGCTCAATTGCTTAGGCGCCATGCTATTTAACCCCTTTCTCTTGAATATTTAACCCTTTGGTTGATTTAGAGAAATGATTATACAAATGGAAGTGGATTTCAGGGTAAAAAAAATGTAAGCGTTACTCTTATCCCATTTTAGTGTGGACAACTATTCCTATGCTATTCAAACACCCTTGGTGATACAGTAGAAACTAAGGCAGGATTCAACAGGCTCTCAGAGGGCTACTCCATGGTTAACACTATGGATGTTTACATAGAATTGTGATTTATTTACTAAACTGCGAGTTTATGTAAGTTATCAAAAAATGTGTTTATACAGCAGTAAACTAGCAAAAGTCCAACTGGGCTAACTGGGAAAAAAAACACCTGCCTGGCGCCCGGGCGCCTGGCGATACGAATTGCGCATACCTGTGTATATATATATATATATATATATATATATATATATATATATATATATATGTTTTATTACATATTTTAAATATATATTATGTATTATTACAAATTATCACGCACTTTATGAGCAGCTAGTCGCATGCATAGACTGAATGCCTGTTGAAAACTTTCCAAAACTGGACCCCAAAAACATTCTACATAGAAAACAGCAACATTCCACATTTTATTAATATAGTAATACATACATATCTTTACATACAAGCATAGAGACTTTTATTTGTGCTATAATTAAAGTATTTTTATCTCAAGGAAAGTTTGCTGTAGGAAGAGAAGCCTCTTCAGACAGGTTTCCAAGGGGGTCTATATTCTCTCTCTAGGTATGTATTAAGATAAGACACATTAGCATCGTCTGTTCATCCAAGGATACAGCATTGCTGCTCATCACGTGTGTTACTGCCTGTACTCATTGTTCTCATTTAGATCACTGGCATGTAGATACAGACTCCTTATATTAATATGATGGTCTATCCTGGTGCTCAGCGGAAAAGATGGTGAATCAGACCTAAGGCAGAGCCCATCATAAATACATCCTTATATTTGAGAAAAATTCTTAAAAGCACCCTGAATAGCATATTGCAAATTAAAAGGCTTACAAAAAGGCCGCAGCTGGCACTTTCGAGGGAGGCAATTTCACAAACGTTACATTAACCTGTGAGCTTTTATGCAATCAGCTGCGAACTCCCTGAACAGACTCATAAAAAGCACCACAATTCTCTTTTAATAACAGGGCACGACTTTAGCGGAATCATGAATCCCAATGTAATGATAGATTTTATGTCCTGTCATAACTGTTTGCCGTTTGCTTGATGCTGATTCCAAGAAGAGCTTGAATTTCATGCACCCGCAGGTCTCGGTAATTGACACATGATGACAAGAATACAGAACATTTCAGGTGCATTTGTACTTGCTAAAGAAATCCAGGAAGCATCAATCTAAACACAGAAACGTGGTGTTCTTTGTAAAGTGTTTACAGCTTTGCAAAGCGTCTACATAAGTGCGTACAGTATTGGTCTGAAGAAAGAGGCTTTGAAGCAGAATAATGAAAAATATACACCAAGAACAAAAAAGAGGAAAAAGTGTTCTCCCGACCGACACGCACATTTGGTTTCAATACAAGGAAACATAACTCTTGGTTAATGGCCTGTCTATCGTTTGTTGGTACAAACTTTGTGGATAGTGGATAGATAATTGTACAGATGTCGCTGGAATAGAATACAATCTTTATCATTGTAATTATTATTTCTTAACTTCTGCTGCAAAAGACTTGGGTTCCAATGGTTAAGGTTTCCATTTTCACAGTTCAGATGCCCCCAGTGCCCGGTTGAAATAACAGAATTTGGGCATTATGGGCAACTTGGGACATGTTAGAGCTCGAAAGATCAGGTAACAGAAGTGATAAGAATCTAGAGGCTACACGAGCTTGAAGTTTCATACAGTTCACCATCAGATGGATAACGATTAACTGATCAGATAAGCTTGTATGCTGCATTTAGAATATATTGAATCCAACAGAATCAAGTGATAATAATGGAGAAAAAAAAGGTTATAAGTAATCAAAACTATGACAGTGTTAGATCCTGCTATTAAATCAATAAGATCCATATTCCACTGGAAATTTTCAATTTTAAAGAGTGCGATCACCAATCGTTAATCAATCTGCACAATAGAACACTGTCCGAATATTCCAAGCTACGTAGAGTTCCCAAATGAGGACCAGAACATATTTTATTGACTCAAGTGTTTGTTTTCACATAATTATGGATTATTTTTTTAAGCTATTTCCATACCAATACAATTATATGTATGAACAATAAAACATCATGTGGTTATAATCAGATTCCTTTTACAAAGGCAGCATTATTGTGTTTATCTTATATATTTTGTAATGAATTCCATACCTGTTCAGGGTACTTGCTTCCTATGATCTCTGCTACGGTGTTGAATGAATCTGCATCTGGATGATTGATTGCTCCCATTTTTAGAAGAATAACAATCTTTTCACCACGTGATGCCATTCGAGCCAACATTTCTGCATCTTCTATTGTAATGCAGGCTGTGGGAATCTTGGGTACGTCTTTCTGGTAATCCTGCCAACCTGTGTGAGGGCTGAAAAATTTATGTTTTTTAGCTGTTTAAAGAATAACACATAAAAAGGCTAATTTCGTGGGGCATAAATTAAATGAGCATATTTGCATTTAACTCCAGACTATGTTCTATAGGAGTGGAACTTGACTCCACTCTATACTTTACCCCTCATATACGGTCACTTACTAAATCCTGCTACCTTCACCTGTGAAATATCATTCAAATCTGTCATTTTCTCACACAAGACACTAAAACACCAATCCCTTTTGATATCCCATCTAGATTATTGCAACTGCCTGCTAACATATCCCTCCCTGTCCTGTCTTTTACCACTCCAGCCGACCCTGAAAACCTCTCATCCCCAACGCTTCACTGTGCTCCCCTCATATCTCTGCTCTTATGTCCAAATACAGTGTCTTCTTTGCTCTTCCCATGTCTTGCATCACTCTTCTTCTACCTTTATCATCTCTACCTACTCTAATATCCAGGATTTTAAGGTGCTATATCTATTCTCTAGAATTCCATACCCCATTGTGCCATGCCTTTTAATGCCCACCAAAATTCCACCTATTCAGAGATGCAAAGATCATTCCCACCTAATACCCTCAACCTGCATCCTGAAGATACCATCCATCCTCCCCATGTACGAGAGTACCAAACCAGTGACTTTACCAAATCATTCCCACCAAAACAGTCTCATTCCTCCTTAACCTTATAATGGATCACATCTGCCGCTTGTTGTAACAGCGCTACATAATCTACTGGCAGTATAAATAAAATGAGATATAAAAGTGGTTTTTATATATTGAATACATATTGAAACGTAATGCACAGGGACATGTTTGCCTAACAAATAGATGGTTCTTATGCGGGGCGCTGTTAATGCTACCCTGCCTGTATTCTCAATAAACACCAGATTCCAGAATAAACAGTACAGTTTTTAGGACTGCCCCAGAGCATTCGTGTTTTTGCTTTGGAAAATACCTCAAATACATAGCAGTAACAATATATCACACATTCATACATTAAAAGCAGCCAATGGTGTGGTAGTCTTTGGATATCTAGCTTGTGGGGCTGAAGATGCAAATAATTCTCAAATATCCCCACATCCAAAAAACACAAAGTCTACCTTCTTCTCTCTCTTATATCCCTGGGAGATTTCCTTGTGTGATCACTTTACAAGCAACAGAATTTTCATCATAATTTTATATATATATATATATATATATATATATATATATTTATTATATATATATATATAGTTTCCTGCTCTCCAGGTGAAGCATTACAACGTGTTTCATGCTAATATAGAAGTGTATATAACTTTTACAAACATTATTAAAAACGTGTAGGTTTCTGGGCACGATGAGCAATGGAATTAGACATATTCCATGTAAATGATACAACGAAAGAAACCCAAGTCTGTGGCTACCGACGAAAAGAATTGTTATAGAGACAGATGCACGCTACAAACCCTGTTGAGTAACTTGGCGGGTCTTTGGTTCATGTTAGAGAAATAGCACAAAACTATTCCAAACACACGATACAGAGGACAGAGAATTCCATGTGGTATGTAAAACATTTCATTTTAATTATACACAATATAGCACGCTTGATGATTTATTTCATTCAGAACAAAACATAGAACCTATTTAGAGCCAACAATCTGGTGCCAAAAAGTCCACTGGACATTTGTAGTGAATTTCATTGTTAGGAAATGCATTTAGGAGCCAGTAATTATACACGTGTTTACGGTGCCTGCGCATGAAGACGGTTTACTTAGTATTTCATTTAGTTCAAGCTGTATGAATTCAAAGTTATATTTTATGACATTGTTTATATTATGGTTTTGTTTTCTGAACTCTGTTCTTTGGTTTTGGCATTGAGTGTAACAGGTTATCCCTTCATTTCTCGATGTATTCATTTATTTATTATTTAGCACCTCTTCTTCTGCATCACCCATTCCTTTCCCTTAAAAACATCCAAAATTCAGCAGAATCTGTAGCTTTCATAATACAGTTTCCTACAACAGAAACAAACATTTACCTTTTTCGTGTAAAAAAAACCCACAATAATTTCATCCTCTTTGCATGAAATATATTAACAGATGGCTCATTAAATTATTCTGGAAGGACCATGGATCTAGGTTGAGATAGCAGAAGTTACAGATATTGATAACAGCCGTCTGGCATGTCCATACCAGCAAATTTCAGCAAACTAAGCAAAACATGTAAGATGTAAAGAAACAGAACAGATTCTGCGCGTCATTTTTATTTCCTGCATTTTGAACGTTTTTGTATGAATTGGAAATCTGATGTAATAAAGGGTTTTTATTTGAAACATATTAAGCTCACTATATATAATTTTTTGCAGCTTTCGGTCAGTTCAAGAGTGGAGTACTTTCTATCGTAATTAAATAACCCAGCACAGTCTGTTATGGCTACGGTATATAGCATCAGAAACTAAATTCTGTTCAAATTTCACCAATAGCTTGTTGTAAGATCACTAATAGCCCCCACCCTAAAAAAAATGTTCTTCAGGCGTTAATGTTCCCTTCTGGGCATTATCATCATACAAGCAACATGCTGGATTTGCCCAGACAATAAGTAACATTGTTTCTAGGAGAAAAAAAAATGACGACATCAAAAAGGACAAATGATTTAATGTATAATGGATTCTTTTATATGCTATACAAATAATATTAGGGTTCGGAATACAAGAGGCTTATTATGAAAACGGACTGTACATTTTGTGAGTAAAAGCCTCAATGGCACTTTAACGTGTCAGACTCATTTTTTTTATTAGTATTTTGACACTACCTTCCTTTACCACGTTACTACAGGATGTAAACAAGGATCTTACAGGATGTAAACAAGGATCTTACAGGATGTAAACAAGGATCTGTTCCTTGTTGGCCTTCATTCATAAGCATTCATATGTTTGCAGGGAAGGTAGGGAGACATTGGGAGTGAGTGACAATTAATTTTGTTTCTGAATTAAAGCCCTCTGAATTGTGTCCAAACTAAAAGGGTAGGAAACAAAAGTTGTTGTTTGAAAACAAATAATGTGTCAAAAATGTGTTGTTTTTTGGTCCATTTGCAAAAGTCCAATTTTATATAGAGAGAGCCTTGCAAAAGTATTTACCCTTGGCATTTGTTCCTTTTTCATTGCATTACAACCTGGAATTAAAATTCATTTTTATTTGGATTTAATCTAATGGAGATGCATAAAATAGTCCAAAATTGGTAAAGTGAAATGAAGAAATTGGTTGAAAAGTGGCGCGTGCATATGTATTCAACCCCTTTTGCTATGAAGTCCCTAAATAAGATCTGGTGCACACAGAGCTGGGCTTTACGGAGAAGTGGCCAGAAAAAAAAGCCATTGCTGAAAAAAAATAAACATGTATGCTGTTCGCCAAGAGGCATGTGGGAAACTCCCCAAACATATAGAAGAAGGTACTCTGGTCAGATTAGACTAAAATGGAACCTTTTGGCAATCAAGGAAAAAACGCTATGTCTGGAGCTAACCCAACACCTCTCCTCACCCCCCGAGAACACCATCCAGTGGCAGCATCATGATGTTGGGATGTTTTTCATCAGCACGGACTGGTACACTGGAAAGAATTGAAGGAATGATGGATGGCGCTAAATCCAGGGAAATTCTTGAGGGAAACTTGTTTCAGTCTTCCAAAGAATTGAGACTGGGGCAGAGGTTTTACCTTCCAGCAGGACAGTGAATGGACAGAGATAGGTGGAAGATAATCGGGATGATGAGTGGGACAGTGGGATGGGCCTGGAGTAGGCTGATGAGAGGGGAACGGGGGCCTAGGCTTTAAGTCTGTACTGGGACCCAAAATTTGTGATGGTGGCCCTACACCCAGTCAGTGAATTTATGCATGCACAGATTTTCAGTAGTTGATCGAGACATATTTTGAATATTCCTGTTTAAAAAAAAGTTTAATTTCATAGAAAATCAGCTTACATGGGGGAACACAGCACCCACAGAGAATAGAATACCACCAGCACTATCTTTACCTAATGTGCTTGGCGCATCTAGCCCTTAAGGATTCAGTAAAAATACAAGTCTATCCAATTATAGTTTGAGTGGCCTTAAGACAGATGGGCACCCAATCAATTATTATATTAAACTTCCTCAATCATCCAAATAGCGATTGTGGATTCTAGACTCAATGATTAATAAACCTAAAGCACAAACACGAATAATGGCTCTACTGAATAACAGAAAAGAGAGACACAGAAATCAATATACAACTTATTGCCACACAATATTCACAGTCACACGCAAAGTTCAAAAATCTGAAAAGGAGATGTTAAATACATACTTTCTAAGACTCCTGAAATATTACATTTCCTTTAATGTCTCATCATGCAGATTCTTTGTAGTGACTCGCCAAGCTCTTTTACAAGTCCTCATGGATACCCTGACCTGTCATTATTTAAAGATACACTTCATTAAGTCACCTGCGTTCAAGCAGGGGTGTCAGCCATAACATACTGGTAGCAAAAGCACCAATTGGGAGTCTTATATATGATCCCAGCAGTGTAGAATAGGAAGGGGTCAGCTTCAGACTGTGTGACTGAAGAATCTGCCCCTTCACCCTGAGATTAGGGCAAAAGTTCGTTGACAAACCCTGAGAGCTCCCAGGTATGGTTAAACAATAGTGTTATACATTATAACACCACCAACAGTGATTATTCCTCTGCACTTGCAAACCTAATAAAATTAGAGCACAAAGTACTAAATTAAAATCGAATGTTGTAATCTTTTTTTTGTAAATTCTCCGTTTATTGACAGATTTATGGTAGAAGACAACAGATTGTAACACATTGCTGCAGGGAGGTACATAATGAATACAGTCAATATAAGGCATACAGTAAGACCGTGGAAAACAAAGCATTCATAGGGCAGTAAAAATCCAATGGAAAGATGATAACTTTAAAATGTAACATACTTGTACCAATGAGAAGGTCACACGTGCATGAGTAGCCCCAAGCGTCGGACTAGGGAGTAAACAGTAAAAAAAGTAAAGCTTCCCTCATGGATCACAGGCTTTGATGGAATTACCAATTGTGAAGAATGAGCATCCCAAACAGCTAGAGAACAATCAAGCCGTACGGAAGTATCGGAGAACCATGGCTGGGTAAACATAACACTGTAGGAACCCAGTATTACAACAAAGAAAAGAAAAAAAAAACCGGGGAAAATAAAGGGACGAAAAGCGATGCGTGTATTGGTGTTAACAGCTGTCAAAGTTAAGGTGTACTCGGGACGTCATTATCAGGCAGATGCAGGCCCATACATGAGGTAGGGACAGAACCCAGAAAGGGTGGACCGGAGGACGCAGACCAGGAGGGAATACAGTCAATGTAGTAGCTCAGGGAATCTCTGGGAGGAAGTGAGATCCTTCCACCAGAACCAGCGCCGATTATATTGAAACTCCTTGCCTCGGGACGCCCAAACCAACTCCTCCATATGTGAAATTAATTGCACCTTACTGAGCCATATTTGTATAGGGGGGGTTACTTTCTTCCTCCAAAAGAGAGGGATGACAGCCTTGGCGGCACACAGGATGTGGTAGGAGACCGAATGTTTATATGAAGTGACTGAGAGGGAGGTGTGATGCAGCAAAGCTGCCGCCGGGGTTAGGATAAGAGCCGGGTCAGACACCTCTCGTAATACACGCTCCACAACCTTCCAATACGGTACAACCAGTGGGCAATCCCACCAGATGTGCAGGAAGGTGCCCGGTCCCCCCTCACATCTCCAGCAAAGGTCGGGTATATCAGAAATAAATCTATGAAGGTCATGAGGAACACGGTACCACCTAATAAGCAGCTTGTAGGAGGCCTCTTGTATTTTACTAGCCAATGCACCCTTGTGTGTTAGATGAATGATTTTATCCCAGTCCTCGTCAGACGAGATGTGGGGGAGGTCTCGTTCCCAAAGGGCTAGGAAATACGGTTTGGACTTGGTGTCCAAGGCAAGTAACATGGAGTATAACACTGACATCAGATGGGCCGGTTCAGAGGAGGCGGTGCATAAGTGTTCAAAGTCCGTCAAAGGTCTACAGTAGTCAGAGCGGCGAGGCAGAGAGGTAATGAAGTGTGAAAGTTGGAGATAAAAGAAAGTGTCCTGTGCGTGCGGCGGGCGAGTGCCCAACAACTCCCTCATGGGTTTCACAGCGCTGCCCGCATAGGCATGGTGAAAACGCAGTGTACCCACAGGGGAGGGCGAAAAACGAGCCGCACGGCCAGTGAGGTACCCGGGCGGGAAAGCAGGATTATCAGAAAGAGGATATAAGGGGCTAGGCTGGAATGTTGTAATCTTCAGACCCACTTTCTGCTGCATATTATTAAATAAATAGGAAACAAAAGGAATTGCCACAAAGCATAAAACCATAAACATTTATTACCAAGACCCCACACATAAAATATTCAACATTCCCCAGGGCACACCCTTCAAATGTCCTCCTGCTTCTGATTCCAATATCTGACGCATACATATAATGCTATTAGCATAGGCAATTATACAATCACAGAATTTGTATCAGATAAACCATTGGGCCCATCTAGTCTATTTTTTCATGCTGTAAGTACATCTAGCCATATTTTGTGTCTTGTCTAATATTCAGGGCAGCCTTATGTCTATCCCGTTCACGCTTGGGTCGGTTTTTGGTTTTCATTTATTTATAATGGTTTACATGTGGAATCCATGCAATGTGTACATGCATTTAAACATTTTTTTGTGCCCAGGGAGTTGAATTGCTCACTTATGAGTATGATTGCAGCAGGTGGTCACCATTTAAAACGTCTGGATTTTAATTGGTCGTTGTATCAAGCACAATATTTCTGGATGATAGAGTACACAGACTTGAGCTCTCCATTGTTTTTAACTACAAGCAGAACTGCCATCTGTCCAGGGTTGTTTAGTGGACCCCTCAAGTCCTCACAAAATCTGGACAATGGAAGTCTAGTGGGCTGTCCTCTTCAATGTCTTCCTTGATGGATCCCCAGGATGTCTACACCGACAATGGTACATGGTAATTCTACTAATTTCCCCACATTGAGGATAATGCACAAATGCTATGAGCAATTTGTCTTTACATCGCCCTCATTGCGTATTCCACTAGTGGCTAACCTTGTTCTTCCTATAGGGGCTAAATTTGCACACTTTTCCCTCTTAACCTTCTGGAAAAAAATCCTTTACATCAGTGACATAATTTTCTATTAAAACACACTCACATGCCTCTTTTAGGAACACTGAACAATTATTTAGGGTGGAGAATATGCTTGTAATAATCAGTAAGTTTGGTGAATCTGCCGAGATACATTTAGTTTTTGGTAGCTGTCGGACTGGCAGCTAATGGGTTGTAGATGGTCATTGATGACTGAGTGAGTGTCTCTGCTGAGACCAGATCAGCCGTAAGGATTCCTCATTTTGACTCACAAACAAAAGGATCCATCATGGAAATGGGAAGGGCCAAGGGATTTTGCAACGTTTTTCACAGTGAAAAAGTGCAAAAACAGAGGGTATTGATAAACTGAACACGATGGCTCATATATTTCCCATTTTAAATTACTATTTCTTTAAATGTTAAAAAACAAAGGGAATTTTCAACCTGAATGTGTGTTTGACAGTACATCTGTCTGTTTTCAATATGTATTTTGTTCAAAACATATTTACAGAAGTGTAACATTTTAAATAATACAATTTTAATGTTTTAGTGCTCTGATATCCTTAGAATTATTAAAGATTTTTCATAAATCTTTTAAGAGGAAGAAATCAAACATATACAATATATTAACTAAATGTAATGGAGGACATTACCAATCAATATCATGTGAAAAATTGAAAAATTTAATCTGGAAAGAAAAGTTCAGAAGTTCCAATGAGATTACTATGACGAGGGGTCATTATAAGTATCTCCTGAAAGTACTGTTCATCCTATAGGGCAACATGATTGTGCCCAACTAAAATAGGACAGTTTAGTGTTACTGACACTACAGGAGAATGCATCAAAGCAGTTAATCAGTGACAGGTACTCACACTGAGATCAACGGAAGCACTTTTCATACGTGTGCACGGGGGTCTGAACAGACCCCCGTCCACAACATTTGCTGAACCAGCGCTGGAGCTGACTTATAATGAATACATAACAGACAGAATACATCTCCTGCACAGCATTTAGTTGGGGATGTGTGGAAAGGGGTGGATTCTGTAGAACTCCCCCAAGCATTTGCAAAACATGAAAATAGGGGCTATGCACCTATCATATGTATCAAAAATGTAAACATTGGCTGGACCAAAAACGGTGGTTTTTGATGATATGGAAGATCTGGAGCGAAGATTGATTATTCTACACAATTAAATTTAGGATTAGGAAGCCCCATTAATGGATAACTAAACACAGGTATTTTGCTTCTTCTTTTCTTTTTTTTTAATTGCTTGGAGAATGGACTTCTTGCCATCTTTAGTCAAGCACTTTGTGAAGCTTTAGAAACTTTCGCTCTGCAACCTTGTTCGTTTCTCTTGAGTTGTTTCCCCCTGGGTTTGGGTACTGCATTTTGTCCGTGTAATAACACATTTAGAACTAAATGTCACATTTAGGGTTTGCTGCTCATTTATTTGGATGTTTTTGTTTGCTTTGTGAAACAGCAAAGACGGGATTTGGAAAGGTCGATCTCATTAAGGCTGGAATTTTCCCAACCTTAATAATATGCAACTGTGTATGCGTTGAGCGCACGCAGGAACTAATGTAGCTCAACCAGTTTACTGCGTTTTTAGTAATGGAAAGACAAAAAGGCATTAAAATAAGTGTGTCATAAAATTAAATACACATATTATATGCCTGGGTGACGAGATTCCCGCCTTGTGGCAAGGACAGTTAAAGAAATCCACTTCTGTCTCATATGGAATTCCTTTTTTAAAGAGGAATTGATGACTGCACAGCTTCTAAAGCTACTTAAGGCTTGTGTTTTAATTTTGTTTTTTTCCAATCAGCGTAATTGCTTCTGGCAAAATCTGGTTTAAAAGTAAGGCAATACTTCCCCCAATGAAAAGGGAGTTGAGATGGTGGCAACACTAGCATAGCAACTTTCTCTTCCTGAGCACAGGAAGTTACAATCACTGCTCCTCATGGCAAAAACATATAATGTTTAATTGATAAATGCTAAATTGATTTTATGGTTATAGACAACTGTACAAAAGCTTCACAATTCACAATAAAAATATGCCCAGGGCAGTTGCCCCTGTGATGGCCATTTAATGACCTGGCAGATCCCAGTGTGTCAGAGCATACTGGTAGAGAAACTGCTTGGAAAGTTAGGTAATACTGGAGGGAACAGATTTTACCAACCCCCTGCCTCAAGTGGTTTGTTCCACGGGTGCTTCCTGTCTGCACTTCTGAGTGCTTCCTGTGACAGGGTGTGTGTCTGTCTTACAGGCATTAAACGGGGATTTATGTGCTTGATAGATTCTCAAGTTAGTGTTAACTTTAAAACAAGACATATCTTGTGATGATACAACAACCAAAGATGCCTAATTGTTTTAATTAGTAAAAAAACAAAAATATCCCTAAATACAATAAAAACTATCACTTCGCCTTTTCATTGTCAGAAATTATTTATAGATATTTATGATTAGCAGATTGTATATAGACACATATACATAAACATATTTTTATACATGCATACTTCATTCATTTATAATAACTATAGGGTTTTCTGCAATTGCACAAATAGGTACTTTCCATTCACACACACACACAAAAAAACATATGCATGAGAATTAAAGATGGCCTTTAATTAGCACATTTCTCTGTATTTGCAAAAGTTGCCTTTTTTTCTACTATGGGTAAAATCGTAGCTGATGTGTTCTTTTCCTGGCGTTCGCATAAAAATTATAAACATCATATGTTCATTCGATAGCACTTAGCACATTTTATAAAAGAATGTGTCTCGCTGCCAACTTATTTAATGTAATTAAACTAATGAAAGGACAAGAGTATTTGTCATAGAAGTTTAGTAGTCGGGAAACAAGGAAGTATAATATACTCCATAATAGTTCATGTTTATGAGTATAGAAAGACACATTAACAGGGTAAAAACCTACTGTTTCCAATTTATCTAAAGTTAATGTTGAATTGTCTGTGGAAAATGCGCATTACAAGCTTCCTGGTGTTTTTTTGTTTTTTTTATTGGTGGTTAAATAGGACCTTCCACATAAAACTTCGAAAAGGTTACATTTTTCAAATAATGAGCTAATTTAAGAAAAAAGCACTATGAAAAAAAAGTTTCTTCTGAGCACTAAATACAGTGTTGTATATATAATTGTAGTTTACCATTAAAGAAAAGTTTTCCATTAAACTTACTTTAACTGCTGAACTGTAGGTCACCATTGTACTTAACTGTGCAGACTAGATGGGCTGAATGGTAATTAACGGCTGAAAATACAGTTTCTATATTTTGACGTATGACGTTCCCTGCTGTAACACCACAGCGAGCTGATCATTGACGACAATGCTAATAAAGTCCACTTTATTTCATAAAGTCCTTTTCTCCACAGTCTTTCATGAGTCTGAGGGTTATTATGATTAGCACAAAGCAATATGAGGAGTTAGAGCGCATACCTAGTAAATTAGGCCAATATAATGGAAAGAAGGAAAAGGTTGCCAGTTCAATACCAAGTAGATTCCGAATACCCAACATCAATAGCGAAGGAAGTGAAAAAGCCTAACTGATATTAAAAGAGCTCAAACACAACTGTTTGTATCATTTACTATAGACATACTGATCAACATATATTTTATATATTTGGGCAGACATGCTAAGGCGATCTTAATGGGTAAGCTTCACTAAATGATGTAACAGGGATGCATGTAACACTTGCATGTATGAATATATAAATATATAGTATATTCATGTACATTTATATACCAATTTCTCACTGCACTCATAATAACGGTATTTCCAAAAAGCGCTTTTCTTGTGATGTTTTATTTATTTAGGAATAAATCCAACTAAGCACTTCTGCTTGCTGTGACTACCAGAAAACAGATATCCGGTACATAGTCATCCAAGTACCAACTCGGGAATGTATCAAGCACATATATAACAAGCACTCTCTCACTCGCAGACCTGCATCTCAACACATAACAGCTTCTCTAGTGCCAGAGACACACAACCTGCTCACACTCCAAATAGGAAATACCCATGGAACAAAGTTAGATTCTATTCTCTCCCGGTTTTATCTAACGTTCCCTGCAGCTTCAGGCCACTGGAAGACAATCAGTAGCAGAAGGTGCAGCTGTGGATGGGGCCCTGGGCAGTCGACCAATTTGACATGTGGTAAAGATGTTCCTAAGAAAAATTATCTAGGGGCATAGAACAATAAAGTATAAAAGGAAAATTATTAACATAAGACTCTGCAGAGAGCACAACGTTCTGGGTGGTATATGAATCTTTAATAAATGAATAAAGTGCAAATATGTTACGTATAATAAACCGAAGTCTCAGGAGGTGTTCAGAACTCCCAACAACTAAACCTCAATAGTGCTCGAGTCAACAGACCCACCCGGACTGCGGTTCCGTCCTGCATGCCCCTACTGTGTATCTGCACCTAGACACAAATTGTGCCTGACTATGTTTTAGGTAACAAAGAGGAGAGCTCCATGCACTCCTTGAATCTGAAGACATTTAACCGAATCTGTTCACATTCTTGGGGCAAGGCCTAAATGTCTCATAGCTATAAGATTAAGAATTAAAAGGGAGAGTCCATTCTAAACAGCCTTGCTTTCTTACAGAGCGGCAGTATAATCCACCATCTGTGATTTCTGAAGGTTTTGGCTCAGGCAATCACTGGGCACATTGGGCAAATACCAGATGTGCCGGCGGCCAAGAGGTCCTCATTCTTATTAATAACGCTCCAGCAGCAGATTGTGCATTCCACCATGTAGCTGCGCACGCTGCTTTCGTATAATAGTGGTGGCCACTGGACTTAATGTGCCAGGACTGCCTACCCAACCCCATTACAGTCCTGACTCTGAGCAAGCAAGTGAGCAAAGAAACTAAAATGTGTGGAATTATAATCCCAGATTTTACTGATCCCACAAGGTAACACAGAACTTCAAAACCACAATCACTCTTGACAAGACTCTCAGTGAGTTTTAAAAATATACTCAAGAAACCTTTCCTTGAAAAGGATTTGGTTGTTTATGTTACGGAATATCCTTGCAAAAGTTTAATTTCATGGAAACTGTTTTAAGTAATTGCAGAGGAACTGAGTAAGCCAAATCTTGTTAACACTGGCTATGGATGAACAGTTACATTTTGACACTTCAATTAAAAAATGACTACTGACGCCATTCTTGGTCTACCGTGTAGAAAGAGTCAACAGTGCTTAAAAACAAGTTAGTTGGCAGCAGGACACTGAACTCTGCCCAAAATAACTAAATGATCGCCCAATAACTAACAAAAAAAACACACATTGCCAAAGTTAGTTAAGTAACATTTAAACGTAAATTCTAAAAGCAAAAAAAATGTCGTCAAGCTCTATTTCAAAAGGAAAATTTCAGGCAGGGAGGCAACGACCACAAAGTAAACCAGACAGTGTGGTTAATTTTACTGAAACAATGTTACTACATGAATTATTATAATTTTATTGTTAATAAAGCACATTGTTTTTAATAAGAGGAACACTATGCTTTGTGTCTGAGCTTCTCACCTATGTTTGCACCTATGTTTGCACTGGTACCATTTAACAGGTTTTAAACAATGACTACACGCTTAGGACACCACTGGCTTCATTACTGTGGAGGAAATGCACTGGGATCCCATGAAAGTGAGCTTCCAGAGTCTGAGCAATTGCATTCTCAATTTTGTATGCAATGAAGAGAGGAATAGTGATGTTAATCCAGTTTCCTTCCCTGACCTCCATATTGTCATGACTAAAAAGAGCCATGGGTATCTTGGGTGACAGTATAAATTCAGCTGTCATTCCATGGGCAACTGTACCTACAAACAGGAGACATGAACAGGAGTTTATTTTATGGTGGAGGTCTGAAAGTTCTACACATGTTGGGGCTACTCATTATTGTTTATGCCTCAGTGGGGTCCTGAAACCGCTAGTGGTGGTAATCTAATGAGCATTATGGCTCATGGTTACAAACCAGAAAGCATACATACTTGTAACTTTGGCACCAAGCTTTGCATTTGTGTGCAGTTGTGTTCCTATTGCCTATAGGCTGTATTGGTGTACGCATTTTAGCAACCCTGACCATAGGTTCTCTGCGATGGTACAAGTAGGCTGTAGATTGTAAATTAGCTGATAAATATTGCAGCTCATCATAAATTAAAATATGGCTCTAAATATTAATAAACATAAGGTTCTGAGAAATTGCATCATTGGCAGACAAACCGCATCCAACGGGGAGAACGTGGTGGGCGGTATTAGATCAGATCAGTATCGTGCCATTAAAAATATCAGCTGTATATGTCAAATCACACTTGCCCTAGCAGGAAACAGCTTATTAGGGAGAAATAAAACATCGTTGTCCTTTTTGTTTCAACTTCTACTCCAACAAACGCTAATTAAATCGAAATTGCAAAACTCACATAAGGTTTGGTAGTATAAATATTTCAATACCAAATAAAGGAAGAAATCAACAAATGAAGTCAGCAAGCTGTAGAACGTCTGAAACTCATATTTCTTAGATTGCTCGTTTACTCTGTGAGATTCCTAGTTCCTTCTGCTAACCTGTGCATCCACTGTGGTTGCTTCTTGACTATTCTACTGAACTGCTCTTTGGATTTGTCTCCTCACTAATGAACCTCAGCACGTATTCTGGATCTTCAGGCACAATGCTCACCTTTGCCCTTGCTATCTTTGCTATGTTCCATAATAGCCCTAGGGCTCAACCTCTGTGCGCGACCGGTGGCTCCTCCACAGCAGATTTTCCCCATCTACTTTTGAGGCCTATTTATAATGTATATTAAACAATGGCCTCGAAGCACTTACATGTCTCAACATTTAACTTGTCGACTATGTTGGACCCCTAAAGGGTATTACCAACTTCTACAGTCCATTTAAAATAAAAACATATTAAAGTTATGAAAGTTTTATCAAGTAACATACATCCACCCACAGTACAGCTTTTGGAACAGGATGGCACTTGATAAATTGGCAAATTATAATAAAAAAATTATGTGTATATATATATATATATATATATATATATATATATATATTTATATAATTGTATACATTATTCTATGTCTCTTCCAAGCACATGCAGTTGTATATTGCATATACACTTTATGGACAAAAGTATTGTGACGCCTGACCATTACACCAACAGGGACTTTGATGACATTGCATTCTAAATACATTAATATGGATTTGGTCCCCGTTCCCCTTTTGCAGCTATAACAGCTTCCACTCTCCTGGGAAGGCTTTCCACAAGATTGTTGGGTGTTTCTGTGGGAATTTTTGCCCAGTCATCCAGTAGAGCATTTGTGAGGTCAGACACTGATGTTGGATGAGAAGGCCTGGTGCACAATCTCAGTTCCAGTTCATGCCGAAGGTGTTCAATGGGGTTGAGGTCAGGGCTCTGTGCGGCTGGTCAAGTTCTTCCACATCAAACTCATCCAACCATGTCTTTGTTGGACCTTGTTTTGTGTACTGGGCCCCATTATTGCTGGAATACAAAAAGGGCCTTCCTCAAACTGTTCCCACAAAGTTGGAAGCATAGCATTTTTCAGAATGTCTTGGTATGTTGAAGCATTACAATCTCCCTTTACTGGGCCTAACTCCTGAAAACCAGTCCCATACTATTATCCCTCCTCCATCAAACCTTACAGTTGGCACAATGTAGTCAGTTCTCCTAGCATCCGCCAAACCCAGACTTGCCCATTAGACTGCCAGAGAAGCGTTATTCGTCCCTCCACAGAACACGTTTCCACTGCTTCAGCGTCCAGCTGCGCCATGCTTTACACTATTCAATCCAACACTTGGCATTGTACTTGGTGATGTGAGGCTTGCATGCAGCTGTTTACTTAAAGCTCCAGCCGCACAGTTTTTGTGCTGATATTAATGCCAGTGGACGTTTGGAATTCTTCAGCTATGGAATCAGCAGACCGTTGGCGATTTTTATGCATCATGCGCCTCAGCACTCGGTGACCCCTCGTCGTCTTTCACTTCATGGCTGAGTTTCTGCTGTTCCTAAACGCTTCCACTTTCCAATAATACAGTTGGCCGTGGAATATCTAGCGTCCTATCACAGTACCGCGCTTCAATTCACTGAGCTCTTCGGAACGACCCATTTTTCACAAATGTTTGTAAATGCAGACCGCATGGCTAGGTGCTTGATTTTATATCCATGTGGCAACAGGTCTGAACTAAATAATTAAGAGGTGTGTCCCAATACTTTTGTCCATATGTGGCTTGCTTTCACCATGACACTTCTGATAAACATTTGTGACAATCCTCATAGCCAGCAACATCACTGACTGCTATTCTATTACATCAGATGAATTTCATGGCATACATGGCATAGGCATAAGGCCATCCTGAAAAACCACAGGGCCAAATAAGATTTGAGCTTTACCAGCAGGGAAAATGGGCAGACTAGATTGGACAAAAACAATCTGCCATCAAATTCTGTTTTATTATTATTCTATTTTTTCTAGGAGACTTCTGCAGTCTTCATCTTGGTCTCTGAATTTGTTGGTCCACTAAAAAAGGCATCCTAAATTATATATGGTCCATAAGTACACACTCAAAGTCCACATTTTGTGGACACATCAGAATCTACAAACCATAACTTTATTCTGATTAAGTAGCCTTACCTATAAACAGAAAAGGGTGTAATTGACCTAATCAATGAAGCCACAGCGCCAACTTTAGCAGCTTCAGATGCACCATATGCTCTGTATTGAACAGTTTCTCCGTAGCTCACAAAGGGTTGGTTGTAAACAACAATCTTCCCTTTAGCTTCTTTGGCTCTGTTGTGTAGTTCTGTGAAAGACGACACCACAATGACTTCAGCACGTATTCCTGGAAATATAATGAAATAAACAAAAGGAAAAACAATCGTGTTAGGGTTCCTTTCATACTATGGAGTGCAGCAGAAAATATCATTGCACAAAAACTGATATGTTTTTACTCGGATTGCAAACTTCATTTAGAAAAACATTTCTGGGCAACACAGCATTTTAAAGACAGGGTGTCAATCCACGCAAGGACAAAAATAAAATGAAATATACAAATTTAATCAATTAGACAGCAAAAAGGTATAGCAACAGTAAAAAGATTAAGTTATCTGAGTCACAATTAGTTTTATAATAAAGAAATTACAATTACGGAGACGGTGAAGCCATTAATGGCTAAATCAAAGGATCATGACTGTATGTTTGTAGGACATCAAGGTCCTTTATTTACCCTGAATGTTCTGAAAGCTGGTACTTACCATTAAAAAAGGTATTACTTTTCTTCCTTTATTTTTTGCCAAATTACATTGGCGCCCATTAGTTTAGCTGGCTAGCAGATGCATTGTTTCTACACAGTACAGTAAACATTCTTAGGAATAAAAAGCTTGTAGATTGTAGACAAAGGGAGTGATTTGTAATGTAATTTATATAGTGTGGCAGGTGACAGTAATTTTCACTTGTGATGATAAAATCCAACAGAATTAGCAGAGTAGCAACAAAAGTGCCAGCCTGCTACAAACATCCAATCGCTATAGTACTAACTAGAACTTTATATAATTAAAAAGAAAACCACTTGCTTCGTTGCATCGCCTCAACATAGCTGTCTCAATACATATGAAATATATATAAGAATCTGGCGCAATATTGTCCAGCTTCTCTGACAACCGTTTGTTAATCTCACCCAAAGCTTCTTGTTCTAGTTTTCAGAGCCGAGTATGAGGCTGTGTAGCCGCGGACCAGTCAGGGTGGGACAGTTTAGGACAATTTGGGCTTGGTGAACAGACTTTTACACTTTCCATAGTTCTTTACTATCATAGGTACGATATACTTTACTTTGACCACCTCAGAACTACCCCACAAGCTTTCATGTAAAGCAATATCTACTATTACTTTGCTATTATTGACTCCAAACAGATGACAATTTACTCTGTTACGAGGAGCTTATGAGCCTCAAGGTGCATCCATAACAATGTACTACGAAGAACATTCCTAGTATGTGGAACTTCCAAATCCTGGCCTAAATTCTTTATTTAAAGTTTTGCCCTAATTATAGTTTCCAGATATTGAAGATATCCAAGCCACTCGCAGTAATCACTAGAATTTTCAATTAGATTAACAGATATTAAAATGATGACTAATTAAATGGAATAAGTGGAACGTAGAAGCCTGTTTTTGTTTGGGAATTCCAAACCAATCATCTGGTGACATCGCATCAGATAAATGAGAGAGGGGTATGTTGGGGAGACGGATAGTTACACTAATAAAGCACAAATTAGATCCGCACACTTTGACACTACATATTTTCCATATTTATTATAATATATATTTCAGCCTAGGCAGAGGATATGATTGCACGTAGAGGCTTCTATAAAGGTATTGCATGGGCTAACTGGCCTGAGATGCTATATTTTATTAGAGTTTCATGGATTTTTTATCTGTAATGCAAGAAGGTGACTGTTTCTACTGATTTCTAGACCAGGACTTCTAACAGAATGGTAAATAGCATTCTTTGCACCGTTATATTAGACTATGGTATTTATGGTATTACAGCTAATACTGATGTAGCAAACTGAGCCATGCCATTGTATGCAGCTCTGTACTTCAGCGTTGGGAAGAGAAATGACATTTGTGTGCTTGTGTAAGTTCTAGATTAGACACGTCTTTCTTTCACCAAATACCAATAAACCGGTGGCATCTGTTTCTATAATCAAGACTGTCTTCGGTTTTTCTTGCTCAGCAGTCAAAGCTCAAGTCCCTACTAGGGACTTTGACTAAATCCCATTCCAAGATAAAATCACATTCCTCTTCCAGCAGAATATTAGTTACAGGTATTGAGTAATTACACGGTTTGTATCACAGACATTATGCTTCCCATGGAGAACATACAGAGAATTTATCTTACGATATCTGCTCATCTTACATAGCAGATCATTTTCATTTGCATTTTCTTCTGTAAAGAAGCAGCAGGCCCTGGAAGTGGTAAGAAAAGCATCTCTATCTGTTGATTACTTTCATAAGGCACAGCGATGTGGGAAATGTATCTCCTTTTCAATTTCTCACCTGTTATACAAGCTGCATACTTCTGCCGCTGGGACTCACATGAGATTCAAGCCTGCTAGTTTCTATTTACAGTTTACAGTGATTTATGTTAGAAGATCTGTCAGGCGGTACTGTCGTGATCTGGCTGGTTTGTTACATGAAAATATGGTTTCTTTGGGGATTTTGAGCATGTTAATTTAATGCCCAAAATGCAGAAAATCTTGATTCTGTATCGTATTAACAGGCTTGCCTCGCCACGCTTTTGTGCCTTTTACTGAGTTACATACTCTCAAAAAGCATTAGGCCTTGAAGTGTTCCATTTAATTAAAGGGGACATACTAAAATTAAAACATGTATACGTTGTAGAGATTCTTAAAGAATGTTGTCCTTTCAAGAATAAAACCATACTGGTTATTAGTGGCAAGGTAATGGATCATATCTAAAATTGTACTCTGATGAGCTTCTTTTCCAGCGAGTAAATCACCCATCGCCCTGAGAATGACTCGGGTTGCCGCTGTCTGTATGTGTGATGGCGCCCCACTGTTTTGATGCTGCACCTCTCGTGTCTTGTCATCTTCTTTTTTTGTATTAGCGTCTGTAGATATGTCTTTAGCCATGTGTCCGTTTGCATGTCTGTGCCTCTTATTTCTAGGTCTCGAAAAGCAAAAATCCATACAATGTACAACTGTATGTGGCAAAATTATACTCAGTTCTCAGAGGGGAAAGAGAAGTAATGCTCCTACTGGAATTTAGGATACAAAGATGGCGGGGACTTTGGTTTCATTTAGCAAGCTTGGTTGGATGCATTTATTTTATACATATTAGTTTGTACAAGTATACTAGCGGCACAAGACATATTGTACCAGTCCCTGCAATTCTTTTATTCTGGGTCACAGATCGGACATATAACTCCGAGGAAATCTGTCCCAGAAATTCCCATATGGGAGCTGAGACAGGCAGTGCCAGCTTGCGGAAGGTTAACCGGTCTTCAAAATGATTGCCATAGAGGACTGGGAAACAGCTACAATTCATGAGACAGATCCAGTCTACAGATGCTAAACATTTACTGACAACAGGTACTGCCAGCCCAAATCAGGTACATATAGAGTAACTACACCTACTTATAAAAAGTAGGTCAAGGTCTTAGTCACCTGTAGGAACATGTCTAAGCAAGATAACTAGCAAGGACTTTTGCCAGCGCAAGCACTTTAAGATTGTAAATGTGTAAACAAGAAACTCGTTCTTCCAAAAATCTACATATATAATCGAGTCTAAGCGGCATCAGAATGTAGAAAGTTATTATTGGACTTATAGGTGCTGTTATACTTACTCTGCTGAATTTAACACTAACTCATAACTAAATGCAAAATTACAAACACAATTCCTAGTATAGCTAAATGCCCAATCTGTTCTGTAATCATGTCAAATTGGAGCTCATTTATAAAATTACTAGGGACTCCTAATCGTCTTGTGGCAGAGGCTGTTGGTTGTTGCCATAAACACTAAAGAAAAAAGCTTCTTAGAAGCCTGTGTGTTATTTATATGCGATTAAACCATTAGAGCAAAGAATAAAATGACTGATCTTACAATGATTACTTGCTTAATATCCTAGAGAGTGAAATTAAGGTTTTAGTAGAACAGCATCTTTAAGTTACAGCCCAATTTCCCCTTTGGGATCTCATTGCTAAACTAAACACTGGATTCACAAGTATTTAGCAAAAACAGGCGAACTGAAACAATAACAATCTGTCCGACCAAAGTAAAACACCACATAACATGCATGTTTGCAAGGAGGACAATTCCGCAAAGAATACCTGTAATTCATCACGAAAATTATTATAGTCATTTGCTATTCTTCCACTTACATCATGCCTGTTAGCAAAATAAACAATGCCCGTGTATTACATCGGTATGTTTATGGAGCGTAATCTCTCCTCCAGCCAAAGCATGAAGACCAATGAGCGGCGTACAAATTAAACTGAAGTTATCCTTGGCATGTAGGTAAATGTGCTGATAGGTTGCAGCTGCTTTTAATGAACAACCCGTTCAATATTCTACCTTAGGAATGTCCCAACGACAGGATAATTTGGGAGCCTGGAATCAAGCCACTGGAAATACAGCCAGATAGCTACAAATTTCATATTCCATTAGAAGCCCAATGTCCCAGCAGGCTGGCACCGCAATCTACATTTCATATCATTTCTCATAACAAATGAAAGAGGGAAAGCGCAGGCTTCTCATTTAGCCCAATACTCAGCCCAGGCACCATACTAAGAAATGTAATGACATGCAATATGCTAGTGATTGCTCATCAATGGAAGCAAATAACTTTGTGGCGGCGCTTTCTTGCATGAGTGATTGTAACCCTTCAATAAATTTTAATATAAAAAAGACTGCACGGAACTGATCTCTGGAAACAGTAGTAAGAATTTGTGCAGATTTTGCATATGTTTGTCATGCAAATTAGACTGGTTAAAAATAGCCTTCTAAAAAAAAAATGTAAAGTGTAACTGGATTGGTATTCACACGATCACCTACCCAACATCTACAAAAACAGTTGCAATCTTCATGTGGCTCTTAATAATATTAAAAGATCACGTTAAATGCATTATTGGAATGTTTTGCATAGACTCCAGTGCATGCAAATTGTTTAGTTACTAGAGACTAGAAATGAGACTTATGCCTCATTTAATCCCTCCCCTGCGGCCTTTACTGAAAACAGGAAGCATACCACAGTAGGAACATCAGCAGGAGCAGTGGCAGCCAATCACATGCATGGTATTTGAACATTGATTGTTTTACCAGCATACATGTGATTGGCTGCTTTTTAAGTGACTACTGACCATGTGCAAAAATAATGACTTAGTAGAGGCTGCCAAGGGAATCTCATCAACTCCAATAACTAAACAATGCATTCTCTAATATGGATGCAGAGTCCATACAAAATTAATTAACATGCATTAAATATAAAATGAGAGATTTTTGGTGACTAGACTGTTCCTTAACACTTTCTAATATTTAAAGTGAGTTGTTTTTTAATGCAACGCCTTCATTCTTTGTTTATTGTACAGTATATTGGTTGATTTTTAGGGTAATTTGTGGGCATTAGAATATTATACATAAAAAAGTGATTCTGGCATAAAGCTTGAAAACAGCCGACAGCAACCAAGAAAATGGAACACTCATCAAAAACATTCCATAAGATGCTACGGTGATGCAACCTTTCAAGAAGTGCAACTGACCTACTTTTTACATATACAAATAAAACTCTATTTACGCTGAGCTAGGTTGTTGGCGATAACAATATTAGAATAAACAGAAAAAAATAGCATCTGTGTAATCGCACAACAAATACAATAAAACAACAACAAAAGTATACCACACCTATAGTGTAGTAACTTTCACAAGATACACCGTTAATGAAATAAGAGAGTAGTCAAACCTACATAATGTTCTATACATTGTTCAGGGTTATAGGCTAAATATGTTTTTTTTTGTATTAAAAAATCCCTAGACAAAAATAAACCTACTAATAATGCGTGGTGTGGCGTGAGTAGAAACCCAGGGGTTTGTACTTTTTCCTTCATCTCTTTATCAAGTGAAAATATCACGGATAAAGACTTATCAGGGACACGTTACAGTTTATACCGGGTTCCATTAAATACATCTGTTTAAAATGATAAAAATTGGTTTTCGAAAATTAAGATGAAAAGCATTTTCTTCATTTAGAGAAGTATAACAGATTTCTACTTTCTTTTTCAGCTTAAGCTCAAAGGGAACATACCTTTTAGGCACAATATATAATACTGTATGAAAAATAAGAGGAAGAAGCTTAGAGCACAACATAATATGCCACCCTACGACTCCATTTGGTTAACATAATAATATCCTCCGATGTCATACTGTTAATGTTATAAACTCTGGGGGAAATATACAAGCGGCAGAATCATTTGTGAATAAGTAGCTTAGCCCTTCCAGCTGCTCTGCCTGTTACTGCTATCGTTTGTTGCCTGTTAAAAGAAAACAGAAAAAAGCAAAATGGTACAAAGAAAACAGCAATTGCATCCTTGTAAATTTAAGCATATAATACTCAATGTTAAAATATGACGTTATTATATATAAAACGTTAGTCAACCAAAATGTTATCAAGATCTCTTGTGAATGTTCAGGGATAAGTTAATCTTATCAATATAGTGATGAGCATATCCTACTGTTCCTATACAATCACAGGGAACAGGACAGCCACTGTGACCGCTTACAGGGGACGTGGATGGCGCCTAACGTCAATAGTTACTAAACTAGTATCTCACAAGAAGTATCTGACTTTGGTGTTTTACTTAAATGCACCTTGTGTTACCATCCATGCTTTGATATTCTGTGACTACGGGGGATTAATCCTGTTTTTGCTTCTTTGGGCTGGCCGTCTGGCACACTGGGCAAATGCTTGGTGGGCCACTGCCCGATATTTATCCATACACGATCTGCCACTCCAGCAGAAGAGTGAGCGATGTAGTGTGCGGCCAGCAGCCGGATATGCTCAGCCATGCTGAGCATCAAACTTTAACATGCGGCCTGATGTTTACGGCCATGCGTGTGTCATTAGTCTGCCACTGGCCTTAAAGTGCCAGGGCTGCCTCACTATCCCCAGTCACCCTTCACTAGGCATATTACTTTCAGCATAGTCATGGTACAGTTATTAAAACTTAAATAAATGTTAATTAGTTGTATCATGGTTTGACACAAGTACATAAAAATATAAATACATAAATAAGGATTTGGATAGAATTCGGCAGGGTTAAGTGCAACTCCAATACTGCAAACAACGTGTGTTTCTTTTAAAGAGAAAAGTACCTAGTTATCCACCGTCTGCATAAAATAATTGTTCAATAACAAAACAGATTGGTCTGATTTAACAGGCCCGTATAAGATGAATGTTTTATTGAAAGTCACTGAAGCATTCTTCATCTTGTAAAAGATCTGTTACTGAAAAGTGCCAGTAAATGACATTTGCCAAATCAATCTCTTGCCAGAAACAGATGGGATTCCCATTAAATCAGTAAAGAATATTTTTGAAACAAAATTATATGCTTGACAGTTAAATGTGAACACCCATGGAATGGGTGCACTGTTACCTGGATAATGTCTGGAGAGATGTAATAAAACATTGTTTTGTGTTTTACATATAATGGTAATAATACAGAAAGTATCAGCATTAGACCATGCTTAAAAAAATGGTAGCTATTAATGTAAAAATGTGTCCATCAAATTTCCAAGATAGTTTTTTTATTTGAATTGAATAAATAATTCTAGAGCATCAAAAAACAATCTTGTTGCATACTTTTAGAAGGTGGGCAAAAAATATGTCATAACATTTGTGCTGAAGGTAAAGCAACCAGAAATCAAGTAAGAATGATACCATGTACCCAGGAATTAGAAATATGCAAATGAGCCAAGTTAGGACAAATTTTTCGGTTAGTTTGCAGGCCATTCATTTTCGGGGAACGAACTATGTTTTCTACCCATTCATTTCGGATGTAAATCTAGGGTATTCTTAATTCAGGAATAAAATTTGTTGCCCGGTGCCCACGTTCACACTCTCTGATTGTTTCCCTACCTTCTCTGCCAATTACATACACTTCTTCTTATTCTTCATCTTCTCACTTTTATCTTTTCTTCTATTTTCATCCGCATCTCCATGGACATAACCTGCTGTGAACTTCCACCAAAAAGGCGGCGCTTTTGGTGGGAGAGGACGTCACCAGATGCGCTGCCATCTTGCCCTAAGGTAAGCTTCCTCCAAAATCACAGCATTTCTGGGGAAATCCTCTCTCCCGATTTGAGAATCAGGGGAGAGGACATCACTGCAAATGTCACTATTTTGCGCAAGGTTATATCTGTGGTTATGCGGATGAAGATAGAAGATAAAGAGCAAGAAGATGCAGAAGAGAGAGTGAACGAGAACGAGCGTGTGAGTGAGAGTGTAAGGGCCCGCAAATTTCAGATGAAAATTCTGAGCTTTCTGCTTCGTGGGGGGCCTGGCCTTGTTTTCGTGGCTGCATTCTAATCGCTGAATTTCCCAAAATTCTGTACATTTGCAATTCGTACAAATCCACATGCACAAGACCACAGGTCTCAACTATTGTGATTAATGGGCTTCATAAACTGTATCCAGAACACTTGGGATTAGTTCATTCACAGACACGGGAGCTTTAGGAGGGAAGTGGTTGTGGCTAAATGCCAGAATCATCCAGAATTTACCGTGGAACTGTACAGCCCAATGGAAATGTTTTGCTGTATTTTGTGAACAGGAGTTGCATAAATCACATACATGGATCCTTAGGGTGCAACAGTTCGAGAGCACAGTAAGCTAATGCGCCACAGTGAAAAGGCTGAAATTACAAAGTACAAAAGCCAGATCTAGTTGAGGATTTTGAAAAGGTGCAGGAGACTGTTGACAGAAAGACAAAGTTTCTCTTGTGCTAAAAGAAGAATCCGCGAGCCAAGTGTGGCATTACCTGCCTGGACCCATGTCTGCTGCCTGGGGCAGGTTTTCTAAAGCCTGGCTTAGCTGACTCTGCCATGGGGTATTAAGATAAAAGACGTTTAAGGCTGGTTAGTCTGGGCCAACAAAATATAGGCCAGAGAGGGATCCCTTTGGGAGCTAGGTTTTATTCATTATGTTTTGGGGTACTTGTTAACCTATAAATAAAAAGACAGTTTGCAACAAATGCCTTAAGACACAAGAAGTGACTTATTGGCCCTGAGCTATAAAAAAGGGGTTTGTCACAGTACCTACACCTTAGATACAAGCTCTGGCCATTCAGTCCATCCTTTGTTTTATTCTGAGGACAATATGTGTTAATTAGAGGGACGACTACCACAGGCAGTAAATACATTTGGGGGAGCATGGCAGAATTAGGCATTATATTTAATTCCTGCTTAATGGGCTCAAACACTTAAGTCAATATCTCATTTTCACAGACCATACTACAGAAAAATAATTACTGCAAGTGGAAACATATAATTACACAAAAGTTCTAAGGAAAAAACTATTAAATTATACTTCTACATGCCATTTCAAAAATATACATAATACTGTCAGAAGAAAATTTTATACAATCAGATGAAAAGATGATTCTAATTACAGGGTGAGAGAAGTTGGTATCCCGCAAGCACAGGCATTTCAAACAAGACAAGTCAACAAATAGAAGAGGACAGTACATGTAAAATAAACATCTGCCTGGGAAGAAAGAAAAATGATATATGTGTGAATTTTGTTTGCTTCGTTGAACAGGTAGACTTCAGAAAAGAAAGAAATTGCTAGTTTGCATATGTGAATATACTGCGGATAAAGTAGCGATTAGACCAAAAAAAGATTCGGGTGCATTTTGGTTTGGACGAAAATGTGAGGGATTTTTTAATTCAGAGGGTCATAGTTTATGTGTAAGACTGAGTGAACGTGTTACCGAGTCAAGTAATCACCAGAGCAAGCACAAAAAGTAAGGTCATTTTGGAGGGTCCTAGGGTATATTCTGGAAGGAACCCAGAAGACTAAACTATCCTGCTTTTGTTAACTTGGAACCCAATACATGCAAGCAAGGAACAGAAAGGCTGGATTCTTCTTAAGCGGAATTCCTTTTCCTTGCTCATCCCACAGCTAGATTTAAGTCACAGCAGCTTAAACAACTTATTAGCGAATCTAGCATTAAATCAATATAATGCAGATTTTTAGATGGGTTCTTAGAAGGCATCAGCTCTCTAAGATGACACTGATGAAGGAGACTGAGCCTTGAAGTTATCTGAAATCTACTTTCATGCTGCGCCATAGGTCTCTTTTCAGCCAATTTGGGTCCTTCCACCATGAACAAATGCCCATCTTATGTAGCAAACCTTTTTTAGTGTTTGTTGGGTGTGCATTACAGTTTGTTGGTCTTCCTGGTTTTCAACTCTGCCCGTCCTGACCCCATAGCCTGTTCTTTGACTTTTGGTACATTCTGCCCAGTTGTAGTCTGCAGATCAGAATTTTGGCAGAATTTCTACACAGGTTATCCACTCTGCAGGCTACAGCCTCTGTTTCTGCTACGGCTGTCAGTCCCCCATAGACTTCTTCGGCTTCTAACCAGCCATCGCCAGATCAATCAATGCATGCTAAATTTCAGAAATCCACCCCAGGCATTTGTTAGTCTATTAACTCTTTAACTGTCAAAATGTTGAGCTCTATACTGCATATATTTTTCTAAAACTTTGGATAACCAATGTCTAAAATTGCTGGTTTTGGTTATATATAGCAACATGCTACACTCAAATTAGAAGTGACACACAGCTAAAATAAATTTTGTACCACAATGTTTCAAAACGTTAAGATCTAAAGTTTATGGGAGTAACTTTTTTCCTCTAGGTTTTCCAAGGAAGGCAGATTACACACAAGAGTCTGTGTCCACCACCTAGCACTCTGGATCCAAACTTTACAAAAACGATATCCCATTGCGCATGACTAATGTATGATTTTACAGCATAACAATTTCGAAAAGTGGAAGGGAACAGATCCTGAATTGTTTTTGAAAATATATATATATATATTTTTAACCTTTCACGAATAATAGTGAACGGTATTTCCAAGACGTTACTATTAAACATCCCCTAATCTAATACATATGTACCAAGGGTTAATAAACAATATAAACATAACAAAAAAACAAAAACTGTCTGCGCTTCTTACCCTAATAAAGTTGGCAACAAATATATAAACATAATATAAATGAGAGGTTTTGGTTATATGAATTGGCCAAAGCATAATTAAGCTCCCCCGCCACGTCAAGGCACACTCTCAATAGGGTGAGAACCTACTCTCACCTCCTACGTAGTGGACACACAAAGCAGTTTATACTGCTACCAAAACCTTATTAATGTGTTGGGGGAGGTGCAATTAAACCTCCTCCATATTAAACATAACGTTTCCTTTTAACAGACCTTTGTTATCTCACATTATACCTTTTACATTAGAATGCCCATATACTACTTGCTGGGTGACCCTAAACATTAGTCCACAAAAGTGGGAAATCCGAGTTCTTATGGAAATTAGTTTTTTGTTTTTTTTTTAAACATACAATTGCATCCTTGAAATCTCACACAAGCCATCGTTGAAGCTCCGTGGCAGTGAGTATCCCGCATGGGCGCAGTGCTGCGCAGGAGAATGTATCGCCTTCAGGGCAAATAGCCGGCGCCACCTTCATAGACACGCAAAACACTTGTTACATTTACACACTTCTGCTGCGTGCACCTAGTGAGTATTTTAGTGACGTTACTTTAATTTGAGACATATGAAACTAAAATTTCTTTGAAGTCGGGACTGAGCTGCCTTGAGAGTCCAGTTTATTTCAGACACAGAGGAAACTGAAAAGCTAAGGCTGCTGCAAAATACTATAAATTACTGGATGTCAGTCTATCCGCCAGATTTTACCATCATAACAGATATCACATTAAAACCGGTCTAAATGTCTGACACCTAATTAACAAAATGTGTAATTCATAAGAATTAAACACAAGAAACATGGACATGTGAGCTGATGTCCAAAAATCTCTTAAGGGTGATTTCAGCTTCTTTCCCTGATAGATCTTGCATTGGGCCCAACATATTTTTGCATTGTACTTAAAAAAGGCTTTCTTAAGCACATTGTTTCAAGACTGGTTTCAGTGGGTTTCCAAAAAAACGTCACTCAACTTTTAAAGCAGCATTTCGATTCTTAGGTTATGAAACAAGTACTGACCACCAGAATTCTGACACATACCTATACCTACCTGCAATCTATGCTTGTGCTTGTAATCTGTGTCTCATTTTATATATATATCTCACATAAAAAAAATCGAAATACTTCAAACAACTTTTTTATTACTATACAACAAACACATTTTATATTAAAATATATATTAATATTATTATATAAAAAAACCTTAATAATAGAAATAAATGTGACTTCCTTTGTGAGTTTCTCTGTATGAGTAGCAGTTTACAAAAATACTACCTTTTTTTTGGGATGTTTATTTCATTCTTCAAAAAGGAAACAGATGTTACAAGACACATCATATGCTGGAATATTGTCAGTCATAAACAAGCAATCCAGGAGATAAAAGGAACAGCAATCTGTGCATCAGTAGGCAGTATAACCCCATATTAGTCAAAGAATGCAGTATAGTCTGAAACATTGAGGCCCTCATTGACATAAGAATGTCACATCTTATATAACAGAGTAACGTTGGCCTGTAGTGATGACAGCAGATACACTGTTATAGACATCGTAGTCCCTGCAACCATGTTAAGTAGAGATAAAACCAAAATAAAATAGAAGATGGCATTGTTACTACAACACAGAAACATAGCAACATAACAGAACTTGACGGATGTTTATACAGAAAGATAAATAGCCTGCACCCCAGCTCGTTTTAGGGGAATTTCTTTGCATGACACCACATGCACCTCAGCTTGTGTAACGACACTGGAAATCGGCCCTTCAACACCGGAAATGAAACCCGAAAGGGACAATTTAGTAGGCCTGTCCAAGATCGCAATACGCAATGAGGCATCTATCAAGTCCACTTGAAAAAAAGGTCTGGATTACATCATGTCTGTTACAGGTGGCTACTTCTGGATCTATTGCCCCAAAATAAAAGTCAATGCCTCTTACTTTTACGCGACAACCAAAGTCCAAGGGAAGAATTCAAAAAAGCCCCCAGGACAATGAGGGTCAGAACTCGTTCTTCAGAGTGTGTATTATGTAGTCACAAACCTGTCGCCATAATTTAGCTGTAAACGGTAAGACCACAGACGTGGACATGGTGTTTGGCATTTAGGGCAGTTTGAGTGGGTCTCCAACCCCATCATGTATCTTAATTTAAGTTGGTCCACTTTGCCATGTTGAAACATGGGATTTGGGATTATGAACTAAAGGCATAGACAAAATGAATTCAAAAAAGCATGTTCTCACTGTAACTAAGAATATATTTTTGTATGGGTCCAAAATAACGTCAACCTGTCAGAAGCTCGGAATGTTTGTGAGCAGTTCAACGGAAAATGAACAGATTGAAACGACGTTGAACCACCTAACACTTCAACAGAAATAAATGTTTACACAAAGGAATTACTCTAAAGAATTCAAAATGGCTAAATATAGTTTTCAAAAAATTCTTGACATTTTACGCAGAGCCTACAGGGAACTTTGGGGGGAAAAAAGAAATAAAGAAAGGGAAATAAGCAGATCGGATTTTATCACAGTGAAATGACTGACATATCAAAGCTGCTAATAGAGTAGAAAAGTTAAAAAGACTTAATATCAGCTAAACAAAAATCAGATATAGGACGAAGAACCATAAACTGCAAATGGACAGAAAGTCAGAAAAAGAAAGAAATTCATTGCAGCATGAAACTGATGAAATCCAACTTCCACACCTGCTGCTCACAAAATCAGGATACTATGAGACCATGAGATAGGACTTGCCAAAATTGGGGTGCTTTGACATAGTGACGGACTGAGCAATCTATGGCCATACAGTGTGATGAAATCCCCAATATTTATGCTTCAGATAGGTGCTTTTAATGGGTGTTTCCTTGCTTTGTTGTATGTGCTTAGACACGTGGCTTTGGCAAATGTTCAATGAAAACCCATCCACGAGTTACCCTCAACAGGTGAACACTGTAGGTGCACTGGTGACATGCAGGAGGAGCCCCCCCCCCAACACACAGCTGGAGGTGAGGCAAGCTGGGCAATCTGCTCAACACAGATACCCGGTCGTGGTCCTGCTATTGCGTTGCTGCTTTGTGGATTGTGTTTGCTGTTACTGACCCTTTCTCTTGCCCGACTACTCTTCTGCCTTGTGAATCTGTTACTGTATTGCCCTACCTGTGTAATGTACCTGGTTTGTCTAACTACTTGCTCTGTGAACCAACCTCTGGCTTGTATGACTACCCATTTAGTGTACCGAACCTGGCTGTATTAACCCCTGGCAACCTGGGTCACCCATCTGGGACTCCAGCCTACAGTATACTTATACAGATATCTATATCCTTCCATGCTTTGCCTATAATACTCAGTACTGAACTTTACCTGCCTACACCTGAACCTCCTCTCTGCTGGGATCGTCTGGGTCCCTGTCCTCTTGGTTTGGAGCTCAACTCCATGTTAGGTGATTCAGGGCTGAAGAACTCCTGCTGTGAGTGCTGTGAGTGCTCATTCAGTAATAGCAGATGCGACATTAGTATATTTCTAATGCAGGGATTGCGGGGGTATCTTTGGTGGAGGCAAATGCTGTGTTGAAGATGGATAATATAAATCTGAAAAACTGAGAAACTGTTCCTCTTTAATTACTGTGGGCTTTAGTATTATTGCTAGAGACGCAAATATGTTGTGCACAACAGCAAATAATTGCATTATTTGATAAAAGCAAATCAGTGACATTGTTTAAAACTCTTGTGTTCTGTATAACTTTCAATATTCTCTGACTTTTATATTTAGACAGTACCCAACTGGGCGAAAAAAGGGTAGCTAGTGGTGAAAAACCAATGATAAAAAAAAATGAAAAACAGTAGAAATGGATACTTTCCCATCTCAAGACTTTAGATACAACTAGCCAAGTATGGCCCAATGAAGAAAGAACATTTTGAGCAAGGATTTCCTAGAAAGCAGTGTAGATAACATGGTGAACTAAGGAAATTCGAGTACAGAAATGTTAAATCACAAACCGCAGTAGCAAGAATAATATTTGGGGACAAACAGACCTCAGATCAGCAGATCCAGCACAATAGTGGTTGCCAAATTAAATATCTGAAATGTCATTAATCATGCTCAAAAGAGAATGAAACCAGTTTCAAAGCCACTGGGTCCTCAATGAGAATTAAGGGCATTCTTGACCGAGGCTGCAATATTTTTTTATCGATTAAGTCAGTTATAATATAGAAGCGTAGGAAATAACTAGGTTATAGATTACGAGAGCCATTGTGATAACTTTTGCAGGACCATAGTTTGTATTTTCTATTTAATGATTTAGGAGATGATTGCTCTGGGGATTAAATATTATATTTGATTGTCTTCTGAACAGACCAATATTTATGTTATTTTCCATTGATCCAGGTCGGGCTTTTGCTCCAGGGCATTCTAGGAACCATGGGTAGCGGCATGCGTTACATTGTATAAAATATTAACAATTGCTATGAATATGGAAAAACAATGTTAGATATTTTATTTTTTAGCGCTCTAACCATTTTCAATGTTTTCTACATTTGTGGAGTGATGAAAGAAAATTCCAGCTGCTTTTCTATGATTTATTTCTAAATTTGCCTTTTCCCAAAAAACATTTTTTTATAGCTGATACTTGCAACATTTTTGTTTGTAAATTACTTTCTGCCAATATAACATCTAGATTGTACAATAAAAATAATCAATATATTATGTGTCACAAAGTAAACATTTTACTTCCTCAGTCAAGTATTAATCGCCGAGTAGGTTGAAGTACAATATGAATGCTCACTCGTTATGGTGCAGTGCGTTTTAGAACGTCCATTGTATTTAAAATACAGATGAACCGCTGTCTAAAAAGTATCAATGTGATTGAGAACCTTTCTTTACATTTCTAGAATGTCAAAGGGCAAATCTCGTAGGGATGATACATTTATTGGCTAACTGAATTGTATAGCATATTATATTAGGTTTACCTTCCCTGAAGAAGAGACCCAGGCATTATAACGATTCCAATCTAATGCAATCCAGTTAGCCAATAAAGGTATCATCCTTACCAAATTAGCTATTTTGCCTACCATATCGAACGTTGCATAATTCTACACCTCTGCTGGCCTGGAGCTTTGTCTAACGTGGAACTATATGAACAATTGCTTACAATTCGTGCAGGCATTTGTTCAGGAAGAATGCATAGAGAATGCATAGAGTACTCATAGAGTACTTAAATACACAATTTTCTGTAATGGGGTTGCCAGGTACAATTAACTTAGTTCATTCTGTATGTTCCAGCGTGTTACCAAGTGCTACATAAATGTTTGGATTACAAAAGTCAAGAAAAGATTAGTGTAAAAGTAGTGATTTAGAGACCCAGCGGGATGTCTGGTGAAACACGACCTGTGTGCAAGGTCATCCTAAACCTCTGCTACAGACAAGTGACCTACAGTTATTACAGCTCAGGCAATTTATCATAAAATACCATTATTCTAACATTCACTAACAACAACTAACGTTCATTCTGTTCAAGCCCATGCCACACTAACTGCCACCACTGGTACAATTATTCAGTTACACCATAGCAAGTATTTAGATTCTTAGAAGAACATATAAAATATTACTATACCTTCTGGTGGGGTACCAATACTGCCACCAAGTCCCAGTAAAGCAATGTTTTTCTTCTGTGGTTCCATCAGCATAGCAGACTCTTCTCCACGTTCCCAGTGTGGCACTTTCACTGGTTCCAAAGAAACATTTTGCAGTTTGTCCTCCTGAAGTCTGCTGTACATGAACTTTATGGCATTTTTAAGACTTTCAGAGCCACTCATTCTGTTACCAATAGTGTCTACAAATTGGGCCAGGCGGTTGTATGACCTGTTCTGCGCTTTGCCATAAACCGCAAGGTCTATTATAGCCTTGGCAACATCCTTATAAGTTGCTATTTCTTCCTTCAGTCCTCCAAACTTCTCCGGATGAAGTGTCTTGGGCTTGTAGAACAATCCAAAGCATGGCTGGAGCCCACAAAACAAGAACACAGTTGCCAAAGTAAAGAACTTCATCTTACTCCTTATGGTACTCTTGGTCCACGAAATCCTGTTGAAAGAAGCAGACAAATGCAATTATTTGTTTCTTAAAGCATTAAACTAAATATTTTTTTAAAGGTAGTTTTTTTTGCAGGTATTAGTTGTCTCATTTAATCCTCCCGCCAGCTACCGATCTTGAAACTAAGGCATATGCCCTGGTAGGCTTCTTCTACATGCTAAGCAGAACCCCCAATATAGTCTACTAAAATCAGTGGGAGAATCAGCAGCCGAGGGCAGGACTTAAATGAGACAGGGGTCTATTTTATAACTCCAATAACTAAACAACCCATGCTCCAAATCGCATGCAGGAAAATAATTTGGAGTCATGCAAAATGGGGGTTTTAAAGACTAGACTGTTGTTATTTTAAACACTTTATTAAGTGGGCTAAAGTGACAGATTTAACCCATACCCAGTGATAGCCCGCACTTCTAATGCATGTAAAGAATGGTGTATGAAATGATATTTCTTCCTTTGGCTTGTTCCCGTTACTTCGGCTGAGCGTCCATTCCCCATAACGCATTTGTTGTCAGCCCTCATTGTATCCATCACATTAATAATTTATACTTGATAAAATAAAGCTATAGGTAGAAAATATTGTAATACATTTTACAATTTTCTTGTAGATGTGTATAGTAATGGATCAAGTGAATTTTCACCCATTTTAAGCGTACGCAATAATTTCTCACGTTTTAACAAATGTAAAGGCCTTTTACTGCAGCGACATCTAATAATGAGGCTACCGCAAGGAAATCTTGGGCTCCAATGCATGGGAGAAATGTTTTGAAATGTCACTAGAGAGATCAACATTCCCCCGGCTCCCAGGGATCAGAGACTTTCAGCAAAAGCTTTCAATGGTATGTTGTCATGAGAAGGTGAAATGATGAGAGACGAGCTGGAAGTTGCCTAGCAACAGCACAACAAGCAGTGTCAGGAGAAGCATTAAGTCAAACATTACGGTAAAAGGAAAGCAGGATTGTCTAATGTGCTTCCATTATATTAAAGATTAAAATCAGCCCACTTCTAAAATATTGTTTTCATAATTCTAATATGTACTGTATGTGTAAGAAAAAGAAAAAAATAGTTTTTTGGGGTTTTTTTTTGCACATTTTAACCCAGACCTCGCAGTCAAAAGCGGTCTTATTGGAGCCTTTGGAGTGATATAAAACAATAAATAATAAGTTATCTCCTGGTTTCCAAAGGGCAACCTTGTGGCTTGACAAGAATCAGTTCCTTGACTTCACTATACATAATCAAGGTCCAACCTCTGAGCTTCTGCTGCACAAAGAGCCTGTACAATGTATAGTTAAATCAGCAAGACTTCTTCGGTGCCTCCAACTCATTGAATTATGCACTATAGAGGGCCAGTTCAGCCCTCGGAGAAACCTGCTAGTGATGGCCCCGCATAATGAATAGTAAAGCCAAAGAGTTGAAACCAGAACTCTCCTGTAAAATGTCCCTTCGTGAATTAACCCCAAAGAGTTAGGTTGCTATTAGAGGGGGTGGAAGTGCGTATATGAAACATATCCACATCATTTAACTAGTTGGTAATATCATTACGCGATGACCACACTCAGTGGTTGCAAAGCGTCTGTTGGCCGGCCGAAATAAGAGACACCAGCTTCGGAAATAAATTCCCTGCAAAGAAAATCTGCTGATCCTCACATATTCCACCAGTTAGATATTAATCAGACTTAGTGAAAGACAGCATCTGAACCTAACAGCAATGATTGTTTAAATGTTTAATCAGTCAGTTGAAACAAAACTGATGCAACATCAGCAAAGGCTAGTAAAATGACACAACAAATGTTACGAGCTTCCACGTTAATGTAAAGAGAAGGCACATATTTGTAACCCAAGGACATTCTGACCTTTAAAAGAACATTAGCATAGTATTCTCAATAGGCAATAGAGCTGCATTTACTGTGATCCAGGTGTTTATACTTTTAAATAACATGCATATGAGCACTACATGGCATTAGAAACACATCTCTACCTCTTTACCAAATTAATTAATTATTCTGAGGGTTAAGTATAAAAAAAACATTTTCCACCGATGGTATGTGTCTGTTGACTGAAATCTTCTATTGCTAAGGTGGTAAGAATAAATTTTTATACACAACCCCTATGTTTTGCCCAACATTTTCCATAACTTTATAGACGAATATGCCAGTTAAAGGGACGCTCCAGCCATTACATGCACTTTAATGCGTATGCTAGTTGAGTGGTCTAACCCTTAAAATATACGCAGCGTTCCCTTGCAAAGGCTTTGAGGAGTTCATCAGAATCTCCCACACGCATTGGCCATTTTCTCTGTGTCCCCTGTTACTTGCCATGCCCAAAATGTTTTTTCAATTTCTTTATTTCATTTACATTTTTTTTTTACCTTTTCAAGAATGCACATTAAAGTCCTCACAAAGTACTTTAACATGCATTCTTCTTTGGCGAGGCTGCTCGATTTTCATTTCATTGCCCTTTTTTAACAAGCATACAAGTTACTGCATCAGAGCTTCTCTGGGTTTACTGTACTTTACATTGAGTAACGGCCAGATTTAATTACAAGTAGTTAAATTTCTTAAGGTTACCAGAGCACATTACTTTTACCTTTGCATCCGACTCAGTTCCTGCAACCATACTATCATTCATCTTTCTCAGCCAAATGTTTTATAATAATTTAAGAAAAAAAAAAAAGAACATGTGGACACGATCTCCTGGGGTGTAAGTTTGGGGTTGACTTTGCTATTTTCCTCACTTAGCTTAGTTGGAGAAAGCAAGTCTCCATTTTAATAGAAGTACAGGTCATGCTAATCTGTATGGAAGATAGCCCTTCACTAAATGGCCTAGCTTCAACCATAAGATACGGCCCCCGATGGCGTTCTCCTAGCATCTGTCTGATTGTACATTGTACGGCTGCTCCGCAGTGGAGACATCTCTTGAAGCTCTCTGCAAAGAGTTCTTGTGCTAATGTTGCCTCCACAAGCAGTTTATAACTCAGTAGTGGAACCAAGGATGGAGATTTCCACATACTTCAGCATCCAGCAGCCCCATTCCGTAAGATCGTGCGGCCTGACACTTGCAGATGAGCGGTTGTTGCCCCTAGACACTTACAGATGACCAGGGCAGGTCTAGTAGGGCAGAAATTTGATGAACCGACTTGCTGGACAGCTGGCAGTTACAATGAAAACACACATGGAAGTCGCCAAGCTTTGCAGTACAGGCCATTCTACTGCCAATGTTTGGAGAGTTCGTTAATGTAATATTTAGGGCTGCAACTAACGATTATTTTAATAATCGATTAGTTGGCCGATTATTTTTTCGATTAATCGAATAAAAAAAACAATATTTAATAATTTAATGAAATGCCCTGCCCCCACCCTGCCCCATCAGTTTCCCACCCGGCAATCATATTTATTTATTTATTTATTTATTTATTTATTCTCTCTCTCTCTCTCTCTCTCTCTCTCTCTCTCTCTCTCTCTCTCTCTCTCTCTCTCTCTCTCTCTCTCTCTCTCTCTCTCTCTCTCTCTCTCTCTCTCTCTCTCTCTCTCTCTCTCTCTCTCTCTCTCTCTCTCTCTCTCTCTCTCTCTCTCCATACGTACCTCCGCTACCGAATCGTTCCACTTACAACGTTCAACCGCTACACTTTATTCAAATCTTCATCGTTCACGCGCGTCACATCCGTCATTACGTAACTTCAAGCAGACGGACACTACAGAGCTCTGCAGCAGAAACGGGGGAACGCTGGCGGAGGTAAGTGAAAGGAGCCGAGCACTCCAACGATGAATAGATCACTCGATTAATCGATAACGGAAATCGTCGACAACGATTCCCGTTATCGATTATTATCGATTTTATCGATTCGTTGTTTCAGGTCTAGTTATATTCTGTCAGCAATAGGTTGGTTATAGGAGTCAAATAAATAGTTCATATTTTTTTGGCATACAACAAAGGCAATCAGCGCCACACGCAGCAAATACTCTTTAAAAGAATCAATATTGTCATTTATTGTTATATATAGCGCTAAAACCTCAACAAAGCACATTAAAACGCAACGCATCTATCTGTAGGTTGGTGGCTGATGGCTGCAGTATAATATTAGTAAGGTTGATAAGCACCTGTATGCTAAACACAATATTCCTTTTATTATATTTTATTATGTTAAACAGAAAGCGGCAAAAGTCGTGAAATTACAACCTGAAGACAGTTTAATCTATTTCTCCATAAATTATACAGAATATGAAACTTCTTCTGCACCATATGCTTAAAGAAATGTAAAATATTAGCAACTTTTGCACTACAGACATTTTACAGAATGAATTCAATAAGACTTCATCTCAGCCTCAGGCTTGATAGGTCGGGTACATTAAATATTTCATTAGTAGGCTTTGCTGCTTTAGTAAAATGGTTATTGCACATTATCTTTTCCCTTTTCCTCCCTTTTTTTTTTTTTTTTTAATTTCTATATGCAGGATTTAAACACGACTTGGCACACATATTCACGAGTTTAAATTACGCAATACAAAAGAAGGGGGTGCGGTACTATATTTTTTCCTATGGTATGCAGATCAGGGCATCTTACATTTGGATTAATATTTAGTATGATGTGCACCGTAACTTTTCATATTACCAAAAGACACCAAGATTTCACTAGATACGAAATACAACCAGGCAAAACCCATAGCGGATACTGAAGTGGTGTGCAATGGGTTTACTAAGAATACAGACACAGCTCCTCCTTGCCTAAAACCCAAAAGAGAGAAACACTATGTGCTTTCTTTTCTGGGTTAATCCCCGTACTCATTATTCTGCAGACATTGCATTCTTCTTTAGTGAGGCTGCTCGATTTTAATTTCATTGCCCCTTTTTAACAAGCCCCAATGCGTTTCTCCTTCAAGAAAGGGCTGAGCTGGCCCTATACAATACATACTTAAAGTGAGGCGGTATCCGGAAACTCAGCCACACACAGACTGTAGAACTGTAATTAGTCATCGTACAAATACTGCTGGATGTTCGTGTAAGTCTCGAAACACATACATGTGTTGTAATACGGTCATCTGAATACCGTATTTCAGAACTCATACAAAGGGCTAAAGTCCACCACATGATCTAGTTTTTCCAATTATCTCTTTTGTGCATTAAGTAAAAGATAATTTTAACTTTATGCCTTGATCAGCACATCCACGACAAACACGGAAAAACCTAGAGAAAAGTAAAACGTCAACTCAGGTCACGTTTGAGCTGTGTGTGATATATATATATATATATATATATATATATACACACACACACATTGTATATCTTACACACGCAAACGAATATAGAAAAAAAGTAGTTCTGCCTTAAAAAGTAACCATCTGCTTCATATACATGTGATTTCATTATGAAAGCAACCCTGAACTACTTAAGCATGAAGATCGTTGTGCTGCATTACTAATTTAGGGCCTGTACTTGTCAGAACAGCATGTAAACATCTCTGTGTTCAGTACAATTATACTCACGGAGCAATAAAACAAAGATTTTTTCCATAACTAAGCTAAACTGAAAAAATAAATAATGAAAATGAAATGATTGTACTCATACAACCTTTAGATACAAATGCATTTCTGATCTGTTTAAGAATTGTTCGCTTCATTGCAGCTACCATGATCACATACATAAAGCCATTCTGGTTCTGTTATATGTTAAATATTCTGGATACACTAAAAGTAGAATCTTTTGCAAAGAGATGGGGGGGAAAGTCTCAACTTTATATTTTTCATAGTTTAAGATTACAGAGGATTATATGTTGAACAAAAGATCACATATCTCTGAATGAACTATGGGTAATGTTCTGCACCTTATACTATAGACTCTACTTCAATGTAATCCTGTTGTCCTTAATGTGTCCATATCGTGGTTGTCAACTAATGTGACGTTGAGCTTTAAAAGCACTGGTTCAAGGTTCTCAAATGTTAACCCTTGTCAACCCCTATCTACCAAACAGATCAATGACCGTCATTTACCAGAAGTAGCCAAGAGAATAGCCATCCATTGATACTGGGTATGTGGCTGGCCAGGTCTTTCCCCACCTATGACGCTAGCTGTCTATCTCTTTCCTAACTTGTGATTGTCCTGCCTTCATTGTCTGTTGTGGACCGTAAGCTTGTGAGGTTGACCTTGTTTTACCTTACCTTTTTGGTCTGTTACAATCCATGTACTTATCTTTGTATAACATCTAGGAAAAAAGCACTAGAAATCATCTCACCTACACGCTGTAAAGGACCAACCTCTGACAGTGAGTTGGTTCTGAATCACTCGCGGTTAAATCAGGTGAAAAATGAAATGTTTAATTTCCGCTCAACTCACGTCAGACTCACTGTTTACTGAATACACATAAGAGTTTCCTGCATTCGGCCAGACTTTACCATACACTTTAATACTGCTAATATTTACCATTACTAATACTAATACCACTATTTGGCTACTACATATAATATCTGCCCTGACGGAATCTGTCTCTACCTGAGCAGAATAATCACCTGCTACACCATTATATATAAAAAAAAAATAACGCATTCGTGTAAAAAATGGTACGTTTTACTGATAGAAGCCAGGTTTCTTCTTTTCAGGAATGTTTCTGTAACACTATATAACTCAACACTAATTGAAGTTTAAATTTGAGTTTCTGATTTCAAAGATCACAGAACTCTCAAATTATATATTTCTCTTTGAATATAAACAGCAATTTTCATTTAGAGGATTTTCGCCCCGTATGTCCTGCTACCAGTCAGACAGCTTAATCCAAAGAAATTTTAAAATTTGACTTTTCAGGGGGTTATTTTATAAAGATTAACTTGAAGATTCCTCGTTTGATTTCATTGAAATCTCCCATAATATGCTATAGCTCTAACATTTTATAAAATAAGGGGGTCGTTTACTAAACTGGTCTTCCACAGGAGTTTCCAGAGAGTTGAATACTTGAACTCCTTGATAGCCCTGTGTATTATGATAGGCCAACCTAACCAACTTCTTGCTCTTCAGGTCATTGACTACTTCCCGTGATTTTCTCTCTACAATTAAATCATTCTTACCAAACAGTTCCTCTCCATCTGTCTCATTTCCCCTCATCCCCCTTATATATTGTAAGCTTGCACAAGCAGAACCCTCTCCTCCTTCTGTACCAGCATGTCTTAACATATGTTCATGTTATTGTTCTCACAAATTGATGCATTTTTCCTATTGTAATAACGCTATGGAATTTGTTCTACAAATAAAATGTAAAGTAACAGAATGATGCAATGCTAAATCATATTATTATATGACTTGCATGGATCATCAAGTTTGGCCCTTGACAGTATAGCTGATGAATAAAAATGCCCAACTTGCAATTTCGGATATATATAGTTCTGCTGTACCTCCTTATACCAGCTATAAGCCCATCTGTGTCCAGGTCTGTGGTCAAGAAGAGGGTCTTATTCACAAAGTATAATGTTTCTCATAGACATCATAATTCCTGGCAAACTCTTGACTTCTTCTTCCTTGCTGGCAGGGACGGAATGAGTCCATCCAGGGACCCGGGCAACTAAAAGCCATGGGGCCCCCTGTGGTGATGCCCCTCCCTTAACCACACCCTATTTGACCACACTCCTTCCTGATTAAGTCCCTCCCCATGGTTACACCCCCTTATATCTATTTTTAAGTAATGAAAAAAAGATAACTTTATAACAGTGTAAACATGGTGGTTTTCACATATCACATAAATAAAATTATATCATTATCATATATATATTAAATAATACTGACAGCAATTGAAAAATACAAGTAACTCTTTCGATATAAATTATATATATATATATATATATATATACACACACACACACACACACATACACACAGTGGATATAAAAAGTCTACACAAACCTGTTACAATGCCAGGTTCTTGTGATGTTAAAAAATGACAAAGATAAATCATGTCAGAACTTTTTCCACCTTTAATGTGACCTATAACATGAACAATTCAATTGCAAAAGAAACTGAAATCTTTGAGGGGGGAAAAAATTAGAATTAACTTGCCATCATTTAAAGTGACTGATTAATCACAAATAAAGTTCAGCTGCTCTAGTAGGATTTACCTGACATTTGCTTAGTTGCATCTCAGAGCAAAAGCCATGGTCCGCAGAGAGCTTCCAAAGCATCAGAGGGATCTCATTGTTGAAAGATATCAGTCAGGAGAAGGGTACAAAAGAATTTCCAAAGCATTAGATATACCATGGAACACAGTGAAGAACTGGACGTCCCTCCAAAATTGATGAAAAGATGAGAAGAAAACTGGTCAGGGAGGCTTACAAGAGGCCTACTACAACATTAAAGGAACTGCAGGAATTTCTGGCAAGTACTGGCTGTGCGCAACATGTGACAACAATCTCCCGTATTCTTCATATGAATGGGCTGTGGGGTAGGGTGGCAAGACGGGAAACATTTTCTTACAAAGAAAAACATCCAAGCCCGGCTGAAGTTTGTAAAAACAAAACCTCAAGTCCCCCAATAGCAAGTGGGAAAATGTGTTCTGGTCTGATGAAACCAAGGTTGAACTTTTTGGCCATAATTCCAAAAGGTATGTTTGGCGCAAAAACAACACTGCACATCACCCAAAGAACACCATATCCACAGTGAAGCATAGTGGTGGCAGCACTTTGGGGCTGTTTTTCTTTAGCTGGAACTGGGGCCTTAGTCAGGGTGGAAGAAATTATGAACAGTTCCAAATACCAGGAAATTTTGGCACAAAAGCCTAAGGCGTGCATTAGGAAGCTGAAGATGAAGTTCACCTTTCAGCACGACAATTACACAAAGCACACAACCAAATCCACAAAAGCATGGCTTCACCAGAAGATTAACGTTTTGGAATGGCCCAGCCAGAGCCCAGACCTGAATCCACTTGAACATCTGTGGGGTGATCTGAAGAGGGCTGCACAAAAGGAGATATCCTCACAATCTGACAGATTTGGAGCGCTTTTGCAAAGAAGAGTGGGCAAATATTGACATGTCAAGATGTGCCATGCTAATAGACTCCTACCCAAAAAGACTGATTGCTGTTACAAAAAGGTGCTTCAACAAAGTAGTTTTCTTTGTGTTTCCCCCCCCAATATATATAAATATTAGATCTTGCTGCCAATATATATATATATATATATATATATATATATATATAAATAAATAAATAAATAAATATTAGACCCTGCTGCCGATACATTTTATATTGAAAAAATTAGGCAAGCATTTACTTTGGCCCCGGGACAAATCATTGAGCCCAACAGGGCCCCTCGCAGTTCTCTGACCTTCCCGGGCCCTCAGTCCATGCCCAAGTGCCCAATGGGCCAGTCTGCCCCTGCTTGCTGGTCTATTCACGTTTGCATCTTTTTAAGTGTTGCAAATGGAGCAACTTATATAAATATTATCAGGAAAGACTAAGGTTGGTCAATATGTATAGTTTGGAGGAAAAAAGAGAGCGAGGAGATGTGAAAGTCCCTTTACTTTTTTTAAACATTTCTAACAAAGTACAGGATAGAAGTATATTTCAAGGGAGGAGAAATGTTAGAACAAGAGATTATAGTCTAAAACTGTAAGGTTAGAGGTTCAGATGTAATGTAATGAAGTTTTACTTTACTGAGAGGGTGGTAGATAAAAGGGACAGCCTCCCATCAGTAGTTGTACAAGCCATCAAATTCTATGTTTAGTGTATATATCCCTTAATGCTATATATTTTTTTTACATTAAAAAAGTTACTTTCTCACCGTTACATCTTCTTTCCAGCTATACAAGACAAAAAGAGTGCATGACTATATAAGTTGAGCCTTAATACTACATTTGAATAGGTCACAATACAGAAAGAAGAAACAATGAAGATCATAATACTTGGCACAAAAGTAAAAGAGCCTCTATTACCTTTCATATCGTTTTATAAAATGTGACACTAGAACTGTGAAATTGTTCATTTTTCAGATGTGACCCTTTAACTACACTTACCCGTGTTCTGTAAAAAATTGCAAATAGCCTCCTATTTCATGGCATGTCTCTTGTACTTGTATAAATTGGATTACATTTATGATATGTAACCGCCATATAAAAATGGAAATGCAAAAAGTAGCGAAACAGCAGGGTTCATACATTCTCATCAAACCCTTAAAAGTTCAATGATAAAAGCAGAGACTCAGAAACTATATAAAATAATAATAATAATGACTTGTATCTCTCATTAGCTAATATACTGGATGCTATAATAAATTGTAATAAATAATATAATAATTGCAAAGTGAACCTATCACCTTTTTTTTAGCAATATGAGATACATCAAAATACTGGTAGGGATGCACCGAAATGAAAATTCAGGATTTACTTGGCCGAAACAGAGATCGAAAATGACCTCCCCACCTTAAAAAAAATTATATATATATGATTGCTAACAGCAATTACACTCCTATCATGCCCAGGCATAGCCAGATTACAGCATGTACTGGCTGATAGGAGAGTGATTGCTGTTAACAATCATATATATATATATATATATATATATATATTGTTATCAAATTTTTTTGTCCAATTTTGGTGTTACTTACTTTTCATAAAAGTGTGGTTAACGCACCAAAATTGGACCACAGAAAATCAACAATATATATATATATATATATATATATATATATATATATATATATATATATATATATATATATATATATATATATATATATATAGAGAGAGAGAGAGAGAGACACACACACACACACACCGTATTGGCTCGATTATAGGCCGCACCCTAAAAGTTAGGTTTTTTAAAGAATTCTTAGTAAAAAAACAAAACATGGTGTTATAGATATGCCCCCCCCCGAGATATGCTGCCACTCTGCCCCCCCCCGAGATATGCCCCCCCTAGACTTACCAGTGCAGACTCCCCGGTGTCTTGCCCGGCGGGGGACATCTACGCAATACGCGTATTCAACTTCCGGTGCCAGCACTTCCACCGTGGGAAGTGCCGGCAAGGAAGATTGTTAACGTACATCGCGCAGACATTCACTGGCTGCGCCGATGCGAGCGTAAACAACCAACGCTGCCAGCACGTCTGCACGATGCGCTTTGACAATTTCCCGTGCCGGCACTCCCTCCGTGGGAATTGCCGGCAGGGGAGGCTGTCTCAGTGTATCGGAGAGTAGGATGCAGGTCCCCTGCAGCGCTGCGGGGGATCTGTATCCTAACCCTGCTGCCTGCCCGGAACAGCATGCATAAAGACTTGTGGGGGAAAAAAGTGCGGCCTATATTCGGGCAAATACGGTGTATATATATATATATCTCTAGACTTCCATTAGTTAGATTGTCCTGCTGAGTGATTAACACTGAGCCATTCTATTTTTTATATATATATATTTTTTTACCACATACAGTATTAGAAACATCATGGAGTTTGTCCCGTAGATTTGGAAAGGATAACAGACCTGGAACATATACAAACGACTGATATTCAGCTGCCGACAGTATTATATTACATACATGAAGTCAGCACACAGCTGTACAATTATGAAATCCGACAGCATCATGAAGTTTAACATAAATAAACATGGTATGTAGTAGAGAAAGCTCACCAAGGAGCTAATACAAAGCAACATATGGAGATTTAGGTGTCAATGTCATATACTGGGCTGACTGCAGCAGAGTGTTAAACGTCCATGCGTATATTGATGGAAAACAAAAACAGAGAAGAAGAGCGCATGTAGGAAGCGCTCAACCAAACCTGTATTCTCTTAGAGTACATATATTATTATAAGTAATGCCCTGGCTGAGGTGAATCAAGTTGCCATTCAGCAAGTATGTAAAGTTTTGAGAAGGTAATTTGGTAGAGCCTTGAAACAAAACAACGATTCGCGGGGATGTGTAAAACATCAAAACGACAAAACAATAAAAAAAAAAAAAAGAAAACAAGTGTGAAGTGCTACACGTGTGTCAGGGAGAAGGTATTATCTCTCACCCCCAGTGTCTCCTGTCCTCGACCCAAGTGGCGACTCCAGGGACAAGGATATCGGAACAAACTTAGAAACAGCGTGGAGTAGCGTGGGATAACGGACCCAGGATAAGGAGATAACTAGATTTTTAATGCATTACTAGTAATAAAAGAATTGGTCGGAGTTCCTCTTTAATATATACTTTATTCCGTTTTTACCGTCTGTGTAACAGTTTGTACTCAATTTTGTCCCATATGAACCTGCTAATTAATTTGAACATTAGATTTCTCTAGAGGAAATGCAAGTTGAAGATACATATTAAAATGGGTTGTTTGTATCTGCAGAGAAGGCTGCATCAGAATGGATTTTATAATCTCCACTAAAAGAATAAAAAAAACGTAGCAGTTGTACATTAGATTTGAGTGGACAAATGTCTAATTGCAATAAACCCACATTAGTCATAGTTCAAATGGAGGCTCAGACGACACTTAATTTAATCCGTCCATTACTGACTAGTTCCCTAAAGGGTTGTTTATTTTATGGTTTCCCACAGAAACTGGGTTACAATCTCGGCATGGGAATTTCACAGCCGTCAAACCCTTGCATCTGCGCTTGGAAGATAGAAACTCGGAGTGAAGACAAAAGTTTCAAAAATAAGAGGTATGCGAGGGATGTGTGAAGATCATAAAACCACTGGCAATTTAGGCGGCTGAAGAAGAAGAGATAAAAGCTATAAAGAGCTGGACCGCCCCCCCCCCACCCCAAAGTACGAGGGATACTGGAACAAATGAAGTATGGGAGGATTCTGGGGAAAAAGAACCACCAAACTTTGGCACAGAAGATACTATTAGGCAATGTTTGCTGTTTCGGATAAGACACGAGTCTCTCTGAATCATCGTCGCATTTGTTTCTCTGATTCACTGGCTTCTGCGGTACAGAATGATTACTCTTAGTTATCGCTAGTGTACATAATCATACAGCAGGAAATTGCTTATAAATGAGTAATGAATAAGGGGCCTGTGCAGCTACTTAAGACGTCTGTGAATGAACCGGAATCGTAAAAAGGCTGTATGCTAACAGGAAAGCACATTTCTTCTTCTTATTGTTGTTTTATATAGCACCATCATATTCTGCAGAGCTGTACAATGGGTAAACATTACATAAATGTTAATAAACATTACAACAAAAAGTAAGTAGGGCAAAAGAGTTTACAATCTAGAAGACAGTTAAACTATTGGTATTAATAATACAGCGATTGTCATGTTACACAAGAAACTGAGTATTTGTAGCACGCATCTGCGTGTGATTTTCTTTAACCTCTGTATATATTTGAATACATCACCTTTATTGTGAAAGAGAGGAATTCTCCCAGCCACACAACCATGCAGTAAGGACAGACGTGTGCCTTTGTTCAGTATTCAACCCTTCCTGGCAAATACTCAGGTATTACAAAATATATCCGCAGCACTCATCTTTTTCTATATTTGCTGTTAATTGCAAAAGATAAGAATATTTTCAGCAGCCATTAGGGACCACAAATCTTTAGCACGGCTGTCCAGTACAGAATATTTTGTCAACCTGCAAACTTAACTGACTACCAGTTCTTAGCTGCGAAATTCATATAAATCATAAGCACATAAATACACACACACACACAGTTACACACAGGTATACACTAATTCACACAATGCTACTCTAGCTGACATGGTGTACACATACATATATTAACCCACAACAACACAAACTGGTTGATATACCGACACTCTTGTGCACTATTCCAGTAAATACCCACTCTGACATTTATATACATATGAACACTGATGCACTCAGACTCTTATCACCGATATACCCACACCCTCTAATACTTGTTTCTATGAGGTCTCCTACCGCTCACTTACATGTGGAGGTGGGTTAATTGGTAGTGAATGGGGTAGCAGGAGAACTCTCGTTGCTCTCTTTAGGTATCACTCACTGATGCGGTCCTTCTAAAGCCAAGAACTGGGATGTGACATTATGTTTCATTATGTTGACCCACACTAACTGAAACTAACAAGCAATGATTGTTTAGTGAATCTTCTCTGTGGTTGTCAGAAGCCTCCGACGGTCATTTGCATTAAAGGTGGGATGCAATGGCTTCTGTTATGCCAATAGTCCTTTTGTTGATTGCATAATTCTTTGTAAGCCTTGCATTATTAGCTTCTCTCCTTTTTCAAGTGTAGCCAAGCATATGTGAAACTTGCCTTTAAGAGGACTCTTACTACATTTGGCAAGCATGAAGAATGTTCATGATTACCACTCATGTCTAAGTGTTGCAATGGCCCATGAACAATAAAACAGACTGTCTCTAAGAATTGAAGTTGGTCTCCAGAAGACAGACAAAACCTGGCTTTTAAATGTTGTCAGGGACTGTGAACTATCTCTGCTATTTATTGTTTGCATTATCCATTTTGACAATTGCATGCAATCTCTCTCCCCAATCCCTGCCCCCAATAAGGAGCCCAGATCACTGTGTTCTGGTATGTTTATATAAGTTGTGATGGACAGAGATGCATTGATGAGCCAATGGTCCAACCTGCTGCGGTGTGGAACACACTACAAGTCCATGCCTGGATTTCCAAATTCATCCAAGGAATTTGATGCATCCTGAAGCATGCCTACTTCAACTCCCCGAAACAACAGAATCCACGGGACTGATGAAAGACTGTGAATGTTCCCTATGCTGTGAGGGAAAAGACCCCGAAGGTATGAAAAGTGTTTTTGATGACTTTTAGTCTGTACACAAGGCCTCAGATATCCAGTTTCAGATGCCACCTGAGGCGTGAGAAATCTTAACTATGCAAGACATTAATAGAGAAGACTGTGCCTGAAGTTGGGTGAATTACCATAAGCCAACAGTAAAGTATCTAGACTATCCTCTGTGGGATCACTATGTCAACATTAATTTGTATGTTGATGTTTGATGTTTCCGTGCCTTATTTCCCTAGAAGACCATACATAATATCCAGTAAGTGACTCAAAAAATCTAATTTGAATGAGTTGGGAAATAAGGAAAAATACCTCGTTTCTTTGGCTCTTGGGTTTGTTGGTCCTCAATGAAAAGTAATACAGCATGACCTTGAGGTTTATTCACCAAATTTAGAGTTGGATGGAAGAGTTGTGGTTTCAACTCCTTGATTTTATTATACATTAAGAATGCTGCAGCTCAGCGAGCTTCTGCTTCAGTAGTTTTGCCGTCAGTCTCCTTACCCATTCTTGCTAGAGAAATTTGCCAGTGTTTGCCTCCAATAATAAATAGAGAACCTGGGGAGTTCAAACGTCCTCAACTCCTGCCACCTCTCCTCTTAACCCCCTTATGTCCGCATTCTTTCCTCTTGTACCGAGAGTTTCCCAGAATATGAAGAAATCTACTAATGTCTCCAACTCCTGCCAGCACGTTATACTCTCATTGTGCTCCCATGGATGATATTGGTGACTATGCTTCATTTTGGGTAACCTGACATTCTTACTTATTATATTGTTATATTAGTCCCCATGACTGTGAATTAATTTGTGGCAATATTTATGAAGTTATATCACTGTTTTTTTTTTAACTAAATTAAATAAACTTCTTGACTGCAGAAGCAAAACATATTTTATATTTCACTTTTTTGTCAGGGCATAAAAATGTAACTAACAAGTTGAAATAAGCTATTTGAAATAGGATCAGCTGCTTTTGATTTCAATGCAAAATAGCTTCACAAAACACAATGGCTTTGGCTTATTATTTCTTCATTACTTACAAGGATTTCATCACAGAGAAATCAAAGGATCGTATGTTTGTTTGTCTGAAACAGTCCTTCAACGAATACGGATTTGTATAATTTAGTCAAAGGACTGTGTTGACAAACATCACAGGGTCTTTATCCCCCCATAGCCTCTTACACTGTTATACAAGTATATTTCCTTTTATTGTTGTTTGTAATTCACTTTATAAACTTTTGTGTGAGGACCTAGAAATTCTACATGGGTCTTTTATTCAGAAACCTCTTTATATCAGAAATCAATGGGAATATTTTTTCATTAATTTAGCTGGAAAAGAATGTTAAAAAACAGAACCACAAATATAAGCTGAGCTATGTAAAATGAAGAGTAATAAAAGCACTTACTTTTAGCAGACCCCAGCGCATTGAAGATGAATCAATTTACGAGTTCAGTACCTGCAGCTCCAAAAATATACAGTATGCCTGGTGGTGACACGGAGACTATATAAACAAAAAAGCATTAAAGTTGGGTTAATTATGCGGGAAGTCACTTAACGCTCTAAATCAAGTGTTACACTTAAAAACTTATCTGATTGAATGCACCGCCACGTGCGCACCTCTTGTTTGTGGCCGCCATTAAACAACTTACGCCAAGTGTCATGAGCAGCATTGTCTTCTACAAGCCCCAACAATCGGGTAACATTGAATCATCAGGAAATAGAGTTGCCACGCCAGCCATTTTTTTCCAAGCCCCATCTCACTGTCCACCACATCCAGTGCTGCACTGCAGTATTTTGAATAGATAATCTCATAGAAAGAAATTGATTATTATTTAATAAAGTTTATACATTCCCCATAATGCAGGGAAGCTCTTTGTAGGTGGTGGTCAGCAATGTAAATATTAGACATGCCGTGTAAAAAATGGTCAATATGGCAACTCTGCCTGTGTGTTAGTGTTTGGCTAAACTGATAGCTGGACATTCAACTTAAACAATATATAGCGTCAAGTACTTATTTCTAGGGCTGCAACAACTAATCGATAATAATCGATAATGAAATTCGTTGGCAACGAATTTCATTATCGATTAGTTGAATCGATTATTATCGATTATAAAATGAGGGTTTTTTCAGAGCAAACGCTCTGAAAAATCCCCCTCATTATATAATCCGTTTAGTCTGACTCACCGTCTCACAGCAGCAGCTCCTACTTACTCCCCCTCCCTGTAATCACCGTGACAACTGGCCCCGCCCCTTCCTTCTCCAGGCCAGAACCACATGGCTGTGACACTCATCTAACTGTAAGTATATGTATATATATATATATATATATATATATATATATAATGTGTATGTGTGTGTATGTATATATATATATATATGTATATGTATATATGTATGTAATATATATATATATATTTGGGCTACTGAAAGTTAGGGGAGGTGGGGGTTAATTTAGGGGCAGTTATGGTTAGTGGGGTGTTTAGGGTTAATTTAGGGGCAGTTATGGTTAATTGGGTGTTTAGGGTTAATTTAGGGGCAGTTATGTTAATATGGTGTTTAGGGTTAATTTAGGAGCAGCTGTGGTTAATGGGGTGTTTGGGGTTAATTTGAGGCAGTTGTGGTTAATGGTGTGTTTAGGGTTAATTTAGGGGATGCTGTGGTTGATGGGGTCTTTAGGGTTAATTTAGGGGATGCTGTGGTTAAGGGGGTGTTAAGGGTTAATTTAGGGGCAGTTATGGTTAATGGGGAGTTTAGGGTTAATTTAGGGGAATCTAAATCCTGGGGGCAGTGAAGTGACATATCTGGGGGTATAAGGCATATACAGTATATAAGGCATATGTGGGGAGGGCAGTGTGGCATGTCTGGGGAGGACGGAGTGGTGTATCAGGGTGTATAAGGCATATCTGGGGGTAGAGTGGCATATCTGGGGGTAGAGAAGTGGCATGTCTGGGAGGCAGGGTGGCATGTCTGGGGAGGATGGAGTGGGGTATCAGGGGATATAAGGCGTATCAGGCACAGTGGCAGATGTGGGAGGCAGCGTGGAGTGGCAGATGTGGGAGGCATTGTGGAGTGGCAGATGTGGGAGGCAGCATGGCGTGGCATATGTGGGGAGGGCAGGGTGGCATGTCTGGGGAGGATGGAGTGGTGTTTCAGGGGGTATAAGGCGTATCAGGCACAGTGGCATGTGGGGGGTAGAGTGGAGTGGCATATGTGGGAGGCAGCGTGGCGTGGCAGATGTGGGAGGCAGCTTGGAGTGGTATATGTGGGAGGCAGCGTGGAGTGGTATATGTGGGAGGCAGCGTGGTGTGGTATATGTGGGGGGCTGGTTGGAAAATAAAGACAAGAAATGTATTATCAAAGTTTTTTTATTCTGCTGTTTGTATTTAACATCATTTGTTTAGTAAATTATTTTAAATAAATGAAAAATTTACATTCATTTTTTTTATCCGATTAATCGAAAAAATAATCGGCCAACTAATCGATTATTAAAATAATCGTTAGTTGCAGCCCTACTTATTTCAAATAGGCAAAGAAAGGCACTTTTGCTTTAGATCTGTGGTTAAAGAGACAGTTAATGTCTCTGACGGCCACTTCACAGAACAAAGCACAATGCTATACTACTAAATAAAATACTTGCCTTAGAGAGAAGCTGCAGCTCACCTCTTCCCTTTCTGTAGTCAGATGATTATTGTCACTGACTGGCTGCAGAAACCCCCCCCACCATGCATTTTCAATGAGAGCCCCAATAAAATTTAAAGAGATCTTTAAAGAGAAGATAAAGGGCATATCAGGGCATCACACCGGTTGTTTTATCTATAATTAGGCATGTGGCATGCACAGACACCTGCTAAACGTTAAACAAATGCAATCATTGTATATCAATATTCACTCTTACAATGAAAATATTATAATCCAGATGCAACTTGTATAAAGCAATTTGTTACAATTCCGAGCCACCTGAACAATGGATGCACATGAAGGGATATGAGAAGCGTCCAATCAGCGGCAGGGAATCAATGGGGTCACTTTGCACTCATTTGCGCAAAGGGAGGAGTCTACCAGCCAGAGCTTGAGCTGATTGGTGGTAAGTATATCACATGCTTTCCGCTGAACACACCTTACAAGTAATCTGATAAAAAAAAATATAAATATAAAAATTGAAATGCGCATGTTCCAGTTTTGCCCTCATAGCTTCCTCAAAAAATGCATGAACCATGCATGTGAGGCCTTGTTGGAACCGGGGGATGTTGGCGAACAAAATGTGGCGTTTTCTTCCACTGTTGCACATATGCTGTGCAAGAAATAAATTGCAACATTGAAATGTATGCGTTAAAAACGCAATAAAATAAATTTTGGCAGACATCAATGAAGAAATGGCTGCCTGAAAACTGTCAAAATTACCCTAGTTGAACACCTTGACTTGTCTGCTGCTCATAAATATATACTTTTATGGGGTAATTTACAGTGGGGGGGCTTCCAAAATGTCCCAAATAGGATATGGGCCCAGTAAACCAATTTCTGAAAACTTGCGCATGTTCCAGTTATGGCCTCATGGCTTCCTCAAAAAATGCATGAACTATGCATGTGAGGAATGTGGGAATCATGGGATGTTGGTGAACAAAATATGGCATTTTCTTCCACTGTTGCACTTATGGTGTGCAAGAAATTCAATGCAACATTGAAATTTATGCATTAAAAACGCAATAAAATAATTTCCCTGTGAACTTTGGCAGACATCAGTGAAGAAATGGCTTGCTGAAAACTGTTAAACCTACCCTAGTTGAACACCTTGACTTGTCTGCTGTTCGTAAATATATACCTTTATGGGGTAATTTACAGTGGGGGCTTCCAAAATCTCCCAAATGGGATATGGGCCAAGAAACCAATTTCTGAAAATTCCAAATTTGAAAACTAAAATCCGCATGTTCCAGTTTTGCCCTCATAGCTTCCTCACAAAATGCATGAACCATGCATGTGAGGCTTTGTTGGAACCGGGGGATGTTGGTGAACAAAATGTGGTGGTTTTTTCTGCAGTTGCACATATTCTATACAAAATATAATATGAAATCTAAAGCAACATTGCAACATATGCAATTTGGCAGCAATTGGCGATAAAATCCCTGTTTGAAAAGTGTCAAAATGACCCTAGTTGTACACCTTGACTTATCTACTGTTCATAAACATATAATTATTGCAGTTATTAGACTACCATGCCAAATTTGAAAAAAATTACGTTTTAAAAACGTGATGCATGCCTTGCAATATTTGCCTCTATGGTCAAAATAGATGAAAATCCTGGCCATGTTGGGTGGTTTCCAAATCAGGACAAGTTAATGAATATATTTTGGATAACTTTTTCCCATTGGTTTAATGTGTGTACAATTTGTATGTATACAAAACTGTAAAAAAAAATTGTTTTTTTCATTTTTTTTCCCACTTTTTCCAGTTTATTTCAAACAAAACAATGTACTACCCAGCTTAATATGGTTTCAAATGAAAGCCCTACTTGTGCTGCAAAAAACAATATATGATTTGTGTGGGTGCACTAATTGATAAGAGAGAAATTACAGTTGAAGAAAGACATAGCAAAAAAACAAAAACGGCTCCGGTCCTTTAGCGACACCTTAGTATCAAAATCCCGGTCCTGAAGGGGTTAAAGTGCATTTGATGCCTGGAGCGTCGACGTAAGTTTATTTTAGTTACTAACTTCTACAGAAACAAAATGTCAAAAGTAAACACTGACAGGTACATAACGCAAGATCTTTTTTTTTTTTGTTAGACTCACTGACAATTTTTAACCTAGAAAACCATCCAAGGTTTGCAATAATAACAGATGCGTTTTATTGCTAATATTGAAAGCCTAGAGGTGGTCGAGGACAGAACTCACTAATACACAACAACCCCATAACATTTCATACATGCACAGCAAAGATCAGGGTATTACCAGGAGGTACCGCTGGAACCAGAACTGGTAGTGCACTTGAAAAATGTATAAATTACATTTTTGCATTAATATTAATATTCTTCCTTTTTTGAGTCTCATTTTGTTTCTGGATCCTCACTGGCTGATTTTATCAAGCATGTATGGATGTCGTTATATTCACATCAATAATGTGCGCTCATTTCTCATTGTGCCAGGAGCATTAATGATAGTTACAATACATTATTTGTGTCTCTTCCTCACATACATATCTATATATACGCACACATACATATTGTGTTTTGATAGACTAGATTTCCTGACCAATCAGGGCCACACACACACATATAAAAAATTATATATATATATATATATATATATATATATATATAAGAGAAAAGTCCCCAAAGTCCAAAATACAATAAAAGGTATATGTGAATAATAAAGTTAAAAAAAAATGTTTTCTTCAATGTAGCGCCAGGGTGCTGCTCTTCTACGAAGTGTGTGTCTCACTCCTACCAACCGAAAACACACAAAACAAAGAGAAAAAGAGGGCGCAACTCCAAGTGCAACTCAATCATTTAACGAGAAAAACCCATAACTCAGTCTATACATAAAATGAATACCACATATCTATACAAACGAGTCCAATTATCCCGCTGACTTTTGTATTGTTGCATCTTTTGCACATGGAGCAGTCTTTGGAGCACTGGAAACATTGACAATTGTTTTCAGGGAGCCCTAGACCGTGCTGCTATTTTATTTTTATATGATCCACACTCCTCAAGTCGGTAAGCAGGCCTCTTATATAGTGTATTGACTGATGTACACTATTATTGTTTTATATAGCACCATCATATTCTGCAGCGCTGTACAATGCGCCCTCTTTTTCTTGTACATTATAGTGCGTTTGATGGCTGGGGAGTCCATTAAAACTGAGAAAGAGCTGGACGGTTTTATACAATCCTGCAGTTAATACCGGTATTTATAATAAGCCTGAGATTAAAGGGAACTCATCCCATTATATACAAAACTCCCTTCTGGTTCCACATTGTACAGTCCTATAGAATCTGTCATTCATAGTTATGGGAACTACAGGCACCTATGTTCTAGGCTATCATCTGCCTGTATTGATGGCATGCTCTCAGGAGACCTCGTGTAAGAGGAGTTACCTTATATAACGCGCTGCTCTCTATAACAACTTAACACCCACTCACCCCAAACGAGCAATAACAGTGAATCAATTAACCCTTTCCGCCAGTTTACTTAGAAAGCATGTTTTTCAAGCAGTCGCGCTAAGCAGCTTACCAAGTAACAATCAAACAGCTCTGCGCTCATTTCCTCATACCAACACTAAAAAAGGAAAGGGGTGGCCTCATTTAAATTAAAAATATACATTTAACTCCAGAAAGCCAGATTCATTTATGATTATACATCATCTGCTACAGTAATCACTAAACGAATAGTTAAAAAGCCAATATCATTATTTCACATGCATTTAAATGTAATACTGGCTGCCCCCCCCCCGTCTATGGAAATGGTACAGTCCAAAAGTCTTCACATTCTAAACGTTTACAGATGCAGCTCTCGGGGCAGGAAGTATGTCGCTGTATACATTAGGCTGCTTTCCATATAAGCTCAATACAAATAGCCTGGAACTGTGTAAATGCCCCGAGTCTGACATCATACATGCTTAGAAATATTAACCCCCTGTATCCAGATTCAAGAATGCCAGCCTTCATGGGAACATTTCATGTAATTGCAAATAGTACCAATGTGGGTGAGATAGTCCAGTATTCCAAGCGCTGTTGTGCAGTTATTGTGCAAGTTTTTGCCCCATAATATAATGTCTTCTTGCTCTGCTATCTGAATCCAAACTATTGTTGCGGTAAACAATAGAATGGCTTAGTCTTAATCGCCCAGCTGGACAGTGACTAATAAAAGTCTGGACTGGAGTTGTGGTTTTCATTAGCATTGGTGTGGTGTTTGAACTGGGAAAGTCACGCAAATTATGATGGCGGTAGATCCAGGTATTTTAACAAAATTAGATAAAAACAGTTTTTTTGCAGCTCCTAACGTACTAGAAGAGTGCGCTGTATACAGAAATGTAAGTTAGCATCGGTACAAACAAAATCTTTTATTTTGCTTTCCTCCAGTAAACGTCCTTTATCTGCAGAACTGGGGGCTGCTGTTTTATAAGGAGTCGGGGGGGGGGGTTGTCTGGAAGATTGGGCTAAGATATCAGAGCCAGAGCACATACAAATGGTTACCATGCAGCTGCCTGAAAACATTATATTATACAAAAACTAGAAGTGTTTTAACACAGAAAATAGTACAATATTTCTTTATAATGGTATTTTTATAATGATACTAGTAATAAAGAATGGTGAGAGTCTCCCTTTTAGCAGATATTCTTCTCACTTTCTCCCTCATGCAGCTACACCGTGCGGAGCCCCGCAGAACAAGTTAATATCCCAGTGCTCTGCACAGAGCTGCCCAGCGAGGAAACAAGTAATGTATGTGATGGAAAAGGAGTTGCCTCCCTCACGCATCTCTCAGTAAGTGCATTTACTGTCCCTGGTATCCATCTGGCATGCTGCTTCTCGGAGATGCTGGAGAAAATGTACAAACGTAAATGTGCAAATCCTGTATATAGAGTACTTCATGTATGTGAGTGCGCTATGTAATGCTCTGCAAGTGTTCTGCTCATGGTTCTGGCTTGATTTCTTGACAACAAATCCCAGGTCATTATGTACATGAGCTGCCGGCTGACATTCCTTTCTGAGTCATTACAACCTGCTTACATCAATAGCATCCCCGCCAAGTATACTAGTTTTTGCAGGACAGTCCTGATATTTGGGTACTGTCTCACTACATAGCTGCTTCACCGCTTTTGGTGGCGGTGGTGGTCTTGGGCTAGTTGGGGAGATTCCCCCAACCTCCCCTGACTGGTCCAGGGGTCTGGAAATCAAAAGAGGACCACTCTGCTGCAGCACAGATTTCCACCTTGGCTACCATGTGACCTCTAAAAGGTGGGTATCATTAGGTGGTACTTTGGGTAAAGCCATGCGCCTCCAACAACCAGCCTCACACTCACCTGAATTGTTGAGGGGTATAGAAGTTTATACTTGAAGCTGGAGATATACAGTACCCTAAAATGCTACTTACAAAAAACATTAAATAAGCCATATTATGTTAATCCATTACAGGAAGACACAGATTTAAAGCGTGTGACAAATGCCAAAAAAACAAGGAACTAAAATAAGGAAGCAAAACCAGTTAAATCCTCAGGTTTTATGGCAGACAGCCATATTTTAAAGAAACTTGGATCACAAATATCCCGGACTCCTTGCCTGCCATCTATTTCTTTCACATCCTCAGCCTCTTCACTTATGAGTAAGGTTGTTCATACAGTATGAGGCGATAATCTAGTCTTTAACTCATGCCGTTGCTCTTGTGGTATGGACAGATGGACAAAAACATATTGCACAAGGATTTTTTTAAAACTGACATCAGCAATGATTTTCCCAGAAGTGGGCGTCCCAGCAAATTCACCCCAAGGTCAGAACGTGCAATGCTCAGAGAAATTGCACAAAACATCTCAGACTCTACAGGCCTCAGAATGTTAAAGTTCATGACAGCACAATTAGAAAAATACCGGATAAGTATGGTTTGTTTGAAAGGGTTGCCAGGAGAAAGCCTCTTCTCTCTAAAAAGAACATGGGAGCACAGCTTAGGTTGGCAAAGTTGCATCTGAAAAAACCACAAAACTTCTGGAATAATGTCTTTTGGACAGACAAGACCAAAGTGGAGATGTTTGACCATAATGCACAACGTCACGTTTGGTGAAAACCAAACAAAGCGTATGAGCACAAACTCATACTAACTGTAAAGCACGGTGGTGGGGGGGTGATGATTTGGGCTTGTTTTGTAGCCACAGGACTTGGGAACCTTGCAGTAACTGAGTTGACCATGAACTCCTCTGTATACCAAAGTATTCTAGAGTCAGGTGCGAGGCCATCTATCCAACAGCTAAAGCTTGGCTGAAATTCGGTTGTACACCAACAAATCTACAACAAGATGGCAGAAAAATTAAAAAGAATCAAGGTGTTGCTATGGCCCAAAGTCCGGACTTCAACCCAATTGAAATGCTGTGGCAGGACCTTAAGAGAGCTGTGTATAAACAAATGCCTGCAAGCTGGGGTGAACTGAAGCAACGTTGTAAAGAAGAGTGGGCAAAATTTCTCCACAATGATGTAAAATACTGATAAAGTCATACAGAAAATGATTCCTTTAAGTTATTGCTGCTAAAATGGTGGTTCTACAAGCTATGGAATCATAAGGTGTACTTATTCACTTTTTCACAGATTGCTTCTCCATTTTGGCTTTATTTTTGTTGAATAAATTATGACACGGTGTAATATGTCATGGTGTGTTTTTCATTTGAGTTTGTATTTACCTAATTTTTAGAATCTGTTACTAGATGTTCTTTATAGACCAAGGACTGAAAAAACCCGAAAGGTTAGCCGTGGCTGTGATGGAGCAGTTTTCCTTATCTCCTCTTATTTTGTTCTTTTTTCAAGTTTTTCCCTGTGACAGTTGAGCAGACTTATTTTTTGCAGCAGCATTGGGCAAAAACAAATCACTGAACGAATATGGAGGGACAGCAGATTAAAGGCACTGCAATTGCAGTCTGGTTGCTACCACTCTAAGGAATTTCAGGATCAGACATGCAGTCAAGAAAACGAATAAATCCAGAAAAGGAAAATGTGTTTGTGTTTCAAGTGTGTGCAGTGGATAATTTGCAAGTGAGAACTAGACAGCATTGTGGTGCTAATAATTCAGCATGCTGGGCTGTGTGTCCAGTAAAGGAGATTTATCGTAACGGATAAAAGTAACAGCATCTAGAATTTCTTTGGCTGTAATTGGATCATCCATCTAGTCCTAGTTGCTCTAAAGGCAGTTGTGTAAAAACTATTGTGCCCAATATATGTGATTGATAACTCATACTCGAACTGTAATGCCCAGTTTGTTTGGGTTCCTTTTTGGTTCAGGCATCAGAAACTAAGCACATTTAGATTAAACAGAAAGAATCTGGATGGCGGACTTCATATTTTTGCTTAAGTCATTTTATTTTAGCAATTTATTTAAAAATATTTAAAGGGTAGAATCTGAAGAAGAAACCTCTGAGATCCCAAAAGCTTATGTAACTCTGCATCTGTTTCCATGTTGGTACAATAAAAAGCTAAAGACTCCATCTTCTCTTGGAACAATACAACTATATGACAATCTAGAGGATTATTTGACTCGTTAAGTTAAAATAGGATTTATTAAAGTGTAAAACATAACATTTGGGGACATTTCTCTTTTCAGTATGTAAATGTTTGTTATTTCAAAGGAATCATCTAATGTTAGATTTTGTGCCAAAATATTGTTCTATTGTGTATGTTTAGAACATGAGGCAATTTCTAGTCTCAAAAATGCAATGAGAACATAAATTATTCACTTTAAGGTGTCAGGAAATATAACAATCTATTATTTAAAACTGAATGGGAAATTCATATAAAAAATCATATAAAAAGCTATCTTGTAGAAGACATACATTTTAGATAAAAATCTCGCCAAAATCGGAGACGATGCTTCCCTTTGTGAAAAGTTTAATGCATATGGTTCAGGGTTTGGTATTATTTGAGTTACAAACAATGCAAATTCGCGTGAAATTAAATATCGTGACCACTTGGCCACCAAAATAAAAATACAAATAAAAATTTATTTTTCAAATCAAAACATACAGAAAATTGAGAACTAATACAGGCTAGGCCAGGCTCGGATTGGCCATCTGGCAAACCAAGTTAATTCCCAGGTGATGTGGGTCACTTACCTTTACGTCAGATCTGGTCGTTTGATGTGAGGCCACAGACTGGATACACGCAACCACACACCAAGCACATTTAATAGTAAAGCATGTCCGCCATGAGTATCCAGCAGAGGCGTCCGTACGTACATCATTTCTACCACTGGCCTTAAAGTGCCAGGGCTTATTTAAATCACCAGGCCTTCCATAAACCATAGAATAAATATAGGCAAACATGTATTTCAGGAAATGAAATGTATTTCAGGAAATGAAAAGTGGACGTATCGATGGGTAAGTCTATGTAAAAAGGAGAAAAGTAACAGAACAAGCCTTTGGCAGCCATGTTTGCTACAACATTAACTCATAGCGGAAAATGCATATTACTATTACATTAGTGAATACGCATCACTTAACTTTTTCCAATATAAAAAGTTAATGTTATATAGTGCATAACCATCACTGCAATGACTTAAATATATGTATGTCCCTGTTTTTTTAGTCCATTAGTATAGCTTCTCTGTCCTTCTCATTGTGCAAGCTGACCAACATGTTTCTAAGAGGCACAGTATAGAGAATACATGTTTCACCCTACATCCAGGCTCTGGAAAAAACGTACACATTCCTGGCTCTCTGTAACAGAACCCCTGTGTGTTGTAACAGAGAGGAATAGGCTTCTTCCTGTCAGTCAGGAAATAATCAGATTCATGATGGTCATTACAGCATTCTAACAGGAAACCATTAGACACAGGTTGAGACAAACAGGTTGAGACACGTTTCTGTGTTTGAGGAGTCACAATGACATCACTAAAGGTTATATACTTATACATAACACACGTATAGACAACTAATTAGGTACTTAACTCATGAGTGAAGCAGTGTTCCCGAGCGGTAGAGGAAATCCGAGAGAAAAAAAATGAGCTATTCTCAGATCAATTTGTCAAAATATTAATCTGCACTTTCTACAAATATCATTAACCACATTGCACTCCTCACCATTTTACATCCATTACATCTCAGGTACCGGGGAACAAGCATACTTGGTAGAATTAATCAGCCATGGAATCAAAAGACAAAATCTAAGATTGTGTTTTAGTTACTCCATTATGTGAAGTGGATCAATATGAGCTATGTAAATGTGTGTGTATCATCCTTGAAATTGCCTACATGCTCTTTTTTAATTGTATAAATGTTACATTTTACAAAGATTATTCAACTTTTCAACCCGACAACCGTTTATGACCTCAATCCCTACGAAATAAAGGTCTGTACCGTGAGGACTGTGTACCAATGCGTCATCTTCTTGGTTTTCGATTTTCAGGTAGGGATTGTAACCAATGTTTGGGAGACTGTATTTTATTGTCAAATCTATATATATATAATGTGAAGGGATCAGTTTCTTTGTGACGCTGGGATTTATTTAAAAAACTCTCCAAGTATCCAAATATCATATCATGAAACCAGTAGAAGCTCTATTAATACTTAATGTTATAATAATGTTTGCTTATCTGTTATCTTACACAAATACTCCTTCAGGGCCATCTCTAGGTTCCCTAATACTGTTGCAACTATTATTGTGTGTAGAGGGGAAATTTATCTGTCCATATAGGCTTTAATATTTTTTAGTAGGCTTTGTAGCGGTTAAAAGACTATTGCTCCAAATCGGCTGTGCCATTAGTTTTGCCTAGAATAATAATTACCTTCAATATATTCTGCAATATATAAGCATTTCCACTTTTCCTTAGTAGGTTCGTATTAGGCGCTGCGGAGTGCCCTTTAACTTTGATAACAATCCTGAATAATAAACTGTTTTGAAGTCCGAGCAGTCTGATTTTCGTGCCACAATCCTTTTCATGCTGGCTGCATTGATGATATTTCCTGAAACATCTGTGATAAGCTTCTATAATAGCTACTTGCCAGCTTCCATGTCTGAAAATATTAGTCAATGAAGCTTGCTTTGCTCACTCTTGTGCCACTCACACATCTCTTATCTTCTGCACACTTCAAATTGTATGATTTAAAACTAGGTTTAAATAAGCATTTTCTATTGCTGGTGCTTTGCAAGAGTAAGAAGGAATGCAAGTAAAGGTCAGGCTGAGAAGAGATGGGATTTTGCTTCCAGCCTTTTAATGAGATGAATTAAATCCATATAAAAAGTATATTTGACTATTTGGTTTTTGCAGATCTTTTGGAAGATTTTTTTTAAAGTGGAAAATCAATTATAGTACTGTGCTGCATAAGAAACCATTTTTCAAATTCTATTAGTAATTGTCAGAAAAGTACTTCATCATTTTAAATGCATATTCTTCATACGAGTATACGGATTACATTTTACAGTTAAATATAGTAGTACCATAACTCCAAACATTATATACTGAGCAAAACATTGATGGTGGTACAGCATAACTCTGTCATCATCGTTTTAATTTGCATTTCATTGCTTTTTTACTCTCACACTCTTACACACACTGTCTCACTCTCTCTTTCAATGTCTTCAACATTCTCTGCTGACCGCTTCCACGTCTCTGTCTCATTTCCTACAGCTACACTTCTTATTTTGCCTATTCTGTCTTCTTTCTTTGTCTGCTTCTCCCTGGTACCAGGCCTTCCAGAGTGCATCTGTATGAGGGCTGAGCATCTGGGCACCATGTCGACAGCCTCTCATCAGTTACTCCAATCGTGACTTTGAATTGCTGTTATTTTACTTATGCCGGCATTTACTCTATATAGTAGATTACCAGCTGTGCCGGTAAAACACAGGATAGGTGGCATCCCTACCTTGAACTCCATAGAATCTCACCAATTCATGAGCTTCTTTTGTCTGAAACAAATAATTTTTACATAGACACTGCTGTGAAATTTATAAGCAGTAAAAATTGCTCTATTTACAGGCAAAGGCACTTTCCTTTTTTCTTAACAGGTTTTCTGTGTTTTGTTTCCAGTTAATTACATTGAATGTCTGGACAGCAGTTGACTTTAACTGCTGGTACTGAATGATGGCTGTAACAGATAGTAAAAGAGTGCGACTGTACAGCTCATCAGTCTCTGGCATTTCCTGCCTCAATGCTACCATGTGAGAGAACCTCAACCTACTTTGGTTTTTGTCAAATAGCAAAGCAAAGCATTTTGGGCCACACGTATCAAATCAATGGTAGAGATTTATGAAGCAAACTGATGGTTTCATTGCCAAGTACCTGTAGATACACAAAAACAGAATATGAGAAAGACAAGCTTACATAGTTTTATCCACATATCCTGAATACAAATTCCTAAATGAAATTAAAAAAAAACACTTGATGATACAGAATACTCTCCAGCACTATATAGGGGCTTGCGTTATTGTGTGTTCTGACTACACTACCGAGGGTCCCACACTATGGAATGTAATACATAATATGCACAGCTATGACAATAGGGGTACAATGCAAATTAACAATAATGTAAAAACCCATAATTAAATTATCTATAAAACAATCTATTAGATTTGGTATCTGTCATTCAAATAATCTAGAAGCAAAACAAGATACAACTGGGAATTTATGGTGTCCTGTGTTCTGCGCAAGTTATTTAATTAGCTTTTTTCTAAATTCAATGCTAACACATTTTACAAACATGGATAAAATGTTCTCATTCTGTTTGTTGAAATTTATTTACTTTACTTATCACTTAAAATCAGGTCTGTAAGGGGATTTGAAAAACATTGGTGTAGAATATTGCGTAATTGAGTGTTCTCGCTCACCTTGCTTAATTAGGCCTGTTATTAAATGCCTTTTACCATTAGCGGTTGCACGGCATCACGTTGCACAGGATCACGTTGCACAATTTTTATTTTTTCAAACAAAATTCTTGTTCCCCTCGTTAACACCTGGGAAACACTCACCATTTTATGGGTTACTTTTGACTGGATCTGCTTTTATTGACTGGAGGTTGATGGTTATAACATGTGTTTAGTTGTATGGATTCTTTGGGTGGGCTGCTATTCCTGTTGACCTATTACACATTAAAAACACAGAAGTAAGGAGGACTATGCTAAGAAAATAATAACGTCTGCTTAGCTTTTTAAGTCAAAATTTATTTTATATTAAATGATTACTTCACAGGGAAAGCCTAAAACATTGGTGAATTAGAATGCATATAAGTAAATTGAATTAAATATATTTTTTTTAACTTTGGGTAACAACCTGAAAGCTACCCTACTTCATTTTTATACACACACACCTATTTAAATGAGTTGTCGGATCACACTGACCTTCATAAAAAAGCGCGTATTGTCATATGTATATGTATTCATACGGAATGTCTGGGGTTAGGTGTGAAGAGCAGTCCTTAACACCAAGTGCTAAGAACAATTAATAGAAAACTAAAAGTGCAGCGGAACATGAGGGTGGTATATAAATCAATATATTATAATAATAAAATCCCATTGGTTGCTATAGGGAATGGATCACCTTTTCCACCAGTTGCTATTTACAATATACATTTAGTCACCCCATGCTTTATCTAGATAAGAGAAAAAATCTAGGATGTAAATCAGCTACTGTCCACCACTAATATCAAATGGAAGCAAATTGAGGTTTTTGTTTGTAGTTTCTGGGTACTCGATATGCTAGACAGGTTAAACCTAACCACATCATAGATTGGTGCCCTGGCCCTGTTTTATAGTTTCAAAATAGTTTTGACATCAAGTATGAAAGTTTATTTCCTTTAGGAGACACACCACTGAACATAAATTCATTTAACCCACCTGTAGTCAGTTGTGGATCATGTGTTGTCTTGTCTTCCGACAAGCTCATTGGCCCCATGTCATTTTTTATGTCAATCTTTTTATGAATATTGGAATGTGGATGCATTTGGGAAAAAAACCTAGAGACATCAAAAACACATATTTTATATTCTGAACACACATCACATGTTTTTAAGCCTGGATTTTGGAGTAATTTGTCCTTTCGTGTCCTATCTTCAAGTCTTCAAGGGAGTTTCACAAAGCAAAAAATGTGTACTATATAGAAACCATAGAACCATCTGGCCCATCGAGTTTGTCTGTGCACTTATGGGTTAGTGTGCATGTGTAGCGGATGAGTAAAAATGGCCAAGGAATGGTTGGATCTCTGTAGAGTAAAAGCAGATTACAGGGGGCATAGTTTTTCCTATATAACATATGAAGCACATATTTGCTTGTTTTTTTGTTACATAGTACCATATTGGCCCGAATATAGGCCGCACTTTTTTCCCCCACTTTAAGTCTTTAAAGTGGGGGTGCGGCCTATATTCAGGGTCTACCGCCTGACGCCCGGGACATGCAGTCCCGGGCGCCGGGCAGGCAGCGGGGTTAGGATACAGATCCCCCGCAGCGGTGCAGGGGACCTGTATCCTACTGTCTGATACGCTCAGACAGCCTCCCGTGCCAGCACTTCCCACGGGGGAGTGCCGGCACGGGAGGTTGTCTAAGCGCATCGTCCGAACGTCCGCATGATGCATTTTACACACACCCCCCCCCCCCCGACTTACCAGAGCAGACTCCCGGGTGTCTTGCAGGGCCGGCGGAAGACATCTACGCAATATGCGTATACAACTTCCGGTGCCGGCACTTCCGCTGAGTGCCGGCACCGGGAGTTGTATACACGATGTGCATAGATGTCCCCCTCCGGCCCGCAAGACACCAGGGAGTCTGCTCTGGTAAGTCGGGGGGGGGGACAGAGTTGCAGCATATCTCGGGGGGGGGACAGAGTGGCAGCATATCTCGGGGGGGGAGGAGGAGGACAGTGGCAGCATATCTCGTGGGGGGAGAGGACAGAGTGGCAGCATATCTCGGGGGGGAGGACAGAGTGGCAGCATATCTCGGGGGGGACAGAGTGGCAGCATATCTCGGGGGGGGAGAGGACAGAGTGGCAGCATGTTTTTTGGTGCTTTTTTAAAGAAAAAAACTTTTTCTTTAAAAAAGCACCAAACTTTTAGGGTGCGGCCTATATACGGGGGCGGCCTATATCCGAGCCAATACGGTATATTCACTAGCTGCTTCTTTTGAAAATTCCACTATTGCCAATTGTCACAGAAATTGCAATACGCAAAATAAGAGTATCAGTTCTGCAGTTTAACTCTTAAATGCTGTTCTGTCTCCCCATCCTCCCATTTCTGTCTATGTCCTGTGTCATCAACCAGTCTAGTCCCTCAACATAGTGAATAATTGTATTATTCAAAGTGGAAGGATGGGTGGGAGCCACAACAGTATATCTGCTAGTTGAAACCCATGGTTTAAATCTTCCTCTCTTAATATGCCTAAATATTTTATAGAAATCATTTGGAAAATCTGAAATTATATATTCTATAAAATGATATGACTTCTATATGTACTCGCTTTTTTAGCGTGATATTGCCTTTGAACTGATTCTGTGTGCATTAAACTTTTAGAAAGTTATTTTATCCAGAATTCCCGTTCTTACTTTCCTTTCTTACACATTATTTACCTGGTTAAAATGCCTATGAAGTTAGTTTTAGATCATTACTGCCATTAAGGTATTTTTCAGCATTCACAGATGATTGTCCGTGACTGCCAGCATACGGCTGCAGTAATTAATTTCCATTGCTGAGCCCCAAAGGTCACCGCTAGTGTCAGCAGATGGTTCTGTTGGCTTGGTATTTATATTCCAAGCTTAAGCTACACATGCTGTGAAATGATCTTAAAAAAAGCTGAACAAATGAAAAATAAGGCATATATTTAGTTAGTGAGACGTTTGTTCATGTCTTACTTACGCCTATAAACTAGTGTTGAAATTCCCATTATACAGCTCTTCAGATGCAATGTGATGAGGCCATAGTTCAATAAAACGGAAGCAAAGCTATTAATAAGCCAAAAATACAGTTTTGAACATAAATTCATTTCCTTATTATTTCAAGTCTCAAGAACATCTGATTCTGAGAACAGGAAGTTAAGGCTAGAATGCAAGTGCGATGAGAAATAACTATTGTTTAATCAATAATGTTGATTAAGGTCAATGAACAGTCTCCACCAGTAGTGCGGGGTTTTTGGATAAACTTTGGTTGGTTCATATTCTCAAGCAGATATTTGTGGTATGCGTTCATCCATAGAAATAGAAACCATAGACATACTACACAAGTCTACAAATTGAATCTAAACAGTACACACATATACATACTACCGTTCAAGAGTTTGGGGTTACTTAGAAATTACATTTTTTTTGGTTTTGAAATGAAATGGGTCAGAGATACGGCGTAGGCATTGTTAATGTTGTGGATGGCTATTGTAGCTGGAAACTGCTGCTTTTTAATGGAATATTTTCATGGACATACAGAGGTCTATTATCAGGAACCATCACTCCTGTGTTCCAATCGCACATTGTGTTAGCAAATCCAAGTTTATCATTTTAAAAGGCCAATTGATCATTAGAAAATGCTTTTGCAATTATTTAAGCACAGCAGGAAAACTATTGTGCTGATTAAAGAACAAATAAAACTATCCTGCTTTGGATTAGTTGAGTATCTGGAGCATCAGCACTTGTGTGTTTAATTACAGGCTCAGAAGAGACAGAAACAAAGTCTATGCTTGTTCTGAGAAAAGAAGGCTATTCCATGCGAGAAATTGACAAGAAACCGAAGATCGTGAAGAATACTATTCCCTTCACAGAATAGTGCAAACTGACTGTTACCAGACTAGAAAGAAGAGTGGGAGGCCCCCGGTGCACAACTGAGCAAGAGGACAAGAAAATGTACATTAGAGTGTCTAATTTGAGAAACAGACACCTCACAGGTCCTCAACTGGCAGTTCATTACATGGTATGTGCATAACAATGCTCTCAACATCAACGTGAAGAGGCAACTCTAGGACGTGGGCCTTCTAGGCAAAAAAGACCATACTTTACCTCAGACCGGCCAGCAAAAAGAAACGCTTAAGAAGGGTTAAACACCACAGACAGAGGGAGATTGGAAAAAAATGTTATGGACAGACAAATCTTGGTTTGATATATTTGGATCACAAAGTAGAGCTTAACACCACCTATCAAGCATGGTGGAGGCCATGTGATGGTCTGGGGGTGCTTTGGTAGGGGTAAAGTGGAAGATTTCTATAGGGTAAAAGGAATGTTGAAGAAGAAAGACTATCACTCTGTTTTTCCAACGCCATGCCATACCCTGTGGACAGCACTTGATTGGAGACAATTTGCTCAACAGGATAATGACTCAAAGCACAACTTCAAGCTATGCAAGAACTATTTAGTTGCCATCTGGTATTCTGTCAATAATGGAGTAGCCAGCACAGTCACCGGATCTCAATTCTACCGAGCTGTTGTGGGAAGAGTGCCCATCAAGCCAATTCAAGCTGCTTCAGGAAACATAGGGTGAAGTCTTTACAGATTATGCAACAAATGGACAACTAGAATACCATAGGCCGTAATTGCTGCAAATGGAGGATTGGAAGGACATATTTATTATTTAAGTAAAAAATGATTATTTCTAACTTTAACATCTTGACTGTATTTTCTATTTATTTTGCAACTCATTTGATGGATGTTTTCATGTAATGCACAGAATCAGGATCGGCTCTAGCCCTCATAAAATGCATTAAGTATTGAGTGGTCACTGCCAGCTTGAAACCCATAAGGAAATGAAACATAGTCCATATAAAAACAATATTTATTCACTTCCTTGGACCAAAGTAAATAGAGTACAAAACAAAACCAAGTAGGACTAGGCTAAACACTTGACTCGTTTCGCACCATACGTCCTTTTTCCTATACACATGCTGTGTTTATTATTTGACACCTTTAGTCTTCCCACCCACAGGTAATAAGCTTTCCATGTGGAAATTATAATTACAGAGGAAAATAAGTATATTTGAAAAGAGTATCTGTTAACGATCAGCCACTTTAAACACATAAATACACAAACTTATCGTAGATTGGCTTGTCTAGAGATAAAACATCTTGGTTGTACGATGGACTCATATTGTCAGAAGATTTTTTTCTTGGTGTTTTCAAGTTGACCAGGATAAAAAATATTATTTGCGATAGAGCAGACAAGTGGGATGCGCCTCCGTCTTTTAATAAAGGTTTGAAGAGCCCATTTTAAAATGGGTTTGGCACGGTCTCCAAAAATCTTAATTTACTGGTAGCTTCTGTCTCGCACACAATTGCATAAATATTCCTATTAATGTATCCTGCACAAGACAGAGTCTTGCAGTATTTTTTTTTTACTAAGGGATATTACTAGGCTCTTGCAAAATTCCTTACTTGTACAAAGCCAACTGATCACCATTACTAGCCACTAGGCAGTTATTCCTAGACAAAATGTCTAGTTATCCTTGATTGAATATAGAAACGCAAAATAAGATCCAGACCCACAATAACATCCTTTCATTTTCATGCATATTATGCTCCTGTAAGTGTTACTATAGATTATCTTGGACGGCCTTCTTCTTCACCATGCCATCACAGGAGTTGCCATATACATTCTTGGGAAACACAGTTTTCTAGATAATGCAGTTACAGAATCTGTGAGCCAGATGACAATTCACTGTCACACACCTCCCCATATTTGAAATGCTCAGGGACAATATATATATGTATATATAATCTTTATTTAGCAGGTTTTTACAATGTTATGAAATGTATGGTATCTACTTATAACTTATTTTAGCACCTAAAGACACTCTACTTATGTGTCATGAGGGCAGGATACTGTGGAAACTGTGTTCTGAAGCACCTGACAACACTGGCAAAGCTAAAATCTTGATAAATCTGGCACATTTTTGTCTTTAAAGGTGCACCTTAGCCTTATTGCCGTTGATTTTCCCTAGACTCCAGTGCTTTATATTGCAAGCAAACAGATGCAGGCATTGTTTAGTTATTGGAGTTTGTCTGTTTCATTTAACTCCTCCCCTAACTGTCTCTGCTGAAAGCAGGAAGCATACCATAGTATGCTTGTTAGATCTCCCATTCTAGTCAATGGGTGCTCAGTTCCCTTTGACATCAGAATTAGTAGCCTTAGCCAATTAGATGTATGCTATCTGATCACTGATTTTTTTCACACACATATATCTGCAGCTTCTTTAGTGGTGCTGCTGAGCTCAGTAGAAAAAGCCAGGTGAGGACTCTCGGTTTGGATGCAAATTGGTTTCCAAATGCATTGAAAAGTAAATTACAATTTTGGGCTATAATAGCTAGATCTCTGAAAGGTAAAATGTAAAATTCAGAACCCCTACCCTCACCCCCCAAAACACACACCCACTCAAATCAATTATTTAAATTTGTTTTTGATAGAAATGCCAACAGACAATCAGTAAAAATAAATAATTAAATGAGTGGTCGTAATAATTTGTTATTGCTTCACATAGGCTGTCTCCAAGGCAGGCTGCTGTTTTTTCACATTGCCACATAATTAGACAAACCATAATTTAGTAACAATATTTCTAGTCTGGAATGTGAAACGTGTTGAAAGCATGTGGGAAGATTTGATGATTAGCTTATTTTTTTAATTAATTAATTTATGATTAAAAGCCATGTTACCTAATTTAAGACTTCTTGAATGCTAAAAGTAATTTTTTTCACAAATTAAGAAAAAAACCACAAAAACAAAAAAACCGTGCAGGAGTTCTGCATCTTGAAGGTATGTGATGAGAATAGCAAAGATCTGCTAAGCAAGTTAACAAACAGTTATGCTAATTTTCTTTCATACAGCCATAGCCTGGCAGCTTTTTTAGCTGGTTCAGGGGAACGAAAACCAGAACAGAGAAGATCACTCGCAAACTGGTTCTTGAAATGACCTCATTCAGCACAAAACCGTCATAGATTGTGCATGTCTAATATTGGGCTCTCTAGGAAAAAATCTCTTCTTAATTTTCTTCTGAAAGGTAGAAAAAAACATTCACGTTCAACCCAGTGAGCAGTGCTTTCATTGTTTTATCCTTATTTCAGGGCATGTGCTCCCAAAAAAACATAAGTATGTCTATACACATACACGGGTTTTTCCAAAATTATTATTTTTACTTATATTTGTAAAAACTAGGAGGTATCAAGCAGTTTTGCTATTCACAGAACATCTCTTATCACATTCTCCTATTCCATCTAATTCTCTGTTAGACTAGGATGAAGAACAAACGCATGTGGCAGCGCCATTACATGTGCATTCGTCATTAAAATAAGGGTGTGTGTAAAACAATTTGCTGTAGATATAAAGAACTTTATTAATCTAATACATTGTTGGTTTACTAAAACGGGGAAGCATACCATTAAAAGCACATAAATACATAAATGCACATGAATACATGGACATAAAGCTCCATGTCCCAGACACAAGTAAATCTTACTATACATACCTGTTTAGCAGCTAAAAAATTAATAGCTAGACAATGGAAACAAGACAATCAATTTACTTTGACTCAGTTAAGAATTCAATTAAAATTTCAAATCACAATGGAGAAAGAAGTTTCTCGGATCCTAGATACATCCCTTAATCTATTTATTTATGCATTTATGTTTTGTTTTTGTTATTCTTGTCTTCTTAAAATTCCTCTTTTTATAAAAAAATAAAGATTATAGAAAAAAAAAAAAAAAAAAAAGCACATAAATACAGATTTTGGGGCACAAAGCAGGGAATCAGGGCACACCCATCAACCACTGTATGCCCATATTTTGCTTAGTCCACCACCATTGGAAAACACTTTTGCACAAATGGGTTCCCCTAGTGAGCTCATGTACAGTCAGATAATAGAGACTGTTTCCCAATTGAGCAACTCCATCAATTGCATTGTGAGGAAATACGGAAAAAGTAATAGATATTTTATAGAAATCTTTTAGAGCTCCATCTTATTTTCTTATAGAAGGGGCCCCAACCTGCCACACGCCTTCGTGAAAGCTGATGTAGGACATCATGAAGATAGTACATGCACATTCTTGGCCCAACAGTATTATCAAAGGTACCACGTTTTTTCTCACCTACTCACTGGCCACCAGCACAAAATTTGTAATTTCTACACATCTAACACTAACTTTGCCATCTATTTATTAAAATGTCCATGTGTGGCAAAACTGTGTAGGTGAAACCACTAGGCGAGTAAAAGTGTTCCATTAATGGGCACAGGGGCTTAGATTCCCCAGGTACCAGATGCTTTAAGGCGATGGGTCAATTAGTACCACCCCATAGACCATGTATACCTCTGAGAAGGGCAGGAGAGAGAGGGAGTATCTCCTGAAGCAAAAGAAGACTACGTGGATCAGCAGACTCACCTGATCTTATTCACATCTTTCTTAAACAATACCAGCAACTAGGTACGTTTTTTGGAATAAAATGATCCATAATAAATAGCATTTTGGCATTTTGTGGGTGAGTACTTTAGACGTAGTCTGATATACACGCGTTATCACTGCTTGCTTACTGTGGGATCACTGCATATTTGTGCCATGCATGTGCAATTTGTTACCAAGATGTAGTGGTAAGAATATTGTAAGTATTGCTCCTTTTTATTGTACATAACTTTAGTCATTAGGTTTTTGGGTTTTTTTTAGTTAGGATATACCCGCTTTAAAATCCTTATTTTCGGGTTACATTGTAAATGGTGAATTATTTGGCTTAGATATGAGTGAGCATTATGTTTACAAATCTATTTACCGAAATATGATCTGAGTGCCAGTGCTTTGAAGTTTGTAGAAGACTCCATAATTACATTGATGAAACCACACAGATTTAGCTAAATGTTATGCAGGACACACTCAGCCCTCATTGTACGAAACATCTGCCATGGTTGGTTGTGCATAAAGAAGTTGGGTGATATGTTTTAGCTTGTTGTTAAGTGACTAGACACCCCAGTCTATCAGAATGAGTTATTATAACCTTCATGTACAATAATAAGACAGATGTGCTGTTCTTTCAGACTTGTGATAGTGTTTATATAAAATTCCTCTCTGGATAAACATTTTATTCTCCAGACCTTTCTGTAGATTTCTTAAGAATCCATTGACTATGATTTTACATGTCATGAATCTGCCAGTTCTCATATCAATCCAGTAAATCCCAAAAGAGTATATTAGTATCTACAAATTCACTATTCATTCAATAGTGAAATTGTGGAAATTATAATCTATATTTGCTGAAAATCAAGATATTATGAGCATATTTGTACATCGTGCTGAGATTTAATAAACGTGCTGACACTTCTGATTAAATAAATTCACAAACTAAAAAAAAAATAAAATACATTTTTTAACATAGTGTCGCGCTCAGTGTACTTGAGTAGATGCTGTTGCAGAGTAGGACACTGCGTCCCCATAAGAGAAAGCCATCGGTCTCAGAAGAGTTCTTCACCCTCCAACCAGTTCCCCCTCGAGTTGGAAGGCGGTGGGACTTTCTGAAGATCCTCGGGGACAGACTCTATGCCTGTGAATCCAGGGGCGTCATTATTCCACTGTCCCATACCGTGCGGAGGATCCTCTGGTGGCAGCATCCAGTAACAAGTTGTCCTCGGACTGAAGAAGCAGAACCAGAGGCGCTGGCGGGTGAGCGACATTATGGCTAGTTTTTTGTTTTTTTTTTAAACCCAAACAAGGTCTCATTAATCAAAATCCTGTTTTTTCACCAATGATGTAAGTGTTGAGATAACTTGAACATTCCTTTTGAATTACCAAGAGGAACATTTCAAACTATGACATGTCTCCAGATGATACCCAAAAAGGAATTAGCAATTTTAAAGAAGTATATATTCTCATGACATACAACTAGAAAGGATGAAATATACTGTAGCATTTTACATATCACATATAATATCGAGCATTGACTGGGTAATCTTATTTTCATTAAAGTAACAGTTATCATGTGAGATTGTTTTATTAAATTATCTGTACATTCGGAAACTTTACTTTTTGAAGTTAGTTTTCAAATTATAGAATAGTTTGAGGATTTTTCTGCATGTTAAAAGCCCAATTTTCCCCCTTGATTATACACATTTATGCAGGGCCGGCCGAAGACTTAACGCCGCCTGGGGCGAAGTTTAAAACGCCGCCGCCCCCCCCCCGCCGACGCCGGGGGCGGGGGCGGCATTTTAAACTTCGCCGACGCCATTATCTACCCCCGCCCCCCCCCCCGGTACTTACCTTTAAACAGTCCTGCGGCGAGTCTCCCTGCTCTGCCACGGTGCCGGCTTGTAATGCTGAGCGCCGGAAATTGACGTCACTTCCGGCGCTCTGCATTACAAGCTGGCACCGGGACCGAACAGGGAGACTCGCCGCAGAGGAGAGAGAGAGAGGGGCGCCGAGCGGGTAAGCGAAAACCACTCGGTGCCCCTCTCTCTCTCTCTCCTCCGCTTCAAAAAAAAAAACAAAAAAAAAAAGCGCTTGGGGCGGCAAAGTGCCGCCCCTTCTAAAGTGCCGCCTGGGGCAATTGCCCCAGTCTGCCCCATTATAGGGCCGGCCCTGCTTTTATGAAAGTGTTTTACATACTATTTGTGAGATTCACCTTTGGGATGAGTTATTTGACTAAATTTCATAGACCAGCATAAAGGGCCAGGGGCCTCCAACCTCTGTATTAAAAACACAGAGGAACATCTATGTTCACATGTAACACCTATTCAGTTGAGCATATCTACAAAGAAGACCAAAAAGGAACATGTACAGGCTCAAAATGCATTGTTTTCAATGTGTTTAGGGACCACCCATTGCCCTTAAGGGCTTAAAATACATATAAAAGTAAAAAATAAAATTGGCATAGTTACACCTAAAAGAAATTGCACTGAAAATGACACAGAAAAATATTTTTTTTAGAAAAAAAATGATTAAAGGGTCATTTGAATTGAGGGCACCCAAACTGGGGATTTTTTTGAACATGGGCAAGAAATTTGAAATGCGCATGTTCCAGTTTTGGCCTAGTAGCTTCCACATAACCAATGTATGTGGGGCAATGGTGTTATTGGGGGGGCGTTGCTGAATACAAACGGGTGTTGCCACATTGGTGAATTAAAATCAATGATTAAGATTAAGGTTGTGTTACAAATGATCCGAGCATCCAAATTAACATTAAAATATCCAATTGAAAAATAAAAAAAGCTCAGGCTACAGCTAAAAGCGGTTATGGTGACAAATAAAAATAAATAACAAATTTAACAATTAACCTATTAACCTCATCTCAGTCAGCTGCTAAGTTTCGGCCAAGACATTTGTAATTTAATTTATTACTGGAGAAGTATGGCATCTGTATGGAAAGGATTATTGCTGTAAAGCAGGTAGATTGAAACTTAATTTTTGTATGGTTCAGGAGTTTTGAACAATAACTCCCCCCCCACCAAAACCTTTAAGTCAACAGTTATACTTGTGTCAAAATATTCTCCGCTATGGAAATTGAGTCCCGTCTATGTCTATTATTATTATTATTTATTGTGTTATATAGCGCCATCAAATTCCGTAGCGCTGTACAATGGGTGATAAAGGGACACTGATCTCTTATACAGCACCACAAAGAATGCATATGAGTTTGTAAATACTTTAACATGTATTCCTATAAAAATAAAAATAAAAACAAAAACTTAAGAGGAAACTGAAGCGCCAGAGATGGAGACTACTGCTGTCAACACTGTCCTTATGTCATGTCTAGCAGGCTCATGTTCTTCATGAAATCAGGCACCCTGTGAGATACTCCTATCTGCTTGGCTACCTCCGAGTATCTGTGACTGGCAACTTTCTGGCTCTGGCTACCCAGAGCTCACTCTTTTGCAAGATGTGGGGGGCATACTTTTATTAATGAGGAAGTGGGCCGTCCCGCAATGCTATCCCATGCCTCCCCAAATTTTCCATTCTCTCTTGAAGAAAATATCATCTCCTTAACCTTCCGCCAGATGTTCCGCATACTAACTAGATATGATGTTATATAGCGGTGGCTTACAGAGACAAACTAATTCAATAGATTCAAGATTTATTTTTCTCCCGCAGCATATATTGTGAAGTATACACACACAAAGCCCTTAATTGGTGACCGTATACAACGTAAGATGCGTTCAAATGCCATAACACGTACATGACAGAAGATTTAATGCTATAACCACAACCCATGGGAAGGTGGGTTATGATTCTAGCGTAGACGTAGTCCTCAAAAGCTTTTTCAAGGTTTGAAGAACATATTTCTATAAGTTTTCATAAATGTTTTAATACTTCTTTTTTTTTTTTTTTTAAAGGAGGAAACATTTTAATGGAACGATGATCCTTAGACTTATAAATGGAAACTTTCACAGTCTCCACATTAGATGGATGGGCTTCTCGTTTAATCTGTATACAGTTACATAGATTTGTTAAATGTTTAGGACTTTAAAATGTAACGGACAATTCGATTTGAAATAAACTTCGGCTGTCATGCAGATAACCCTGTAATTTTGTTTCTTCTTATGGAAATGAGAATTAAAAATACAAATATACAGCTACAGTCTATTCACGCACTGGATTGAGGATTCTATTAACATTCACAGCGTGAATGACAAGTGCAACATATCCTACAATGGGATAGATTCAGAAACCAAATTACCCAACCTCAACAGGTACAAAATAAAGATAAATTATATGTCCTACCATCTGGTGCTTTAAATGAGTATTTTCAGACATCTGAATAAACTTGCTGCAAATATATATTGCAAGCCTCTAGCCCCCCCCCCCCATTTTCTCTTCCTATTTTGCATACCTTTTGTTTACTTTTTTATTCCTTCCATAAATTCCCCAAAACTAATTTGAGAAAAGATGGTTCTGCATCAATGGATCAAATTAAATATTCTGGGACGTAAACCACGAAATTAAAAATAAGAAAAGAGATTTTAAAGCATTTAAATCAGACAAAACAGAGGCATCCTATATAAGGAAGCCAATAACGCATGCAAAGTGGGGATTAGATGGGCTGAACTAGAAAAGGAGAGCAGGATAGCCAAAGAGAGCAAAACCAACCCCCAAAAAAGTACATAAATTCTACAAATAAATTAAAAAAAAAAAAAGGAAAGTGTAGGTACACCAAAAACAGAGATGGGGGTGTTCATTAACAAGGACCAGGAAAAAGCAGAAACTATTTTTCCTTAGTATATATTATTGAACCTATGACAATGGATAGGCAAATTTCTACAGCAACTAAAGAAAGTTAATGTTAACAAAGTTCCGGGGCCTGCCGGTATTCACCCACAAGTACTCAAGGAGCTGAGTCTGGAAATAAGTGAACCTCTGTTTCTAATTCTTTTCTTTCAGGAATTGTACCAGAGGATTGGAGGAAGGAAGATGTGGTTCCTATATTCAAAAAGGGTTCCAACTCTAGTGCCCGGAAATTATAGACCTGTGAGCTTAACTTCTGTGGCCGGGAAAGTATTTGAAGGGTTATTAAGGGATAATATCCAGAAATATTGGGAAGAACAGTATTAGCAATAATCAGCATGGTTTTATGAAACATAGGTCCTGTCATTCTACAACGAAATAAGTAGAAGTGTCGATCAGGGTGTCGCAGTGGATGTAATCTACTTGGATTTTGCCAAGGCATTTGACACGGTTCCACACAATAGGTTAGAATTCAAACTGAAGGAAAATGGTCTAGATACAAATTCTTGTTCTTGGGTAGAACATTGGCTTAGAGGTAGAGAACAGAGAGTTGTTATAAATGGTAAATTTTCAAGCTGGTCAAAAGTGGTAAGTGGTGTTCCTCAGGGTTCTGTTCTGGCACCAATTTTATTCAACATATTTATAAATGACCTGGCAGTAGGTGTTGAAAGTTATGTGTTTGCAGATGACACTAAACTAGGTAAAGTAATCCAGTGTGAGCAGGATATTACTGTGCTGCAGAGGGATTTAGACTGGGGGACTGGGCACACAAATGGCAGATGAAATTTAATGTAGATAAATGCAAAGTTATGCACTTCGGGGTAAGGAATGCAACTTACACCCTAAACGGTAGTGAATTAGGGATAACAAATGATAAGCATTTGGGAATTGTTAGACAACAAACTAGGAAACAATGTGCAATGTCAGTCAGCAGTTGCCAAGGCCAGTGAGGTATTGTCATGTATAAAAATAGGCATCAATTTGCAGGATAAAAATATAATTTTGCCTCTTTATAAATCAATGGTAAGGCCGCACCTTGAACATGCTGTGCAATTTTGGGCACCTATTCTAAAGAAGGATATCATAGAACTAGAAAGGGTGCAGAGGCGGGCTACAAAATTAAAAGGAATGGAACACTAATTTAAATCTGTATAGTTTAGAAAAACGTCGCCTCAGAGGGGATATGATAACGTTATATAAATATATTCGGGGCCAATACAAACCATTGTGTGGAAATCTGTTCATAAACAGGACTATGCATAGGACACGTGGTCATGCGTTTAGACGGGAAGAAAGGAGATTTAGTCTAAGGCAGAGGAAAGAGTTTTTTTACAGTAAGGACAATAAGGATGTGGAATTTTCTGCCTGCAGAGGTAGTTTTATCAGAGTCTGTACAGACGTTTAAACTGCAACTGGATGGATTCAGGGATATAATATTTAAATTATGGGGAAACCGCTTATTGATCCAAGGAGAGATCTGACTGCCATTCTGGGGTCAAGAAGGAATTTTTTCCCTAGTGTGTGCAAAAATTTGAACAAACGCCACAACTGGGTTTTTGCCTTCTTTTGGATCAACAGCAAGAAATAAACAGATATGGGAAAGGCTGATCTTGATGGACGCATGTCTTTTTCCAGCCTAATTATGTATTCTAAGGCATTGATCCAACTTGCGGAACTTGGATAATAAAGTACCCATCTACATGCAGCATCTATGTTATTTAAACATTTATTGATTAGGCTGAAACAAATTATACAGAGCTGTCAAGTTTTTAAGGGGGTTATAACACATACATAAATATACATTAATACATACAGACAACAGGCGTTAAGAACCCTTTTGGGGAGTTTGCCATCTAGTTTTATGGAACTTTTACACAAAGTTTCTGGCAAGAGGAGGGAGCTGGAGCACTTCCAATCTAAAGGAATAATGTGGATAATTGAAAGTAGGGGTAAAAAAGGAGTAGTAGCTCTTTTGTAGCAGTAATTAGGGGTATGTGGTTTCAGAATTCAAGAGGATGTATAAGTAAATGGGTTAGTGGTGGGTTAGTGTTTTTATGGACTATATGCAAAATAAACTACACAATTTCCATATGAGGCCTCATAGTGATCTCGTAAATAGGAGCAACAATGTAAACAACCAAACAAAATGTAAACTGCGCATTTACAATTCTCTTATATAAAAGTAATCTATGCATTGGGACAAAAGTGCTGTCATGTGACCTTTAGTAAAACTGTCCCTTTGTGACTACAAGTGTTCAGACTAAAGTCCAATATTTATTAAATGTAAACAATCGCTTGCACATTTCCCTATTTATCGTTAATGCTTGAGTGAAAAAAGTAAACATTTTTCGTGAACAGCATGTAAAAACAGCCAAAAGTAATCTCAGCTTCTCATTACAAAACATTGTGATAAGAAATAAACGACACAAATAGCCATCATTAGGCCACATGATTTTATTCAGTAGTGTTTATGCTCCCGAATTACATTTTAGGTCTATTGATGTAAGACTACAAAATTTACCATTAGATTTTTCTGTGCTTATAAAATAACTTTTTTTGTTTACAGTCATACACTTCGTAACACAGTCTGCAACAAGTTACATGGAATCATAGGCACTTCAAAGGCTTATAAAGACTTTTACAACTTAAATGCATGTGGGAAAAAAAAATAAAAAAAGACAATTGTTCTTGAAACTCCTGTTCGTACCGTCAAAGTGTAAAGGAGTCAAATACAGTGGCCCACGGACTTCGGCAAAATTGTCAGAATACTGCTATAATCTTTGGATTTTGGCTCCAACCACCATAGAATATGGATTGGGAACCTGCTTCTCCTGTCTGCTTTTGGTGGACTGCCACCTGTATTATCCTCAGCATACCGAACGAGTTGCAACTCAACAAAAGCTGCAGGTCCACAGGTTGCCAATGCTGCTACAGGACATATGTAATACATACGTGACCACAAGGATCTGCAGGTCATTGCATGCAGTACACCTTTCGCTCTCTACAGTAACAATGGGTTTAAAGGTGCATCCACTCCAACAATGAACGGCATTACAAAGCGCATACACTCCCCGCCAAACTGTCCGTTTAGCTAAATTATAGAGAAAAAAAAAAAAAGAGCCCCAGTTCCTTGAACCTCTTCTATGCGACCTCTCTATGGACTATGTCGATAAAATGATTAAAAGCAAATGCCAATATTATAACACAGTTTTGCAGGGTAGTGTTTATCGCTGGGCGAGTGCTATTTTGCAGACCTCCCCCAGCAGTCTCCCAATTTACCCACCAGATGAGGAAACTAGTGAGACATGGCTTCCCTAACCTACAGAGAAAGGGGGCAGGAAAGTACACACTTAAGAAAAATATATATAGTTAAGAAACAAACACTTCATATCAGGATACATTAATATTTCAAGCAGACGCTCTGGTAATTTAAACGGAGGGGGGGCAAAAAAAAATTAAACCCACTATAGCTCATTACACTACACGTTAAAAAGCAAATAAAATGCTCTAGGTTTTTTTTACTTGGGTCAATTTGGCATGGTATAACAGACGATGGGGAGGTGGTGTATTTTTGTCGTTTGTGTATACTACTAACACTAGGAATCTCTACATACTGCTGCCCTCCAAATGGGCCAAGGTAGTTCGATAAGAGGAAAATACATAAATTAATCCATCTAGAATTATAAAGACCTAAACACAAAACACTGCAGATTAGAATTGTTCCTTCTGTGAATGTTTCAACTCATCCAAGAGGGAATGCACCTTTAAATGACAAAGTAATTTAATTTGCAACAACCGTTTGTAGGGATGTTCCAATTTTACAGATTAACCAGGAAAAAAAAAAATCTAATAGCATATGCTGAAAAGAGGAAAAAAAAAAAAAAAAAAACAGAATTCCATAAAAAAAAAAAAATATAGCAATGTTGATATTGTAACACAGATTTATACAAATTTTGGAAGTAAAAGTTTACATAGGAAGGAAAAGAAATACATTTACACTAATATATTGTATATCTGAATTATCCTAAGACGATTGCACCATGACAACTACAAAAGGCATTGTTTGGAAAGAGATAAATTAATGAAATTAAAAACTAAAATTTTTAAAGATTTGAGACATGCTAGAAATATTAAACAACCTTTCACAGACCCGAAGCTTTAAACAATCTGTTCCTTTATATTCTGTTTATTCAAAATGGTTTGAGACATTAGTGAATAGCAATGGTCTTATAAAATAATACTCTGCCACCGTTACTCACTCAACAATGTAAGTGTTAAGATCTGACTTTACATTGGGTTTTTTTTTTTTGCTTTTTTATTTATTTTTTTTAAAGGAATACATGAAACGTTTTTAAATACAATGGGATTTTCTTTAATCATAAAGTCGCCATGAAGGCTCTTCAATGAGAAAAAAAAATCTTCATTATTCTATGCAAAAGCTTTATTTAAAAGAAAAGAGTTCAGTGATCTCATAAAAAGAGACACTAAATGGGAGTTTTATGCATAAAACTCTTTAGTTGGTGCCTTTTGGTAGACGGCACTTGAAGGCTTTCGCTCGCCCAGGTCGTAGCTGCCTTCATCCTTCTTCCGCATGCGATAAACCAGTAGGAGAATTAAGAAGACGGCAAACAGGAAACCAATGCCTCCTCCAGCGATAACAGCTGAAAAACAGTTCATATAGTTTGTTTAGTTTTCACATCCAAGTAAATATTACAGAATAATGCACAGATTTGGGAAAATGGCCCAACTATCTAGAAATTTCAAAAGAGATTAGAGTTTGCTCCTCCTCGTACACCAGTAGTACTCAACTCAAAGCCTCGAGGGCCGCAAAGAGGCTGCATTATTATTATTAATTTTTTTTTTTTTTTGATAAGTTCAGCTTTAGCAGAGGCATCTTAATTTAAAACGTATTATACGACTTGCTTTCAGGCAAAAGGATTCAAAGAATGCGCAGCCTTCGAGCAGCACTGATGAAGACAGAATTAGACTCTTATGATGCCCACCGAATGTCTAGACCTAGCACAGGAGAGACTTTTTTTTATATCCATATCCTGCATCAAGGAGAAACCTTCTAGATCAGACAGTTCACAGGTTACGACACTTCACCTTGGGACAAATCCTAGAAATTTCAACTTTCACATTCAAAATCAGGGAGTTTTTCTTTTAAAGAAAGTAAAATGGATAGTGCAGATTCAAACGGCCCTTTTACAGCGAAGACAGTCACATCACAGATCCTTGTTTAAATGCATGTAATTTAACTTTCACATTCCTTATATCACTTGGAAGACCACCTCGAAGTGTCCTAGGAACGTTGACATTCCACAGTTTGGGCATTGCTAGTGTAAGGTGCTGTTCTATCTAAATGGCTTTATTTAACAGTTTACCATTGTCATGTAATACAAGATAAAATTACTACAAGGCAGCTATGGGCTGTGTACATAAAAAACATTAATTGCTCAGTTTTCTATTTGGAAGAGCATCTTGAAACCACTAAGTGCAAGCAAAGATTGGATGTTGTATATAATATACATTAAACCATCTTAAGACATTTCTTACACCTACACAGAGGTTTAGTAGCCAGATGTCCTGTTAATGCCCTTTAAGAATCAAGCTCTCACCTGCAAGTACTTCTGTTCGGTGGAAAAGGTTCTCCGTGTGCTTTTGCGTACGCACATCTATTTCGGTTTTAACCTGAATTTGTTCAGTGTCGCTTTTCCTTACCGGTTCTTCAGACTCCTGTAAAATCAGAATAAAGTTTGTTTCAGAAAGTCGCATCTGAATTATTATAGATGTTAAAAGACGCAAGTTTACAAACTCCTGCCCTTATACACATGTTCATGCTTGCTCTTACTCAAACATCTCACCATACACTTGTTTTTTAAAGAGACTCGCTTACTTGTCCTTACATGGACAGACTTACCCAACAAACATTTACTTCATACAACTTTCAAAACACACTCTCTCCCCTCTCTATGCTTTCCTTCCCCCCTTGTCTTTCTTGCTTTAATTCCTGATGGTCCTGTGGTAGGAGTCACATTTTAGGTCAGTTAGGCGATCAATGATCTACCCAACAGGCCCTGCTCCTCCAGTGGTGGGCAGTTCAGTCTGCCTCTGGCAGGGCGACGAACACCCCAAATCGTGATGACTGAAATACCCCCCTGGCGGGCTGGCAAAGTGACTCCTCTCCTGTGGTGTGGTTATGATAAGGAGGCAGGAGTGGGCATGACCAAAAATGCCAACCTCAGCAGAGATTTTAGATGCTTTTGAAAAGTAACGCTTAACCTCAAGTTCCAAGGTGCAAGAATAGCTTTAAGGCGAGAACACGTTTGTTATGATCTGATACATTTCAGTTGGTCAATGAACAATGGAAAAGATACACATCGTAAAAGAGTGACACAAGTTCTGGCTTCAGATATTGATGTTATTGAATTTATAGGTTTGTAGGCTCTCTGGCCTGTACTTACCTCAGTTTCAGGTGGTATATTTGTTTTTATTGTCAGAGTAGTAGTCTCCAAGCTAGGAGCATCACTATCTGTTGTAACGTCTGGAAGCATCTCTGGTGTTGTAAACACGACAACTTCATCCGCATCATCTATGTGAGAAGAACCTGTTAAATAAAAAACAATATTCTTTGTCTAGTCAAACTTGCATCATATTTCTAACTAAATTAGTAAGTTCTCTGTATATCAGATCATAGCGCTTACTAGGCCAGTGTGTGTGTGTGTGTGTGTGTGTGTGTGTGTGTGTGTGTGCGTGTGTGTGTTAGTTCTGGGATTTGCGCCATTAATGCAGAATGCAGGTACAGCATATGTTGTGGGTTGGCTTTGGCTCAACTGAAAGTCTTTCCAGAAACAAAAAATCCACAAAAGTGATCTAGCCAATTAGTTTCTTCTAAAGTTAAAAAGGGGCTTGCTATTAATTGCATAAATGTCTTTACATTGGAATATTCGCCTATGCAAACGTTTGTCCTCCCGAGCCCACCGAGATAAGGCATCACTGGGTTCACAATCAAAACCCAGCTGCATGTAGAGTAAGCATTCCTAAATCCAAAAAGGTGGCACACATGCCCTCCTCTAACACACAATCAAGGTGGGGCAGCTTTAGAGTTAAAAGGAAGCCTAATTTACAAATTAAGACTTTCAGTGCAAGAGAAAAAAAACAAACAAAAAAAGCCAAAAAACTTAAATGAACTTTACCAGAGCCCGACCCAGAAGAATAATCATCATCATCAATTGGATAGGATCCGGATGCTCCTTCATCTGATGTATTATCGATATACAGGTCTTTGTCAGAGGTTGTTGTTTTCACCCACTGTAAGTATTAACAAACACCGTAAGTCACGATGAACGAAGGCAATACATACACAAATATATAATTATGCAAATACTGTGTGCATAGACGCACACCACTCCCAACAATTCACACAGCCAACAATTCACACAGCCAACAATAGATGCTTGTGTTAAAGTGTGGTTAGAGAAACATATGCGCTGCGTAAACTGTTGGCACGATATAAATAAAGAATAATAATAATAATAATAATATGCTGGTTGAAATCTAGTTATGCAACTGAGCAAATCATTTAGACCAAAAGTGTATTTCACTTTCACAATTGAAACAAAATCGGCTAGAAAAAGGGGAACATCAGGGGATGAAAAGAATGATATTAGGGTACCAGAGAAAGACAAAATATTTACATTTGATGATTCAGTACTGGTACGGAAAGAGAAGAGGATCCTGCTCTTGCAAGCAAGACTTACAAAGTGCTGTATGATACATTAAAGCATAAATGTGGTATTCTGATGGACCAGAGGAGAAGCCAAAACATATCTGCAGATTGTCCTCCTGTCTTTTCACAGCTCTGCTTCCTCTACAAAGTCATACAAGCGCCATGTATCTCAATATAAACTTCTTGCAGCCGTTTTATTAAGTGTAGAAATAACAAGCCTCGTCGAGCACACATGGCTTTCAAACGTAAGGAAAACAAGGCTTGTTGTTACAATTGGTTTACAAGCTGTTATATTAAATACAGCCAGTTCCTGATCTCTGAAATGCCCTAAATGCCATTAAATAAACTTCTGAACCTGTGACACCAGCATTCAAACAATAAACCAGATGTTAAACGCTACAGGAAACAGTCTTTTCCAGCTCTAATTCCCAAGCATCTAACTCTGTACAGATTCTTGGAGTAGGATTTAATTTGTATGTACAAATCATGAGATTGGGGGGGAGGGGGTTATAACTTAAAAAAAAAAAAAAAAAAAAAACACTAAAAGAATTTATTGTATAAAAAGGTATTTAAGCACTAGAGCCATGCTCTTTAAAAGTAAATCTATCCCTGGGGAAAAATAGCAACCCCAAGGTCTGCGCAGAATTTCACAAGTGGTTTTATTCCCTTCAAAAAGGAAGACCCGGCGGCACAATATGGACACAGCTGGCTCCTCTACTGTCTGATATTCTTTGCACTGAAGAACAGCGAGGACGCACGCAAGAGAACATGCGTTTCAGCAAAGTAACTAGGCTCCATACACTTAAACTTTCGTGATAACTATTGTGCAAACCTTACTTTTAATATACAGAAAAAAAACATTGGCAACATAGACAAAGGGCAGAAGGGGGTATGTGCATATGTTTAGAAGACAGAAACATAAGACACTAAACATGCATAGCAGAGGGAAAAAAAATGAAATAAATATATACCGTATATCAATCAAGAAACCTTAATCTAAAATAGACGAACTGATCTACCCACTTGTTTTAGGTCCCGTTACTATCACATTCTAAAAACGGCGGATATAGGAAGATATGGCTTTACTTTGTCAGCTGATCGGCACAAGGGTAATTAAGGATGTTTGGATTCGAGTCAGAAGAGACCTGCCAAATCCGGTCATGGAAAGAATGTTATAAAGCCTTTACTGGTCTTGGACATGGAAACAGGGCACATCCTGAAGCCATCCCACCAACACTATCAAGGTTACATTGTTTAGTAACAGTATCACAATAGAAGTGTGTTTTACACATTATGTATATATGCTGTATATGAAAAGACCTGACTGCAAAGCTAAGGATTATCTAGATTGGATGACAGCGCTGAACAACATCAGGTATATCTCACCTGGTCTGATCAACACATAATATTGACAGCACTGTCTGAATCAACTGTTATTTGTAGCCAGAGGTCTCAACAGAAGCCACTGATTTATGTCTAAAAGCCTTGCAAAGTCATTTTCATTAACACCCAACCCGTTCAATTATAAAAGGGACAAACATTTCCACGTAAAAGATTTGTCAAACACATTTGTAATCGATCTGGGACGAGTTCAGATCATCCAGAGAAGCACATCAATTTGCTTTGCGGTCAAACATCCTTGAGAGCTAGAACTTCTTAAATGCTTCAGATCATTCGCCTAATTTTAACCTCTTCAGGACCAGGCTGTTTTATTTATTTTTTTGTACCCTTTGTGAACTAGGCGGTTTTAACATTAATATTGTGCTTGTGTTTAGCCGTCTCATTTAGTGTACCCACACAAGTAATATGTATAATCACCTCATTTCCTATTAAAAAAAATACAAATATGGTAAAACCCCAAAACCAAACTCACATTTAAAACTTTTTACTCAAATACCCAATGTTTTTATTTTGTTTGCAAGTTATAGGACAAGTACAAGTAATGTTTTGCCATTTCAAAACCAGATAACCTTGTCCCCATGTCCTATTTTAGACATCTTTGAAGCCGGCCAACTCAATTTATCCTATCAAACCATATGTTTTGGTAAACTAGACACCCCAAGGTATTTCAAGTGCTTTCCATGCGCTAATTCTACCTCCTGCCTTTGTCAAAGTTTGTGGTAATCATTGTGTTTTTTTAAAACACATACCACATACCAGAAGCTATAAGTCCATACCTGAAGTATAATATGTCACTGTCAATATATTTTAACACTTACTCATAAAAACACTTTATTTTTAGATTTGTGGGCTTTTTCCATTTTGTTAGAACTCTGCGGTTCCCTTGATGGTGACATCACTGCATAATCGTGCTTCTTCATGATAGTCCTGCTTTAAGTGCTATACCCCCTTATGCATCTGCTTCTTTGGTGATGTGTTCAACACAAGATGACCTGATTTTCCTGTACTGACTCCACATCACTATGCAACAGTTCACGACAACCAATTTCCAACATATTTCCAGACTTCGGATACCATTAACATGTGGAATCTGGTGAAAGGGTGTTAACAGAGGTGATGAACAAAAGAATTCAGCTATACACACGACTGCCAGTCTTTCGGAATACGGTAAAGAATAACCAGAGACGGCAGGCTTGCAAGCCGTGTACACGTCTGTGCTTTTCAAAAGGCATCAACTTGAACACACTTTGGATTTCTTCCTCCCTATACTATAAGCAACAAAGTGATTATGACTTCCGAGTAGAGCCTCTTACTCATGCTTGACAGAAAATCCTCACCCACCAGCCCTTCCTTTGCCTCGGATTACTACAATCCTCCAATGGTCAAATTTTAGGATAGCCCCATGGAAACCCATTTGAAACCGCTGATCCCCAAACAGAAGAATTAGGTTTTTAATAAAGATTGTTCCTTTTGTAAACTATATAAAAGCAGTTGTAATCAATTGCGCTGCGGTCTCCTCAAGAGTCTTCATGGATTAAATTTCCACTCTGTAGCCAATCAAATTAGAACCTCCATGGAAATAAAAATCAATTTGCTGGATTTTTGACCTACACAAATATCACAATATATATTTTATTTATTAAAAAAAACAAAACTATTTGACTTTGTTAAAAGGGGACACAAAATTATATATAATAGAAGGAATCTTAAGAATTGCTGATTGAGAATTTGGTTTAGTTGATGCACACATGCCATTCAATAAGAAAAATATCCCATCCCTGCAGAAAAGGCTTTGTTTTTATTGCCATTAGTAGGACTTTGGTCCCTTTGTTGCTGACCAATTTCTCAATTTATTCAGACGCACATGATGCAGCATGCAGGCAATTAAACATTTTAATGCCACAACTCCCAGTCATGCCATAGATATTACCCTGTAATTGTTCATTCCTTTTTACAGTCAATATGCAGATCATGTGACTAAGTATTTGGGACATGACTAAAAGTCAAATGTTAGACTGTAAAGAAAAACAAAAGTCATCCACAGGATAATTTAGAAAAAAGAAGATTCTATTCCACATGTTCTCAGTTACTGCCCATAGACAAGGTTTCTTTACTGTTAGGGCAGTTAAATTGTGGATTAGACTGCCATCTGAATTAAGTTTGGTCAAAACACATTCATTTAATAAAAAATATAAAAAAAAGTTTTTGCAAATATAAAATGCATACAGGGTTATCACAAGTACGGACTGCCTTGGAGTCCAAAAGGAATGTTTTCCCTTTGCGATAACATTATTATTGTCCATGGTTTTTTACCTTATTCTGGATCAACTAATATGGGTTTGTAGAAAAGTTGAACTTAGTTAATTGGGTTGAAAAAATGACCCATTGTCCAACATAACTATGTAGATGCATGAAAGTTATAATCGTGTTGACTGAAGCCCATGTGTACCAATTTCAAAAAGCCTCTCTGGCCAGCCTTTTGAAAAGCGCCGGATAACATGATTTTAGATAAAGAAAAAAAAACTGACAAGTCATTTGCTTTAATTTGTTCTAAAGAAATCACACACTTGTGTTTAGCCATTAAATCCACACAATTTATACTGCCTTCATAAAATGGCTAATCCTTTTAACAATAGCGTATTGAAGTAAACAGATCAATCCTAACAGGGTAAGGTGAGAAGACATTTATAAGAGCATGACCGTAAGCATTCTAGAGCAGGGTAGAACACCGACTCTGCCAATGATAAAGGCTTTCATCCTTTTCAGAGAATTTACAAAAAACAACATAAATCCAAGTAAGAGCAAAATTATTTAAGTTAATCAGTGCCTGAATGTTGGCAGCCAATATATACTTAAACCACTGCCTGACATCCAAAAAGAATTACCCGATCGCTGCTATCATGCAGGGATCAGACAATGTGTTGAGACAGGTCTCTCTCCCCTCACCTTTGCAATGTATGGCAGCTGTCCACTGAAGAACTCAAGTTGAAGATAGTTTTGATTTAACACTGTTGTATGTAGAATATGGGCAAACCATTTGTTTTTCTTAAGACCAAAAGCAGTTGAGACCACCTATAATAACAGTTTGTTTTCTATTCACGCACAATATGGCTGTGTGTGTGGTCCCCCCAGCCATACACGGGAACATAGTAAACTAACCTCATATTTTTATGCTTTTTGCGTATTTCTATTATAACATTTCCCACCCACTGTGATACATAACCTTGGCTTTCCGTCTTATTCTTCAAGAGAAATTTTCATTTATAAAAAAAAAAAAAAAAAAAAAAAAAATTGTGATTCAAGACCATTTCATCTTATTGAAAGTTTAGGCATTTTATCAGATGTGAAAAATTAAATGTTTTACGATACTTAAAAACATAAACATACAATTCCCAACATGACTTGTTGGCGCAGAGATCCCTCATACCATCAGCTATCAGTGTAAGCAATCATGGAAGTCACTCTCATAGGCTTTGTGCTATTAAAAAAATATAAAAACCTACACTATCTGGATAGAGATTTCCTCAAAAAGGTACCCCCAGCCATCAGTATACCCCCCCAAAAAAAAACACAACTATAAAAGAAAAAAAGTTCACTAGCTTACAAGTAGTTTTGCCAAACATCTCCTGCTTTTCGACGCATACATGCTATAATACCCTCAAAAATAAGTTACTATGTGTGAGATTTAAAAGTTGAAAAAGGGAGATGTTAGCATACATTTTATACCAAACCAAACTTTAATAACCAATCATAACAATGACCTCTGTCAAAAGGTTTAGTGCACCGACAGATTTAAAAAACACACAGGACTAGGAAAACTACATGGATTTGCACAAGAAACCATTGAATTATTATCTATAAATAAAAAAGGTAAAGAGCCTATTAACTTTTGATGGACATACGAAGGATGGACCCCAGGTGAATGCCAAATTTAAAGGCTCTGTTCCACTTAGAAAATTATTAATTGCTTTCTAGCATGTTATATGAATAATCCTTAGCAGATCTGTCAGGTTATTTTTTCCTGGAATTTTTAATGGTGTTAAGTTCTAGTTTATAGTCACTATGGGCCATTTTTTTGTTTTGTGTCCAATTTCCAAATGTATGGCCTCTTTATGTTTCCATCAACTACACCACAAGAGCCTAATAACTACTCTTGAACTTGATAAAGAAAGGTTGATAGTCTGGAAAGCACATGATTAAAGCTAAAATGTCACCGCAATCTGCAATACTCATTTTTTTTTTAATCCATACCGCCGAGGTAACACTGGTATCTCCAACGTATGACACAACGTCAACAGCAGATCGTCATATTGTGAAAAAGCCATCCAAACAATCGACTCTGCAAACATGCAAATTGCTTTGTGTCTAATGGCTTCTCAACTTTCCCTTGCATTGTCTTGGCAGATGATTATTATCAATGGCTGCTATTATATAGTCATCAGCGCACATTTAGACATCCAGATTAGAGACAAAACCTCAGACACAGACTTCCGCTTTACTAAATACAGCTATCATAACAAATCTGTCCTTAGTAATTGATGGTTGCCCACAGATTAATCCTTGGCACAGAGGAATGATTATAAGGGGACTATAGAAGAGCAAGTGACTCATAATGCAAACTGATTGTGTGACCTTCTGCGATGTCAAAAAAATATTATTGGGTATAGAATGGGAAATCTATATTAACAGAACATGGTCCCTTCTTCAGCTTGTTCTTCTTGTATACGCAGAAAACACACTTTGTATATATACAGTAGCAATTTATACCCACACATTTACCCTACACATTTAAACATTATATGTATACATCTACGCGTATGTGGATCGTCAGGACGATCGGGAGGTTTGTAAATGTAAATGTAGCAAAGCACTTTTCATTTTTTTTCCCCATTATATCAATCTCTGGGGCATAAAAACCAAAACAAACCCCAAAAAACTTAAAATGGTTTCCCCCGGCACAGTTTGAAATGTTGGCACTGGCTGCCAATATTCATGACTATAGCAAGAATGGGCTATAAAGCATGTAGAGAACATGTCTGTACCTAGAACTTTACAAAAATATTTGCCATTTCGTATTACAAAGATTCTATTGCCGACAAATGTTTTTAAATGTTCAAACCTGATAGAAGGTAAAAACATCCACAATTATGTCATGTGCCGTCAACCAAGGGTTTCAAGCTTGAAGATAAAACACCAACTGGAATTATCGGGTATTCATACAGAGTATATTATGAAGGAGGCAGCTGCAGACTACGCGACCTTGAGACTCTACAACATGTCCGTCATCTAGAAATCAGATTTTTATTTTTTATTTATTTTTATTTGTCTGCACCGATAGGTTATTGTTTCAGTGTAACAATCAGCTTCTTTTGTTTTTTTTATTTCCCCAACATGAGTTAGTGCACCTGTTTCCAACTTCATCATTAATTGCTCTTAAATTTTATTGTTCTTAAAATTAAAAAGTAGATATTTTAGGGGGGGTTTTTTTGCAACATGAATACCCAGTCTGCTGCCAAATTTACAAGCTGCATTACAGACAATGGGATTCAAAACAACTCCCTATGTATTTAGCTCAGCAATGTAACGCCGGAATTACTTCCTGAAAGGAAGGATTGGTAAGATAAAGTCTAATATATTACACGCAGGTGGGGGTCCTGTTAGTGTGCAGATGTGTTAATAGTCTGCACAAATCCCCCGGTGATAAAATACAATGCTACGTGACAACTTAAAGCACAGAAGACTGCCAAGCACTGCCAAGGGCGATATCAGGATGAAATTAAGGAAACCATATTAATTGAATTTGGGAGAGGATCTTCAATTTGGGAATAGGTCAAATTTACTTTTGCATCCTCGATGTAAGCGAACATAACTATCCTAAGGAATGTAGAAGAGATTAGGAAATTATTAGAAGCACAAAGCTAATAATGGAATACAAATATTATACACAATTTAACTTCCAATTATTATTTATGTGAAAATTTGAGCAGCACATAAGTCATGTCTATTCCTTAGGTTTTAAAACTAGGCAAGATGAACAGAGAACAGATTTGTTTTCAGTACAAACAAACCATATGCACATTGAAAATAGCTTTATACGTTTTAAAAGCTATAAAATGGGAAGTAATGAAGGGGACATAAAATATTCCTGGTTTGTAAAATTCCTACCCTAATAGGTCTGGTTGCAGTTTTCATTTTAATATCCAAAATATATAAAATAGGCTAGTTTACATTATATTAGGAACAGATCGTTTTTTATAATCTTGGTATGCTCCAACATTGCACTTTTTATAATACGTTTGATGGAGGTAGGTATTTAGACTTTATTTGGGCTCCCTAAACTGTTCAGCAGACACACGTACAATAAGTTACAAAAAGCGCATTACTGAGCCTGGCCACCAGGGGGGATGCACCGGACCAGCCCATGATCAGTCGCTTACTTGCGCTCCATGTAGCTTGACCATTGTATATCTGACAGCCACTTACTTACTTAATTACTTGTAATTTATCAGATCTGATTGATATTCCTCTATGCAACATCCTGCGCCAAGCAGAAACCCAACTTGCCACAATTGCTTCCCACTGCTTGTTCCCAACAGTGATTTAAGTTATTTAGACTATACAGTAAGAAACCAATATGATTGTTAAGCCTATTATGTATTGACTGTACATGGTAATTAAATGGAATCAGGTCTCAGAGAGGATACATGTTAATACAATGAGGGAATCTAAGAATGTAAAATGGCATGAAGTTATCCTGAACAGAATAAGACAAGGCCAGGTAAGTTTTGCGGTTTTATAAGTGGGAGAAAAATAAGGCGACTAAACAGGATATATTAGTACACCAACACTGCTACTGATGGCATTGCTGCTGGGCGATTGCTCCACTCAAACATACAAATCCCTGCTATGCTTCCATGTAAAATATAATGTATCGAAATAAAGTGTGGACCACACTAGCTAGAGCAACAGAGGATCCCTAGGTTAAGATCTAATCATAAAATAAAAAAATAAAAGACACTGCACTATGCTCCATGATTTAATGAAGTTCTGACTTCTGGATTAGCACTGCTGCCAATGACCCTCAGTACTTAGTGGATTAATCCAATATCCTTTAAACCAAGATGAAGCACCAATGGCTTGCTTTTCTGCAAGTAAAACTTAGTTTTAAGGACTTTCCAGAAACAAATATACTTTTGGAAAATCAAGTAGTAACCAGACAGGAGTGGTACAATATTATGACCTTTGGGAGGTTTGTTTTTTTTTGTCTTTGGGAACATTAGAAGGAGCGAACGCATGTACCCTTCAATACTCCAGTTCATTCCTGATCAGGTCTTTATTCTAAAAATTGCCTTTCAGATTCTCGAAATGCCTACAATTCTTTAGTCGTCAGTACCTAGAAACGCCACTGCTTTCCCTAGTTGAAGAAACACTATATGTTAACAAAAGCAAGATGCTTCAAAACACACAAGGAATTTTCATTTGGCTGGTGTAGGCTTAAGTCGACTAGTGCTTGGAATCATGCGGACAAAGACCTAGGCTGCAGCAGTAAACACATTGGAACAGGAGGCAAATATTGTCTCCTGTGTCATATTAAAAAAGTATATCTGTGCTCAACTTAAATTACATAGATTGTAAGCAGAGACCTCTTTACCTTTTGTTTCTGAAAGTCTAAATTGCTATGTGATGCACTACATGCTATATTCTGTATGGCCATTTTACAGCACTGAGGACTATAATCGCATTTATAAAGTCATGACATGACCATTCCTATAATAGGTATTTGTACCGAGTGCCCATACTGTGCACCAGTGACTATTTGTTGGTCTGGTAGAATAAAACCGTGGGCAAAAGTCAAAGTTCCGATCTGCTATATTACCGGGTCCTTTTTCCAGGTTCACCCCCGGTTGCGATGAGTACCAGCGATAGAACACAATAGAGTTTGTATACCTCCGAGGCATACGGTTAGATTGACCGGGGACTTTGTGACTATTGCTTGATGTTTATTATTAGAGAGTAGAGCATTTAGAGAATTCTTTTGACCCAGAAAGCGTTGGAACAGCACAGTTTCTAGTTATGGACATCAGAGGGAGTAAGGGGCCAATAACTAAAATACAACTGCAAATGCTTTTAAATATATTCTTAATAAGCCCACTGTAAGATATAGAGCAGAGTTAGCAGAACATTTTAGAATTACAAGAGGAACAGGATGGAAATTGGCTCCAACCTAACTAGTGCATTTCTTACAATCAAATGTATACCATATGGCATCGTTAAAACTGCTGCTTATACTAAAAATGTTATTAAAAGTATGTATGCCATAAAAATACAGGCACTGAGCTTACAAACTAAAAATATGGTAAAAATCCAGTTTTAAATACTTTTGTTGGGGGGGGGTTGAGACTCGAAAATTTTAATGTACAAGCAGTTTAAATACTTGGATTTCTTCCAGTAGAGGACAAGTTGCACAGGTCTTATACACTGTGCTTGAGAAATTAGAGACCGAAGAGGTTAAGACGGAGGAGCAATAAGCCTGTGTAACCCCTCTAGCACACAAGTATTTAATGATGGTCCCGTATACAGCACGGTATTTACATTAGCTCTTTAAAACCATAGATAGGCTTTTACTGGTCTAAAGATTGTTAGCCCTGAGGCTTTAACTGCACGAACAGTGGATGTTTTGTTAAACAAGACAATAGATTTTGCCAGATGCCAGGGACTGGTAGAATTTCAAGGGCGGCTAAAAAGAAAATCTGTTTATTCCCAGACAGGGTAAGGAGAGCCTTTAAGCCAAGACATGTTACTGGATGAGAACAGACATCTCTGTGTTCAGCAAGAACTCTGACAGAGATAATGTATGATGTGAAGTGGAAGTGCATCAACATCTGGAGAGCTGAAAGAAGTTCTTCGGGTCTACTGTAAAGATGCACAGTACAATATAGGATCTCAGCTAAATGGGAGTCTAGCTTTAGACTTGTTTACCATTCACAGATATGACCATGTTCATTTGTAGTATATGTGCACTGAGCAGTCAGCAATGCATATTTTACAACACAAACTTTTTAGGCAAGTACAGTGTTCAGCATCACAGTATGCACTATACGATTGTAGAGATGGCTGGACATTAGCTCCCAAATCATCTTGCCCAAAACCAAGGTCTCCTGCGGTTTCTCACCTATGGCTCCTCTGATCCACAAAAACAATTCTTGGGTGAATAGAGAAAGTTCCAGATCTCACATTGATGGTTTTGTGTAAGAATGATAGCATCCAAGACCTGGGAATGCTACGAGTTTTGCCCTTAGACTCCAGGTGAAGCGCTGGCCCCGCCATTTCCCCCTTAAACAGGGGTGTCTGACGACATCAGCTAGACTGCCCACAGATGTCAGCTGGTAGTGCCAGCCACATCCTGCAAAAGGTAGACCCGGATAGCCGGAGCCCAAAAGCTCCCAGGTATGCACATAACATGTTAGGCCCAGTGCAGTTTGAAATTATTTGTATAATGAGAGGTGCGGTAATAACACTGGGGGAGGGGAAAGACTGGGCAGAAGGTAATGGACAGGGTATATGCCACAGATGGGCAGGAAACACGAGGGAGGAGATTGCATCTGAAAATGTTCTTTAAGAGATTAAATCGAGTTCGTCAAACAGGTAAAACACTTTCCTACTTGTGCAAAACAAAAATAACGGGGCCTCTCAGGTGCAGCCGCTCCGGTTCCCCTCCAGCACAAATTATCTTTTAATTTTTTATAGCGCCAGGAATTTACGCAGCACTTAATACAATACCTATATTCAAGGCGTATGACAAGACGAGAATTGACAGACTAAGACAAACCGATACATGAGGTGGAGAGAGCACGGCTCACAAGCTTGTAATCTTGAGGAATGAAGAAATTGACAACCGCGTGGGCAGAAGGCTGCGGCGCACTCCGGAAAATGTTCTTGTGTTGTTCCGTTGTATATTGATAGTATATGTGCGCCTTATATTGAGTACGGTTACTATATCCATATTAAGGGGAGAGAGTCGGGGCTTTATGTTTAGAAATATAATTTGGTTTGCTATTATTTGGCTATTGAAACTAGACATTATGCAATAAAATGCACATCCGTAGAGTTTCTATGTCATACAGGAGTGAAATCTGCTTTGCGTACAACAGATGGTCACACCAGCTGTGTGTGGTGGTTTTGGAGGAAAGGAGATATATACACAGAACATTACACAGAGAGCGATAACAACCAGAGCAGAGCGGGATTAATACACACACACGTACGTTATAGGAGGGGGAGCGAGACTGGTTATACAAAACTAATGAGAACTAGATTATTCTGCAACAAAACCCAAAGCAGTTTATATAAATTGGTTCCACCATAAAAAGGTTTTTTATTTTTTTTTAATTTTGTTATCCAGTTGAATTCATTTTTAATAAATTATGCAAAGTAAATAAAAATAAATGCTGCACTTAAATAAAAAAAAATTGTTCAGGCTATACCTATGTCAAAATTATATTTACTGTTCTTTGTAGAATGCAGGACTATATGTATATAGAAATAGGCAGAAAAATATCCACATGCATACCTGCAACTTCCTAAAAAGAGCTGACCTCGAGACTTCACTTTTAAAAAAGCACCCAAATGGTTATAAAACATTCAGAGTCCCTACAAGGTTCTCACCTTTTGGGTGTGAGCAGTTCTCATTATATGATGTTTCTTCATTACAAGTTGATTTTTACTTAAAATCAACACGTGAAAAAGTTTTAAAAATACATTGCACTTGCTATAGAATAGGAGACTATGGCACATTTCAAGGCTCTGTTGTCCGCATTCTCAGTAGATCTCACAAACACTATAAATAACCCACAGCCCCAGGTGGATCAGGAAAACGTATAACAATAGGAGTGGAGCATAGAAATCTAGGTCATAAAAATAGCCAGGAGGTGACAAACTCCCTGCCTATGTCAATCACCCTAGGGGAAAGTTTAGCAAGACATCTTTACAGAAGGGCCAGGTGTATGTTATGTTTCTCAAGTCAAGCACAGATCAGCTCAGGTGTAACCAGTAGCGAGTCTTGACTAGATAAACTTTTTTACTTATGTGGGCAACTTGACTGGCTGTTAGAGAAAACAGTGTTACTATAGCTAAACTACCAACAAAATAGGAACTATAAAACCTATATTGTTATATTGTAAAGCCTTTGGACAATGCATTTTGTAGAAAAACACCTTGGGCGGGGGGTCACTTAGTACCTTCCGCCCAGCCATACACCTTGGTACCACCAGGGGCGCACGCTTCTTTTACTTGCCCTTGCAGGCGATATCTCAGAGACCAAGTAGGGCAGAATTTTCCCTACTGAACAAACTAACTGCTCATCCTTCGGTACAGGGAAGAGGCCAACATTGCACCAATGGACAGGAAAATGCCAACTAGGCATAATACCCATTAGAACGGCAGTGGTCTAGGAAAAACAATTGAATTATAATGATATCAGCTCAGACATCTAAGAAAATTTTATTTTTCCTTTTATCCTTTTTGCGTGCAGTCAACCTCTATTATAAGTAGTAAAAATGTAACATTCCCTTGTAAAACATTTAGAAATGTAGCGATTCCTCAGTAAGGAAACTACATTGGCTTCCTGTGGATGAGCTGGGGTGGACTCGAGACTAACTCAGCCCAGCTCTTTAAGGCGTAAAGTTCTTATTCACACATACACGAGCAGGGCCTTTTCTTATGTTGTGGGCGATAGCGGCTCAGCTCAAGTTAATGCAGTATTATACTATATAGCGCCATCATATTCCAAATACAATTTTGACTTACAGGAACAAAAACTTAAGGATGATCATGCTTAAACAATACTATCAATAGAAGGATTTAAACAGGATTTTGAGCTGGGCTAATACACAGAGGAAAAAGTGGAGCTTCTCAAATACCTTAATGCACATCAAAGCACACAACCAACTATTTCACTGATCATGTAGCAAGTGGAGTACAGAACTTGTGGCTTGGAACATCCCTGATGATACATCCCGATGTGCGATTATTTTGGAAACATACCTCCAATACTTTCTGATGCACAGTGTGTTGAAAAGTACAGTGAAAGCTTAAAAGGAGCCTTCATCATTGCAGTCTACAAGGAAACTAGTCTGAGAACATTTAAAATCGAGGTAGAAGAGAAATTAGACGTTTCTAATGAATCAATAAACATTAAAGCTGCCGGCCGTAAATTAAAGTGATACGATATTTACTGTAGAGGGATTTTGTCCGTCAGGGCATTGCTACAGACCGTGTGCCAGATTACTGGGCTCATCCTGGGCCAGATTAGTCCTCAATCTGTTTGTGTCAGACGTCAGATAAACAGTTTACCTTAAGATCCACGATCTGTAATAAACGGAGCAAAAGTCCAAATGAGGATGCCCTCCGTTCCAATCAGTCTTCTAATCACTTGACAAAGCTATTCGAGATATCAGGGGCAACAAATGTTTTATTTAAAATAACAAAATTATGAATGAGCTCCAATTAAAAGTTAGAAGCCACGGGTCAGGGGCAAAGAAAAAAAACAAAAACAAACACACACACACACACACACACACACACACACACAAACACCACGGTACAAAGTAATTACGTGTCTACAGATGCAAATAGAGGAATTTGCATCTATGCATGACCCAGGGCTGGCAGCCTTCCAGATACACAGCAGCTTACAGTCCTACTTCTGGAACTGGGTTGACAACATTACCAAAAACCTTGAAGTATCTTGTTATAAGTATACACTGCAACGATTCCAACACTACTTCCCTGTAACAAATGGGGTGTATTGACTAAAATCCGTGAATTTGCAGTAGAGTAACATTTTGACTCAAGCAAAGTTTAACCCTTCTTCTAAAGTCCAATTTTCCAACTTCAAACACTAACACCACAAATTGCATGCAGCAAATGCACTTTAGTCTGCGTAAAAATGTGATTGTAGCCATTTTTTTCCAAGTCCAGTAAAAGCCATACAAACCAAACACTTTTTGCATGTATTACCATGTTTTAGTGAAGTAAACTTAAAAATAAAATAAAAAACTACACCAGTTCCAATACTTTATAGCACCATCAGTGAATCTGATCACGGCAGAGATTACAATAGATATTTAGATATTTTAACCATTCCATGTTGATAAATAGAAGATAAATAGGTGATGAACACAGAATGGTCCCGAACAGCTTATACCATTCCTTTATATAGCCGTTTTCTACTTGCCATTTTCAAAACATACAGAAGCATAATAAGGTTTTGCTAGTCTTTTTACTCTTGCAAATGGAGGAATTGTCCAATCTACATACTATTTCTGTTGCTTTGAGGGACCAAAGATGCAGAACACATCTTTATAGCTCCAGCAGACACATTTAGCAGAAAAATGTCCTGATTAAACAGCGTTTACATAAAAAGAAAATTAGCCAAAAGACACTGGATATGGCATCAAAGTGGCAGAGACACTGGCTACATCTGATTAATTGCAAAGAACGAACAATAAACGCCAACCGTTAGAATGTTTATATGATAAGAGGACCAAGTGTATCATTTAACATCTCTGCCATTACCCGTCTCACATGCATAGGGTCAGCTGAGCTGGTCAATCCAATTCTAGGTTGATTCTCTGAGCCCTCTGATTTTTGCCACCAATAACTTTCTGTGGGGGTGACTAATAAGCTTCAATTAAGAGAGCATGTGATAAGTATTTCATGACATGGGCGAATGACGCATTTTAATTACTTTTGACCCAATCACAAGTTAAATCCTCTGAAGTCAGAAAGAGTATCAATCTGAATTGGTGGCTTCTGGTGGAGCAGGACAAGTAAAAGACATTCAACTCAAGGAGACACTCAAGGTGAATAAATTACAAATAGCATTAAGGTCTTCCAAAACATAAACCACTCATACAATAGTGGAATAAAAACAAATCCATAGTCTGCATAATTTGTGAGATATAGATATATAGATATATATATATATACACACACACACATACACACACAGAGATGGAGTTTCATGGACGGATACCTAACATCATTGGAGTATTGAATCCGGCACCCTATGATTTCCCACGGTGGTGCAGTACTGTGTGGCTCCCGGGGGTGGTCTCGTAATGCACGTTACTGTGTGGGGATTGCGAGCATAAAAGACATTAGCGTGTGTTTCTGTGTGGTGTTAGAGTGTGTAAGTGTATAACAGCGTATGGCAAGGCTCGGCAAAGACCCGGTGCCAGGAAATTAAATACATTACAAAGTCAGTTTACTGGCATAGATATCAAAACCATACTACAGAATCACTTTTTTGTTTAGTACAATTCTTAAACTCAGCGATGACTTGTGAATTCTGTAAATCAATATAAACTATAGAGCAGAGTTCCTGCCGACGGCTGAACCTTATGCTTTTAATCCACGTGAAGGGGAAGGGTTAGAGGGCAAGTTCTGCAATGTGTTTCTATAGGACAGCTTCTAGAACTGGAGACAAGACTATGTTACAAATCTTCAATAAAAGCGGAGGAACCCAAAACGCGAACAGACTGAGAAAGAAATCGGCCCATGCTTAAATCTCATTAAATTGACATAAATAGTATGGCAGCCTATCATACATTTATATGGAGCCTGTTTAAATGAAGGTCACCAAACCTTATTAGTGCTTTATTGATGTTTTAGCCAGATGGTGAGTTCAAGTTGCTTTTTATAGCAAGGAGTCGGCAGTCACTAAATAACATGCAAATCCAAGGTTAAAGCGGCAGACGCGTCAGAGAATCGGAAAGGAGGAGCAAAAATCTGCTTCTATTTATTTGAATATTGTGTTTGCCACTCAGTTCTTTAAAGATCGTTAAAGTGAATACATGGTTAGAGAAATGAGTTTTTATAAAAAGGATGATAGTTTACATGCACGGGGAGATCTTTCTGGTTTTATACTTTTATATGCTATTTCAGAAGCTAGTCTAGGTAGGAGAGCACTTGTGTGAAAAAGATAAATGTGGCAAAAAAAAAAACTCATTAAATATGTACGCATCAACACAAAGCCACTCAAGATCCAATGCAAAAAAATAAATAAAATAAATAAATAAAATAAATATCTGTGAAACTTTTTCCCAGCTCGAGGAGCATAAAGATAGCTCAAAGTTCTAGGGAAGAAACGGGCTATATTTGCTCCTCGTCTCACGTGCCCACATTTTCTTTAAACCCTGCCCGTCACATTCCTTGTGTCATGTAGAAAATCACCTTGAAAGGGTCCTGGTGAACACTGGAGTTCCACAGACCGCAGTCTGAAAAGACGCAGAGATGTAACCTTTGGAACAGTTTCAGCCGTATGTCTGCCTTCAGATAAAAGGTGCCTAGTAAGTGGCCTTACATCTTTAAATAGCCACGTTATTTTTAGCAATTTAAATGTAGGCACACGAAAAGGTCTCTGAAGGTCAGGCACGTACTGTACATACATTAAAAAAGGAATACAAGGTATGAACAGGTTGACATCTAAAATGGTCTTCAATCCACTAATTCTTGCTTACCCAATATATTTTTATACATTCACACATAATCTTAATGTTACAAAGAGTAACGTCACGATATGCCTGGCCAAAGCGGAGCGTGACAGGCAGCAGAATTGTGAGCAGAGCCAGCAGGTGGGAGACATTTCTCTATAATCTGTGAGCAGGACACCCCCTCAACAAGAATGCCTCCTAAAGAAAATGGACACAGTGTATATTGGAGGTCCGAATTCCTGTTAGTGTAGATTAAATGGTATTTTAATACCACAATACAACCGCGACAAAAAGTTATTATATATGACAGGAGTTTCCCTTTAATACCAACCCCCGATCTGACACTTGGAGGAAATATGGCTTCGGCCTACGCAATGGTGATATGATAATTTCCCCCATTTTGAACCATGTGCACGATATGTCAACAGAAAGATCGATGGCCTTTAACCAGTAGAAGGTGACATTGTGTTTTTTTGCGAAATGTATGTGAGTCTTCGAAAAACAAAAAGGCCAGGTGAGACCCGAGTTACTGGTTCAGGACACCGGGGCCCGGTCTCTGCACCTGCTACCTCACACCTCGCTGTATCAACAAGAGCAAGAGGCTTTTACCAAAGGCAGACATCTCCATTGTCTAAGCTCTGTTTGCAGTGCGTCACTCAGCTGGTCATAAATCCTTTAGGATATTCGGCAGGACTCGACACGTTAGAAGTATGAATGGTTTTCATTGTACAATATTTAAAAAGAGATGAAGATCACCTGAAGAGTGTGTGGGCTGATGGGCTGAGAAACAGAATGGCTTTCTACTCCATAGCCTGACAATCTATCCATTGTTCTAAAACCACAAAATATAGTTTAAAAAAAGAAAAAAATGCTCCCTTTGGCTCTACATGGAAACAGGAAGTTCTACTTACCGAGAGCTTCTTTTCCCTGCCAATCCCTGGTGACACTCAGGATAGACTCCTCCTCCGTACCTGAGATAGGGCAGGACTCAAAAAACTTAAAAGCCCCTCCCCTCCTACTAGCTCCAGTGAATACCAAAGACCACACAGGAAAAGCAATCTGATGCAACAAAATTTTATTGAAAGGAAGGGAGGGAACAAAAACGTGTCACCAGGGATTGGCAGGGAAAAGAAGCTCTCGGTAAGTAGAACTTCCTGTTTCCCTGCCATCCCAGGTGACACTCAGGATAGATGTACCAAAGCAGAAGGGTGGGAAGACCTAAGGAGACAAAACAGCTTCAAGGACCTTCCGACCAAAAAGAGTGTCCTCCTGAGCCATCTGGTCGAGACGGTAATGCTGTACAAAAGCGTGGAGAGTCCGCCAAGTAGCCGCCTTGCAGATCTGGTCAGGCGAAATACAGCATCTTTCGGCCCAGGAAGTGGAGACCGCCCTAGTAGAGTGGGCACGGATCCCCACAGGAGCAGTTTGGCCAGCCGCAGAATATGTCAAGTTGATGGACGCAACAATCCATTTAGCGATGGAAGACTTGGAGATGCTGACACCTCTGTTGGGTCCCGAAGTGGCCACAAACAAACGAGAGGACTTACGCAGGGGCAGAGTCCGTTCCAAATAAATGGTAAGGCACCTCTTCAGATCGAGGGAGTGAAGAGCTACTTCCTCAGCCGAGACAGGAGCAGGAAAAAAGGTAGGCAGCACGATCTCCTGATTCCTGTGGAAAGCCGACTGAACCTTGGGAGCAAATTCCGGCGGTAGAGAAAGAACCACTTTATCCGGGAAAAAACGGAGAAACGGTTCCTTCATAGACAGAGCCTGCAGTTCACAAATCCGACGAGCAGAAGTAATGGCCACTAAAAAGGCAGTCTTCAGCGATAGAAAGTACAGAGAAACCGACTGAAGAGGCTCAAAAGGAGGTAACGTGAGTCCACGAAGGACGAGATTCAAGTCCCATGGAACCATTCTGGTGACAGAACGAGGACGCATCCGGACAATGGCCTTGGCAAAACGTCTAACCGCAGGCAGAGATATAAGCTCGAATCCCAGGAGAGCACTGATGGCAGAGATATGAACCCGGATAGTGGAAGGTTGAAGCCCACTGTCGAATCCCTCCTGTAGGAAGTCCAAAATGGAGGCCGAGGAACAGGAAGATGGCAAAACTCCTCTGGAACAACACCAACCGTGAAATCTCTTCCAGATCTTAATGTACCGCAGAGAGGTAATCCTCTTTCTGCTCTGCAGAAGAGTTTCAGCCACACGAAAAGAAAAACCTTGCGCTCTCAGCAGTTCGCGTTCAACCTCCAGGCCGTCAGGTGGAACACGGCAGGGTTTGGGTGTAGGAATGAACCCTGATGCAGAAGGTCTCTCCAAGCCGGGAGCTTTAGAGGGGGAGAGAGACCTAGAGTGATCAAGTCCGAATACCAGACACGCTTGGGCCAGTCTGGTGCTATTAGGATCACGGAGGCGCGATCCTTCTTGATCTTTTGCAGGACTCTGGAGATCAGAGCAAACGGAGGAAAAACGTAGGCGAGACGGAAATTCCACTCCTGGGCGAAGGCATCTATTGCCAAAGGATGATCTCGAGGCTTGAGGGAAAAGAAAACAGGAACTTGAGCATTGTCTCTGGATGCCATCAGGTCGATCTCGGGTAAGCCCCACTGTTGGACGATGAGGTCGAAGGCTGCCGGATGTAGAGCCCATTCGCCGCTCAGAACCGGAGTTCTGCTCAGGAAATCCGCTTGAAAGTTCAGAGTCCCTCTGAGGTGGATAGCGGACAGAGTCATGAGACGGGACTCTGCCCAAAAAGAAATCCTGAGAGACATACGGAGAAGTCGAGGACTTCTTGTGCCCCCTTGCCTGTTGACATAGGCCACTACAGCCTGATTGTCGGAGCGAAGCAAAATGTCCTTGCCGGTGAGCAGATGTTCCCAGTGATGCAGAGCCCTTTCCACTGCAAGCAATTCCAGACAGTTGGAAGGAAGAAGCCTCGTGGCTGGAGACCAGAGACCCTGCACGAATAGGTCCCGATACGTAGCGCCCCACCCCGTGACGCTGGCGTCGGTGGTGAGAAGAACCTTGGAGACAAGAGACCATCTTCTCCCTGCAGCAAGGGTGCTTCGTTGGAGCCACCAGGCGAGAGAGGCTCTGACATGCGGTGGAAGACAGACAAGCCTGTCCAGAGCCAAAGGGTTGTCTTCTAGATTGTCGAGGATAAACCTCTGAAGAAGTCTCATGTGGGCCAAAGCCCAGGGCACCGCATACCTTGCGGAGACCATCTTGCCCAACAGGGACATGCATAGCCTCAAAGAGGTGCGGTGCGCAGAGCGAACCCTGTGCACTAGGAGCCGAATCCCCTTGATCCTGGCAGGAGGAAGGAAAGCTTTCCCGGAGCAGGAATCCAGGCGAAGACCTAGAAACGTCAGTTGTTGAGAGGGAATGGTGCAGGATTTGTCCCAGTTCAGAATCCAGCCGAGATCCTGTAACGTGTCGATCACTGTGGCAAGGTGAACCCGAAGAATCTGCTCTGTCCGGGCATGTATAAGCCAATCGTCCAGATAAGGAATGACTGAAATTCCCTGGACCCGGAAATGCGCTGCCACGACTGCCAAAAGCTTTGTGAAGACTCTTGGGGCCGCCGACAAACCGAATGGAAGGGCTTGAAACTGGAAATGCTGGACAGTCGAACCCCGAGGAATCGCCACTCTCAGGAAACGTTGATGCGATGGATGGATGGGAACGTGGAAATATGCATCCTTTAGATCCAATGAAGCCATGAAATCGTTGAGGCATAAGGTGTCGAGGGTGGATCTCACGGTTTCCATCTTGAACCGGACAAACTGGAGGTAACTGTTCAAAAAGCGCAAGTCTATGATGAGACGAAGACCCCTCGGCTTCTTGGGGCCAAAAATTCAAATTTGAACGAAAACGAGGCTTGAAACGCACTACAGGAAGTGCAGGAGCCTGGACCGGAAGTCGGCCGCCGCCATTATGGCCGTCGTCAGAACGCCGCAACAGCGGCATTAAGCCCCAGATACGGGGACCGAGAAGCCTCTCAGGACGCGGGCAGCAGAGCCGGAGCCGCCGCCGAGACGAGGGCAGCACAGCCGGAGCCGCCGCGGCACAGCCGCGGACATCGATCCCAGGATGAGGACAGCACTCGGGACCGCGGCGCCGCAGCCGCGGACACCGCCGGGACCACGGCGCCGCAGCCGCGGACACCGCCGGGACCACGGCGCCGCAGCGGCGGACACCGCCGGGACCACGGCGCCGCAGCGGCGGACACCGCCGGGACCACGGCGCCGCAGCCGTGGACACCGCCGGGACCACGGCGCCGCGGTACAATATCCGACAAGCGCCGGGCAGCGCAGCACCAGCCGTCCGGCTTAAGGTGCAAGGTATCCCCCAGAAAGGGGGCTTAGCCCAGGGAACACGGCTCCACCTGGAGCCGGAAAAAACAACAAAAGGGATGACGAGTCCTCCCTACCTGATGTAGGGCAGGAAAAAAACACTGGAGCTAGTAGGAGGGGAGGGGCTTTTAAGTTTTTTGAGTCCTGCCCTATCTCAGGTACGGAGGAGGAGTCTATCCTGAGTGTCACCTGGGATGGCAGGGAAATAGAGTTTCTGGAGTTAATTTGCATATAAGGACCCAATAAGTCTACATCCTTTACCAATCCATTTTCATCTTCACGTATTACTGCAAACAGCCTATTGATGAAAGCTCCCCTTCATACGAACATTATGAATTCCATTAGGCCATCTCTCCCATACCAGAGGCAACGTAACCGCGCACCGCTCCTGCATTTGCTTTTCACAAACCCAGGAAGCGGTAAACAGATACAGGCTTAGCATGGAAATTCAAGATTCATTATTTATCCACGAGTTCGCTTGTCAACTCTCAAGAGGCGAGAGATGAAATAAGCCACAAGCAAATTATGATACATCATTGTTGGAGAGCGAAGTAAATAAGATATTCCCCGATGTGACAGAGGATATATTATTCATGTGGAATTGTTAGCAACATCCCCAATCTATGAAATGTTGGTCAAGTATAAAGGGACACATCCCTAGGTTTCACGTTTTGAGTTTGTGATCTTCAATCTTTGTTATGGCAAGTCAATGCCAAAATATACTGAGCTGTAAGATGCAGGAAATCAAAATGGCAGCCAAAACTTTTTTTTTTTTTTAACCTTTCAAACAGCTCCCTCACTATATTTACCCTTACAGTAGCCAATCACCACTCGCCATCCTATTTCAAGCTAAAAAAAGGTATGATTGTTATTTTACAGCGCCAACGATTTATGCAGCGCTTCTAACTGTACATACAATCAAAAGTAGAGTTGTTTGTCTATTTTAATGTTAAACTGCATACCATGATCAGCCAAGATACAAACCAGAAGGAGAGGATTGGAAAGAAGTTCTCAGAAACACAAGCAATGTTATTATTTCCATATTTATAATCTCCAAGGCTTGGATCACACCCTAAAGACATACACCCACTCTTAAGGATTTAGCCTGAAAGTAAATAAAGCTGACTCGGCTAATGACTGAAGTACCCATAACATCGAGTTGGTAGAATTCCTACATCTCAGGAAGATACAGAGCAGAACTAATTAAATACATTTGGATGCACTGAAATCACAAGGGTCCGATATACAGTATATTCCAGTTATAGTACTTCCCTTACATAAACATTCTACCAAAGTCTAAAGCCAGCATTTCCATTTGATGGGTTATTACTGTTGCACTGTGTGTGATGTGAACACAGTCTATCATAATTTAACCAGAAGTAGTCAACAGTTGGTTCGCCAGTGGTTTCTGGACTATAGCCCCCCTGATCTCCTCTAACTGGGCACCGAGTGGGGGTTGTAGTGCAATGAAAAACCAACTACTAGATAAAACGAGAATGAACAGTATGACTGCAGCAGAGAGGCAAAGTATTGTGGCGTTTGAGATAAGTTTAGTTGTAGGTACCAATGAATAAGGGAAATTTAGAGAAGAGTCCGCCACAAAGCCTGTTCCTGCCAGCCCCGGAACCCTGCTGTCAGTTGGGCCATTTTTTTTGGTCTGTCCTACATAGAAATAAATATTCTTGCACCACTGAGAATTTGTTAACAGACCAAGTAATAATGCGTATTCTGGCTGAAAATACATTACTCCAAACTACAATGACAAAATGCACAGACAATGAAAAAGGAAACATCTGAAGAAAGTCATATACAATTCTAACTGCGTTTTAAACACAAAGTGGATAAGAGTTGGGATAGCTTTCCTTTTCAAACCCAAAGGGAAAGATTCTGGAAAGACAAACTGATTTATAGCTACAGCTTTTTAGATCATTAGATTACAAGTCATCTTATGTAGTTCAAAAAAGGAAGTTATACGGAAATCAACTCATTAGAACACCATATCTAACAGTGTTTAACGGGGGGGGGGTCTCCTTTGCTATTCAGTAAATTAAAAACAGTTGCATAAAAAGCACCCTAAAATTGGTACCACGTGGTACCCAATAGGTTTTCACATAGGCATTGCACATACATACATACACATATACATATATATACATATATATATATATATATATATATATATATATATATATATATAATGTATGCAATAATAAAAAAAAAAGGTTATTCTGAAAAACATTCACACCTATATCTTCTTAGATAGACAGTAACAATTAACAATTGTTAAAACTGAGAACTATGAATTAAAAGTAAAAGCCTCACTGCATACAGTGTAACCTGTCATTCTTGGCCAGCTCTGTACTTTGTGAATTTCTGAGTCAGAAACATATTGGTGTTATCCATAAACACACTAATAAACTGCATGGCAAACAAAAGCCCCAAAAATATAAATTGTCACAGGCACTTTACAAATATTATGCTATTTAAATTAAAAAAAAGAAACAGAACTAAATTTCCTGTAGCTGCTCAGTAGTCTGCGGGATATTAATATCTTCAAAAGCAAATAGCAGAATAGTCACACGTTTTCAGGAGTATTACATTTCAGATACATCACAGGGCATGTAGACCATGAGTGATAAAATAAAAACCGACTTGGCCAATTCTAAGAAAAGCTCCCTCTACCCCTTCTATGAAGAAAGCAAAAAAAAAAAAAAAAAAAAAAAAAAAAAGTTTGTAATGTATTTCATGCGTGAATTGTATTTTAATTTTGTATAATCTACATCTATACATTTCCATGAGAGTCCTGTTTAGTTATTTAATGTAATAAACTACTGTTTTTGTGAACTTTTTTTCTTTTGAATTTTCCTCTGATGTAGTATGCCTGTTTACTGAAGGTTTTATACTATGCCCTTCTCTAATAAAGACTGTTTTATTAAACAGTATTTTATTCTTGAACTATGGGATCTGCAGGCAACTGATCTAAACACAGTGCCATCACTGTTGCCAGTTTAGCATTTGGTGTGAAAGAGGGAGAAGGTGCGCAGGTAGAAGAGCACCAACAAGTTTATGATGAAACACAAGTCGTTTTTGGGAACGATAAAAGAATATATGGACACACGCATAGGGACTTTTGTTGGGTTTACGGTAGATATAAGTGTAGAAAGTCTGGTAGAGTGAACTATAATAGCAAAACATTGTAGGCATCAGAAATAACGCTGTACCAATTATGCGGACATTTAGGCCATGAGCCGATCTAGGAAAGATCTCCCGAGAAAGATGGCGGCATTCTCGGTGGGGTAGCAGTCGGTGCTGGTAAAAATAAAATGTAAAGAAGTAGCTGCCCACTGCGCTGGCGCATGCACTTTGGCAGCCGCTACTCTCAGAGACGTTCTTAGTCAATATACGCTGTGATGTCACTGGTCCTGACTAGTATCCCCTTTTTTGTCAAAACTTGTCTTGCAACCGAGTGTTGCCTTTATGCACAAGAACGGGAAAAACATTTCTAGTCTTTGCTATTTTGCAAAGATTAGTTTGAGGGATTGCTGTAATACTGGAGAACAGTGCTGGGAGGATAAGCAAACACTCTTAATGAAGGTTTTACATGCATTAATCTCGTGTTTCATGCACATAAAGCCTTAACCACTTTGTCTGGCTCAAACCATATTCTCCAGCGAACACTAAGGCACAGAAAGACAGCTGCAGCGAAAGTAAATATTTAATGCATTAAACACCTATAGGGTGTTAAAGAGTAATTGTTCTTATTAGTGTCACCTTCTTTACTAGAGTTATATGGAGCATCAAACTTTCAAGCATTTCACAATTAGTAAAGGAGGACGATAGATTCTGCATTAAATATTGTGATCCCTCATCCGCCAAATAAATTAGGAATTGCTCAGACTATATATTACGAAGAACATGAGTAGCGTTACTATAAAAGGGATAAGTGCAGGATGCTGAAACCAAGAACGGTGTTAACATTACACATTTTATCAAACAATGAGATGGGCATTCATTCCACAAGCCTGAAAGCAACAAAGCACGGCATGATTTCGCTGATTTTGATTAAAAAAACCCACATTAATAAATTTACCTATACACACACACTTTATTCAGTAAACCTATAGCATACGTTTAGCTTCTAAAACAAAAACATACAGTGTTCAACATATCAAAGTAGTTTCCATGTGAACTATATTGTCTTCTAAAGCTTCTAGTAAAAAGATACCTCAAGAAAGAAAAAAGCCAAATATCAAATAAAAAATTTGCCAAATATTATTTGGGTAAAGGATAGTTACACGTGCAATAAGAATAAAACTATTTAGCAACCATCACAAGTAACTAAAATCTGGGGATTTTGAACACTTTTTTGCTGACATGGAATGGTCAGATATGTTAATTACCTCAACCTCCCTCAAACACCAGGAAACATAAAGCAGGCCTTTAGTGATACAATATTTATTATGGCAAATCCCTTCCAGCTTCTCCAATGATTGTGTTTACAAGCAATAAAACTTTAATTAGAATTGCTCTTCTGTTCAGAGGAAATAAACGTATAGTTACACTCTGCCAAGAGTGAAATAGCACTTTCATCTCAAACTCCATGAAATATTTAGAAAATGCAGACCATAAATATTAATCCCCAGTGGTCAGTCCGGCTAATTCAATGTTTTTCTGACAATCAGTTATGAAACTACATAATTGTACCTGTCAATTGAATCCCAACAGTCAGAGCAGAGGGAATCCAATTAATTGAAGTGACAATTAAGTGCGCATGTGTAATATATATCACACATACTACTATATGAATAAAACGTGACAGACATTTCCACGATGTAGCAAATTATTGGATTTGATCTTGTGGTGAGTTGGGACAAAAAATAAATAAAATATAAAAAAAAAAAAAAAAAAAGTACCCTCCAAGTTTCTGGTTTGTACAAAATTTTCTAGTATGAAAGAAAAAATAAAAAAATTCACAGGACACTATGTTCACGGGGAAAAAGATTAAAATCTATACCCTACGTTATAAAGTTTAGCCAAAGTATAGAACTGTTTGTTTAAAAAGTAGCTTCCATAAATACCATACATAGCACCGACTGCGTACATTGTATGACCATGCAAGGAACGGTCAAACAAAAAATATCTTACACAGGATAAAATGGAGACAAGTAAAGAAGCCATTCCCAAAGTTACAACTGTATTAAGAACAAAATATTGTAGTGTATAATTTAATCTAGAAAAGGTTTGCAAAATATCCTGCATTTAAAGATAGTGTTTTTTGTTCAGGGGGGAAAACTTGAGCAGGAAGAAGCTGAAAAGAAAACAGGAAGTGAACATTCTAATATAACGTCTTCCCCCACGGTAACAATCAATTTGAAAATGTGCCCCATAAAAAAGGGAAAAAAAAAATATATCGTAGTTGTGCAAGATATTCACAAGAACAGATTCCCCCCCCCCCCGTGTACACTTTAGTGGGTGAAGATAGAATAACATGGTCTCTGGGACAGTGATGTGGTGAAAGCAGTGCAAAGAGCATTCCAAAACTGTAAAACGAGCGCATACACAAATTATCCTTTCCTGCCTTGGAGTCTGAATGTAAAAACAAGTTGAAAATATTATTCCAGACAGCGCTGTTGAAAATGAATCTTAAAACATCTGTTCATACCGAGCTTCTCGTATGCTTTTCTTAAATAGAGACACTCTTGTGCTCAGAGAACGTGTTTACAGTCTGAAGTTTGCAGGGAATGTTTATCAAAGCTGACCTCATTCTTCATTACAAAAGGATCCTTTGAAAACCTTTTTCAGGATGTGTTGAAATAATAAACTGCTCTTCTTCATCTGGGATGTACTTTTAAGTCTCTGTGTTTTGGAAATTGATAAATAACAGTTTAAAACCCATGAAAAAGCTAGAGAAAAGCTAAAATTATTTAAGCAGAACTTTTTCAACATTTTGAAAGTTAACATTCATCGTTATTGATAGTGTCTTCCTTCTGCTGTATATGACCAATTAAAGTTAATAGTGTCCTCTAGTAGATAGAAAACATTATATATACACATACACACAAATAAATAACACATTAACAGAGTGGACTATATACATTGATCAGACCATCAGATCAACCAGTGGCTGTACCATGTGGTTATGATATAGCACCGTTTTATCTACATGGCCAACATACACACACACACAACAAAAAAAAAAAAAAAACAGGGAGCGTCCTACAATTCAGTCAACTTGATCAACTTTTTGTTTTCCTTTTGTGAAGTGAATTCTCGGTTGGGGTATATAGTAGGTGACACACGGAAGAACGTAATAGTGAACAAAAATAGTTTTCCAGTAGGTGACCATCAAGTTATTTTACACAGGGGGTCATGGCACAGTCATCAGATTGATATAAGAGAATTCCATAGTGACCAGGAGCTATCTTCAATTTTCAAACCTCACACTTTTTGGTGAGAACTTTTCCAGGATAATACAGTGACCTCAAATAACATTTTGTTGTAACTATGTTGCCTCATTTCAGCAATGGAAAAATTATAGGGACAGGAGACCACAAAGAGACAGGAACCACGTTCCTGTACGCTGTCTGTGCCATGTATCTGGAATTGGGGATGGTGCGTCACAGATGTTTAGAAAAAGGACATTTTGTTCTTCATGTTTGCACAACTTAAAAAGCACCCCCCCCCCATGTTTGAATCATACCATAGGATGTTTCCACTAGAATCTTAAAAAACAAGCAACATGAGGATTTTTAGATCCATTTTTACACCTGGCTGAAATTATGGAGCCACCCAGTCAGTCAAATACCAAGACATGTTTTCGCTGGTCTCGTTCTTGCGATTGATTCAGTGTTAGTATGACACCCCCAGAGTGATTACCAACATCCGGAATACGTGTGAAGCGGGGTACCATGACTCTCAACCAGTGAGCACCGCATTTGGCAACCCGCAATAATGATTTAGTCTGAACCCTGTTAATGGCCCAAAATACATTGAAATAAGTAAATTATTGGGGGGGGGGGAACATGCCTAGATAGAAAATACATCTCCATGTATGGATGCTGGATACATCTGTAAAAAGATTTGGAGCCAGGCACGCAAATTGGGACATCTGCTTGATACACTTCAGATCATGACTCCGACTACCCGTCTCACTACACTAACTGAATGTTCTGTAAGTTAGTCCATGGAACACCACCGATAATTTGTCAGGGGGTGACCACGCGAGCCTAGGTGGTTGTACTGTTAAGGACAACAAAGTGCTTTACTTATCCAGCAACTCCCAACACCATACTACGCAAGTCACAAAAGGTTAATGCACTGCAGACAAAATTAGTCAGTGAAAACCATATATAATAAACAAATGTCCTCTAAATAAACTTCTCATACGCATGTTCAGATTATCAAAATATTACAAAAGATCAGAAAATTCAACGTAACATTAAAGGCAACATCTATTAGTATGTTTCCATAATACGTCTCAGCACGTTTAACACTTCAGGAACCTAAACAACAAGTCCATCTGTGGCCACGTAACCAATCCAACCCACCTCGAGATAATATCAAAGTGGATTTGGGCAAAAGACACCAAGAACCCAGCTGGTTTGTATTCAGGAATTCACTTTTTTAGCCTCAATTGTTTCCAGAGGATTTGAAGAGATATATATTATACCCGCACACTGGAGTCACTATAATGGATATGGTTCGGTTTTCTTTTACCATAAAAGGCTCCGATTTTTATCAGTATTTTATTTTCCATACAGACTGTTTTTGTTATGAGTCAGTGAGCATTTCTTAAATGTTTAATTTCTATATGGGGGGGACTAAAAATGAAAAACATCTTTTTCTTCTTGACACTATAAAATGTATATGTTTAAAGCGAAAACAATCAAGTTCCTTCAATCTCAGGTGAGTAACAGTGTTTCAATTCACCAATCCACTGGATACCCACAGAATGTAAAGTAACAAATTTAATCTGTAAACATTTCTACCCTATAACACAAAAAAAAAACAAAAAAAAAAAAAAAACACACACACACACACACGTAACAATAGTTACAAATTGATCTCAAGGTAAGACAGCAAAAGGGACAGGTCAGAGAAAAAGAAAAACAAGTCGGGTGCTGAAGGTTCGACCAGTAAGCCAACATCATATTTCCCTAATTCTATATGGCAGTTTTACTCCCTAATTTAACCAGTGTAAAATCCATCGTATGCATATACCATGGCAGAAGCCATCTTAACTCCTTAGATCCTGCGCTACTCCCAATTAAGTTATCGCGCCCCTATTGTCAAGCTTCTGGTTGGTTCTGAGGGCCTTGGTAAGGTTGCGGTTAGGTGGGGAATCTGATCTGAAAATGTGCCAGAGGGAAATTATGCCACAAATACCAACTTTTATAAATCCATTTTTTTAAATGACATCAAAACCCTTGAAATCCATTATTACAGAGAAATATGTTAGATAATGCTATATCAGAGAACACATCTTATACATTTAACCATTTAGTGTTTAACAGATATACTACTTCAGAGTTCGGGCTTTAAGAAGAGAGTATTGCCTGCTGTCATAAAACGGGAAAAAAAATATAAATTCTTAATGAATCATTCCATCAAATTTGTCTACATATTTTATTTAGATGTAAATGCCAAAGGAAGTTACATACAGATGGGTGATACATCTCATAAAGATGGGTTTGAAGAAAAAAAAATATTGGGAAGTGCTGAAAAAATGCTGAATGTCTCAAAACAAGTTTTCAGTCTGCAGGCTCTGCTGGGTCTGTCAACAAAGAGGGGATGGAGTGGATAAAACTTGGCAGCCCAGCAGGAAGTGGGGGATGGGGGCAAAACATGGAATACCATAAACAGCATTTGAGGGGCTGGTGAGAGGGGGGGCTAGATTTTCTTTAAGTCAATAAGACACTAAAAAAACTTCTGCGGCTTTTAAAAAAACTGGATCCCAACACTTCCTTATAATACAGATTTCAAAAGAAAAAGAAAAAAAACGTAAAAAAAAAATCAGCAGTCTCCTTTGCAATCTCTGCAGCATTCCTGAAAGAGGTATGTCTGACTTGATTCTTAAAAGGAAAACAGGATGTGTTATCTGCATTCCACAACACTTTCAGGTTCCAGATTCCCTTTCAAAGTTAACCCTTTGTGTGGCTCTTAAGGGGTTAAAAGGCAAAAGGTCTGGTTACATTTCAATACAACTTGGGAGAAATGTGTTGATAATTCCCCAACTATTTGTGTCTGTAATATAAATAAATGTATCACACACACACACACACTACTACTACAGAGCAGGAGATAGGACTCCTCTTCAAACAATGCCTGGTTAAATGCTTCAAACCTCAGAAAGCCAGGGGGGTTTAGGACCCAGACTTACGACATTGGACTTTTAAGGATATGTTTATCGAGCAAGGCTGCCACGAGATACGGTGTGTGATCCACACTGCTGCTTTAACTGAATACAACAATAATAACCCCAGAAGTCTAAGTCACCATTTAAAGCCCAATGTTCTGTTCAGTGTCATTGCCTTCCATTGCTGCATGTCATGGTCTGCTTGGTTACTAAGCAAATAATCCACATTTAACTCATTTCCAGTCGATAAGGAGATCACTGCTAATTATGCATTGTTCATAGTGTGTAGTTAGCATCACACAAAAAGAGCTAAAGTTGCCTAATTGCTTGTATTGTTTGCTGCATTAGCAGAGCTACAGAGTCATTCAGAGACTGGGGAATTTACATTGCAGATCAGGTAAGGCTGGTATATATGCAGGAGCCATGTGTCATGATTTGTTTTATTATATATATATATATATATATATATATATATATATATATATATATATATATATATTATATTATATTATATATTATATACATACACACTAATGAAACTAAAAGGCACTCATGGAATTTAAAAAACAAAACAAAAATATATATATAATAAAATACAAACAGTTATACAATGTCTCCCAGAACTATAAAAGGTAGATCTAATCAGAATTCTATTAGAAGGAGAGAAGAAAAGCTAAAGGATCTCATTTTTTTTGTCAGGAGCAACAAAAAATGAATTTCTTGCTTGAATGTAGTTTTTGCCCTGTAATAACATTTAGAAAGATTTACCCTTTAACTCAAGAGCATAAAGGGGCATGATCGCCCACAGCACACAAAGAGTTAATGAGAAGCAGCTCGCTGGAGTAACTCGCAGACTTTTCATACCTTAATAAATCTGCCCCAAAGCGAACGACACCCGCGGTATTAAAACTCACCGTTTCCCCGGAGACCAAGGCGAACAAGCCAAAGGTAAGGAGTATCCAAATGTTCCTCATTATTCCCCCAAATAGGTTCTTCGTGAAGCTCCCAATCACGCCGTATAAAGCGATCCCACGGGCGCTCGATCCGGATCTCCCACTTGTTGCTAGAGGAATTCCCACCCGAATCAATGCAGTCTCTGCCCTTCCGCACACTTGTTTACCCCGAGGTTACTTCTCTCCCTTCCTCCAGCACCAGAGAAGAAACTTAAAGGGAACGAATAGGGGGTCTCGGGGTGACCGGCGCTGCACAGATCAGGGGGCCCTGCACGTGTTCCCAGTTTCTGCGTGTTATTCCTCCCCTGATCGCACTGTGTAATCAATGCCGAATGTGCCAACAAGGCTGCAGCTTCGTGATTCCTCCCCTTCAGGCTGCCTGTAGGAACACGTCCGATCCTCCCACAACCTCCCGAACAATGTGCACTGGCGTACTAGCGCGACTCCTAGTTAAAACCCAGGAGAACTTCCAGATTGGCAGCTCAGCTGACCAATGAACGAAGAGATTCCACTGCCTGCTGCGACCCTCCCACAAACAGAAAAGGCAAGGCAGTGAATGGGAGTGAGTGACGTTAAAGGGCATTTAAATATACGGTATATATATTATTTGGATGTTACATATAGTGCTGGATACAGAAACCTAGTTTACTATTAAAAAAGTTATTGCAAATCAGAGGGTCCCCTGTGTGATTAAGACTGAGTCATTCTTTTGTTTAACACAAGGCAGCATGATAAGGAGTCATACTGTTTAGTAATAGATTGAGCAAAGATAAAGACAGCTAAAACACATGCACATACTATGCAGCTGTCTCAAAGTGGTCTTATTTTTTTTTAGAACATTTTAATGCCAAACTACCGTAGTTATTATAGCACTGGAGCCTGCTTGCTTCTGCTGAAAGCAGGATGTGTACTTAAGTATGCTGCCTGTGCCCCAGTGCCCCATTCAAGTCAAAAGGAGAGGTGGCAACTGTGGCTGTAGCCTAAAGAAGCATTTCTGATTATTTGTGCTGCGTGGAATTATACAATTTACCCTTAGACAGAGGTGTGTCGGCACGAGGAAACCCCCTTTGTCCCAAAATATATCCCGCTACCAAGAGCAAGTACTGCAGCCCATGTGTGGGAAGGTTATTTAGGTTTCCTTCTTTCTTCGCAGGCAACAAAAGGGGAGATGGAAAATGAGACAAGAGTCTAATTTTCTTACTTCAACCAATAAGGAATACACCAATATGATTTAAAGTCTATGAAAATATATATATATATATGTATGTATGAAAAAGGAATTTGGGGACAAGCTGTCCTCTTTTATCTCCCTGACCCCTTGGCTCTGCAGAACTCTTGCGACTCGATGCTACATCAGCCTGTTTGGCAAGCTAGTGTGGCATTGTGCCATACAGATGCCGGCCCAGTTCAATCATGAGCCCTGCTGGGGGGGTTACAGCCACTAAACAAGACTTTTTGAGGGATTATACACTAAAGGTAGAGTAGGTAGGAGAGTTTTCAGAAGGGTTGTGGTTTTAACTCCTTGAGTACACTATAAATTATGAAGGTCCATCCCCCATAAGCTTCTGCTGTAGGAAACGCTTGGTTGGCCCTGTGCAATACATAGTTAAATTAGCAAGAGTTTTCCAAAGCCTCTTCACCCATTATGTATTATACAGGGCCAGCTCAGACCTTCTAACTGGAGGAATATGTTGGCGCTGGCCCTTTGTAATGAAAATTGAAATTAGAGAGTTTAAAGCACAACTCTCCAATTCTTTAGTCAATGCCGCAGACAGTGTTTGCCACGCTGGTTCCTGGGGGGGGAGGGACGTCAGTAGAGGAAGTCCCAGGTTAATGAATTAATAATATATACAACTTTACTGTGATCTAACTACTATAAACTATCTAAGGAGACCAAACAAGCACTTCTTCAAATGGTAATGTCCTAATTATTTGGATCCACCCTCTAACACTCAGCTCTGCGTTATTAAGGGTGTTTTAAAGTTATTATCGATTTATCAAAGGGGAACTCCCACCATTTTTTTATTACTAGTATTAGATGAAAAATGAGATAAAACCATTTTTGTGGCCAAACCTACATTGCTGTTTTCCGCTGGCGCTCAATGAGTTAACACTCATCCGAAATTTTCCAAATTTCGACATTTTTCGGTACAGATTTCACTAACGTAGAAGACGAGACATTTTTACACAATGGGCAAATTGAATGAAACATGAAGGAGGGACATTAAAGAAACATTGAGAAGAACCTTTGTGTTTGTTTTTTTTTCTAAAAAATAATGTTTTTTATTTTTATTTGAACATAGTTAAAAGTGGACAGAAGAGGATCTATTATTGAATATTTAGCCAGGGGTTGTCAGTGGCTTAATGTGGCCAGCAAACGGTCTGTACACATTTCCCCTACTTACATTAACTTTCAGCCTACTGCCAAACGCCAGTATAGGTAATTAATAAAACAAAAATACCTAATATTTTCATTTGTTCCAGCCATCCCGTCTCTAAGGTGAACTCAAAACACCAACTCCCACAATTGTCGCCAAATCAGCCTTTTTTGTCATTGACACGTGTGTACATTCCACACATGTTGCTTTAGTGCGTAGAGCTCATGGAAAGATAGAAAAATAGAATTTAACATCAGACACCGTGCCTTCCGACTAACTATTCTTTATTTAACCCTTCTCATTTCACTTCTATGTTTAAAAACACTTTAAACGACCCTTTTTTAGTAACCATGCATTTTGTTCCCATGAGTATGGTTTGGTGACTCTAATAATGCATTTAGCCTAGCTTTGATTTACTAATCTCTTCATCATACTGAATGTGTTTATAGTTCCTAAATTCCTCCTCATTCACTTTTAATAAATGCACCGCTTTTGGGCTCCGCCACAATGGCTTCCATTTCCATTTATTCTTTGTGACGCTGCAATGCAACGTCCTGCTGCATTTAGTAGGACATCTTTTAATTAACCCAGTTTCTCCTGGACTCAAATCTAAAGATTGTCTAAGATTCTCCTAAGTAGAAAAATCAATCTTTCTAAAGTCTTAAAGTTTAGTTTTAGTGCGGTGCAATTCAACCTCAGCCTGTGTGTTAAACCACATTGATGGTCGCTGAAGCCCAAACACTCTCCTACAGAGACATCCGACATGAAGCTTCATTAATAAATCCAGAATCATTTACTTAATACACAACCCATGTAAAGAACAATCCTTCTTCTACTCCAAGGCAAGCACCTCATATGGTAATTTTGTGCACCATATTATAATTTTAACATCCTACACTATATGTTACTTTATATGTTTATTATTTTTGACATGGATATGATCGTGAAAACTTAAACAACATGGAAGTCAACCTTAAACAGCCAACCTTAAACAGGTAAAATAACATTTTTTTTTCTTTTTAAATAACTATTTTATTCCAATTTATATTTTGCGCTCTATTGCACTTTTTTTATTCCTATTTTTCATATAAATCACCCCCCCCCATTTTCTACCATCCCTATCTTTTCTTGGAAACATGAGAAAACCGCAGAAATCTATTGTTCTGGGGTTAGCTAAGGTGAAGGAAATATCAAACAAAGGAAAAAGACGACTGAAGAATATGGTTGTGAAATAGAATTTTATACAAAGGGGCGACTGATATGATGGAGAAAAGTATATCATACCGCGCGATGAATTAAGTGAAATAGGTGTGTCTCCTTTTCAGTGATATAGATTTTCGTCAAAACTACAAATATAGCAGAAAAGATAATAGACTTGGCATGTTTCATTTAAGTAGTATGACGGTTCATTCAGAATCTTTCTTCTGCATGATTTGTGATTGCTATTAAGAATGTTCTTTTATCTATTTTTATACGTTGAAGTAGTTCCTCCAGTTCCGTTGGAAGAGGAAAAAAAGTTGGCTTCGCATAAAAGGAAATAAGACATCTGAGATGTCCCAGAATAGTTTGTGGGGAGATTCTCAATGTAGTGAAACGTTGTGACTTAAGCCTACCGCTACACTTTTGAAACTTTTCTTACTGGAACATTTGAGAAACACAGATGAAAACTCAAGAGTCAAAACACATCCATCACTGCACCTGAGTTCAATGACTTGACATAATAATGCAATATAAAACTGACGACATGCTTGAGTTGTTCTTTCTTACACATGAATAACCGGATTTACCTGCAAAGCTTTTGGGGCAGAATATGTATCATTGTCCAGAAGTGACATCACATGTCGCATATCAGGGTTTCACTGAAAGTGAGAACAAAAATGAGATGTCTCCAGGTGTATGTAGACCCAACGATCTCGGGCTAGGAATCAGTTTCTTTGTTTGTTCATAATTTATGGCTTTTAGACTACATGAAAGAGGTCTAAATTTTCTGAAATTTGCATATTCTTCATTTTTCTGAGTGATGAACCGAGTGGCACATTCTGGTTTATGCCTGCTAAGCCTAGGGTAACAGTTCCAGGGGGCAGCAGCTCCTCTGTGGCATGACCAGGACAAGTTCATTGTATTGGGCAGTCAGACTCCCCGGCATCCCGCTGGGATGCTCGGGAGATCAGAGATCTCCATTCTTAAAATGACACCAAATCCTACTGCTCAACACATAGGATGGGGGGGGCAAAGGTAAGTGGGGGGGGGCACCTAGGGTGCTTTCCTTGGTCAGTTCTAAGGCAGTGCCGAGTCGAGATATGTTACTAGGTAAATATTATCCTATGATCTGAATGTGGCTTTCCCGTTGTGAGATATCTCATGTAGCATTAGTTAGCAGAAGGGTTGGCATTAACAGCATATGTGGCAATTAAAACAGGAAAAGGCAACTGGCTTTACAGTCATACTGAAAAAATGCAAGTTAAATGAACAATAAAGAATGAAAAAAATATAAATAAGTATATGTGTGAATATACAGGACGTCTTCTTTGATTTTTGGCTAGTTCAAACACGGTTTCTAACAGCCACATAGTCTGGCCTAGGCTCGGATCTCCCCGACGGTCCATTTACACTATGGGGGACTGGGCAGACCTGGCATGGGCCTCCATAGACTGCATTCCGAGGCGCTGCGCACCTTTAATACACAGAGCACCAGCATATGACATCATATCTCTCCTCAATGAGCATGGCGGAAAGAAAAGAATTGCTCTGGTTCCGTAGATGTACAATAGTCCTAGTCCTTAATGTGTTAAATGTTCAAACTCACAGTGTGGTGAATATACCTCTCGGATAAATTTCATATACTTTATGTTATAAAATATAACGGGGGATGGGGAAATTCCCTAGCATTTAGCAACATGAGTCGATTCCCCACGTTTCTCGTAATTATCTGCTTCATCTTCCATCAGCTTTCAATAACAATAAATCACAAATCAAAGCAACGGCAAATGTCATAAATACATCGATCTACTGTTCGCAGCTACTGGGGATTTTACGTTGGTGGATTTTACAAGATAAAATCTTTCCTTCATCTACCGCTTATGGGTCCTGTGTGGAATGTGCAGAATGTAGATGACATTGAAAGAAATGCATCAACATCTCGGCATTCTGGGGTTTTTTATATTATCTTACAGCTTTATCTTATAAAACGTAAAAGTGATGTGCAATAACTTGGTATAAGGTATTAAATAATCTATTTCACTTAAGTTTGAGTCATGTAATTATAATACGGAGCATCGTTCGTGAATACATACCTTACTCTATATATATATATATATATATATATATATATATAACTTTGTGAATACATACCTTACTCTGTATTAAAATATATATATATATATATATATATATACCGTATTGGCTCGAATATAGGCCACACTTTTTCCCCCCACTTTAAGTCTTTAAAGTGGGGGTGCGGCCTATATTCGGGGTCTAGCGCCCGGGACATGCAGTCCCGGGCGCCGGGCAGGCAGCGGGGTTAGGATACAGATCCCCCGCAGCGGTGCAGGGGACCTGTATCCTACTGTCTGATACGCTCAGACAGCCTCCCCTGCCAGCACTTCCCACGGGGGAAGTGTCTAAGCCCACCCCCGACTTACCGGAGCAGAATCCCGGGTGTCTTGCGGGGCCAGCGGGGGACATCTACGGAATACACGTATACAACTTCCGGTGCCTGCACATCCGGCAAGTCCGGTAAGTCGGGGGGGGGGGGCAGAGGAGGACAGTGGCAGCATATCTCGGGGGGGAGGAGGGAGGACAGTGGTAGCATATCTCGGGGGGGAGGACAGAGTGGCAGCATGTTTTTTTTGGTTTTAGTTTGCGGCCTATATCCGGGGGCGGCCTATATCCGAGCCAATATGGTATATATATATATATATATATATATGTTTTTCCTTTATTCCGCGTACAAAAGAAGGTTATCTCATGATGAAGGGATATCATCCTTTGTGAGCGGTGAAAGTTAACCGTCATGCGAGCATTGTTATGTCTTCACTGTTTAAACGTCTTTGCCGAATACTTTGTTGTTGATTTCACGCAGAAGCTGATAAACTGTTGCTCCGAGACTTATACAGAGCTTGGCTTGTGAGTGCACACCTCTTCACCTTTTTGTTTTCTTTTAAGCCGAAGGAAAGAGATACTACAGTGGATCATTACTGCATTGGTATCCACCACAGCTGTTGTAGAACCAAAACTCCCATAAAGCTCAGCCAGCACCCTACCATTCTAAAAAAAAGGTACCCAAGCATATGTGCAAACATCTTAAAATCTAGTTTAATGACGGCCATATTGCAAATATTTATTCTCCGCAGTTTTAGTTGCACTTTTTGTAATATGGCAGAACTTTCACACGCAGAATAAGAATTATTTTTCCGAAAATGTCTGCACACATTATATTATCACGAACGGAAAGTATAAAAAAACCACTAGGCACAAAAATATGTCAAATGTTCAAAAAAAATAAGATTTTTCTTTTATCATGATTAATTTTCTTTTTGATACCATGGTTTGGCGATATATAATCACTGTGGTATCTCAGGGCAATGCAATAATTGTGTAGCTTAGGTTTGCTTTGGTCAAAAAACAAACAAGCGAGTTCTGGGCACGTCAAATGAAGCTACATCATGGCTTTGAAAGTATGCTCTCGAGATGAAGGACATCATGGGGCACAATTCCAGGGTTACGTGCTGTTCTTGCATGTCTACGGTAGACTAAACACATGCATTTTAACCATTCATGGAGTAGGAGTAGGTAACTTTGCCTCTGTCATACCTCAGATATTCCATGAATGACCTCAGTCAAACTCATGATGACACAATATTTTAAAGGTTTATAAGGCCATTCAAGAGATGCAACACCTTTTCCACCCCAATCGATGTGTATATAGTAGACCTAGATTCATTTATTTGGATAAAAAATTATAAAATCTGCTGGCCAAACCACAACTGGACATCAAAGTATAGATTTATGAAACAAGAACTGATGCGGCAATATTTAATTATAATACGTACTGTGTTTTAATTTATTACGTACTGAAAAAGAGGTTGTGGTGATTACTATTGTGGCTGAACCTTTCACGAATATACAAATTATGCAAATAATGTAAATGAATGCTGACATATTTATGAAGGGACACATGTAATGTATCAGGTGGCACAGCAGTAGATGTAAGCATCGTGGTATAGACTAAAACATTATTCTAATCTATCCAGCATCCTACAAAGTAATAAATAAAATAAATTAACGTGGCTAGGGTTTATGTAAAGGTGCGTAGTATGCTTCAACTGGCTAGATCGATTTAAAAATAAAGTCTCTAGGTACTTCCCTAGGATACCCCTTCAAGTACCCCTGGGTCATTAAATGCAAAGCCATATTAAGAAGCTTGGGGTCCTTCTACAAAAAAAGAGACGTAAATTGTTTATTGCAGATTCCTCTACATTTTTTCTTGATGTCACTCTCTGTTCATATTAAGTTTGGCATGAGATCCCACTTGGCACTGCCTATGTACAGCCAATGACGTGCCAGTCTGTTGTGATACTGGACAGAACTGTTGGCAAGTGGGACATAATCCTGGTCAAGAGAATCAGCAGAATTGCCAAAAATATAATGTAGGGCGCAGCATATTATTACATATACCACGCAGCACTGGGATGGAAAAAAAAAGGGTTTTAAGCGCCTCTAAACTGACCTCAAGACACATCCTTGTTCTCTGGACAGTCCTATGGGCCCTGGAGCAGTCACTCCATGTGCCTCTTGGTCCCACTGGAGCAGCAGCTGGGAAGGGAGAACATTAGGCCATTTGCAGCAGGTTAACTAGCCATAAATGAATAAAAAAAACACCTGGTAGTCAGCAAAAAAACCTTTTATTTCATTCTGTACACCCCCTGGTGCCAGAGAGATTTTGCTCTCTTCTAGCTGGTCTCGTCCCGTTCACTTTGGTAGCTGATTCTTCATAGACGCAGAGACCTCACCTTGGTTAATTCTTACCACCCCATCTTTGTAAAAAGTTTTCATGTTGCGCAGGTTCATGCTAGTCTCTTTGCTACTACTACCACGGTCTTATAATTTTTCCTTTTACCGGGTAACTAATGTCTGCCTTCCACCAAGGAGGTAAGAAGGTTTTGGCATGGGAGGGGAAGTTTAAAGAAGATATTTGACCCTCCCTGGAAAAAAACCTGCAGACTTCCATGCCTCTTGGTTAATCTGACCCCGATCAAAGGCACAGACCTTCAGTTTAATTTCACTAGATCATTGGGTACAGGGTACAGCAAAAAGAACCCCCATATAAGAAACCTTCAATGCTCTAATGAGAAACCTTCTTCCTAATCCATTTTCTATATTCTGTAACAGAATCTGATATTGAATTTTGAATTTGTGATAAATATGGTAATCTCAATTATTATTTATGATGTAGCATATTAAGTTTGGAAGATGTCCCTTTTACCCCCTTCTCTTTTCCCTTCACAATGATCCCCACCCCCCAAAAAATCCTTAACCATATGAAAAGCACTTTTATATAAGGAACAAGCTTGAAAGTAAATACAATAACACAATCATGTCTAGCTTATGATGGAAAGTGCTTAAATTGCCCTAATGTTGCAAATACTAACGCTATAGCTTAACGTCGATTAGAACCTCCCAGGTTATAAAATTGCATGTTGGATCTGGGAGCATTCAGTAAAGTTGGACATCAGAATCAGCAAAGGAGTCGTGCACCCTATTAATTATTTACAGTTCTTTTATTTGTCTATGTTCAGTGTATGTTTGGTAGACTAGACACAAGGTTCAATGGCAAATGATGTGGAAGCGGACGATAAGTAACAAGTAGCATGGGATATAAAGTGTTAACAGGGATTTAGTGCTGCAAATGATTGTTGCGTGAAATAATAATATGTATATGTGTTAGTGTGGACAGAAGAACAGTTATATGAATGTATAGCGGAATACTACCTTATGTATCGAGAAAGAAAACATCATTTCACCAGTAATCTGGACCTTTGTGTTTGTAGGTGGTTCAGTTGATCGTTTCATGTACTGACCTCCAGTTTGTCTAACCAGGATGTTCCAATAAAGAAGTATCAGGAAAGTGATTGCTCATTGATGTAAAAGCAATGCCCAAAAGTATGGTGTTTTTTGGTCTATTGGATAACATAACTCAAACCATAGCTTGCAAGTCTCTTTCTTTCAGTGTCTGGTTTATCTGGCTACAAATGCTCTCTGATTTACCCAAGAAAGCAGTTGCAGGGCTGTCTTCTTCTTACTTTAAGTGGTTTGACTATACACTGTGGGAAGTCATATTTTGTTGAGCACTGTCCACAATGGTATCCAAGGCGGTGTTCTTCTAAAAACAGGCATTCTGTAAAACCTCCCTTCCACAGTCAGTCGAAAACATTTCTCTTTTGGTGAAACCAATGTCAGCGTCCCAAGAACGGTCACCCATTGCAGAAGACTCATTGAAGTCATCATCAGTGACCTCAAAGTTCTAAAAGATCTCCTTGAACTGTCCCTGTGCTCACATTTCACCCTGTCAAAATGGTTCTCATAAACCCACTTGTTTCTTACATAATGATCAAACTAGTAGGACAGCACTGACAAACACAACTTATGACTTTCATATTGCTAATTCCTTTTAATCTATTTTCTTTCTGCTTAATCTTTCTGACGCCTTTATATGCTGTTTCCTGCTTCTCCCCCTACACACATTTCAACTACTTGGAATTTATGACAAATTTTATTCTGGCTTTTTTCCTATCTTTCCTCATACTCCTTATGCTCTTAATTTCCATTTTCGTGGCTTTTTTTTCTTTTTCTACTATAGAAATAACTAATATTTTGGGTGCATCATGAGAAGGATAAGCATAGAACATATTGTCTCTGAGTATATTTAGTTATACACAAAGGTCTCTTACAGCACATTTTAAGTTGTATATAATGAGTGATCCACCTGGAGAAAACAGTAGAAATATTTAATTGCTCTTTATTGTGATTTCTCCAGATTTAGCCTTAGGATAGCTTGCAGTTTTCTTTGATGAAAATGATTCCAAATAAGGTTTCTAATCCCTAGGTGAACTATGTCAATGTTATCCCCTGTCTGCATCCACTTACTTCTAACACAAACTGTATCCCTTACCAGTTCATAGCCCTAGGCAGCTGCTTATGTTGTCTATATGGTGGGCCTGACCCTAGACAAAACTATTCTATCCCCAAGTAGTTTTACCACTCATGCAGCAAAATACATCATTTTGTAAAAGAAACTTCAATAGATAAAAGGCAAAGAACAAACTTTGCCAATGGAAGTCAATTAAGAAGACCAACCTATTGTTACTTAAAACTTGAAAACAACCCCAGGTTAAAAATAAGGTAACACGGTATATATGTAATAAAAAATCATATTATAATATAACCACATAAAAAATAAATGTAAATTAAAGCTTGGCAAGTCAGTGTGCAAACCTAATGCTTGGGTAGCCCTGGCTCAATCAGAAGGGAGAAATCTATAATAAGGTGGCACTAAGGTGTGATCGCTCCTTCCGTCACTGGGTCACACATAAGCCTTTGTGAGTTCACTTACCTTGGCCAGGTTTGATCAGGCCAAGGTCTTGCTCAGTCTCAGTCTCTATGAAATGGTACGCCATAGATAGCTTGCTCACCTGTATATGGGTTTACAGTCAATATCGGCCCACATGTTACTGGATTTATGGTCTTCTTAGATCACTAATACCCGGAGGCAATTTAATGACAACACCAGCTTTAAAACATGGAAAAAATGTATCATGTTTCCTTGTGTAATACATTTTTTCACTCTATAAGCAGATTTTTATTCAGACAACCATTTTTGTCATAACATCTTGAGCGTAATCTCTGTGTTGGCTGATAAAAGAACAAGAAGATTAATCACCGTTACCTACAGTGTTTTTCCTATTAATTCACATTTTCGTAAACCACTTAGCATTAAATAAAATTCTTCAGAGTAAGGTAAATAATTTTATGCATGATATTAAGTGTGCTTCTGGCAATTTGTATTATTTGCTTAGAGAGGGCAATCTAGTTGGTGGCAGAGCAAAGATATTCCCTAAAACCATTTTTTTCATATTGACAGAAACATTTGACTTGGATTTGACTTATTTATAATATTTTGACTCTTGTCTGTTTCACGTCTGAAGACCAGAGATGCATTACTAACAATGCAATGCTCATCCACGCAGAATTCAAATGATTACATGTATCTTTTACTACTTTGTATTTTTAAAATGAAGTTATGAATAGTTATAAACAGGAGACATGCTGAGACAGAGATGGCAGGTTGAATCCCTCTAATTGTACAGAGAATCATGGTTTTGCTTCATAGCTGATGTTGAGTGATGTGTTCTCAAAGTTCCGAATGTAGATCCACAGATTAATCACTGCTGCCATAAAGTATTTTAATCAGTTAAAGCGGTGGTTGACCGTACTTCTCCTCCTTACTATAAAGGTTTTGAGAATATTGTCCTAAATTATCAAGTTGCTCCTTAATACTCACAGGTAAATCCACCAGAAGGACCACGTGACTTATTCTACACCCTTCAATAGTAGAGGACATACTAAAACCCAAAAATTGTATCCTTAATTTATAATACAAGCCCAGTCTTACCTACTGCAGAGCCCCCTTCACCTTTGGTGGTGCAATGTAATGGAGGCAGAAGTCTGTACAGTCACCAGCACAGACCTCAATGTTATCTGTCTCAGATCAGGCTCTGGGATATGATGTAATATCTGTTAATTGCTAGTGGGATGTCTGTCCTCGCAGCTGCCCACACCTGCATAAGGCCCAAAGCTAGAGATGGGAAGGCCTGGGGAAGAAAAACAGAACAATTTTTTTAAAAAAATCAGGGTTTTCCATTTTTTCCAAAGCTGTTTTTTTTTTTCAGAAAAAAAATTGAAAAAATCTGGAGTGTGGAATATGTTCTTTTACAATGATATATAATATTTTATGACATGGCACTTAAACTTTATAACATGAAGACCTTCACGAAAGACTTCTGAGACTTTTTGTAAAGTCTTACATCATTTCAAGTTCTCTCGCCTGAAGACAAGCAAATCCTGGAATACAATTCAAATACAAATACAAATTCAAATACAAATTCAAATGCAATATGCATTCCTGCCTCTAGGGGCGCTACAGGTGAAAAGATTTCAGTTTAGCTTGGTTGTGGTCAGGCTCCATCTTGTTGATACAGGGAAAAGAAAAAAGTGTCGGTGCGCTAAGCTAGTCTCAGGCTCAAATAATACAAATGTGTAATACGAGGCCGCACCGACACTTTTTTCTTTTCCCTGTTTGCACATATTTGAGGTTGTTGGCTCCTCATCAGTTTGGTTGCAGCTTGCTGTCCAGGGGTTAATAGGGAGGAGGTTTAATTGCACCTCCCCCGACACATTAAGGTTTTGGTAGCAGTATAAACTGCTTTGTGTGCCCACTATGTAGGAGGTGAGAGTAGGTTCTCACCCTATTGAGAGTGTGCCTTGATGTGGCGGGTGAGCTTAATTATACTTTGGCCAATTCATATAACCAAAACCTCTCATTTATATTATGTTTATATATTTGTTGCCAACTTTATTAGGGTGAGAAGCGCAGACAGTTTCCATCTTGTTGATATACAGAAGTTGATTTGACTGTTTGTCCGCTAGTCAGGCCGTAGTTTATGAGTAAGGGGTTGAATGCATCTAAAAAATATTCTTTCTAACCATTATATAAATGACTCCTATTAATGTTCTCTCCTAGTCACAGTGTAGTGTTTGCCAATAGCCTAAGTCTGACCAGTGAATTGTTTTTTCTTTTCTTCCTCCCGGTAAAATGGTGAGACAAACTTCCAGTTCTCATGTAGAGTTGAAATGTTCTTAACATATACAACTACACCACTCTGGATTTAAAAAAAAAAAAATCAGAAACTTTCTATTTTCTTTTCCATGACTTCAAAATTTCTGGAACTTTTACATCTCTACTGAAGGTCAGGCCTAGGGAAGCACCCAAGGTAAATATGCAGTTACAATAATATCTAGATCTAAGGTCGCATGTTCAAGACCATTAAAACATTTTTCTTGGCAAAACTGAATGCTTTATTACCTACTATTTCATTGCCCTATAGATATTATTTTGTAATTCTAAACGGTCTAACAACCAGGATTGCACAGTAAACAGATTTATATAAATAAAAGAACATCTGGAGGCAGAGCACAATGAAGATCATAATTCTGGAAACATCAAGAATGCATTATCAGAAACTTGGCTGTTTCACATTATTTTATTTTGGGTCTGTATTTAATGAATCATGTATTCTCTGGGCTGTGACAGATTGTGTCTCGGCTACAACAGCTCTACTAAACAAAAGTATAAAAAGGATATGATATGTAAGTTTTTGGTGCAATATCAAGTGTTGACATGCTTGAAATGGAAACAATTAGTAACTTACATTGTTTCAAGGTGACATCTGTCACAATGTTAGCATAACCATCAATATTTTGAGTATGTAACATCTGTAGGGCAGATGTATAAATTGAAATGAGCCAAAACGTCCTATTTAAGTTTTCAGCTGATTAGATTTAAAATCAGATTTTGTTTAAAAACTATGGTCCGTTAACAGAACGTTCAACCCCCAACTTAAATAAAATGCATATTAGAGTCCAATGTGCACGAACACCAATGCATTTTACTGCACGCACATTAATTAATATGTTCTTTTATTGAGTTAGAAAATTAGATTATTGCTTCATTTCCAAAAAAGAATGCATGCACCAAAGCACATGCAGCAAAATGCTTTAGTTACTGTAAATCAGGAAGCAATAACAGTTATATAAAAAAAGGACAATTTTGTACTAAAAAGTCATCAACGGTCACCATCATAGCTTGTACCTTTTGTTCATCAGTGTAATTGTTTAAATGTTCACCTCGTGAAAGATGAGATAGGTGGCAGCCCGTGACAGCATGATCGAATAAATTACCCATCCTGAGGTTTTATCCTCTCTCAGTCTCATAAAAGTGTCCTGGACCAGTCATCAACAATCATCAACATAACATTAGGGCAGAGATACTGTACGTTAATAGAAAGGAATCTCCTGGATCGCTTGAGAAAGTAAAATTAAATACTTTGATTTTTATTATGTAAGCATCATTACATAAGTTTATGTGGTTTATAGAACTGTAAAAAGTAGAATTTGGAAAAAAGTGACAAATGTACTTTAGCAATAATCTGACTAGAAAACAGATACAATGTAGGCACTATTAGGTGAGCAAAGTCTGTTCTTTTATTTGAATAGAATGTTGTTTTCCCATGTTCTGTATTAAAAATATTAATGATTTACCTGTTACTGGCTTATAGACATTTGGTTCATTGTACTTCACCTGTTAATATGTGGACTGTTTTGGATTGAGAATTTGGGTCCTTCATATCATACCTACTTAGTGGAGGGTCTCATACTGTATAGTTTTTTGTGGATCACCAGCATTAGGATTTAATTCTCCATGTGGCAGAAGACAATCGTCAGACTAAGCCTTCATATTTAATTTATAGGCATATTTGCATATATTTGCATATAGGCAAAAAAAATGACTGCCTAGTGTTCTAAGCTAATACTGGGCTCCTCCGTATGGCTCTTTCTTATGTTATGTGTACTTGCTCATTCCTATATTAAGTGTAAATGTGCCATTAACATTACATAAAGAAAATATACGCTGTAACATAAAACATATTCAAAACGTAGGTATTCAAGGTTGTGTTGCCTAGTATTAAAGATGTATGTAATCAGTATATTTTAAGCTCCAATAAACACCAGTGTGATATGATGCACATAAGTCCTCACATACGAGACTCTGCTTTCTGAGAGCTGTCCCCTTGCTCTGGTCCAAGCTAGGGTGACCACCTTTTGCCTCGGGCAAAAGCCATTGTGTCTTGTAAGGTATAGCGTTCTGTTTAGGAAGACGTGTGGCCTGTGGGCAACAGCGGCACTTTTGGGGAAGGCTTAGACTAGGGTGACCACATCGGCCATGTTTTCCAGTACACGTATCATTTTTACATATTGCTGACCAGCCCAGATAAAATTATGCCCTGCAGTATGGGGGTTGTATAGCTGACTAACTGGTTCCCTTGCATAAGTCTATACATACCACATACAGCAGGGCACCACTTGATCTTGGCTGGTTAGCAATATATAAAAATGATATATGTCCTGGAAAACATGGCCAGTGTGGCCACCATAGTCCAGGCTCCTTTATTTTAAATAAATATTGCAGCTATAGGACACGGACCCTGGATCTGCTGCACTAGACTTAACAATATATAACAATATTTACACTAAACATTATACATTGGTAATCCCATTATGCATCTAAAAAAATCCAAAGCATTCTATCAACGGATTAAATGTGCATCTAAGGAATGAAAACAGATCTACAGAAGCACTCTCATCTGGTTAAATTCATAGCAAACCAGTATATCTTCATGAGCAAAACTGTAACACTGCAAAAAAAAAATACAAATCACACATGGGACACACATGATGAAGTTTCTCCATATAACAGTGTTGTTAAGAGCCCATGGATTAATATAACAAGGTGCTATAAAAGTGTCTTGGTAGTACCATTAAACCTTTCAAAACCAATTAAATGTGCTTTCATTTGCCATGCTTTATGGTATATGCTATATATGTTGTTGTATAAGATAATACATTAAAACATATATACAAATGTCACCCCATATGTGTAGTCCCAGGCAAGCAGTAAATTGCAGGATGAACCTATCCAGGAAAACTCAGAATATTGAATGGTCTTATCAATAATTCAAGAGCAACAAGGGCTTCTCAATCCTCTTGTGAGTTCCACTTGAAAGAACGGAAGGATGAACATATATAAAACACTTTTGCATATTTCATTTTTCATTAAGTCTGTAGCACTTATTATAATAGTCGCTTTAAGTCTCACCAAATGCTCCTCGCAAAGAGCTGTTGATATATATGAGCTATTAGTGGCTAATTCATCTTAAATGTTTACTAGCCATTTAAGGTGCTGTTTCCCCTAGTTTTGTAATCAGAATAAGAAACACCATTCTTAGCTGCTGAATGCCCAAAGCATTCCCAGAAATAACTATAATTTACTATTTAATCATGTAAAATTAGAATACATTCATCATTTTTGCAGAGTACACTTAATTGTCATGTGACACAAAAGAAAGGACAGCCCTTTGCCTTAGAAAAGGTAAAAGGCATCCTTAAAAGTTTCTTTGTTGTTTTTATGTGATTAAACATTAAGTAAAGAATAAAATGAGAGCGCTGCTAAAGTATATTGGCGTATCATGACAAAAGGCCCAGTTAATGATTTATCTAAGTGGAACAGCAGCTTTAATGTCTTAAGTCAAAGTACTGAAATAGAAAATAGTCACATTCAGGTGATGTTTTAAATCTTAAGATCTTTTCAAACCCCTTGGGCCAATAATACCATGTATTTTAGTAGCATCAAGTAAAAGTTTAAGAACAAAGAGAAACCCACAAGTGCTATTGCATATAAATTAGGTCATGGTAACTATGGCAATGTTTTTAACATAAGTGAAGCAGAACCTTTTTACTAATACATCAGCTGTTATTAAACCTCTACCAAATACAGTTTCTACGTGTTCTGGATAGAAGTGTTATGAATTCTCACTTTCTGTCAAGTAAGTGGACTATATGAGTAGATAATTAAATACATTAAATGTTTTTATATATTTGTTAGTAGAGAAATTATGTTATCTGTCCTATCAACTCAGCAATTTGGCTTAGATCAAGTGTAGTACCAGTAAGAAGCTGAGGTAGTACGCAGCCCAAGTTGCTGCTGAGCCCCAATGGAGGTCCAACCTGGGCACGCTCAACTGTTTCAATTCTGACAAGAGGCCCATCAATCACTTCACATGAAAACAAGATGGCGGATTGACCATGGACCCCACAGACTGACACAGTTTATTAATCTTTGTAGCTTCAACCTATGGGCTGTTTCCACCAATGGCACTTTTTTTAAAGGTTTTTTTTTTTTTTTAAACAATGTGTCTATTTTGGAATCAATGTTTACATCTATAATGGTTTTGTCACACACTGGGGTAAGCAGGTTAGCGAGGAGCCTTGGTGCAGGGATAGTTTTGTCTGTTTGTACGCTGAAGACCTCTGCCAGGGCACATGGCTGGAAGCCCATTGACAGGGCACACGACTGAACAACAGTGCTGTTTCTGCCGCGAGGCATAAAAGGCAACTGCCTTGGGCGGCACATTTCAGGTAGGCAGGCAAAAATGCCGCACCAAACGCCCATCGAATGCCCCCACTGCAGTTACTACTTCCCAGTCCCTCCCTGCAGTCACACTGATGATTGGCCCCGTCCCTTTTCTTATAGCGTCCACACTGCTCAGCAATTAATATATAATATATATTATATATATTATAATATATAATATATAATATATAATAAAATTAATATTTGGGCTGCTGAAAGTTAGGGGGGTGGGAGTTAATTTAGGGGCAGTTATGGTTAATGGGGTCTTTAGGGTTAATTTAGGGGCAGTTATGGCTAATGTGGTTTTTAGGGTTAATTTAGAAGCAGTTATGGTTAGGGGTGGGACAATTTTAGATTAGGGGATGCCCAAGTTTAGTCTTGCATAGGGCAGCAAAAAAACAAAATATACCACTGCTGAACAGGTAGGTGATACTGGCATTACTGAGACTGATGGCTCTCAGGCAGGAATCGGTGTACTGTAGCAATATAACCCAGTCTCCTGACTGTAAAGGCTAATTTCCTAATCAGCTGTGCCCCGAAAGTTGAGCCTAGGAGTTTTAGCTAGGGCAACAGGGCTGCAGGTAACAAGGTCAAGTGACAACAATAGGAGGAGAGCAGAAACCGAGGAAGGGCGGCCACTAGAGGCTGAACTAGGAACAGCCCAAAAACCTGAATGCACAATACAAGTGCCAGGAAACCAGGACAGAATGTCACAGGTTTTGCACATATGCACTGAAAATGCCACACAGAGCTGTGTCCTTGAACAGCCATATTTTTTGAGAAGGACATAAGTTTATGTCAGGGTCCTTACCAGAGACCCCAATGGAGGCACTCACCAGAGTACCTGCTAACCACAGGTGCCGGGACCAGTGTTGCTTCCTCTGTTCCCTTTTCCGCTGCCTCCCACATGGCTGCTCCTGTGTGTGCTCTCACTCACGCAACTTGAATCGTCCCCGAGTGGAGACGATGGGATACACGCTCTGATGATGTCATGCTTAGGGGCAGGGCTTTCATGATCGGCAAGTTTAAAACCCAGCACTAAGTATTACTCAGTGCTCAGTTATTATGCCATATTGAGCTCCTCCACTGCTTGCATTTATTTGTTGTGTACCCTCGCTATCCTTTTTGACCTCGCTGATCTCCTTGAACCTGACCCTGGCTATCCTTGTTTGGCCTCACTGATTTCTGTGAACCTGACCCTGGCTATCTATTTTTCACCTCGCTGTCTAGAGTTATTCCTGGATTGGTGGCTTTCCTGCAATCTGGACTCCTCCTCGCTATAACCTCACAGTGCAGGACAATTGGCTGCCCCTTGAAGATATTAGGATTTTTTTCTTAAGTGAGGACCCAGAAGATGCTGCACAATATGCTTGCCTTTTGGCTCTGGAGAAAAGGAAATGTCACGGCTAGAAGACCAGCAGAGCAGGAACTTGATAATGACCACCAGGTAAATAGGGCAGGCAGGATCACAAAGCTGAATGAATCTGGAACATGTAAAAGTTCAGTTGGCATAGTCAGTACACAAAGTCAAGGTCAGGGATAGACGAGGACAGGATAACCAAACAACTAGCTGGGTCAAATGCAGGAGACAGACAAGAACGTCAAACAAGCCAGGGTCAAAACCAAGAGATCAATAAATGTATTATTCACAGCCAAATGCACAAGGCGCTATCACAGGCACTGACGCAGTATTAGAACCAGGTTTAAATAGTCCTTGTAATAGAATTTCCCACCAAGAATTCGAAATTAAGGCTTGGAATGCATAAGGGTCTTGTCCCTTTAAGAGGCTGTACGGGTCCTGGAGAAGACGCAATTCCATACAGCCGGTACTGGCCATGCGGGGCGCATATGTGTTTGTTTGTGCCAGAAACCATGTGGTCAGATGCAGAGGATGCTGGCGGCTGCTGTTGGCGGTTAGGGACCTCGGAGTGGTGGCAGATTGAGCGGCCAGAAGGTATCGGCTATTACAGGAAATAGGTCTAGCCTCCTTTCAAGGAAAAATACTGTGGAGGTGAAGACCCAGGCCTCACTGATCCATTGCAGCTCTTCATACCAGGACAGGACTTCAGACCAAAAGCATGTACTTTGTGCTTCAGGAAAAGATAAATAAATCAACCCGGTGATTAGCTTGAATTGAATATATTTCACTAAACTACAAGTGCCTGCAACACTAGTTGTTTAACTCGCATATTCACCAAGGTCAACTTGCATTATGATTTCCAAACACCTAAAACTCACATATACGTCACTACATAGTCGAGCTGATGATGGGGCTTAGTTGGCTATTGAAATCTCTTCCCAAAACCCAACCACTTGTCTTATTTAGTAGACTTACTATTGACCTGAGCATTTTATGCTAGAAGAATGGCAATTAGTAGCATTAAAATGGTAAGTCATGCCTGTTGCAGGATTCAACAGTTACGGTGAAAATGAGGTGGTTGGATGATCGCCATAAAGGTAAAGTGTGGAGGGGCAGAGCTAAGAAAGTAAACTGTTAAAGATGTGAGGTTTAAAAGGGTATCTATGAATGAATCCACTGTGATGCTAAACAAAGAGTTGAAGAATCCAAGAGCTGTTGGCCTGAAGAAGGGTTCATTTAGGTCCGTGTGTTTGTATCTGCCATGAATAGCTGTCACTTGTGCTTCTTGTGGTCTGTATCAGGCTTGCAGGTAAATTGTCTTTCTTGCCGTTACAATATAACTTTATTTCTAGTGAAATACCTCTAGTCTGTCAGGTATTGACAAAGGTGTTAATTTTTACAATGAATCTGAACAACTTAATTGACATATTCTTATTCCGATGTTGCAATTTTTTTGCTGCTTCACTTATATAACTATTAAAATGTCAAGTATTTCTGTAACGATTCGAACATTTCGAGAGCAGATAAAAGTAATTATTTTTATTTTAATTAGCACGCTCTACCTAACCATGGTGATTTATTTCTGTAATGATACTCAAAGAAAGCTCTTAATTTACAAGAGCCAGGTTGTCAAAGCAAGAAATTCAACACAATCACTATAGATACACTGACAGTGATCTGTCTTTTTTTAATTGGATTTTAAGTTCTTAGTTCTTAGAATGGCTTCATATGATATCTTGAGTTCCTTTACTGTGTTGACCTGTACTTCTTCCATTAAAATTATACTCCAGTTATCTGATCTCCTTTCTGTAGAATTTCTTCACATTACTCCTTCCTCTTCCACCTTCCAACTATAAATCATGCCCTCTAGATCTGGCAATTCTCTTTTTATTAAAAATGTTTTCCTCTTGGGCGTTCAAATAATACCTTGACATATATAAATATTCTAGTCATGTTTCAGACACCTTTCACCCCTCAAGATATACATATTAAGATTATTACGTTTTTGGTGGGATATTTGTTTGGTTATACCACATATCATTTTAGTAGACCTTCTTCAAATTCTGTTTATTTATGTCTCTCTGAATCCTATGGCTGGACACAGTATTCTATGATAAATCACCTTTTCAGAAGAATTCTGAGGTATTATTGATATAATTTCTCTATATTTAAATCTGTTTTTTTTCTTTAGACTCTTCTCCCAATAAGAGTAAATTTGATGAAATGTAGTGGGTAAGGCTATGATTGTATATGTTTTTCTTGGATACATTTAAATAATATGATTAATTGGTGTTGGGCTAAAGATGGAAGCCAGTAGCAGGGAGGCAGAGTAAGCACAGCAGAAGCGATGGCAGATTGTGGAGAAGTTAAAGGACAGTCTGGTCAGAGCTGGAGAGAGCAGGGTAATCCAGGGCACGAGCCAAGGCAAAAAAAAAACAAAAAACATCCAAGCACAACTAAGCACAGGGAAGCACAGAAGGGCCCAGGATCTGGGAATATAACCTAGAAGCTCAACATACATGTTGACTGAATTTTGGGCATGGGATTTATAGGGCTGTGGACCAAGGCCCTTCCTACCAGGACCAGAGGTCGAGGTATTAGAGGATGCAGCCTATCTTGCGATGGCACGGCTCCATAACAGGGAGCAGAGGAGTTGTAAGCAACAGCTGGAGGTAAGAGGCCGCTGCATGGCATAGTGACGAGGTCCTGGAGCCTGACAACTGGCAATAGTGCTTTAATGAACTTGATGGAATTAGGTCTTTTTTCAACCTTATGAACTATGTAAATTACGATCACACTGTGCAGATATATCACCATTTATGGCCATTGGATTATAGGTATGGAGTATTGATAGGGGAACTTACACCTGGAAGAAGCCTGTGTGTTGAAACAATTGTTGGTAACATGGCGCATTTTTCTTTAGGCTGGAACCGAGATAGGAGCTTGTGGCTCGGGCAGCAACCCTCCGAACAAACTTAGGCCATAGAATTTTTTGCAACCATGAATGGATGATGGGCAGATAAATCTGGCCTATAATATCAGTACTTTGTATTATCTGTGGGAACATTGACCTTATAGTGGTGAATTTCAGACATTGAGAATAACTTTGGAAAGTTTTCAGAAACATCAATAATCTTGTCCACATACTCTCCTTTTACTTGTGCACTCTGTGTTTAACAAACTAACAGCCTTACACGGCCACTTTACCTCTAGTTCCCTGGACCTTCTAGCTCTAACTGAAACCTGGCTAACCTCTTGTAACACTGCTTCTTGAGCGTTCTCTCAAGACCCACTTCTTTAAGAACGCTTACAACATTGCTCACTAACGCCCTCCCATATTCCTTTAGCTCGCCTAGTCCCACTCTCTGCATTACTTATAGCAGTGTGTCTGGTGCACCCCTAACAATAGCACTTTTACCTATTGTGTAATATAGCCTAACTCCCTCTAGATTGTAAGCATACCTGGTTTTTTTCGGTAAGTCAAATTGTTATGTTACATACTACTTGTTATGTCCTGTACACCCATTGTACAACACTATGGAATATGGTGGCGCTATATAAAACAATAAATAATAATAATATTGTACAATGCTGCTTTATTCATTTAGATTTTTATATTTTACGTAAGAAAAGTGCTATTTTGATATTTACTGATATTCAGTATGATCAGCTAATTTCTATATTCGTTCCATAATCCGCAAAGTCTCCAGATGCCAGAATGTCCCCTGCAGTAATTTATAGGACGAATGTTTCCTGTCCAGCAGTGAGTTATTCTGCATTCCACAAGGATGATACAAGTGACACCAGAAGGACCTCCTGCCAGAAACTGGAAAGTTGGGGTTTGAGCCGTTTTTGGTTTTGGCTGTGCTCTGGCTCTTGCGTTCAGGAAAGTGTTCGTATTGTAGCATGATGTCACATGGCTCCGTAGTGTTAGTGAGGCAGCTCATACCACAAGCAGAATCAAGCCCAGGTTAAGGGAGAATGTGTGTCCGTGTCGAGGAGTCAGATATCTGCGGGTAGGAGGGAGACCAGACAAGATCCTATCCAAAACTAAATAAAAAATGTTTCATAGTAAGAGAGAATGTGTGTTTGACGGAGTGTGTGTCTTTGGGAAGGAGTGTGTAAGTGAGATTATAGGTGGGAGTGCTAGCTACAAAATGAGATGGGAAGATGGCATAGAGTAAGGATGAAGGACATTCTCTCTCTCTTAGCCCTTACTGGCATGCCCAGTATGTGATTGTCGAGTAATTGAATAATCTTCACCCTTTCTATTTCCTTAGTTTATATATTGTCATACCATTTTACAATAGACATAATAACTCCATTTAAATAAGTGAATAAAAGGAGAAAAACTAAGCTTTTAAAATTAGTTTTCATTAGCATAAAACAGAATTTCACTAATTTAGAAATTAGAAAAAACATATTTTTCTCTTAAGAAATTTGAATATCTAATTTTAAAATGTGCAAAATTTATAGACAAACAAAATGTTACCTGAGGGTCTATCTTTGCTTTCCACATTACAGAATACATTGGTTATCAGTGAATATGAAGTTATTATTTTTCAAGTACCTTATGATAGATCAACATAACTCACAAAGAGTAATTTGGTATCGCTGTTTTGATTTCAGATAAAAAAAAAATAGATAATGGTTTATTTAGTGGCCCAGTGTTTTTTTTTAACTATGTAATATTTTTCTATATAAAACCCTGTGGATATGTGACGTAAAGATATCTATTTATCTATCTATCTATCTATCTATCTATCTACTTATATTTATAAAGTATTAATATTTACATAAATAATATGTACAAATAACTATATATTTAACATATTTTATAAATATGTCATCAAAATAATTATTCTGCAACAAACATGGCCAAGGAATGTTCAAAAACCAATAATGGAAAAACTCCATTTAATTGAAAAGTGATGATCGACATATCATTTAATGTTGAGACTAGCAAGTCGACAAGTACCCAAAGTAGGCATACAAAAGCCTCAAGCTGACGTGAAAGGTATGAAAAACCACCTCCCTTGGGCAAACATTTGCTCAATAACTTGAAATCTAAAATTCTCAATAGTCGTGTGATAAGAGAGAAAGTGTTTACCTACCTGTAATTAGGTATTAATATTTTGAGCAGAAATGTTCATGAATCCCTGCAGTGCTGTATTTACCATCGGGATTGCTCCAGACCCGACAAAGGTCCCCTCCACCTCCATGGTCAATGCCTCTGATACAATAAAAGGCTCCGCACGCCTTACGGAAGCAGAGGACTGCGATACAACGTCTGTGGAGGCTGTGCTGGTCCAGCATAGCATCCATAGCTTAAATAGGCTGGTTGAAGAGATCTCCTTTGTAAGCAGTCTATTGTGCTGTGGCACACTGGAGGGTTGAATCGTGCAAGAGGGAGATCTGTCCCCTGGTGTTGTACCAGGAGGACTGCCGCTCGCCCCCTGGAGCCTGCCTTCGTAGGCCTGGGCCTAGTCAGTGATAACATTTTTTGTATAAATATATTAATATGAGCTTGTATTAGGTAAGTGCAATTTGTAATGAGAAACAAATGACAATTGACAATGACAATTGATTGCCACTACAGGTATAACACCCTGAATGGTACAGCCAATTTTAGGAACAGTCATCTGGTTTTAAATACAAACAATATAAACAGTATATTCCTTAGGATCATAGGCACCAGGGCATCATATTAGAAAAGTTCTGAGGCTTATCATTATTATTATTTATTGATTTATATAGTGCCATCATATTCCGCAGTTCTGTACAATGGGTAAACTGGGCATAGCAAATAGTGCATAACAAATTTCACTTAAAGAAACAAAAGGCTTGTATGGATACTAGAAAGTAGCATTATCCTTTCAAAAGAAGTAGTAAAAATAGATAGCATGGCAATGAAGCATAAAACAAGAAGAAAGATTAAGGTTGATGTTTTAAAGCAGGGACAGAAATGGGCATGTCGGATTAATTTACTAACCAATCCTTACCATGATAAATTAGTCTCATTCATCTCTTGTGATAATGCCTGTTTTCATGTGTGTTACGCATTTATATAAGGGACCTCAACAGAGAGGTAATAATGGAGTCAATGAATGTAAAGAATGAACTGTCTCCAGACTTTGACTTCCACTTTGCCTTCTGGCTCCAGGGCTGATAAACATCATTTTTCTTGCGCTTTAGCTTTCTAACTTCTGTTTTCAAAACACCATACATACATTAAATACATGAAAAGCATCAACTTATTTAAACTAAAGTCACTTGCATTACTTTCCAGGAACGAAAAAATGTTATTCATTTCCTTCGCTATCCTGTTTCCATTCATATTGGCAAAACATATAGAAGGATATCTCCTTTGGGGTACAAGTAACTGTTTTTTATTAGTCAGATGTTTGGCTTCTTACCCACATGGATGTGCTTGGACCCACAACATTTAATTTGAAAGCAAAAAAATAGATTAACTTGTAACTCTTTGAGTGCCACTGATGAATAAATTATACATCAGAAACATAAAAGCAGAGTCTGACAGCAGATAGGGACCAACTGGTCTGGCCGTTCCCAGACACTCAAAAGGGTTAATTTATTTCCTCTGCAATGCCTAAAACTAAGCCAAAATGTTAACCTTTTTTTGAACCAGAACAATATTACTCTATTCTAAACACAACTGGTGCAGGGGAAGAAAAATGCAGCAAAAGAAATCCTTAATTTGCTCTGATTTTGGATGTATATTTTTCTGACTTTGTTGTGCTAGACTTGCACCTAAGGGTCCTGTATCCTTGTGTTATGTTACCCCGATGAGTTCAGCCTCACTGTGTCGGACCAAAATTGTTCAGAAAGAACCAGTGTTGGTCGGACCGGCACTTCATGAACAATTTTGGACAGAGCAAGGGGCATTTAACCGCTGCCCCGACTAGTGATGAGCTCATCACAATGTTCATGATGCATTGGTATGTAAATCATCTTTAAATGGTTAAGAGACATCTAAACTTACGTGTTCTGATTCATGTTTTGCATTGTAATTGTATCTAAACAAATAATTGTCTGACTAATTACTTTGAAACACCTTTTTTTTTTAATCATTTTAGTGTAAGTTTTATTTCAGATGAATAGCATGGTTTCCTAGGAGAAAAAAAGGGAAAACATTTCAATATAGAATTATTGTTGCACAGCATGATATATATTTTATAAGCATCTTCAGTTGGACTGGAAATAACCGCTTAGCCTGCTATATAATCTTTGTGACATACATCTCTAAATTGGAACCAATTTCCTACTACCGATCTGTGTGTGCCTGTCATCATGTGTTATGACCTCACCAGTGGGTGACATGTTCTAGGTGGCATCATTAGTTTTTGTATCGCCTTTCTCCAAATGTTCTGAGGCTGCAGGGGTAACAAAAAACACAATAAGACTTCATTTGTCTCATCTCTGCAAGCGTGCCTCATTGAAAGTACCACTTTGCCTTAATACTCACATGGTTCCCATCAGTTTTTGGGGTCTTCAAACAATAAGTGGGTTATTGGTGATTTATGGAAGATGGTGGGATGGTGTCCTTTATTTTGTGCTTTGCATTTGATAGACTCACACATAAAAAGTTGCTACCCCCTTAATTTGATAGACTGTATGACCTTTCACACTTTAGCTAAAAACATTTATTCACAACCAAGAAAAGGTAAATGGCAGATTATATGGGTTGAATGGTTATTAGTAGCTAAAGCCTTTGTTTCTATGCCTCTAGCCAGTGAGGCACACATTTTTATTACAGGCCTCTTAATAATCCTATTAGTCTATTTCCGGCTCATACTTGTGTGATGTAAAGTGTGTGTTTAACATTAGTCACTAAGTATGGTTCTCGTGAGAAATCTGAAAGCGCAACAGCTGCACAGATAAGCCCCTCGACAGCAGTTTTAGGAACAATACAACTGATAAATGTGCGGTACAATGTTTCGTTTTCTATAAATAAGCAAATTGGTGGAGAAAACACATACAGAATGTTGTTATTATTATTTCATGTTGAAAAATACATGAAGACATTCCCATGGCTTACTGCTTGGTTGGCAGACCTGGCACCTTGGTCCACTACCTTAGAGGACCATTTGACACTCCAGTGCTTGAAGCAGCCAATCAGTGTCAGGAAACAGCTGTCACTCAATCAATGTATATCACATCAGGAGATACGCTGGTAAGGGGACATAATAAAAACCACTCAGCCTTCATATGCATTAAAATGTAGATGGTGTCACTTTAACCCCTTAATGACAAAGCCCTTACATGTATGGGCTCAAAATGCATTGTTTTCAATGGGTTTAGGGGCCGCCTATTGTCCTTAAGGGGTTAAGCACCATCAACTTCTGTCTTTCTGAGTGAAACAGATACTCAGCTGCTTCGGCTGGCTAAGCATATGTTACAGTTTGGTGATGTGTAGGTGATGTTTGTGGTCATCTCCTCAACTATAATTTAGAATAGAAAAAGTGTTTTACAAACCAAGTATATAATTAAAATGTTCAAATACAAAGATTCTGCTTTGAGAAAAATATTGTGTAGGATGATGTCCGAGGAGTACACGGAAAGGACAAATGAGAACAATCATAATGATAAAGCCTGAACTAATAGGGCAGCCGGACATGAGGTTGTGGGGACAAGATAGGGTTAATGCAGTGAATAATCAGGTTAGGCAGATAGGTAATCGAAAGGTCAGGTTAGGGTATATAAAAAAAAAAAAGTGGTGCTTATATAACTTTAAACTCATTTGCGCCTGCGCTAGCGCTTTGCCGCGCTTTCGAGTGGCTCGTGCTGCCTTTGGGTGCCTGCGCGGGAGCATTTTGAGGGGTTATTTCACTTACCTGGCGATCCGCTGAGCGATTACTGCACTGACCATAGAGTCTGGTGAGAGGTAGCGAGGTGGTGAGCCGAAGAATCAACATGGAAGAGTTGATGAAGATGCGACCTCCCACCCACCCTATGTTTATTTTATATATATGCTTATTTGTTGTGGCTTTTATTGGGGTAAAGTTATCCTATTTAATTGGGGTGAACTGTAAATCTTTATATGCTGGCTGGCTTTCAGGGCGGTTGGCAAGGTTAAAGTGTTTATATGGTGCTCTGGGCTTGTGCCAAGGGCTTGTGTTTATTTATATTATATTGGTTACAGAGTTGAGAAAGTTACAGTTAATTGTTGTTGTTATTATGGTAAACTAAATAAAAGTCCATGGCCTGATTCATCCAAAAGCAGAGTGTTATGTCTTTATTTATAATCGGTTTCTTGTATATTCATGGTTTATGTCCCTTATAACCTCATGTAGGCTTACAATAGTCTGCGAGCCGGGCTCTCTCCACCTAATGTATCGGTTTGTCTTAGTCTGTAAATTCTTGTCTTGTCAGACACCTTAAATATACGTATTGTATTAAGTGCTGCGTAGATTGTTGACGCTATATAAATAAAAGATATTAGTAATAATAATAATAATTAAAAATACCGTATATCATCATCCAGTGATATTAAGTGATAAAAATACAAAATACATTTTCCAAATATGTGCTGAATATTTTAAAGAGAGCCATATCCTGAGTTTACTGCACTGCTACTACCTATTGGATTGGTTTGTGCCAGTAATTTCAGCTTCTTATGTCGTTTACTATTTGCCACAAATGCATCCTCACGGTGGAGCTGAACCACAGGCCACAACAGCAACTGAGTAGAAGGAGTAGACCACTAAAGAGAGTAAGTATTTTAGGACTATAGTATGCATTGTAAAATCACGGGCACATACTCACACATAATACACATACTCATCCAGACTCATATAATGCACATGATTAATGTAGTAATTAAAAAAAAAATTGTATGTACAGGTCAATTTATTTTGTATTAGTGTATAATATCAGTGCCAGCGGCACGCTACATGCTACATTCTTACCCTTACTGCAACTCGAGATCATAAATGTACAGGTCCACAGGCCCATCAGGCATTTACCCCATTTGCCAGATGGCCAGTCTGGGCCTGTACAATATGTTCCCTCTATCTCCTAAGAAACAAAAAAATATGCATTATATGCATTTTACTATTCGTTAAAAAATATATTAAACAGTAGTTGTTACAATGCACCGTGTCTATACCAGATAAATGTGTCGCGGACGTGTACCTGGTATGAGATTGCTTCTAATGCTTTGTAATACTCAAGTTTTGAAGGCCAAAAGGTACTGTACATGAACCACTTATCTGCTCTCCACACATGTATACAAGGCGATTTCAGAAAAAGTTGTGTGTGTGTGTGGTATAGAATTGGTCATTAAAATTGCGTCCAATAAAACCATTACCTCCACGTTAGAGGAAGACAATTGATATGTAACTTGGCAAAATTTGTCAGATAACTTAAAAAATACTATGCAGAGCTGATACATTTGACTTAAATTCTGTACATACCTTTTTTGTTGCTTCAGGGTATGTATTTTTTTTTTTATTGTTTCAAGACTTCATTTTACGCATTATTTATGAATGCTGTCACTTGCATATGTATCTTTTAATGTATGTCACATATATAAATGATGTGCTTTATAAATTAAGGGAGCACACTACATCTTGCTCAGTTGCATTTTGAAAATGATCCTGCGCTTTCATTATACAAAACAGTAATTTCCTAACGTGACTGATTGCATTTTGTATACTTTTTTGGTCAGCAGAATTTACCAATAGGTTTCTGTCAAAACACAACTATGTGGCCGAAGTTGCTTTTACAGCGATTTGTAATTTTATTGTGTGTAATATTTTGTGGTGTACCTACAGAATGGTTATTTATACATAAACCATCATAAAATATGAGATATTCTGCATGTTAACAACAGGAGAGGATTATTCTACTAACCAATGCCTTCCTGAGCAGCCAAGACCACAAAGTGTGTGTGTGTGTGGCCTACACATTGAAAGCTCACCATGTGTGGCACAATCTATAAAATGCATTCTTTGGGAGTAGAAAATTCATTTTATATGGGTGCACTTTAGTTACAACTCTCTCGCACATTTTTGATATCATAAGAAAGGGGCAGTCATTTATTTTCCATTATTTCTAGACATCCCAATAAAAAGACCCATTAAAGCACCTCAGTCCTAAAACGGTACAACAGCTGAACAAGATTATTTAAGGAACATTATATACTAATAAGCAATACATTCTGTTACCCTTTAGTATGTACACATTTCACGGTACTTTAACACGTTGCTTATTTTTTATGTAACAGAACATCATGTTAATGATTTATAAAATAACACTTTTGTCCCATTTAACCCCATCTCTAGTTGTCGCTACTGAAAGCAGGGGTCATTCATCAGTACACCATTTGCACATGCTCAGTAGAACTCCCCTTCCAGTCGTTGGGAGCTGAACTCCCTTGAACTTCATTGGGAGTAACAATAGCCAATCACAGGTGAGCACCGACGTTTTATCAAAATACTGTCACTTCTTATATAATGCGATATAATGCAAGAGTTTATGAGCAAATACCTCTACTAGTACTTAAAGGAGCAACATCTGCAGGATTTGGTGATTTCCATTTAAAGTTGTCATAGACAGATTTTTTAAGCCTGTGGCTGGAGAGATATCATATGTTCTCTCGTTTCTTTCAAAACCTTTTATTATTTCAAGCTTCTCCTCAATACTTTCCTTTTGTAGGCACTGGTTGGGGTTTTTGTACCGGGGCGCTTAGACATGTTTTGGGTGTTGAATATGTCTGAGGTGAGTGTATGTGTGCATTTGTTTATTCTTATGCAGCATGACAAAACATGTTTTGTGTCCAGCTCATAGATGATTAAGGTGCATGCATGTGTGCGTTTTATGTATTCCCACTCAGTTTGGTTCCACTGGTAGATGTTTGAGGTGAGAGCATGTGTGTGCCGCGCACTCCAATACAGTTTGCTTCAGATGATTGATGCTTCAGGTTGGAGCATGTGTAAGTTCACCTATTGTTTCTGTGAGTTCACCTAGTGTGTCATTCGGGCGCATAAGCAAGCAGGAAGTTTGTGTTACGCTCAGATTGTTGCTATATATCAAACACATTGGAACAAATTTGTGTTTTCAAAATGAGTGGATGCCTGGTTGCGCTCTTCACGGACAGCTTTGTGTCTGATGCATTTGTAATAAAATAAATATTTAGAGTAATGGCACATTACAATATAATGAGCATTTATAATAACTTAATACATGAAAGGAGTGCAAGGTCTGTTAATAGAGACAGCTGATTCAGTGCTCCCTTGCACTGTATGCAAGCAATTGACGCTGAGCTATGATGTCATTTGCGGGGCACTAAGCACTGAACCTGCGAGCCCTCCTACCACAGGAATCCAGAAGACAGAAAAGGTGAGGAAGAACGGGGAGAGATGATGGTGAAGAAAGGGATAGATGATATTGAGAAAGTGGAAAAATGGGGAGAAAGAGGGAGATAATGAGAAGGGGAGAAAGGGGGATATATAATTAGAAATAAGAGAGATAATGAGAAAGGGGAGCGATAATAAGAAATAAAAGAGATAGGAAGAGATGGATAGGAGTGAGATAAGCAGAAAGAAGAGAGCTAAAGAAAAAAGGGGAGAGATAATGAGAAATGGGAGAGAAGGTGCTTGGTTGTGTTCTGGAGGTGTTTGTATGTCATGGCAAGTATATCTAAGGATATATAAGCATGTTACTGCAAGGGCAAGTGTAAGCCGGGATGTTTGTGTGTAAGGACAGGCATGGATGTATGAGTGTATTAGTGTGTGTGCGTGCGTGCGTGTGTGTATGGGCGGGCATTTGGAAAGCCAGTATCAATGTGTGTGTTTGAGAGTCTATCCATTACTATTGCTATTTGGATTATGATTCACTCTAACACACATGTAACCCAGGGACAGTATTTGGTATTGTTTTAAGTAATGAGATAAGGTAGAGTTTTTCAGTGTGTGTTTTTGAAGGTGTCAGTATTTAGTGTTAGACTGTATTGGGTATAAATGGATGGTGTTTGAGTGTGTGTTAGTGTACAGTGCGATGTGACAGTGTATGGTGTTAGAGTAAGTGTGTATAAGGGTGTTAATGTATAGTGTTAGACTTTGTTGGGTGTCAGTTGGGTGTTAAAGTGTGTTATTGTACTTTTGCACAATAGAATATTTGTCTGGGGCACCACTTGGTCTAGGACTGGCCCTGCACTATATATCTATTAAAACCCACCTTATGTGGGAGTAACCATCAACTGACATCTGAACCTGGATATTAATTCCTCCCCATCGATATATCTCTGTCCCTTTGTTAATTTGCTGATTGTTCTTGATTGGTTTTGGTAGGCTTTGTAAGGGTGACATGAGGAAAAGATAAAGAACTTTAAGACAGAATCAATTCAATTCATGCACTGCTCCCAGGCTACTGTCAATATCAGCTTCTATGATGTGAGCCAGTGGTAAAATGTGATATTTTCTTTTGTTTAAAATTTTTTTTTTAAATCACATTTTACCAGTGGTGCCTGGGGTTTTAGAATCTTCATTCTCATGTGAGTTAATTTCTGTACTTTGCCGAGGTCACAGACTGTATGTCTTTTTTCAGAGCATATTCTTTGAAAACAGTATTTGTCAATACAAATTGTGAAATGATCAGAGTAAAGGGCAACGTGAATAGGCGAAACATTTGATAAACTAAAAACGGCTTGTTCATTCGCTGTGCTTCATTCGTTTATATAATATTAAAAACTTAAGCAAGCAGACAGCTTCTTTTGCAAGGATTTCAGTGTCACTATTATTCGGTATTGTACATACTAATTTTATTATCATTGTTTCTACATAACAGGAAAGGAAATCATTCAGCCTCTCCAAGCTGAAATCCGATGGTTTGTATTAGGTTACGCTATTTATTTATTTTGATTTGCTGATTTCCAAGGCAACAATGTAATCAGCTCTTATATCACGTGTCATAAATTTCATTTGCACTTGTTATATTTCCAAAAGTCAGCTGTGCCCCAGGAAATTAGTTACATATGTCGATATACATGTAGTAATAATTGATAACAACTAATATGAAACCAGCTGTAAAAAAAGGAGAGGGGCTCCGGGAGCGCCATGTGGGGAAAGTATAGGACAAATATTTAGAGAAAGATAACAGGGACATGTAATAGGTGGAGGTTGAGATAAGAGGTAAGTAGTGTGACAGAGGTGGCTCCAGCATATCAACAGATTAGGCAGTTGCTTAGGGCCTCCTACTGCATCATTACTTCAATATGCATCTGTTTGCTAAAGGAGAAAATAAATATAAGCTACTTACCTTTAGAAGAAGCTGCAGCTCCACAGCTCTTGTACAATCCCCCTATGTGGTCTGGTTTCACATCAGCTTTTAGCAGCCAATCACTGGCAAGAAAGCGCTCTCATAATTGGGAGTGCTTTCTGCGTATGCGTGCAGGATGTCTCATTACGCCCATAGTGCTCTTCCAAGAGCCAACTTTTGGGTTCACTGGTGGTGATAACAGCATGGTTGCTCACTACCAAGCCTAGGAGCTGGGGATAGAGGATTCATGTAAATGCATAGGTGGGACTCTTAACAATGTGAAAATAATAGTTTATTCAGTAAACTTTATTACTCTTTTGAAGGCAAAGGGTGGTCACACTAAATGTTGGTTTGAGTTAGATTTTTCTCCTATCCACTCACTTTGTATTTTCTTAAATGAAAAAAATAAACTATTAATATGTCTATTTTTTCCCAACGCATTCTTACTTTACACCTGCCTAATATTGCACAATACTGTATATACAGAGCTTGGAAAAGTCACTTGTCCACATATCTGTGACGAGTAAAAAAAAAACTAGTAGATGAGCATAAAAACGAGACCCACCTGTAGCTGACACTACAAGGAAGTAGGCAGCGACGGCCATGGACACTCCGGTCTACCCTTCCCCGTTAAATTGATTTGCTACAGATAATTTTAATTGAATGGTTTAGCAATGGATGGCCCCACAGAGGTTTCATTGCCTTATACCATGTCCTCCACTTCTTACCCAGCCTACCCAGAGTAAGATGCCATGGAGACCTTGAAATCTCCTCCACTGTTCTGCGCTCCTTTTAATAGTCAGTAAAGCAGCAGTTTTCCTGAACATGAGTTATTTCTTTTAATGGTTTCATTGTTGTTACCGCAACTTTGAGATTTGCCAGCCTGCCAGATTTCAATATAATCAGCCAGAACACCTGGAGGCCTGATAGCTTCTAACGGTTGCGTTTTAGCTGTTAGTAAAGTGCTACCTTGACATTAATGATTAAACTCCTATTTGTATTCACAGAGAGGGAGAAATCCCTAGTTAATACAAAACCTTTGCTTTCAATTATATATCAATAATGGTTATGTTTTAACCCCGTTTGAGTTGGGCTTTGTGTAAAGCACATTTGTCTTCTTATTAAATATGCTGTTGTGTTGCCGAGCATGATAGAAACATAGAATTTGACTGCAGATAAGAACAATCTCATCCGCCCCAAACCTTAATCATCGTGGTTTCATCTTAGATTCAATATAGCAAAATCCCTAAACATGTCTAAATGCTCTTACTGTGTTAACCTCTGCAATTTCTGTTGGGAGGCTGTTCCACCCATCTACCACCCTCTCGGTAAAGTAAAACTTCTTTAACTTTACATCTATGCCTCTGAGTTTCTAATTTTAGATTACAACCCTCTTGTTCTAGCATTTCTCCTCCTTTGGAATAAGTAATGGGAGTCATGACCCCCAGCATCTTTGCAGCATCAGCAGCTTTCCTCTTCAGGGCAGGGATAAATTGTTCTTATATTGGGATTCATTATTAATTATCATACATAATTACAAAACCAATACACATAAAAATAGTAATGATAATTATCTTTGAAATTCAACTAATTAATGTATAAATGGTGTGCATGCAGATCATTTTGACTGAGAATGATCTGTGTGTTTGTGTTTCACTTTGGTTAAAGGTATTTTGATGGCAGTAGTCGTGGTGCTTGAGAATGGTAACAGAGTTAGAGTGTTTTATTTATTTTGTAAAACAAATTATTTTATATATATACAGATGTTTCTCTTTGTCTTTTTCTTTTTTTTTCACTTTCCGTTACCTTTACTAGGGTTTTATAATGCAGCAAGGGGCACATGTGAAGCTCCTGTTCTCTAGATGCCAGCAGGGATCAGCAGCAGGGATCAGTTTTTTTTTTCAAGCATTCCAGCCTGCTGATCTCAATCAGCTAGAAGCATGCTGGCCCTTTTAGACTTTTTTTAACCTCACTTTTTACAAGCTCACTTTTTACACTCCATGGCCTCACCTGCTACCTAAATGCATCATATATTTTTTGAACTGTTAGTTAATCTCGGAGAAGCTGCTGAACAGTGCCTTAAATTTAACAATACAATTTTTGAGTGTAGCTCAGTGAGTGAGAGACAGCTTCACAACGCTACAGATAGAGACTGATTTCCCAGATCGCTCTGAACAATCCTAAGACTACTCCTACGTAGCTGGCACTCTAAGGGTTAAAAGCAACAATGGAGGCTAGAATTATAGCTATTTAACAGTATATATATATATATTATATATATATCTAGTCCATTGATTCATACGTAATTCGAAAAGGCCCCAGACTTTAATTTTATAAATGTGATTCTAACTCATATGACTATGTTATGCTAATAGAATTATGGTGTTATACGTAATACCAAAGAGATAGCGATAAAATTCTTTGGAAACAAATCACATTTGAATACTTCATAAGAACATATGTTGATAAGGGACCTTTGAAGTATAAAATGTTTTTTTTCCCCACTATATCTAGGTCTGTTATAGATTGTAAGCTCACAAAAGCAGAGCCCACTTCTCCTTTTGTACCAGTTTGCTGCTGTTTGTGATATTAAACTTATTCTACCGACTTTATTGTAAAGCAACACGGAACCTGCTGGCGCTATAGAAATAAATGTAATGTTGTTATTGTTATTTCAGGGAGCAGAGTGTTGGAGGGTAATCTAAACTTTTAGTCTAGGGACATAACCACATGCTGGGTCAGAACTCAGTTGAGGCAGACAAAGCCGAAAGGTAGTCCAGGATCATAGTCACTAGTCACGCCGCAAGGTCAAAGCAGGCAGGATAGGGATGGCGGGCAGGATGTAGGAACAGGGAGATGGATGGTAACTGGTGTTTATAGGCACAACAGAAAATACTCAGTGATTAATCTAAAGAAGATTCATCTGAGCGCTATTGATACGGTTCCAGGGCTTGAAACCGTTCACAGCATGCCACTGTACATGGGCCAGTAAATTAGGTGAGCATTCTTTATTAAGTCTTTATTCCAAGAAGATGTAGGAGTACTTTCTTTATCTTGACTTCAATTTCCTTAATAACTGGACTTTTTAAACCAAGATAAAGAAAATAACTAACGTTACTGTTTCAGAAAAGGCTTTTTAGAGCACAATTTAAATAGTTGCCTGGTGTTTTGTTTTTCCGTATCGCCAGTAATTTGAGTGTTTCTAGGCAAAAAAGATATATAAAAAGGAAATGAACGGATGCTGCTATCCAAATGAACAAGCAGATTATAAAAAGAAATGACATAATGAGAATATATTCTCTGAGTCATTTGCATGAGCCAAAGCGCATTCCACAGTACTGCCGCAATGCATGAGTCAATGGGTGTGTTACCAACATTTTTCACTTCTTTCTTTGTATTTCATACTCCATTTTCTTTTTTTACATGTTTCATTATTTTATTATTGTATCTTTATAGGTGGGCCAGGTTTGTGACAAATGTGAGCCCCTCATAAGTAAATTGTAGCTGTGAAGCAGGGTAACGCTCCTAAAAGGACATGGATAGCGATGGATATTTATCAATCAGGAGATATGTACAGTATGAGTCTGTAGTGAACATAACAGGTTTAGGTTTTTGCCACAGGTACAAAGATGGGATAAATGGCTCTAACCTATCATGGTTTTCTGTGTTTTTAAAGGGGTATATTTGTTTTTTGTTGGAGAATTGATTTTAAATGGAGTGACTTTTTTTTTCTCAATTCTCTGTTTATTAAAAGACAGATATGACCGCATATACAAAGTGAATAGCATACATGAAGCAATGATACCGTGGGCATCACCAGAAATAATGTATACAAAACAGGGATCAAAAGCAGAAGGCGGTGGTACAGTACAGCAGGATGTAGAGATCCATAGAACAGTACAACAAGTATACTGGATACAACATCAGCCCCTAGTAGAAATCCCATACAAAGTATGATAGAGGTTATATACATGGCATTATATTGGACAACAATTTATTCATACAAAATAATGTCTTACATTTATGAATATAGTTTCAAAAGAAAGCCCTACTTGTGGTGGAAAAAAACCCCAATATATAATTAATATATAAAAAGGGAAATTCCAGTGAAACAGAGACATAGTAGAAATATGAAAATTGCTCTGGTCTTGTATTGTAAAATAAGCCCGGTCCTGAAGGGGTGAAAAAGAGCAAAATTATAATCAGCACAAAAATATGTTTCTTGGAAGCAAGTTTCTCCATGTCCTAAAATTCCTGCCCCAACAATTTATTTATCAGTCTGGAGGGGAAACTTTGGTTCGGCGCACATTTCTCTTCTTGTTAATTATAACTTAACGCTTTAAGTCCCTTGCCACGCAGACGTGAGAGACTTTCACTTTAGCTGGTTCGAGTGAGGCTCATCTTAATTTTAGCAAATACCCATTATTTATCACGGCTCTGCAAACATCTGGGAATTGTCAGTAAACAGGAACTTTCTAAGCAAACCTGGCCTTCTGCCTGTCAGTAGGCAACAAAGGCTCTCTGCACATGCGTATGCATATACACAGACAGGCATTGGGTATGATTAGCACGGCACACTGATAAACATATATATTGTGATGTCATAATACGTATGGTGATTTCATAATATAATGTCATAATGAGGTTAATTTTCTAAAAAGGACGTGCAGGTTTGCCAAAAATTAAATGTGACGTTTTGAAGTTTTTTTGTTTTATTAAATCCTACTAGCATGCGATAGGGGGCATTTTTTATTATAAGGGAACCTGCAGGGTATCGTAATCATTATCATATTTAAAATGGGTCTGAGGCATAACCAAAGTGACATTCAATATCAATGTTATACATTCGCGTGTACATTCTAAACCAACAAAAAAAAGCCTCACTTCTGGAAGTAAATTGCCTTAATGCAGTCCATTTATTTAATAAAATATTTGCTTTCTGTTTATTACTTAACCCCTTAATGACAAAGCCCGTACATGTACGTCTCAAAATGCATTGTTTTCAATGGGTTTTGGGACCGCCCATTGTCCTTAAGGGGTTAATAAAGTATAAGAAAAATCAATTTTCAAACATTTTGGATATTGTGTATCCAAGTACCTTGTGACATCATCTGGAGAGCTAGTAAAGTGCATTATTCCTGCACTAAAGTAACGTGTTTGTAATTTAATGGGTATAAGTGCATAGAACTGAAGCACTGCTAGCATGAGTGCAAAATGGGAAAAATAACAACAAAAGGATTACTTTATTCACGTGTATTATACGAATTACTTTTTGTACACTCAAGAGGTCTATGCGGCCATCACTGCTGATAACGCCAGCGTCTAATGGTTTTACATTTTGTTTTGTTAACAGAATGACAGAATGTACTATAATTTCAAATTAAAGCTTCAAGGATCCCACTGTGGAGAGAAAATAAAACACATGAATTGCCTTGTTATTTTGGCTTTTTAAGCAATGCAACACATTATGGCTATTGTACTATTGTATCGCGCTGCCAGACTGATCTATATTTACATGTACTAGAGACCTTAAGGGCAGGCATTAACTAAACTAAACTGAATATTGAAAAGGCAAAGTGTTAGTATATATTTGTGCATGTATATATATATATTTAAATGTACAATATTTTTATATATGTGTGTGTGTGTGTATATATATATAGATATATATATATATATATATATATATATATATATATATATATTAGACTTGTGCATTCACAGAATTTTGGTATATTTTGGAAGCTGTATGAAGCCACGAAAACGAGGCCAGACCCCCACGTGGGTGCTTGTGGGCCCACATTCTCTCACACTTTCATTCTCGTTCATTCCCTCTCATGCTCTCTAGATGTTTCCCTACCTTCTCTGCCAACCACTTAGGCTTCTGCAGACCACTTACGCTTCCCCATCTTCTTCTTCTTCATCTTCTCCCTTTTATCTTCTCCCTTCTTTCTGATCTTCACTTTTCTATCTTCTAGCTTCAGTCTTCTATCTTCCTCAGCATCTCTGCAGACATTACCTGGTGGGAGTTTTCGCCAAAATGTCAAAATGTCAATCCTCGAGGATGACACTGAAAGCACAATCATTTTCCCCTAACTTGAACTTGAGACGATATGGCAGCCCTTGTTCCCAGATCCTCCAATAGAAGATTGAAAATAGCAGATTGAAGATAGAAGGAAGAAGTGAAGAGAGAATAAAAGATAAAAAAGGTACAGAAGCAGAAGTAATCAGCAAAAGTGGAAGTGGTCGGCAACGAAGGTAAAGAAACTTTTAGCGAGTATGAGAGAGTGAGAGCGAATGAGGGCACCAGGCAACAAATTTCAGTCCTGAATTAAAAATGCCTTCTTATTTTATGCCGATTCATCCAGTAGAGCCTCTGTGAAGTCAAGCACTGCAAGCCTGGCCTGCAAGTTCCCCAAACTGTCGCCACAAAGTTGGAAGCATAGCATTGTCCAAAATGCCTTGGTCCCCTTCAGCGTACCGAGATATTCTGGAGAATGCTCTGCTTCCAACTTTGTGGGAACAGTTTGGGGAAGACCCTTTTCTATTCCAGGATGACTGTGCCCCAGACTGTTAATTCTAGTTTTGTCATATATACTGTATGTACTGTAAGAATAACTGTGTCAATTATTGGTGGTATATAAAGAAAAGATTATAATATACACCTTATGTGAACTTGCAAATATAGAAAAGAACCTAAAGATGACAATGCCTACAAACTCAGTGTCCTCCTGAATTGACTGCATGGTAAGCCAGACCCCCAGCCTTACATCTTTACCAAAGGTCATCAGCGCTAAGCTGGTTCGCTTGAGGATACATTTCCACTGCTGTAAGAATACACTTTTTCAGAACTAGCTATAATCATTCAGTTTCTTGTCAGCACTATCATCTTGCAGACATGACAAGGTAGCAGCTGATGGTATGACCATCATCACCACTAGCTCTGTTATTGCTGGGCCACACACAGACCACGGCAGAAGGAGTGAGTACTCACTATACAGTAGTACAAGTAGAGGCAAAAATAGATGCATTGACGCTGTGGAATCTGTGTCACATATCTTCAGGGTGCTCTTCTAAAGCATTGAAATGTGATCAACAGTTACCATTTATGTATGTTGCAATATATAGATACCTTCTGACATCGTAGAAAGTCGAATATGTGAAAACGAGGAACAAGATATTGTACGCAGAAGTTATGTAACTACTAAGTAGTTACTTGATGTCTGTAACCAGGAGGCCAGGCAAATAACTGTAACAAAGCTATTCCTTATAAGCTTATTAAAGGGAGTCACATTGTTTAAATAAATGAAATGAAATTTGGCTGATTGAAGTAAATTTGTCTCACAGTTGGGAAACTGATCACATGCATTTTCAATTATTTTTTTTAGTGTATAATTGGGATGTTGCAATACCAGATACATGTTATACAGAAAGCACAGATACGGCAGAAAAGATAGCGTAAAGGTTAATCTTATACAAAAGTAATAAGGATTAACTAGAGACGGTTTGGGTAACTTTAGAACTTGGTAGCACAGAATATGATGGTTAAATATCTGTAAGACTAGATGGGCCGGATGGGTTTTATTTGCCATCAAATTCTGTGTTTCTAGAATTCCATATTGTCCTGAATGCTAAAACAGTCCCTTTAAAATTTTGTTGGAATCTCTGCATTAAAGACTAAAGTGGATGCAACATGCACAATAATCCTATTTGGGCCGGATTTCCCAGTTGCACATGACTGCAAAATTAAAATTTGAAAGAAAGTTTTTTTTTCTGAAAATGACAATAAATACATAGTTGATCCTACATTCCACACAGTTCATTGTACCCTCTTTTGAGGGAAAGTAGCTATAACGTCTAAGAAGCTAATCTGGATGCTATGAGACATTAATTAAAATACTCGTTATTCAGCATGTAGACTATGAATGAATTTATTAATTGTAACGTTTTATTGAAGAATGTATGGCACACGTGGAAGGGATTGTTAAAGTTATTTCTGGCAGCTCATGCATCAAAAGAATAAAGAAAATATTTGTATTATGTATATGAAACCGGCTTCTATACACCCACATGACGCATGCCATTATGGAGACCCTTCGTGTTTATTTAGTTAATCTTTGATGTTCCTTAAACGATTCCTTAACGTACATTTTTAGCCAGTTTAGACCTTGAGAAACAACTTTAAAGCATTTTATCACACTTCAGCCATCATTACTCATACTGATAATGCAGTGATACATATCTGCTGTTCCCAGAGCCTCAGGCTCCAATTTTCCTGACATACAATCTTTAAATTCAAACATGGAAGGAAAGGTCAGTGGTGCCTATGTCATAGATCAAATACTATAATTATTTTAACTGGCAAACGGCGGTACTGAGAAAATTACATCGCATTCAAAGATATTATAAACTTGGCGGCATCTTCCAAGCAGGAAATCATTAATACCTTGAATTCAGAGAATAAAAGCCAGCGATGTTAATCCTTCTAGAATTTAAATATCTGTGAAAAATAAGAAACTCTCTATCCACTCCATTGCCATTTTTCTTTCCAATAATTATTTGACATCGAGCTCCATAATCACTTTCATCACTCTGGAACAGGCACATTAGAGTGCAGGGCTACTCTTAAAACAGCTAATTAACAGTATAATGAACTTACTGCTACACACGAATATGACTATGTTACTAACATGAGAATGTATGTATATATAATATATCTGTTCATAAAGACAGATAGATAGATAGATCTGATACAAACTTTATCCAATGCCATAGCTTTCATCACGGCACTACGGCACTGACACAAAAATATGCGTAGCCAATAGAGGCTAAAAATGTGTGGGGGGGAAAGGGAATTGGAGAGAAAGAAAAGTGGAGTAAAAAGAATGGATTTCAGCATAGGGCTGAGGGGGGGGGCTGAAAGTGGTACTTTTTCTGCCTAGGGTGATGTCAGGATTGGATAATCCATTAGGCACAGTAGCCATGTGTATAGGGGCTCATGGGTTCTGCCCCCCAACCAATGTCTTCACAGATGGCTATAGTTCAGTGTGTCCAGGGAGGTTTGTGTTGTGTGTGTGTGTTAGTATGTATGTATGTATTTATGTGTGCGTGTTTGCATATCTTTATCTTTATAACCTATCCAAAATATACCGTTACTTGATTTCTGCTGTAGTAATTGAGATCAGCAAAATGGTACATTCTGATTCATTTCAATATCTAGCGTAAGCGATGGACTCTTGTCTTCTATTAAACAAGAGTTTTGCTTCCCTCTGCCAATGTCACTAATTGGCCCATTGGTACTAGATGTACATAGAGTAGATAAAAAGCACAGTTCTGGAATGGGATTTATCAGCCACCCAATAAAATGAATGCTTGTTTAACTCTTTGTGATACAACATGTTGAACGACATTCCGTACATATGTGGCACTGAGAAAGCTCATATTATACTATATATATACCGTATTGGCTCGAATATAGGCCGCACTTTTTTCCCCCACTTTAAGTTTTTAAAGTGGGGGTGCGGCCTATATTCGGGGTCTAGCGCCCGACGCCCGGGACATGCAATCCCGGGCGCCGGGCAGGTAGCGGGGTTAAGATACAGATCCCCCGCAGCGGTGCAGGGGACCTGCATCCTTCTCCCCGATACGCTCAGACAGCCTCCCCTGCCAGCACTTCCCACGGGGGGGGGTGCCGGCACGGGAGGTTGTTTAAGCGTTTTACCTCTGCCCACCCCCGACTTACCGGAGCAGACTCCCGGGTGTCTTGCGGGGCCGGCGGGAGACATCTACGCAATACGCGCATGCAACTTCCGGTACCGGTACCGGAAGTTGCATACGCGTATTGCGTAGATGTCCCTCGCCGGCCCCGCAAGACACCCGGGAGTCTGCTCCGGTAAGTCGAGGAGGGGGGGCAGAGGAGGACAGCGGCAGCGTATCGCGGGGAGGGAGGACAGCGGCAGCGTATCTCGGGGAGGGAGGACAGTGGCAGCGTATCTCGGGGAGGGAGGACAGTGGCAGCGTATCTCGGGGAGGGAGGACAGTGGCAGCGTATCTCGGGGAGAGAGGACAGTGGCAGCATATCTCGGGGGGGGGACAGAGTGGCAGCATGTTTTTTTTGGTGCTTTTTTAAAGAAAAAAAACTTTTTCTTTAAAAAAGCACCAAACTTTTAGGGTGCGGCCTATATACGGGGGCGGCCTATATCCGAGCCAATACGGTATATATATATATATATATATATATATATATATATATATATATATATATATATATATATATATATATATATATATATTTAGCACTTAGTTGATTTTTAACGTTTTCATTTTGTCAAGGCTTAAATCTTTTCGCCTGCCGTTATTTTTTTCTCTTAAGCAAGATGTTATTTATTGACCTCACAATTCTTTTTCTCCTCCTTTTGTCTGTTTCCTCTTTATATCTTATTTTTTTATTGTGTACTAAGGCTTTCTACTTATGTTTTGAGCCCCTGGCAGTCTTTTTCCTTACAAGCACCCTGCAGAGTACTGCACCGTTGTCCTAGCATGCAGTTTGTATGCTTCATTCCAGCTGTTCCAATATCTTCTTGATGTTCGCAAGCAAGGATTTTTTAAATATATTTTTCATGGCTCAAAATTAAGATAAAAAATGCTATTTAAAATACATCAAAATCAAATAAAACGTATCCAGTTTATTTAAATCTAGTTTAACCCATGCTAGAAATGAAAAATATAAACTAGGAAAAATATAAAATTAGAAAGAAAATAGCTATGTACTGAATAGTCAGCATGTTACATGCACCCTGTGACACACAAAACTCTCAGGTCCCAATATTCTATATTAATGTGTTTTTGCCTTTTAAAGCCAAGGTTCAAAGTGTCCTTTCATTAAAAAACCTATTGTAGGCAGCTGCAGGAAACCATACACTGACTGTTTTCCAAATTGTACTATTTGTCCAGAGGTCTGAGCAATATACTTTTCTGAAACCATTTAAAAGTCCATTCAAAATATTGCGACAAAATATGATGCCTTCATTTCTCACAAGATTTTTTCTGAGATTGAAATGGTCGAAGAAAAGCTTAAAAGTAAGAAAAAGTATTTATCTGTCTGTCTGTCTCTCTCTCTCTGGTGCATCAGTGCTCAATTGAGTGGTTATTGAGTGGTTTCAAGCAGCGGCATACCTAGAGTACTTGGAACCTGGGAAGGATTCTATTTTTGACGCCCTTAACTCGCCCACTTTAAAATGTAAAGACACCCATACTCTTACTCACTCCTACTCACGCTCACTCTCTCAAACTCTTACTCATGCTCTATCACTCTCTCATTCACTCTCTCACGATCTAACTCAATGTCTCCCTACCTTCTTCACTGACCACTTCCATGTCACTATCTATTTTCCCACATCTCCACTTGTTCTCTTGCTTCTTCTTCTTTTGTCTTCTTTCTTCGTTCACGTCTCTCTGTGTCTTATTTCTTTCTCTGCACTTCTGCAAAAGTGGAGGAACGAGGGTGAGGTTGTCTCTGCTGCTCAGGCCTTTCGCGGAAGTACACAGAGAGGCCAGAATTTGAAGACGAATTTGCTGAATAAGAGTAGCGTTTCTGCCTCTCTCTTTCTGTGCGGATCTGTCTGGATTATTTTGGCCTTTCAGAGTACTTCCCCAAAAGAGTGGAGTCACAGGGACAGCCTCTCCCCATTCCTCCAATCGGGGAGAGATTGTGTACAAAGGCTCTGCCCTTTTGCGGAAGTGCTCTGGGAGGGTTCACGGAGAAGCGGATGAAGAAAGAAGACATGGAAAGAAAGAGGACAAAAGAACTGTGGGAAAGAAACCAGGGACATGAACACAGTTGGCAGAGAAAGAAGGAATACATTGAGAGAGAGGGAATATCAGGGAGACTTGAGACCTCGGTGTGCCAGTGTGGCACCCCCTGATGAGTGGCACCAGGGGAGGACCACCCTCTCACCCACACTAAGTAAGCCACTGGTTACAATGAAGAGCTCTGATATCCCCAATTGGTCACTTGCACATGTTATTACAATGCTCAGCATTGAGGACAACGGCCAGAGATGAGCTTCAGTCACGGCTGAAAAATCTGTCCTTCTGACAGATAAACGTCACTTCTGACAGATAAACTATACACTTTACAGTTTACAGAATAACAAAGAGGAGAGACAATAAGTTATATAGTAAGTGTAGTTGTCATAGAGACATTTTGTTTCACAGTATATGTAGATCTATTGTCTGAATAGATTACAGGTAGAATAATTAAGGATCTTAATGATCTTTGGGTTGGTCTGTATTTTTTTAAGTACATTTTAAGATGCTGGTTCTGTTGGTTTGACTTTGAGAATCTTTGACTGCATGTGTGTCATTTCAATCCAATAACGACAGAAAAGAAATCATGGCTACTCTATGTTCTGTAGCATACAGACTAAATGATGACAATGTATAAAACATACTTTCCTATACACTGCTCATAACAATAATAATAATATCTATCTTTCTTTTGAGCAGTTAATTATAAAAATACAAATATCATGAAACTGGAATATATATTATATAAAATGTAAAAGTGTATAGGATAGGAAGCAAAGAAACCAATTTAGGAAACGTTATTATGGAAGAATAGATTAAACATTTAACTTTCTCGTGAAGATTTGTCAATAATGGTTTGCTAATGAAAAGTAAAACAATTTCAGATAAAACAGCATTAATATTTAAAATTGTATCCATCTACCTTCAACATGATTCATCTTTTCATTAATTCTAGATGGCAGTCGCCCAAAGGCAGGGGCCAGGAATGCACCATGTTGAGAATGGTTTGGTTGACTATGATGAGGGGCAACATATGTTTATTTAGAAGGTTGGTCTTATAATTTAGGACCGGAGTTCCATATTCTGTGCATAATGGGTCTTCATCTCATTTCCACTACCAAATGGGCCTGCTGCCACATTCATTTATTGAAGTCCACATTAAATATGGGCCACAATAAGAAAGTAACGTTCACCTCAAGTTGTCGCTCTCTTTTATATATATTTTTTGTAAATTTTGCTATATTCATGGGACCTTTACCTCATTTCACTGATATAAGTAGCAATGTGCTCTAAACTATGCTAGAGTAGGTAGCTGAGATGTTCATCAAGTGACTTACTTAAAGGTTCTCCACAGAGGGTCATACCCAACGATGCTTCTTGTGTATGGGGTCATTTTGTCATTTGGTCTAGGACCACCCTTGCAGAAAGGATGCATGATACGATATCTACATTTAAGCTGAACGTTCCTTTTTCTTGTGATGATAGTTTGGTTGCAGTGGATTTGTTAGATGTTCAACAAACCAACTGAACTCCAGCATGTCTGTGCCTTTAAATACAATATTCTGCTGCTGACACCTGCTGGAAACAGATGGAACTTTACCGGAAAATATTTGTTGTATTATCAATATATTTACATTTGCATTTATATTGAATAACATAGTGATATTATATGTAATTACTCCTTCATGACCAAAATGCATAGACTGTAGTTAAGCATTTACTATGAAAGCTATGCCTTAGCTGCTTATTTCTCCCTTTGTAATATATCATCATTTATAATATATATCATTTATTGGAAAAAATATATTTGCAAACTTGTTTTAAGACATAATGTCTGCCTACGTTTCTTGGGCTATTCATGCTCATTAATTTCATCATCATTGTGCATTGTAGATAGAATCTGTTGTCCTTCTATTAACGTAACAGACTGACTCAGTGCCGGTAAATTTACTTAACTTTGTTGGGGATTTTTGGTACTTTTGTATGTGTCTGACCTATGCTGGTCAAATTGTAGCTGATTCAGAACTTTGTATAGCAATACAGTGCCTGGATATGTAAAAGGTCTCAGATATTCACCCTGAATGAATGATGGGTGGGTGTTTTCACATTAACATAGGCAGATTCTTACGAAAACTTGTTCTGACACTCACTCTAACACCAAACACTTACCCATACATATACACATCTCCCCCCTGTTCCTCACATCACTAACAATAGGCTCAATGCTGACACACTAACCACCTATACACATATTAACACCAAACACTGACACACGCAATCATGCTGACAACTAGACTTCCGCATTCGGATTCGTACGTATCGCACATTTACTGAATTCCTACGAAGCCCAGAAAACGAGGCCAGACCCGCCAATGAATCTGATGAAAACCAAGCATTTAGCTCTGAATACATGTCTGAAATTCGAATGAGAGTGAGTGAGAATGGGCAGGTAACGAAATTCATTGCCCGAAAATGAATGGGACAAAAAGGTCAGATTCATTTTTTGGCCTGCGTGCAGATCAACTACTAACAACGTACGCTAACATAAACATAATAACACCATATGCTGACACATACTCATGATAACACTCATGATGCCAGAGTGGCATATAGGGGTATAAGGCATTTCTGGAGGCAGAGTGGCATATAGGGGGTTAAAAGGCATATCATGGGGCAGAGTGGCAAGTCTGGGGGCAGATGTGCATAACTGGGGGGTCATCTTAAAATCAGGGTCGTCTTATAATCAAGAAAATACAGTATATATTTATGGTGGTGAAATGATAGGTACAATTGTTTTGGAGCAAATAACATTGCCAGACTATTTACATTAAAATTATTATTGATTTCATGAGAGGGCATGCAAGTTTATAGAAGCTCTCAATTGTCCTCACCTGAAACTCACATAAGTTACTCCCCGCGCAATAGAGAATCCTATTAACCAAGTATGTATTAAATACATTATTGTTAACTAAGGGATAGCAAACTTAGTCACAATACGCTCTCATATTGTATCCAATAATATAATCAGAATGCATTCCAGACAATGTTCACAGATGTATGCAACCAGTAGATTTCATGCATCAGCATTCAAAGTGTACTTAATGCAGCTAGAATATTTTATAAGCTATTCATCTAGTACACCGGAGGTGCATTGTGTTTGCAAAGCTATCTTCCCATGGGCAACAAAAAGCAGCAAAGCCTCAAGATAAATCAGGGGTTTTGCCATGTCAAATCGCATGGTCAGGATTGTGATATTCAGTATAACCTTGGGCGCGTGATAAATGAACACACATAGACGCTGTATCTGGCTTAAAGCCTTGACCTTGTTTTAAAGTCAGCATTTACAATTTTGATAATTTATATATTGGACCGCCTCTGCTGGGTGATTGGTCTATGCACCATATAATGGATTTTTTTTCAGATCCCCTCATTTATGAAAAATGTGTGAGCTGCATTTAAAGCTTTAGTACTTTTTCTGATTATTAATAGTCTGTAGCGAGAATGGTTTGGTTGACATCTATTACCCTTCTTGTTATTTTTATGTTACCACTGAGCTGGGATTGTTATACTTGATACCAAAGACATAGTTGAATACATTTCTAATAAATCACCCAGGACACATTTCAGAGTTTAGAGATGTGAAATCCTCTGATGGGCAATAAATGCCCATATAAAATTTAAATTGTACAAATTTTATATCCAGTTTCAAACGTATCAGCTATAAGATGTAAGGAGAACACTTATGTTTCTGCAAATAGCATTGATTGATAGACCTGTAATATTCTTTTGATGTGTTCTGGTAATAGCATCTATAACCCAACACTCTTTTCGTTCCCTTGCATTCTGCCATGGTCTTTGTCTCAAAACAAGTGATTTTTATAGCAGCTGAAACAGAAGATACTTCAGACAAAGACTCTGTTCTCATGTTCAAATCAGTAAATAGGTGTATCCAGCAGGTGGAATACATTATCTTATCATCTGCTGGCCCTAACAGTCCAGTGACTCTGATTTTAACCCCTCGTCCAGCCCTCACTTTTAGTATGAAAATTGCTATTATTAAAGTTCTGTGCTGTAAAGTCCATTGGCGTATTCTGGCCTAGGTCAACAAGTCCTGCGGGCAGCAGCCTCACTGCTCCATAGCAGGTAGTCAGTTGCTCTCTTGGGTGATCAGACTCCCTGTAGCGCTGCTGGTTAAAAGGGAGGTCACTGATCTCCCCAAGCAACCCAGTAACACTATGGAGGACTTGTGTTGGCACAGCTTCCAAATCCGGCAACCTTACAAGATGGAGTGTCAGGATATGATGTCATAAACCGGCCCTCAGCAGCAAGTATGGCTGCATGTAAATGGCAGCTGGTGGCTAGGCCTATGGCAGCACTGACCAGTTAATGGTTAGGTCGGTAGCTGTAGATGAGGTCCACACTGCCAAGAGACAACTCGGAACACCCTATGATTCTTTTAATCGTCAACAAACAAAAAAAAAACTATTGTGAAGCACTAGAGAAATGCTACAATTTGGTACATACTGCCTATAGAGTATGAAATGATTCAAAGCTGATTGTTTTGAGAATATACTAGCAACATATATAAAGGACACATAGAAACAGATGTAGCTCAAACCCAACAGGTTCTATCCATAAAAAGAACATTGAATGAAAGTCTTCCCCTTGAGAGCATCCCCATAAAGAGAAAGAAAACATATTGGGTGATTCCCATATTTAAATGCAGGCTTGGTAGGGAAATTAAAATAAATAAATAAATAAATAAAAAACCTTGGCTCTTCATAATACACAGTGAAGTCAGAGTTCTGAATCTGCAACCCATTTAAGTTAATAAAGCCTTCTGATTTGCAGTTTGTTTGTACTCGTGTTTGCAGACCATGCTCTTTACTCAGTAATGGTACCTTCACTTCTCCTTATTTCAAACCATTTTACATAAATGTATATTTTATTTATATTTAAATAGTTTATAGTGTGGGTCTACTGATTTTGCTGTTGGAAAATAACTTTAAAGGTTATGTAGAAATGTTGACTTTTAGCAAGGCGTTAAATTTAATTCCTCTCTCCCCATATTTTGAAGTTTCATTTTGACCTTTATTTGATACTATATCTGAAGGACTTCTAATAAAACTTGCTTTCAATTATTTATTTTCACTCTGGCTTTTTTTTCTTATAACTTTTAAATTCAGCCATTTTTGGATTTTTTGTCTGGCTTATGTAATTTTTATTACTTTTTAAATAGGCCCAGAACCTACAATATAATGTCCCCATGACCAGATCTCCTTGTTATTGCCATTTGCGCTCTCTCATAACCATAGACTTATTATCCATGGAACACAAAACATTTCTTAGAGAAGAATCCTGCCTTTCCGGAATCTAACTTTATTAAAAAAAAAAAAAAAAAAAAAAGCTTAATCAGCATTTCAATTTATATATTCCCATAAAATGGGAAATTTATATATAATGTTATTTTTAACCATGGGTAAAATTGTTTTACAAATGGCACTTTTCATCTTTCATGGAATTTCCCATCGTCTCCAGAGTCAAACTGTTATATTTGCCCAATAACATTTTCTCAGGAATCGTCTACAAGAAAAAGAGATATGAAAATCGCTGTAATGCAAAAACAACATAGATCAGCTGCATACTATCCTAGTTTTTTGCAGGACAGTCCTGATTTTTTAGCAATCCCTGCTGTCCCGTGTAACTGCTACACCGTCACAATTTTACAAGCAGTGGAGATCAGGGGCACATTTAGGATCCTCTGATTTCCTCCGACCAGCCCAGTGAGCTGCAAAATCGATCAAGGTCTGTGCTGTTACAGCTCCCACAGGTGTGGGCTCTTCAGGTAAGGTGGCTTTAAGTCCGCACTTATGCACCACAACACCCACCCTGACTCTACTTCAACCTCAAGCCACCCAACTTAACACAGGTTACCTGATTTGGACACCTGAAATGTTGGCAAGGTATGAAACATTGGTTATATCACACCTATTGAACAAAATGCCCATGCATCATTTCCTGCATCTACTGTAAATAAATATCATATCTGTGCCTGGCTCTGGTCTCACATCCCTTATTCCTCTCCTCCTGGTCTCCATATCCCCATCTGCTTGAACGGGTACCATCCTCCCCCTACTGCCTCAGTCCCCAACTGCAGTCCTTTGCCATCTCCTTTCTCTCTTCTCCACACACCCCAGTCACTTAAGCCAGTCACTTTAACAAACTCTCTGTCCCGATTTATCCATCAGTCAATCTGTGTGATATGTGCAAATGTTTTATGTGTAATTACAAACGCGTCCAGTGTCTCCTTCCCTCTCACTCCCTATTGCTCTAAACATCCTCAGCTCCTTAGCCCTGTGTTGTAGCTCAATCAAAGTCCATACACGGTTTTGTCTATTGGTTTTGCAGTTTATGTAGGTTATTTGGAAAGGTTGTTGCAAGTTTCCTATCACAGTTGGCATTACGACCACCTGCCTAATATTGTGTAGGTCACCCTTTTGCTGCTAAAACAGCCCTGACCTGTCCAGGTAAGCGACATAGACGCACCCGGCCATCCACATGATCTAAATAAAGTGATTCATCCGACCAGGCCACCTTCCATTGCTACGATATCCAGTTCTTATTCTCACATGCATCAATGAGCCTTGGCTGCCCATGAACCTGTCGCTGGTTCGCCGCTTTTCCTTCGTTGGACCACTTTTGATATTTACTGACCACCCCAAAAGAGCTCCAGTTGTCCCTGGACACAATTTGGCCCTTCTCAGAGTCGCTCAAATCCTTAGGTTTGCCCATTTTTCCAGCTTCTAACACATCAACTTTGAGGATTACTTTCTGCCTAATATATTCCCCCCACTGACAGGCGCCATGATAACAAGATTATCAGTGTTATTCACTTCACCTGTCAATGGCCATAATGTTATGGCTGATATGCATGTATATATATATATATATATATATAGATTAGGGCTGAAACAACTAATCGATAAAATCGATAATAATCGATTGACAATGATTTTCATTATCGATTAGTCAAATCAATTTTTATCAATTATAAAAAGAGTTTTTTTTCAGAGCAAATGCTCTGAAAAAACTCCTCTCCTTATATAATCCGACCTCAAACAGAGATCGGATTATAACACTAGAATCCAGATCCCCCGCAACGCTGCAGGAGACCTGGATTCCCCTCACAGTCAGCCGGTGGGTGTCCGTGCGATGCGCACAGACAACTTCCGCCTGTCCCCTCCACTTCCGCTGGGGCTCCAACAATGCAGCGCCAGCATCACATGATGTAGAAGCCCCAGCGTAAGTGAAAGGGAGTAACGGAGGCTGTCTGTGCACATCGTGCAGACCCCCACCAGCTGACAGAGAATCGAGGTCTCCTGCAGAGGATCATCCTCTCTGTCAGCTGGTGGGGGTCTGCATCGCACAGACAGCCTCCGCTACTCCCCATCACTTACGCTGAGGCTTCTGTGAAGCTCCAACGAAAGTGCCTGTCAGCAACGGAGGTTCGCAAAACACCAGGGAGTTGGGAGAGAGGCAGAGTGGTGTATGGGAGGGGGAGGAGGCAGAGGGGTGTATGGGAGCCACCCTCCCATACACCACTCTGCCTCCTCCCCCCTCCCATACACCACTCTGCCTCTCTACCCGACTCACTGGTGTCTTGTGAACCTCCGTTGCTGACAGGAGGCAGAGCGATGTATGGGAAGGGGAGGAGGCAGAGTGGTGTATGGGAGTGGTGTATGGGAGGGGGGAGGAGGCAGAGTGGTGTATGGGGAGGGGGGAGGAGGCATAGTGCTGAGGGGGAGGAGGCAGAAAGGTGTATGGGAGGGGGGAGGAGGCAGAGTGGTGTATGGGAGGGGGGAGGAGGCAGATTGGTGTATAGGAGGGGGGAGGAGGCAGATTGGTGTATGGGAGGGAGAGGAGGCAGAGTGGTGTATAGGAGGGGGGAGGAGGCAGATTGGTGTATGGGAGGGGGGAGGAGGCAGATTGGTGTATAGGAGTGGGGAGGAGGCAGATTGGTGTATGGGAGGGAGAGGAGGCAGAGTGGTGTATGGGTGAGTTATAGTGGTTTATGGGGGGTATAATGAATTTCAGGGTAGCAGAGTGGTGTATGGGGGTTTAATGAATTTCAGGGAGGCAGAGTGGCATATCTGAGGGAGCTAGAGTGGTGTATAGGGGAGGTAGAGTGGTGTATGGGGGGTATAATGAATTTCAGAGTGGCATATCTGGGGGAGGCAGAGTGGTGAATCAGGGAGTATGATGAATTTCAGAATGGTGCAGGGAATTTATGGGGGACGGAGTGGCATATCAGGGTGCACACTGGCATATAGGGAGGTATAAGGCATAAATAGGGGCTAATGGCATATTGGAAGTTATGTGGCATATCAGGGTGCACAGTGGCATATAGGGAGGGATAAGGCATTAATGGGGGCGAGTGGCATATTGGAAGTTATAAGGCATATCAGGGGGCACAGTGGCATATAGGGGGTATAAGGCATAAATGGGGCGAGTGGCATATTGGAAGTTATAAGGCATATAGGGGGTATAAGGCATATCGATATTAGGCATATCAGGGGGCATAAGACATATCTGGGGGTAAAAGGTATATCAGGGGGCTCAGTTGCATATCACTAGCATATAAGGAGTATAAGGCATATATGGGGGAAGAGTGGCATATCAGGGGCACAGTGGAATCTCTGGCATATAAGAGGTATAAGACATATCTGTGGGCAGAGTGGCAAGCTGGGGGTCAGATGTGCATAACTGGGGGCAGTTTGGTAAATAAAAGAAAATATAAACAAGGCTTCTCATAGTTTTTATTAAATATGAAAAATAGTTATCATATGAATTAATATTTACTAATAACTTTGTATTAAAACCTAGTTTGAGCTTCCAAAGCATAGGGGTGGACTTGGGGTTCCAGACCTCCGTTCTTATTATAAAGCTACACTGATAGCCCAGATGTTTGCAGCTTTCAAAGCGCCTGAGCGACCTAAGTGGTTAGAACTAGAATCTACCTTTACGTCGCCTTATCAAATTACGGAACTGCTTTGGTTCCCACCTTCTTTGTTCCCGAGGCTTACCTCGGCTCTTCCCAGCACTCGGTGGTCTCTGCGCGTCTGGAGAGAGATTATATCCAAACTTTTACCCTTCCCGACTGCTCTTCCCTATGCCCCTTTATCAATGATATCTCACTTCTCTACAGATCTTAGCTTTCACTCTTGGATATCTTTGGGTATTCGCAACATTGGTCAACTCATGACAACTTCTGGCTTGTTGTCATTTGCGGACCTTAGAACCAGATTTGGCCTCCCCCTCTCTGAACATTACACGTTTCTCCGCCTGGGTAATATTCTAAAGACGGTGTTCTCCCACCCAGACTCTACCGGTAACTGCAGACTGTTGGCTTTCCTGCGCTCCCCGGGCTCTACCAGACATGCCATTTCCATGTGCTATGATGCTATTGTTACACATTCTTGCCCAATCAAGTTGCCTTACATGAAAGCTTGGGAAAAGGAACTCAACACGGAGTTCTCTGACCAGGACTGGTCGTCCGCGGTTTCTAGGTTTATAGGCATTTCCCGTTGCAGCAATCACTTTGAAGCGAATAGGAAGGTCCTTTTTCGATGGTATCTGGTACCGACTAGGCTGGCCGCAATTTTCCCATCTTGTTCCACCCTCTGCTGGAGATGCCAGAGTGCTCCTGGCACGATGAGTCATGTTTGGTGGCATTGTCCTAATATACAAGTATTTTGGAGGCAGATTTTTGCCCTCCTTAACTCCTTTCTAGACTTTAAAATACTCCCTACTGTTAAAATTGGATTGCTAGACATGCTACCTAAAAGCATTGCCCCGTGTTATAGACCTCTGACCTTACACATCCTTACTTCCACAAAACGTCTGATAGCGAGACATTGGAGATCCACAAACATACCAAATTTGTCACAACTCAGAGATGATCTTACCTTTATTGAGCATATGGAGGCTTTGACATATACTAAATCTGATCGTTTAGAAACCCACAATAAGATTTGGACAATTTGGCACCTCTTGGCGTTACCGTATCTAAATTCAGCCATCCTATTGGATAGATAGAAAAGGGGGACGGGGGAGCTCCGGATCTCATCGGCTCCTTCTGTGTTGTGGGCCCCGCGTCGCTCCACGATCAGAGGATGGTGGTGTTGGCCCGCTGCTTACTCTTGAGGGGACTTGGGCTTTATTATCGGACCGGATGGTTCTAGATACTGGAGGGACACATGTTACCTGTATATTGATGGTTCGATTACGATGGCTGCACTCCATGCATATAGCACTTCCTTTGTTGTTTTTTGTTTTTTTTCTTTCTTCTGCATTTTCTCCTGCATTTTACGTATGATACCATATTCTCGCATGGTAAACATGGTAAACGTAATGGTACATTTTGTTGTGCACTGTTGTTTACTTACTCTGGTTCACAGCTGGTCCTTGGGAAACCTTCCTTCTTTTGTTTTTGTTTTTTATTTAGGATGACGTCTCCACACACACACTCATATATCTTTCAAGTGTACTTTCGCTCACTCATTCTGTTTGTATTCATGACAGTGCTACCAAATCCGGACGAGCTGTGTATATAACCAGTTTTGTACTTTATTGGATGTATGTGATTTTTGTAATGTAAACTAAGGCAACTAGATGAAATTGTGACTGTGTACCAGAACAGAAAAAGTGTAAGAAATCTGTTTTTCATTTTCGAAAAAGATCAAAGGCTGAAAAGACTAGAAATTTGGGCAATTAACACCAAAGGGGTTTGCTGAAGTCAAATGAATCTGAGGCAGATATAAAAAAAATCCCAGATTATATATTGTGTTAAAGAAACAACGTTTTCTTGCATACAAAAGATTACGAGAGCGTATAAAGGCAGCAGTAAATTAACCATGTGAAATGAAAGCATAAATAATATGTAGCCAGAAAAGGGGTCATTAGTGGATCATGTTTTTATTAAAACCAAGAAGACAAATATAAAAGAACCGCCGTAGGTGTTGTAGCACATCAAACATCTTGGTTAATACAAGACGTACCTACATTTTCTCTTTTGTCATAAACCAACCATGATTATACAATGAGGTCTCAGCAGCAGTGAATAAAAATATTTCAAACTTTTTGATTAACTCTGACTTTCTAAATCATATTAATGAATAACTGAGTGAGTGAAACGTGCCTTTTCTTAATCGCGGTCAAATGATCCTAGCGGAGAACTCTCCATGTTTCACCCCGAGACTCCGGGTGAAGTGCCACTTTTGCAGCCCCACACAAATGTGTGGTCACAGGAGATAGTGGTCGCGCATAGAGGAGAAGAAAGTCACAGTAATATTATATGTGGCTGGCACCGTGTGGTAAAGAGTTAAGTTAAGTTTTTTGGGGACTTAAGCAATTAGTCCCACAAAACTTGCATGGGCGATACAATCCCCGCCTGGGGATATCTTTAGCAGCAGTCCTGTGTAGTTCTTTTTTTTGGTTCTCATAAGGTGCACATAAAAAGTTCAACAGAAATAGGCATAGTGCTTTCTGTATATATAAAATGAATAAAACAAATAAAAACAGTTCACTATATACTCACAATATGGTGAGCAATAAATGGATTGCTCACACCTTCTGGCGTAGGTGGAATGATCCCCACCGAGGATATAAACTTGCGTGTATAAAACATTAAAAGGATACCAGGAGCAGAAAAGAATGGTTTTTAAAAAAACGTATTTATTTTCAGCTTTCTGGTTAAAAACCATTAAAAGGTCAATAAAAATAGCACATACGCGTTTCACCTACTAAATAGGCTTCCTCGGAGTGTCTAAAAGAGCTCCTGGCACTGAAATCCTTATATAATAAATGTGTATTGAAATGCAATGGCTGATGGTAGCTCTAGGTCAGTTTAGAGGAACTGAAACACAGAGGGCTGGATAGAGATAGAGATATATATAATGTTAGTATGTAAAATATTGAGAAGTTATGGAATGATGATGCAGCCACTATTTGTAAGAAGGGTTTTTTTTCCCTGTGTTAAAGCCTCAAACATTAATCAGTCCTTGGTCTCATCTACATTACATCTAAGTGTCTGGCCCTCTCGTTTTACATTATGACCTCTTGTTCTCACATTATGACCTTGTAACAAGGATAAGAGAAGATCCAGGAACAACGTGAGTCAATGTGCAGATTCTATTCATATAGCTCTGCTTCATTTAATTTCCCAGTACAGTCTACTTAAAGACCAATAATCAAATAATGCATATGTGCCACTTACTTGTTTGTTGTGTCTGTCAAAGCAATCACATTAGTTTAAGAGTTTCACTTTACTTGTATACTTATTTGGATCTCCACCCGGTCAGAAATCTTACAGAATTAGCATGTCGATATGAGATTCTTAGCTTTGGGTTCTGGTCATACATGTTTTTGAGCTTATATGCCTTTAGACTATCATTACAATGTAGTCTAGTATAACAAATCACAAGTATTCTCAGTTCTGTACATTTCCAGGTGAGTAAGTGTTAATGCTTTCCAGAAAGGGGGCACAGAAAGCGTAGAATTTTCGTGTTATATTATGGGAGCTGATGTGGGGATGTATAGGAGTCAATATGAAATGAAGCGACAATATCAAAGAGTCATCATTTAGTATCTACAAAAAATGTGATTATCCCCTTCTCTCCCCACATATAAAGTATTCCGATAGTACAATATTGCTTTCTCAGTAGTTAACTGGGTTTCACTGTTTTTCCTGATCTAGTTTACTTTAGTCACCTACTCACAAACCTGATTAATGCTAAACTATACTTTCTGTAACTATGTATAAACCATCTAGAATTCCATTTAATGATGCGTTGAAAGATTTTTGTTCCTTGGTGCATACATGTGATAAAATATCTATAATAATATGGTTTTGTGGAAAATATACCGTAGTACAGTACCCATGTTTTCCTCATGTTAAGGGAATATGAGTATTTCTATGTTAAACAAAAGTCCCTATGTTATCCTCATAGAGTCTTCTAAAATAACATAACTAGTTTCACTCAATAACAAACACTTATCTGGTTGTAAGTTTTCATTCATGTTTATCACAGCTTGTAGAACTGGGGATAGTATTGCCAGGGGGTACCAAAGATCACATTCTGTGGACCTCAGAAGTTACACAAAGAAGCTGAAGAAAGGTTTGGTCTGTCTAATTAGTCAACAGACGCCAACGGTGCCAAGCAAACTTCTCACTGGCGATCATATAGAAGCCGGCTGGGCATTGGGAGTCTCTGTAGACCTCTTTAATCAGTGGGCCTCATTTTTATGGTTGTGCCATTGCTTACAATTTTCCAAAATAGTCCCAAAAGTCTGATATTTTTCAATCCTGTAGAAGGATGAGGATTATAACAATAGTAATAATAATAATATAATAATAGTAGTAGATAGTTGCGGAAGCAGAAAACATCAGATGGCAACCTTGAAGGGGATAGGTTAAAATGTAAATATAAATATTGCCTTTGGCTTTACCATTTTTCTGTCATCTGCAATGAAAGCGTTTGAAGGTTGTGCCTTACAAGTACAGATCTTTTTCATTAAAGTGCAACAATTTAAAGTGTTTTACCGAAAGCCATCTGGCATTTGAAAAATACATTATGATAAATGGAGATGACAAGGAGAATACAAAAAAAACCTAACATTTTGAAACACTGTTACAGGCACAGGTCTCTGAACTCTTGACAAATAAAATATGTATGTATGATATCCAAGATTATCACCTCGACACATCTGTGTGGCCCAGTGCTGTACAAGTGGTAGTTTTTTTTAGGTCTACCACCTGCCTTCCTATTAGAAGTTACTTAGCTTTTAGTTTTTCCTTTTCTTTTTCAGTTAACTCAAATACCAAAGGTGCTTTTCTTAACTGGAAATATTAGCTTTAAGACAAGACTGCTTTCAGTGGCCTAAAGCAGCCCCTTTTGTCCTCTGTTGGTAATGAGGTGGCATTTGGCAATTTAGTAATTCACAAAGCTAAGTGAGAAGAGTGAGTGCCCCAAAAACTATAAAAAGCTAACTATTTAGGCATTGCCTTAAAAATAATAAACACAGCTTAAAGCATGTTTGTCATTCTATGGTCTTCTTCAGCGGGTTCACACTTGGTCAACGACTTGGCGAATGGAAAAAGTGTTTTATGTATTGGAGCCCCTCAAACATCTTTTGCCTAAGCGTATTTATATGAAATATGTCCGAGCATACAGAATCTGCTGTCCATTGTGCCGTCTCCTTCACCTTCTCTTTGAGGCCTTTTCCTTCTAAATCCAACTTTTGTCTTGTAGCTTCCCCTGTGGTAATGCAAGAATCAGCTAAGTTTCCCAACCTATATAAAAGGCATCATGACAATTCTTCTCCACCTCCAAAACGTGGATATTTGACATGAAGCCAAAATAGACGACAAGGCAAGGTTGGCCATAATCAGTCAAATGTGGCCTATATAGTTTGACTAGTGGAAAACTCATAATACTAATATTTTTTTATTTGACTTCTTTAACCACTAAATTTATATTTTCAATCCATGCTCATGCACTAATCAGAGTGTTCTTATTCCTTCCATGTGAATAATATATTTTTGTAAAATCTTGCTTCAGTGAGCACTTTCAATAATCACCATACTGCAGTCTAAGCAGACTTGGTGGTTCTACAGTGTATTTCTCTAGGGGAAATGGGTTGGAGTATCTTGACGCTAGTAGCAGAAATACTTTGGCATACAAGTTAAATATTATTATACTGAAACTGTATCTCACCTATGGCTTATTGTTTTTTAAGGGGCCAATACACATACTATGGAAACAAACATTTCCTTTGGAACCGAAGTTCCTCCTCAAAACAGGATAAAATTCTTGAAGGAAAAATCGGATGTTATCTTTGAGGGGAAGAAAAACTTTAAAGTATGCTGCATATGGAAAACAGCTGAAGCGACTCAAAAGATTTAGTTCCACTGACTGTAAAACTGTATGGCTTATTCAGAGCCAGAAGCAATATGTGGCTGCAGACAATTTGATTACTCAAAGAGCTCCACCTGGTGGAGACGCGTCCTTTGAAAATAAATATTTATTGAACGCAACCAATGCAATGGTTGATCAAAGCAGTGGATGATGGCCAGTACTGGGTGAGTGCCATCATATATACACAGAGACCAATGTACTGGCATGTCCGTCTTTCAATGTAATATATTGCTGATATTTTAAGGACAGAGGAAAAGAATTTAAGTTTTAAAGTATACCATATATAAACTAGAGCAATCTGCTCCTGTGAATATGATATCCTTGGAAAACATCTTCTTATTCGAAGCACGATAACACGGAAATGTCCCCATTACACAGCAATAGTAAAACATAAAAGCAGAATTTGATGGTAGGTGGTTTGGGATGGAGGTTTACCTCTAAAAAGCCTCGCAGATACCAAACAGAAAAACAACTCCCAGTGCACTTTGTATTTGAATAAGCTGATGCACATTTATTTAATACAATGTACAAAATAACATGCTACTGTGCGCTTCAACCCTTTAAAATCTTCATCAGGATAACAAAGGATAAAAAAGGTCTGTTGCTAAAAAGAAGCACTTGTAGAAAGGGAGGACACGTAAAATTGGTAGGGTTAGAAGGTTGGGCGGATAGAGGGTGGACCTTGTTTGAAGACGATGGAGCTACCCTTAAGCTCCAGGCTTTTGTCTAGCGGGTAATTTGGTGGAGAAGGGAAACATTTTGTGTACAGGAGTAGTTATTTTCCACTATATTAAAAATGTCACCTGCCATTTTCAAGGAGCAGGGTCTTTTAGAAACAAAAGACAGCTGGCTTTCAAGTTAAAGATTTTATAAATAAATTATACATTGTGAGAAGTTTAGCAGATTGAACTTTGAAAACAGCTCCCAGATTTATAGAATGAGTACATCAGGATGAGAACTCTTTTTGATTTCAATTCAGGAATGCTATTTTTGTCTGCTGACTTTAATAAATTGTTCAAGGTCATTTTTTTTCTCTTGAATTTTACAGCTGATGATGTAAAGGTTCTGATTCACATTCATAATTACAGTCTTTTTCTAGAACACCACAATCCTGAAGCTAATGAGTCTCATGATAAAGTTGATTAGAGATGAGCTACTTCACACAATTGCAATCACACCATGCTGTGCTCTCTCTCCCTATGCACCGAGGGAACAAAATCCAAGCTCCTTTCTTCTGATATAATGGGTAATAGAAGCCTATATTCATTATTCAGTCACAGACTTCCCCCATATGGAATATAAGGGACAGACTACTGTCCCAACCATGATTATTAAAGTCCTTAGTAAACACTTTAATATACATTTTAATTGCTAAAAAAACCCAAAAAACGTATGTTATAAAAACGCTGCATGCCGCCAATCAATGGCAGGAACAGCTTTCATTTAAATGGATGAGTCCCAAATACATATTAACTTGGGGTCCTCATGAGACCCCCTGAAAATCCTACATGAACCAACACATGAACGGGATGGAGGTAAGTAGTTTCCGCTTATGCTATATGTTTCTGCAGGGCAAAGGACCTGGGTGTCGGAGATTCTGATGAATCCCTCTCTGCATTTGGATGTAAATGTCAAGGTAACGGTCACTCAGAGTGTACCTTTTGTGTTTGCTGCATCTGCTTTATATGAAACCAAGTAGTAGAAACACATATACTTGCAGGTGAGGGCTAGCAAGAGGGGAATTGTCCCTTGGGTCAGTGACTACAGCGTTGTCATCTGTTTTTACCTGTAATTCCACATACAGCCAACAGGGCGGGCGTATGGATCATTTAGCACTTGGCTGCCAGAAATAAATAGTAATATAAGAGAAAAATATTCTCTAGCACGTTATGTGCCGCCCACACGCTTTATTATATACCATATAAAGGGCACTTTTCTTAAAATGTCAGCTTTTGCGTACAAACCGTAATACTCACCGCCCTCTTTCTACAAGTGTTTGATCTCGATTCAAGAAACCTAAGAAATTCTTGTGTCTCTTTCAATCTGGCGCCCCGGTGCAGAAAGCTTTGTAATCAAACGGTCACAGGTGGAAACATTTAAGGCAAAATATTTGGGTTCGTACGCAGCTGGCAGATAAACACGGACTACGAGGAATCCGGGAAGATTTAATATGAATCACTCCAAGTTTGGTGTTATTTCTTCTCTGCCTCACGGACTCCACTTCTATGTGATCATCTCGGCGTTACTGTGACAGCTTGATCTCTCTGCATAAATACAGTTCATTGGACATTTATGTATTTTTGTATTTTTATGTATTTTTTATGTAAAAAATAATGCATTTCTGGGTAAGTTATGTGAAATGAAGTAAAGCCCAAAGCTGTAGCCATGCCTCTCCCCATAACAAAATTATCACATTTGCACACTTGTTATATACAAAGCATACATGCTTAAAACATGTGCGTTTGATCAAAGGGTAACTATCATTATGTGTACCAATTAATGAAGCCAGTGAATGCGCGTAACAATAGAAAACAGACGACCCGGAAACAGTAGAATAGTAACCTGGACTGGCAAACCGGGGAAATGTCACTTACTTTTTGCTTTAAGCCATGTTTGCCATGGCTGGATACATTTAGCCCCGCGCATACATGTAGCTTCACCGGGGCCAACGGCAGGATCTTACAGCAAAATAAAAGTAGTAAGAATTCCCCTTAAATGGATTTAGTTACCTTATATTAAAAAGTAGCTATTATCAAGTATATAAAGCGACATAGATAAATATTCAGTTTGCTGGTGAATCCCACGATCAAGTAGAAATCATCTACAAGCTGGGTGACATAGCTAATTTTATTTTTACGGTGAAGACCGACATTCACATGACAGAGGCTCATCCCCCCTTATGCAGGACAGCATAAAATCACAAAAAAGGGTCTGAAATATAAAATTATATATATATATATATATATATATATAATTATATTTTAGAGCTTCTGGATCCAAGGAGAAATCCGATTGCCTTTTGGAGTCAAGAAGGAATTCCCCCCCCCCCCCGGTGGCAGAATTCGAAGTAGTAATTACGGTTTTTTTTGCCTTCTTTTGGATCACGAGTAGGAAGGTTAGGTAGAAGGGTTGAACTTGATGGGCTTATTTCTTTTTTCAACCTTATTTACTATGTAACTATGTGAGAGTTTAACTGACCTCTGGATGACTGAACCGCCATAAAGCACAGCCCTGAGTCAGTGTAAAAAGGGCGATAATATCTTGTTTTCAATATCTGATCTGGGACATAGGGGAGGATTACCTTCATCAAATCGCAACATACGCTGAAGGAAATGCTGTATTTTTTATCATATTATCTGCAGTATCTGCTGTTTGTGGGGGAAAATATTAACATATGGGTGGAAGAAGCTGATTCTGAGAAAACCTAATTAAAAACTAAAGCTGTACCTGCATAAGCAACTGCATATGAAGTTAAATCTTATTCTGTGTCTTTAAATAATTTAGTCACAATGCAATCCGGCACAATCAATACTCTCGGTGTAATCGCTCAGAAATCACCAGCAATTTACCTGTAAAGGAAATGGGGACTGAAGAGAACAGGAAGTAAAGATGGCCGCAGCGTACATACATTGCATATTCTTTACCACTACATAGGTTAGCGTAGTACATGCTAACACACTTTGGAAACGTAGTTCAAAATTCATACATGGATAATCAAAGCCTCCCAAATTCATTGCACAGACATCCTCTCTATATGTATAAATCTGTGTGTGTAATATGTATAAAAACATACATGCAATACTAAGGAGATTAGCATATGATGTCTGCTGTCCCAGCCGGTGTAAAATCTGGTTTATACGGATGACTATACCACATTTAGAACTCCGTTTCCTATCCAGATACTCACAGGATAACGGTTTTGCATATGTCTTCATTTCCGGCTTATAATCTTGGCCCCTACAGTTATGAAGCTGAAGTTATTTTGCAGAAAGCAGCTTGTATGGTCAGAGTTACCGGCTGCTTTCTCGGGGCCGCTGGCAGTCTCTGCGTGTGAGGGAAGCGTCTGCGGCGAGCAGCGTTCTTTTCACCAACATTGGTAGAGGGGGATCAAACAAAACTATTGGTTCTGATTTTCTCCCTCATTGTACAAACGCTGAGGGTTCTCAAACCGCAGGACTCGAAGGGTAACTCCCCCAGAGAACGGAAAACAAAAACCTTTTAACAAGAACTTTCACCTTGACAGCTTTCTGCGTAATTAAATTCATTTACAAGTACCATCTAATCTCTCTATTCCCCCCTGAACAACAAGCATGACATCAACCATAGGGAAGGAATAACTTAACGAAGAGGAGAACCCGTGAATAAGAAGGTAAGATGGGCACTCCCATGGTACACATACATATTTATTTAATTTGTGAACTCTCTTACATGGTTTATATAACAAAAAGTCTCTGAACTCTACCTTTAAGACATTTTTCAATACAAATGCAGTCAATATCGCCTAACCCTCTCTTAACTAAATTACAGAGTTTCCATTTGACTCTGATAAAAAAAAAAAAGATAGTCTTTAATGACTCTAAAGCAGTGGGGTGGGGATTTGACAAAGTTGTAAAAACAGATGGCAAGATATGGTTAAAACGTAAATAAATATTAAAAAAGTTTTTTTCAATAAGTCGATTTGGATGTTCCCAAATATTAAATAAGACTACCAGGCATTTTTTAAATGATAATTTATTTTTGTGCATTACATTGTAAGTTTGTCTTTTCCTGACTACCGAAACATTCCAACCTAAAATCAAGCAGGGCAATATCAAAGTTTTTTGTTCTCTTCTATATTTTACACAGTACCATGTAGGATGTGTCCTGGCATCTGTATTATGCAGATGTGTGCGTTCTGAGTGATCACCTACCAACTCGTTCCTGTGAGCGGGTAGCAATAATAGTCAGCAAACACAAATCTATTTACATCTAAAAAAAAAACCAGTATGGCTGTAAACCTTGTATATACCATTTGTAGGTAGAAACACTGCTTTAACCTCTTCATTCCAATCAGAAATACATAAAACTCAATGTAACGTATGTGAACATGTATAGTACTCTCTGTAATGATTGTAAATAAAAATGTACACGAGACAGAAGGAAAACAACACATTAAAAGCCGGCCATCCTGACTATTACCTCCCGTTTCATATCTGGAATCCAGGAGGAGTGAATTATGAACAATAAAAAAAAAAAAAAGGCAGCAAACAATCAATCCAAGTCTTAATCTTAAGAATCACAACACAATAAAAAAAAAAAACAATCTTAAGTGTTAGCTCTTGGCAAGAAGAAGCATTCACATTCAACACGCTTAGCAAGAGAAGGAGACATATTTTGCCAAGAATACCGCATGACCAAGGGGAGTTCGCTGCCGGTCAGTGACCTGATATTTTCAGCTGTAAGCAGCCGTTAGGTTTGCCTGAACAGCTTAATGGTGACCGCAGGTTCCAAATTCTCTAAAGATTCTATGGAGCAGATAAGATCAGGCTGTGAATCGCAAGTCAGGGTTACACAGGATCTGGCATTTAGCATGAGGTTCCCTGGAGAACCTCCGACATGAAGAAGATCTGTTTGTACCCCATGCATTCTCTACCCTTCTAAAGTTTAACAACCTCAGCAGAATATTCTCACTGCTAGGTCCAGCCCCCGGCTCCGTTTCCAACGCTTGCTCTGAATCTCCCACTTATTTTTTGCCAACTCCATTGGTAACTTTTGCTCTGGAGCGGTTCTTCCTTCTTGAGGTTGTGTGCTCGCTGTGCTTCACTGGGGCATCAACTGCAAATGTAAGAAAAAGAGACTAACACATTGGATCCTGAAAACCTTTTGAATGTCCCACTTTGAATGACAGGGAACATGACATAAAAATAAGCATTCTTGTGTGCCAGAACTCTATAGAATAGTCCATGGTCTCATAAGACATACTGCATACAACGAAGCAAGAAGATTGAACACGTATTTATATGAAATATATTAGGAATGCTAGACATGTGACTGCCATTGCTTTTAGTTATTGAAGGTATTAATAAGTTGCAAAATAGTTTTCAATCTATTGACTTCAATGATCATCCTAACAGTAGTACTTGGGCGCCATCTTGTGGATAATATTAGAACACTTTGTAATTTGATACAAAATAAGGGGGTAGTAGAAGTATTATTAAACACTCATCTACAGACACCAGACAAGCCAGAAGGCTTGTTTCTCCCTCAGAAATCTCATGGTGCTGCCACAACCACAAGGGATTCTGGGTAAGCGCATGCAAATAAGGCCAACAATGACCACCTTTGCCTCTATATCCACTTTATACAAGGATCCCTTGAAGGTAATTGCCCGCTGTACAAGACAGCCTTTAGACAAAACTCGGGTAAGAGGTGCGGTAGCCAGATCACCACTCATGGACAGCTGTTTCGTCCTTAATGGGACTCGTCAGCATGAGGTTGGGATACTGGCTTAACACTTGAGGTTATGGTGGGTAAAGGTGATGGAATCCCTTCCACTGAAACTTAAGGGGATACTAATTATACTGCGTAACGCTGGCTCTTTTGTGAATATTAGCTAGCTTTTTTTTCCTCTTTTTGTTTCTTAAAGCCAGGCTATCAGAGATGGAAGCCGGCATTTGGCAATATGGGTCAAGGCAAAATAAGACCTTCTTCACAGCATACAGCCTGTATTTAGTTGGTAAAGGCTAGCTCAATTAATTGTAAAATAAAAAAAAAATGGTGTATACTTGTTTTTGCACCCTGATCAGGACTGTCTTTGTTGCTGCAAAGAGCTAATCCCCGAATCACTGCAGCCAACTAAAAATCAAACGCTGGACACTTGCCTATTTTTTCAGGATGTTGCCAGGGGATGTCTGTATTATAAGTGCTGTCTTCACATTCTGAATACGTCTGAAAGAAGAGAAATCAAATGTTTGTTAACAATATTTAAGGCAAATTGGAACATATTCTGTTTAAAAACCCCAAAAAACAATTTTCCTTCAAATAAAAATACTCCACGGATAATGTTGCCCTTGACCTTCCCTACAATAAAACAAGTCCAAAAAGTCAGGCAATAAAGTCATATGTTTGCTTTTTGCCAGTGGGAATGTCCACTTATTATAATGTCAGGTGGTGCTTGATGTGGCTTGCTTAACGTTTAAACAAATTTGTTTATTGTTAAGGTTTGGATATCTCATTTTCTTGGTCTTATTTTAGATAATAAATCAGCTACAGTGTCTAGGCTGAGCAGATTATTACCTTATGAGAAAAGGTTGTAGGGCACGACTTGTTATTCAACAACATTTCATCAGCTAGATAAAATAATTATAAAATGCTGAAGGCAAAGTCTTCCTCTGTAACCGGCAGAATACACGTTGCCCCGGGTGTATGAGGATGACCCAATGTATGAGTAGATCACGTAGACTTGGAACGGGAACGGTCTGAACCCTTTAGCTAGTGCTTATTGACTTTCCCTGGTGTAATAGATTTGGAGATGTTGCTTTAAAGGTAAGGCACTATTGTAAACCAAAGATCTGTGGCCAAATGATCGTATCAATGAATTTCCCTGCGCCTCCCCCACCCCTCGAAGGCTGCCTTAACCTTCCAACACCAATCACCAATGTCATAATCATGCCGATCCAGAGAGCAGCAAGTTTGTGGTTTTAAAGCCCTTTATCTTTTGGCTTCATGCTTACAGTTTCATTTGTATATGAGGCCAAATACACAAAGAAGCCACATAAGGAGAGGAGCCACAACCTCAAAACCATTCAGTTGGGAACTAGAACAGTTCTCTACGTGTATACGCCATAACATGTTTTTTGTTGGAAAAGTATCTCTGTTGGACCCTTTACTGAATTTTCAGGGCTGGATAAACTTATTCTTGTGGCTGATGAGGGCCCCATATATTTAGGGATGGAGGTTAAAGGAAGCCCAATAATTAATTGTTTCCAGTCCATTCTTATATTCAATGCAGTTTCTGCTCATTTCACTCTCCCTTTTAAAAGTACCCCCCCTCCCCCCAGTGATTAAGGTGCGGAAAGCCCTATGGAGCATAAACCCGTCTACAGATAAGCATTAGATCACACAGATAAAAAAGGATAAGGTTACCTTTTGCCGTGGCTCATAGTGCTCAGCGTACCACACCATGCCATACAGGCACAGAAAAGTAGTTATAGCCTGAAAGATAAAAATGATACACGTATACATAAAAAATATGATGAATATTAATACCCAGATGTAAAAAATCTGACCGCTTTACGAGTATCCAAGTCTTTAGTTGAAGTTGATACCTTTTATTTGGCCAACAAATGTAAAGCTTGCTCGATCTCCGGATGATAGGAGAGAACTCAAGAGCTCTCATTCAGTTTGCACTTGAAGAAGAGACCCCTGAGGGCTAGAGAGCGTTTGTAACTTTACAAGTTTTTACGTGGGTCCAATAAAGAGGTATTAGCTTCAGCTACAAGCTCCATTTTCTCTAGAGCTGATACGGCCTTATCTATTTTCTTAACAGCATACTGACAACCCAAAAAACAATAAATGCATGCCTTATATCTACATGCTGGGGTTTTAAATGAAACCAAAATTACAAGTGGGTAGGTAGCGAGCCTCTATGTAGGTTCTAGAGCAGAAGGATGCATGGACTTACATTTCCAGTGCAATGGAAAAATAAACATTTGACGTTTAAATACTACGCTGTACACAGGAATATATTATACCGCTTTACACGTCTGTTAGGCCTCCTGTGTGCCTTTGAAAAAGGAGAAATGAAATATGTATTCTACCCCTCTTTAAAGGACTCTTAAAATGTAACCTTCTTAAGTCAATATTTTCCTTGGTATTATTACAATACACAGGACAATGTTGAGTGAATTATACGCTCTCTAGCTGTGTGGTTAGGCAGGGGTTTTAACCCTATGTAAGACAGTCTGCAGGGTAAAGTGAATATTAGTTATCGTTTTATATAGCGCCATCATATACTGTAGCGCTGTGGGCAGGGGACTCGGCTCCGGCCAAGACAGCCGGCAGGGAGGAGGTCCAGAGTAAGCGGAGATTGGGTTGAGTCCTTGTCTCCATGTATTAAACAATATCCTTCACCCTAGTATTCTTTTTATAAGTAATTGTAATAAAGTCGTACATTTTTCTGCTTAAATGACCAGTATGATAACACAAAATGATAATCAGCCACTTACAACACAGAGAAGCCAGAGCACCACGTACAACAAATGGGTTTTGTTGAAAAGGTCTTGGCCAAACTTGATACACACTATCGCTTCGAGGAAAGCAATTGCACTGGAAACAAGAAACAAGAACCATCAGGCAAACGAATCATTGAAAATGCTTAAACATGTTTAATTTATTTCCTATTAACTATCAACAAGAAATTATCTTCCTTTATTTGAAATCCCTCTTCAATCTTCCGTACAACGTTTTTTGTATCTCCTACTGAGGATCTCAGCAAATTTTTGTCGCTTCCATACCGAACATTGGATGTTTTATTAGTGTGTTGTAGTTTTTAGCGACAAGCAGAGGTGTAGACAAAAATGTGCTGGCATGTGGTGGGGCCCAAGTACATTTATTATAATAAAAATGATCCACTAATGGAACAGATGTCGAGAGAGATCGGTGATTTCAACTTCTTGACTTCATGAAAGTCCAACCAGAGAATTTCTCTTGGAGGAATAGCTTGGCTGCCCCATGCGACATACAGTTAAATCAGCGGACTTCTGTTTCTCTAAAGTCTTCTTCCCCTTTGAACTATTCATTATACAGGGTCAGCTTTATCCTTAGTACCCCAAAGACCCCAGTAGTTGGAGACACGGGCTTCATGGGCCAGGAGGGTGGCGGAAGCCCATATCTTACAAGTTTGCTCATCAATAGACATCCTTAGTACCAGCATCAAAGATTCTACTTGTGTACCAAAGGGCTTTGGGGGCTATCTGGGACCCAGGGGTCCTGCAAACAGCAGTGATTTGTTATGTCCTTGTGCAGTGATTTGTTATGTCCTTGTGTCTGTCTACAACCTAAGACATTACCAAAAACCTTTCCATGCCAAATACAGTAAATAGAGTAGTAAATGCACGCTTTGTGACACGGAAGAGAACTTGTGCTCTCCGAAGAATGGATTTGACATAGTTGTTCCCGTTCATAAAAGGGGAGCAATAAGTGTTCCATATTCTCAGCTTTTACTGTCCTTTGTAATAAATGAACAAATAAATCTAGAATTGAGTGCCATCATGTCTGAGATAGACAAATCATGCTAGAAGCATACGCTGAATTCATGTGTGAAAATGTGGAACACTTACCACTTGAGTAAAAAAACAAAACAAAAAAAAAAGTATCATTTCTGAATATCACATATTAATATACACTTTATTCCAATCTGGAAAACTGCAGTCATTGTCAAAAAAAAAAAAAAAATTACAGAAAATGTTAAAATCAAGATTAGTTTCAACATTGTCCACAACAGCCATCAAAAGTTAAAAGGCATTAAACTTAAAAGAAAAAAAGCAGGAAACTAACTAAAGAAGCAAATAGAACTATTCTTATAGAGCAGGGGTGCTGTATACACAGATCAGCAATTTAACACAGGGTAGCAGCCTTTTCAAGGATATGTATCCATTTCCCTTGTAGCTGACCAGCACGAGTGCCCTGCAGTATGTGTGATGTATAAACTCACAGAAAAGAAATCAGTCACTTTATTACAAATGCCACATACTGTAGGGGGCAGCACTTCGTATCTGCTGGTCAGCAACATGTGAAATCCATATAAAAGTCCAGAAAATAAGCTGAGGCAGTCACCCTGGGAATGGCAGAATAACTCTACATCTATGTCAATACCAGGGCAACCAGCTCTCTGTTATCTATGTGCTGGGAGCTACATGCAAAGTGCCAGACCGCTACAGCTCTGTCCTTACCTGGCTAACAGAGACTTTGCTAACTCCATCTAATTCACCCATCCGATGCCATTTTGGCAACAAAATACAACAAGAGAGAATAAAATGGTGCGGCTTACAGAACATCTTAAAAGCAAAGATATGGGAAATACGATACTGCAGACATACAAACAGAATACGGTAGATGGTTTCTAGTACCAAGACTCGTCAAACTCAAGGGACTCATTTTGGGTTATTAATATTAATTTAAAAAAAAATCAAAGACAACTCCATTGTGTTCGGTGCCTTTTGGTTGTAGGGAAGAGAGAGGTTTCACAGAAAGAGTCATCGACTGAATAACTTATTTATATATACATTTTCAGTGGGGTTGCGGGTAGCCAAGGAATCCCCTTCGGCTCTGCTAGTTTTTAGCCTATACCGAAAAGATGAGTATTTAACCCGGGCCCTATGGACAAGGCTTCCCCTACGGTGACCGATGTTTGATTATCGTAAGAAACATTCAACACCTTGGGAGATTTCTTGGGGACAAGGTGCCATTGTGAGCCACGTATCAGCTTTACATGGAACAATTATGTACGCTCCAACGTGGATCGCCTAAAGAGGACGCTATGCAAGAAAGAAAGATGCAGCAAAAACAACTTACCCGAACACCCAGCATTGGGTCCCAACGCGTTTGCACTGCGTGTCTGTAAGGTATGCATAGTACTGCCTGCAAAAACATTGTCCAGAATGTTTAAATAATACTATTATTAATAATAATTAAACTACACAGGTAATTGAATAGCTAAAATGCAGGATTTTACCAAAGAAATACACTAAATTCACATTGCTAAGGTGTCACAGTCGCCAATTATTCTCTCCTTTTCTACATCATTAATAAGAAAGCAACACAGGTTTGATTGCCTATTACAAGGTTTTTTGACATAAACCGGCATCAATTGGGGATTTTGGAGTTATTCAGAATCAAGAACATTTAGGCAGCGGAGAGGCGAATGTTATAACATCTTTATTATCTATATAATAAAGTCATCAAGTTCAAGGCAGAAATGTTATATTTCGTAACCAGACCACAACAGCACACGCCAACATACAAAGTGCATTCAAATATTTTAACATTTGTTTTTAGCAGAGATCGTTGGGATTTATTACCTGACAGTGGGTGCCGTTATCACCCCAATAAAGAGAATCCGACAAAAGCTCAAGGGGTGACTTGCTTGAAACACAAAGATATGCTTTAAGAAGAACGTGTTTAGTTCAGTCAGCTGGAAGAAAGATAAAAAAAAAATACTTTTACCGTCTGAACAAAATGTCACTCAAAGTTAAAGTACTTCTAAAAAGATGTAAAAACACCCGGGGGTAAGCTCTTGGGATCACTGGCATTTGGATGTGCAACCTTGTCTATAAAGTTAAATGGAGAAAAGTGTGCCGGAGAGACAATAATTCTGAAAACCCCATTTCAGCAAGGGAGAAAGAATAAAAAAAGAACATTAAACGCCAAGCCCGGTGAGAGTGTCATTGGGTGCATTTCAGTGATAAACAGATGAGTCTGTCAGGGAAAGCAGGCTTCTTCTATGAGTGTAAATACCCAGCGCTATGGAAGCCATTGGATATCACAACTTTCCGCATTACTGCCTTTCTGTGGAGGTTTAAAGCCTCGCATGCAGTCTGCAGGAGGTCTGCTCGGAACGGCCACCAAACCTGAACAATAGTTAAAGGAACAAAAGCCTTGCCGGTGTCGATAGAACTTCTGCAAAAGCACTGATCTCCATCGATTGTCACTTCCTTGGGACACCCAGGGGAGATCTGAGCATCTCTCTAACCGGCTCAAAAAAGCAGAACAGTGCCTGCAGAGGGCGGTTCCATAAAACACAGGACTGTTGGGAGGTATACACCCCCGTCCCTTTGTCTCGGTTACCTGCCAGATTATCATGAAGAGGTACACGCCAGCTACTCTCTGAAAGGACGACTTCGGGTCAAACCATCTCACGTAGATCCAGCTTGCGGGTGTGAACTGCAGAACAGCTCGTTTTATTTTCCCGGTAGTAGTATGAATGTCCCTGGCAAAAAAAATAAATAAAAAAATACATACATACAACATATATTTCTGTTTAATCCAATCTAACCAAGTAACAAAGTGTTTCTTCACTTAATTTGGCCAGTTACATGATCAGTAGAAATATGTGAGATTATACACAAACAGGGATATCATTACCTTTAGATATTTGGCCAGCTAAATGTCTTAAAAGGGAATGTAAAAACGTTTATTTGGCGTGTCTTTGTTAATGCCGGCATTAATTTTAGAATCAATGATGATAATGATAAAACTCTTATAGAACAAGGTGCGTCATTTAACCATAAATATTATATTTATAATATATTATATTCAATTCAGCCTGAAATATACACGGAAGGTATCGTTAGTGATAACTGCATATGGACGTACTTGAAGCTTGCCCAGTGATAGCTTCTCATCTCCAAAAAGCGACAGACAATCATGCCCAGCAAGATGCCACCTCCATTGCACAAAAGGATATCCAGAATGACTTGATCCCACCAGCATTCAGCAAAGTTAGGAAGAAGATGCATGAAAAAGAGCTAAATAAGAAAGGATGCACATTATAAGAGGAGGCACAGAGGAGACAAGACTTTACAGAGAGATGTGACCTGCAAGTTCCTCATCCAAGCAAGTCTAATGAACAATATAAACTAGAAATGGACATCATACATTACCGCTTACAGAGTAACATGTATTCAAGAGCTTCACTGGACAGTCATTAGAACAAGATTTTGCCTTAAAGCAACACAAGACTCCCTCAAAAGAGTAAAGTATATTTGTACACCAAGTTGGCATAGTCTTACAATATACTGTATGTTGTTCATGCCCTAGGCAGTACTGCCTGGTTGGGTACCTGCTATCACCAGCCCTCTGCCGCTACCCCCATGCCTCCTGATCCAGAGCTAGAAATAATTAAATGCCCAGTCCTTAGGGTTGGGAGTCACACCAGGAGCTCAGCTTGGAAAGAAAATGTAATCATAGTAAGCTATGCTGAACAGTCTGCACTGTGCTCCCAGTACTACAGGCCAATGCGGTTTGTCCGAGAAATATAAATATATAAATATATATATATATATATATATATATATATATATAAATACACACACACGGGATTTGAGGGACAGCAAGAGCTATTTGGATAATCTAGTCTGTATATATATATTTTTTTTTTTATCAGCTTTAAGATTTCAGACCTTAGTAGGCCATTGGTATCGTCACTGACTCCCTTGTATTAACATCAGCTTCTCCTGCCGAAGGTCTATCACATCTATCACTCTCTGGCAGGCCAGCCTTCTAAGCTTTCTTAGCACTATAGGCAAACCATACGCAAACCGAGTGCCTGGAGCTCCCTGCGCATGCATGCAGCTGCTGGCTAACATAAGAAAGACCCCCATGGCAATGCCCCTACCGGCCATGTATGAGACAGGCCTAAAGCTATCCTCAGCATCAGACAAGGCCAAGGTTCAATATATTATCTGCCATCAAATTCTATGTTCCTATATTTTTTTTACGCTGCAGGGAAGCATCTAATTATTGTCCTAGCATTTCTCCACTAATGTTATTCTTCTTTACTTATTTGAATGTTTCTATAATATCACTTTCCCAAGTCCTGCTATAAGGATTTTCTCGAATCTGAAGTAGAGGTTAACGGAGGTTATTAAACACAAATAAATGAAACTTAAAAAGGTGGCTTCGTCCTGACCTTATTCACTACAGAACAATCTTGATATAATAATGCGCAACTCACGTAAATTTTTCTGATCATAGTGGTAAACTTTATTTCAAGTTGTATGTAGAATCTACTGGAGCGATTCTTGTGTAATATTAATATACAGTACAATTGACTACGTCTAGTAACACACCTCTGTCAGTTCCCAAGTGATGCTGATTGTCCAACAGAGGCCATAGCTGCGGATTAGCAAAGCCTTCATGGCCCAACCCCAGAAATGGCCGAACGCAAATACGTCAAAGTGGCTGAGTATCCGCTCCCAGGTAATAACGTGGCAGTTAACAGCATATTCCTGCAAGAGATAGGTCGTTTGCATAAAATAACTGAACAGTATGAAAAGCTTGGCCGGTCCGCGTTAAGAATCCTACCGAATACTTTGTATAGTAGGGGCCGATTTACTACCTACCATGATGTCGGATTCTCTGGTGGCATAGCGTAGGTTGGGGTCCAGCCAGTACATAACAGCCTTCACTTGTTCAAAGTTTAAGAACAATAAGAACACAAGAAACAAGAAATAAAGTACACTGAGACCTAAAAGAAACAGACATATATTAGATCAGATTTAAAGGAACCATTATTTAATATATAGAATATGCAAACTTTAATGAAAAACACACATCTTAATAGTGTTGATTTCTGCTGCTTAGGTCTACCCTGCGAGAGCTGAAATCTACAAAGTTGTGTTTTTTAACCTCTTTTATTAAATAATAATAAAAAACGACAAAAGGTTAGTTTTTGTCTGTGCTGCCAGGGAAGGGACAGAACATTCTGCAATTTTTGGATGAGTTCCCTAAAGGGCGCAGCCATACAATTCACAAACCGCAGCCAATATTACTCATGGAGCGCAGACACAAGAGCCCCGTTTCTTTGGGTGCGGATTCCACATTCACTTTTATGTTGGGCGTTCATTTGAACTGCTTTCTGTGTCATTATTGGAATTTAATTCACAAAAGAATGTATATTATTTGGAGCTGACATATAGTGCCACCTACTGGTAACTATGCTGTAAGTGCAGCATTTATCTTCCAGAATAAGGTCCGTCTTTGCTCATTTTTTATTTTTTTTTATTTTTAAACAGTGGTCTGCACATTATTTTACAAAAGACACATTTTTAGAAATACTGCTAAGGGTGATAGATGTAAAATTACGTTTTTTTAACTTTATAAATGTAATGATCCTGCAATAATGGGTCCATTAGCTAGAGCTATGCCATAATCTAAATCCCTAGTGGGGCACACTTACCAAAAACCATTCGCCAGAGAGCTGGATGTGGCCTTGTAAAGGGACCTAGAATAAGAGGGCAAGGAAAAGAAAAAGTTACAGAAAACATGCATACATCACAGATTTCCCATGACCCTCTAATAAACGCACATATGTTACAGATGATTTCCCATGACCCTGTAACACACGCCTATGTAATACAGATGATTTCCCATCATCCTATGTCATCTACAACCATCCATAACCTATAGTACTATGGAACATACACTACATCTGCCAATTTTGTTAAACACCCCCCCACCACCACCACGCTAATATCTTCCAGAAATTTTGCTAAGTTTGAAAGTTTGCTAACAGAACTGAACCAAGTGGTTAGTGTCTTCATATTAAATACACCATGTGAATAATTACCATTTGGGAAAGCCAATACGCTGATAATTAAGAAGAAAAAGATCACAGAGAGGATGCCCTTCCAAATGTTATCTTCTTGGCTGGTGTTCTCCCTGAAAACAGCACATTAGATGAGGTTACTTTGTGAACAAAGTTATAAAGGAGAGGAAACAATTCCCAGCAGACAATCGGGAAATGACAATAAAGGAATATACATCCCCAAAACAACTGCATACTTGCCAAAGGAATGTACGGATGGAAAGTGTGTTCCCAATGTGCACCGCAGGAGCTCCCAAAGCTTTAAAAAAGCTTACAAAAGTTATTTCTAATACTAAGACTGTAAGCTCTATGGGACAAGGATCTAATTTTAATGTATTCACATCTACTGCACCCCAAATGGTCTGTAGACTACTTTGCTGATTATAAGACTGCACCTATTGGGTGGAAACTGAAAAGGCTCTTTAAACGTGTTTTTTGTGATTGAACCGTCTAGAAAGAATAAAAGTGCTGCTAAGGTTATTGAACTATTTTAATCACAAGAGCAGAGTACTCAAGTCATACGTTTATCTTGGGTTCCTTAAAACTCGTTACATATACAGCGTTAACGACCTACGTCTTGTATAAAAGAGTGTTGGCAGCGCTCAAGGCTTTCTGGTCAGGAGGTCTTTAGACGTGGAAACCATGACTCCCAAACAAGGTGCAAAACTGGCCTTAAAGTCCAGAACGAGAAAGTATCAGAAAGGTAAAAGCCAGAAACGTTGCAGGCAAAAGCTAAAGTACAGCCAGGAGCTATCTCGTTATAAACATTTACAATATATAAAAAAGGATATATAAAGTCTGCATTCATTCCCTATTCTCTGGGAGGAATAATTCCCGGCACTCAAATCCAATCCTTTAATAAACACAAGGCTTTGGTACCGTATTTAGGCCAAAGCACCTGCCACGTCAAGTCCCCACTTCCATAGAGTTCCCTATTAAGGGTAAACGGGTGAGGTATATAAAGCCGGTCCTCTTGTTGGTTTGAAAGCCCACCTGCGGTGTCTTGATTCAGTGACACTCTATGGGGGCCCTTGACGTGGAAGGTGAGCTTACGTGCTTTGGCCAAAATTTAATACTAAAGCCTCGTGTTTATTGAAATTATGAATTCGTACAGCGGGAATTTACAATATTGTTCTGTTCCAAAAACTATAACAAAATAGTTGGGAATTGAATGGCAGGAAGGAAAAGAGTTTAGTTGGTGGAGCAGCAGATAGATACGTAGACTAGTCACAGCCCTAAGAACACCAGGAGGGGATTCTCACTTAGGTTGACCAGGCCTAGGGTGGTGGCAACCCAGTACAGATCGCTCCATTAGGTGACCGGGCTCCCAGCTGAGTAACTTCTCCTTGGGCTAGCTGGGGAAATGTCTTCGATGCCCCTTGTAACCACCCCAATCAAACAATGGAGCATTGCATCTAACCGGCACAGCCTCCTTAGTAACCCTACAGTGCGCTGCACATGACATCATAGCTCTTAGAACGTTACCTGTCGTCTGTGGGGGTAAATGGTAGGGGCGGCTGGAGCTACCTTATTACACGCATTTGGATACTTTAACGCAGAACAATCCATTCCACATAAATCCATTTCACTGTTTCTTTAACAGAACGGCATTTAATTTTTTACAACAATGAAAACAAGTGCAGCTTTACATAGCAGTCTTCGCATTCTAAGGGGGGCACAATACTTTGTGTCCGATCAAACTAAGCTGTTCTAAAAGGAATCCACACATTTCGGAAGAAACGCCAACTTACTTTTCCTCCTAATATTTAAAACCTGCAGAACACCAAAAAGAAAAGCTTCTTATCGCTCAATTACATATTTCCCAAGATTAGAGAGTTCAATCCTTGCCAAAACAGTCAATGAAAGCCAAACGAATAAGAACCAAAAAATACACATTTTAACCCTTGTGGCTCTGCATATAAAGAAAACACTAATATATATATATATATACACACACACACACACACACACATACATATATATACACACATATACACATATATACACACATATACATATATATATATACACACACACACACACACACACACACATACATATATATATACACACACACACCAGAGTCAACACTTTATTTGTGATGTGACTAAAAAACATACAATCATACAAAAAAAAAAAAAAAAAAAAAAAAAAATTTTTACTCAAATCTCTGATTGGATCCTGGCATCTACAAACTAAAGCCACCTTAAAGTTAAAAAAAAAAAAAAAAAAAGTTGATAAACCAAATAAAACTATTTCAAACAATAAAACTCCCTTCAGTTTTGGTCTTCAGCTAACCCTCATTTCTGACATCACATTCCTAACTCCCACCACATTCAAAATGCACTCTCATTGCTGTTTGCAGCCCCCCCAATATCTCGTGCGGTCAGTTAGCAAGGTATCGTAGACCAAATTGGGGTCTGTAAGTTTCTGCAGTATGAAAGGGAATTCTCTGATGACATCACCAGGGGTCGGCACCAACATTGCTCATGGTGGGCATTTACTGGTACCCATGGTGGACAATTTAATGATGTTCTATGGACCTTCACAAACCTTGCCACGGACACTTTGCCCACCCCTGGGTTCAGGCATGTAAATGTAAACGCGATGACACTCAGTACATCGTCACATTCAATCTGACAGCTCAGGGCCACTGATTATTTGACTCTCTGATCTCCCCTTACCGGTGTACTATTATTAACTTTTATTTTTATAGCGCCAACAATTCACGCAGCTCTTCTTACAATACATACAGTACATTCAAAGGGTATGACAAAACTGGAACTCACAGACTGAGACAAACTGATACATGGGGCCACGGACGGCCAGTTCAAAAAATGGTGTGCAGAGCGTGCCACGTGCCCTGTTCTTCTGTGGTCCACAAGGGGTTAATGGGGACAGAAGCATTTAGAACTCAATCACTGATCCTTGGATGGTTGTCTAAGTGGAACTGCATCTTTAATGGTTTTGTGTGTCTGTAATAGATTAATCTACCATTAACCTTAACCACCCCCTAGAAGCTGGGAGACAGGGGACATGGGGCGCTCCTGTCCCCCCCGGCTGGTGCGGCCCCCCCTCTAGACCACGTCCAGAAGCCTTACGGCTTTTCAACATCATCTTAAAACTAAACGGCTTTTCCCGTTTTAACAAATGGTTTGGATTTTTAAACGCATACAGATTAACCATTTGCCTGCTAATACCTTTCACCTGACCGTGCCTTCGGTCAACACGTGTCAGGTTTCTTACGCTGGGAAGCAGCAGGTGGAAGTTAAGGTGACATGGCCCAGCGTTACGCACACAATGAATCATTCAACGCACAGCCACCGGCCTCTCTAATCAATCTATCAATCCCCGGCCGTGTCGCAGGGTACAGCGCTGCTGTATTACAGGCACGTTAAAACACATTAAAGACGCTGTCCCACTTAGACAACACAGCCTTCAGTTTTGATGAAGGTCTAAAGACCCGTTCTCTTGTCACTTTTCATAAAATTATCATGATAGCTCTAGAGAGTTCAAGGAAGGGCTACTAAAATAAAGTATTCAGACAGCCAAATGGATCGCAATGCGAGTAGCTTGGAGAAGAGGAAGGAGAGATGCGGTAGAAACATTTTAATGCTTAAAGGGATTTAAAGTACGGCAGGGAAGTTTATTTCAAAGGAGGAGAAGTGTTAGAACAAGAGGCCATAGTCTAAAACAAGAGAGTCAGGTTTAGATCTCATGTAATGAGGTTTTACTTTTACTAAGAAGGTGGTAGAAAAGTGGAAGAGTCACCCAGCAGATGTGGTAAAGGTTAACACTGTAAAGCTTTTTAATCACGCATGGGATTGGCATAAAGCTACCACGAACCCAAGTACCGATTAAGAGTCTTGCAGACTAGATGGGCCGTCTGGGTTCCATGTTTAATCCGAGCAGGGATGTTTATTATGTATATATCTGTATGATAGGGATGTTTATTATGTATATATCTGTATGATAGGGATGTTTATTATGTATTATATCTGTATTATAAGGATGTATATAGCAGGGGGCGCCTACACATATAATGTCCCGTGTGACTGTTCCCATGCACTGAAACTACACACAGCACCCGGGGGATTAAAAGGAAGTTATTATATGGCACTAACGTCACGTAAAAGCTTCCTTGTACAACAAATACTGTATAATAAAGATACAATAGTTTGCCTTTTAAATAAATGTTACAATAACTAAAATATTTATCTACAATCAATTATTAAAGAGAGGAGACGATGTCAAATAAACAAACATTATTAAACTAAGTTTACAACAAAAACGAATGCGGATTACAGATGAAAGTCAGAACCCCCTCCCCCCAGAAATGGCATCTCGTCGAGGGGCGCTCTCCAGCTCATATCTGCAACTACAACTCCCATGATGCTCAGACATCACAGGACCTTTCTTTTTAGAACGTGACTAGGACCATCGTGGGAATCGCAGTCTGACAGGAAGCTGCGTATAGAAGACGAAATACTTCAATTTGCAGAGAATTATAAAATATAGGCGATTTTCATGGTGGCAAAACATGACAAACAAGCGCGATCCCCGTTTCTTTTCACTGTAGATAAAGTACTTGGAGCGAGAGGATAAAACGCATTCCCGTTAGTCATGAAGAATAAAGGAATAAAGAGGAATCTTAAAGATTTGGTTTTAACCCTTTAAACACAAATGATTATGTTAAGTAATGTACAGTTACTTGCCGATACGGTGTATGCACCCCTAAACAAACTAAACGAGACACGGTAACCCCCTGATATCACTTTGCTTACATTTTGAAAGTCAATCCAATGATTTTTTCTGCAGACAGGAATATGCGTGGTAAAAGAGCACCATTTAGACATTATAGTCCGCAGACGGTAATGGATTTCTTGTATATCTAAGCCTGCAGTATATCGCACCTCCTCACCAGAGTAGTTTTAGGACAAGTATTATTATCTTTTATCCACATCGCACCCACAACATGCGTAGCGCTCCTTACAATACATACATTCATACAATGACACACAGACGAACTAACAGATTAGGTACAGAGGGCTCTGCTCATAAGCTTACAATCTAGAGGGGGTTCTTGTGGTTATAGGAAGGCATCTTGTCTGGGTGGGTTATATAGCTGCGTGGAGCCGTCACCGGAGCAGACATGTTTACAGGCCGGCATTTAGCCTCCTGCACAAGGGCTGACCCCGGAGCATCTCCTCGCAAGCAGCTGCTTATATGGGATGGATGCTGCATGACCTGCAGGTCACTTGAGGACACCTGCTGACCCTTAGAGGATCCCCTGCATTTACCTTCTAGTAGAACGGAACTGATTTAGGATCAACACTTAACCCTAACAGTGCCGCGGCGGTTTGCTAATGTACAGTAGAGATGTATATAGAACCACACACCATTAAAAAATGTTTATATATATATATATATATATTATATATATATACACACACACACACACACACACACGGGTTCAAAAGTTTAGGGTCACTTCGAAATATCCTTGTTTTTGAAAGAAAATCCGATTTTTTTTTAAATTAAAACATGAAATGGATGAGAAATCGAGCTCAGACAGTGTTACTGTTATAAATGACTATTGGCGCTGGAAGCGGCTGATTTCTAACGTAGCGTACAGCGGCCCTTATCACTCCCATCACTCCTGTGTTCCAATGGCACGTTGTGATCACGAATCCAAGCTGAAGTTTAAAAGGCTAATTGCGCGTTAGAAAACCCTTTTGCAATTACGTTACAGCTGGAAATGTCCTTGTATTCCATGAAAACAGCTGTGACCCCGAACATTCGAACGGTAACGTATATCTACAGTATATAAAACACACATCGCTCGCCCTCACATAGATTTGCATCTATTTCTATCGTGCATTTCTATCGCGCTATTTGTCGCTCCAGCAGGGAAGAGGTTAATTAGAATCGCCCATCCGAACGCTAGCAATCATTTGTAACGGTCGGGCTGCTCTGCGAGGAAATGACATCGTCTCCCCGCGCCACTTACCGCGTGAAGGCGAAGTACATAAGGCTGATGGTGGAGAGGGTCAGCAGCGTGATGGTGTGGGGCTTGTAGAAGAAGTCGATGGTGATGTCCTCCACTTGCTGCTCGTTGATCATCCTGAAATGAAGCTTATAATTCACATCATCCTTGCTGAGCGTCCTGGATCTCATACAGGACGCCATGTCCCTGCGATCGCCCTCTCATACCGAGCCCAGGAAGCGAATACTGTCACAAGCACTCGCGCACACACCCCCGAGCCCTACCATTCCTTCACAGGGGGGTTGGGGCGGCGATACCATGTACGAACTACAAAAATATATCTAAAACATAGAGATTAACTACACGAAAAAATATAAATATCATAATATTGCTTCATGGAAAAAGAGGAACTCCCAATATTCATGTCGCAGCCACAGACGGTGAAACAGTAGGTGTCCCCCCCTGTATATGGAAAGTGGAGCCGTCCGTAAAGGAAGTGCGCTTATGTACTATACACCCACGTGGGTTACAGCGGCGGATGGGGTTACTGTTGTGACATTGGTAAGTCTAGATAATTCCCGGTAAATCCCGGTCTTTTCCTGTACCCCGTGTTATTGCAGTCACCCGGGAATGTAAAGAAGTTTTACCTTACTAAGAGGGTGGTAGATAAGTGGGATAGCCATCCGGCTAAAGTGGTAGAGGTTAATACAGAGAGGGCATCTCAGAATGCATTGAACAGGCGTAAAGTTGTCATGAATACAACAAGACAAAGGAGAACATGAGGTTTGGGTCATACAGCATGAGAATAAATGGGCAGACCAGAATGGTTCATATCTGCTGAAAGTGTCTGTTTTTTGCTTCTCCTCGTTAGGCTTTATTTATATTGTTAGCTGCAGATACTTTTTCCATAACAAGTTGGTGTTTTACATAAAAAGTGACTGGTGCAAAGTCCTAAAACTGGTCTTTTCCTCATATGTATATCTGTTTTTATTTATAAAGGGCTAGCAGATGTAATTTACATTTATCAGATAATAACGAAAGGCTGCAGGTAGACGGAGCCGGAAGTTCCCAGCTATGCCCACCAGCTTATAGTGTAAGTAACCGATGCAATGGACCTGTCAGCAGGAACAACCTATTGGTTGCTATGGTGATAAGTCCACTTTAAACTTTGCACCACAATCATCATCATTTTTCTACATAAACCAAATGATTTGATTATTTGTGTAACGACAGACTACCCGTTATCGTGTTACAGGCATAATGCGGCCTAACCGGATTGCAAAAACATTGATATAGTGCTGCAGGATGATCTTGGTTGGCCCTGTATGCATAGTTAAATAAGTGTGATTTCTCCACAGTCACCTGTTGAATTATTTATTATACAAGGCTAGCTCGGTCCTTCTTTCTGGAGAAACTTGACAGTGTTTGACCCTTGAATAGTAAAATAAGGGAACTGTAACCACACTCCCCTGCCAACTCTTCCCTTAGTGAATAAACCCCAGTAGGAGCTGCCATCTTGCTCAGAGTATCATGGCATACAGTGCCCCCTAGTGACAGCTCACATACATTAATCCTGGAATTTTCTGCCGGAGCACATTTGCATCAATATGATACGTGGTATTGAGGGTATTATTTCCGTATATACAGCCGTATATGTAAAATGTTACACATTGTCTAATATTACAGCTCTGTTACCTGCAATGTTCAGTCCTCTCTATTCTAAGATCCTGTGCCACAGACGTTTTACAGATCTGCTAAATGGCATGTATCCTACATTTTGGACTTCTATCTGTCAAAGTTACAAGAAGAACTTCATAACTGACCTCAAAAGCCATTAAATGTCTACATTTAAGACAAAAGACACTGCAAACATTTCTGCGATACAGATAACACTAGGCTTTTTTTTTCTCCTTTAGATTGGCTGAGATATTGAAAGATGACCCTTGCGGTTTGTCGAATAGGAAGAAGATGTCGGCTTTTAAATCTTACGAATTGTGTAAGTTTTTCCAACACTCTAAAAGACTCAAAAGAAGTATCACAGATCTTGCTAAGGAGAACTGAAATAGCTGGGACTCGGCAGCTTGCCTGCCCGACGGGTGCCATTGATGTGACGCGTAGCTGCATTTTGTTGCCTGGTGGAAGAACTGCTCGATACAGCACGACGGTCGCACAACCACACAGCGATTTGCCTTCTGTCACCTCCGATCAGCAACAGGAGAAAGCCGTGATACTCAATACAGATATCGAAGCTGATCTGCAAGGTATAAACTGTAAATGTAATAACCCCTTTAAAACTCTTATTGGTATTTCATTAATAAATACACAAAGCATGAGTTGAACTATATTTTGAAACTGGATGATTTACATGTTTATTTTGTTTCCTAACCTATTTTTAAATGACAAGATCTGGAAAGTCTTCCTCCCTTGTCTCCGCTGGAAGAAATTAGTGAAAATGAAGCTGTTCAGATTGATGCAGATCCTCCAATATCCCCTGCATCTTTCTCCCTTAAAGACTACGTGGACCGATCCGAGACCTTACAGAAACTTGTGAACCTTGGTGAGTGAAATGCCTGGGGGTGACCATTTAGAGTGTTTGTATCTGAACCCTCTTCCAGAATTCTTTGTTTATAGGCTTTGTTTGGACTGAGAACATGTTTTGTAAGGAGTGGGTGAAGGCCTTTTCCAACACTATTAGGACATCATATTAATCCATCTAGTCTTTCCTACTGGTCCAAGTGGACCATACTATATTGTCAAGAAATGGTAGCCTGTTTTCCCTGAAGAAAATGTTATAAGTATGGAATACTTTCATACAACTACAGACCAGGACGTAACTGGTACGTCATCGATGATGCGCGATCCAGCATCGCTATGGACGATGGGATCGCGAGGGGCAGCTGCTACTGACTGCTGGGTGTCCCCAGCGATCCGTAGCAGCCACTCCCCCTTTGAAGCGAATCACAAGCACAGAATTAAAATATTTAAATAAAACTGTGGTCTTCAAGGGAAGACGCAGTACAAGAACGCCGGTCCTGAAAGGGGTTAAAACTTTTTTTTTTCTTGCTGAGGAAAGGCCATTGTTTCTCTAACAAAGCAAACGTTGAAGTTGTTTTTAGGGACATTTCCAGTGAAGCTATCGCCTTATTAGTAGAAAATCACTCTCAAATGTCACTTAAAGAGGAACTGACAGAGCTAAGCTAAAACCATAACCACATAATCACATCCTGCAGTGAAAACATCTATAACGTATAACTGTGTTTATACTTTAATGTTCCGTTATTCAGATGTATATTATCAATCTGAGACTGTATACAACCATATGGTTCCTCTTATTCTAACATCAACAGAGGTAACTTTTATACACCCGTCTCCTATAGGAACATATCAATTATATGTATATAATCGATATGTATGTCTGCCCATCCTGCCTCCAATAATGCATATAGAATACCGTGTTGACTTAATGGATGCCAACACTTTTAGCCCCTGTTAGCCATACAGTTTACAACAGACTCTCCCAAAAATGTCTCAGACGCCCCTGCAATACCTGGGTAGAAAATATTTATGGTATTCTTGCCATTTTGTTCCATGCTGCCAGGCCCGAATGTAGCAAGATTATATTTTCACAACGTAGAGTTGTGACGTTGTGCCCGGGTCCTGTCTATGTTATGCATGTTCCGCCATCAGACTTCTCAGTTTATCAGGAATGTGCTGACCAAACTGGGACAATTGGCAGATGTGCATCATTGGAGGTGTAGTTGCTCTAGTAGAAACGTCCCTGGTTTCAATTGCATAGCGTTAGGTTGATAAAATCTGATTATCAAATGCCTTACTGCCTGATGTACAATTCGTTTTGTTTGCTTTTGAATTCATTGTAAAATATATTTGTTGTTTCAGGTGTTGATTTGTCAAAGATAGAAAAACGTCCCAATGTGGCAAATGTTCTTCTTCGGTTAGATTTTGAGAAAGATGTGAGCAAAATTCTCCTTTTCCTGAAGGATGTGGGTTTAGAAGACCATCAGCTCGGGCCATATTTGACGAAGAATCCTTTTATTCTAAGTGAGGATCTGGAAAACCTACAGACAAGGTACTAGAATGCAGGAGCTATGATACATAGTAAAAACATAATTTGGGTTGAAAAAACAAACAGTTCTGCCTTGCTGTTAATCCAGAAGGTGGCCGCAAAACCCAAACTGAAGCCTAAAAAGGGCGGAAATCCTTTTTGATTCCAAAATGGAAATCCGATTTCTCACTGGATCAACAAGCTGCAACTAATCCTGTCCTCATATTCTTATTGCTAAAAAAAATCGTAGCCCATATTTAAAGGCACCGGTTGACTGATGTTTGTAGGCAGTGAATTCCACGTTTTTATTGTTACTACTGTAAAGACTCCTTTTCACTGCTTGAAGTGAATATTCCTGTTTTCAAGTCCGAATAGGTGACCTTTGTTCTTTGTACAGTCACATTAATGATTAGGTCATCGGCAAGCATCTTGTGTTGTCCCTGTATGTATTTGTATAATGATATCATATCCCCTCTAAGATGCATTTTTTCTAATGTAAACAAATGTAGCCTTTCTTCATAACTAAGGTGTTCCATTCCTCTTATCTACATTGTAGCTGCCTCTGAATTTTGTCAATCTCCATAATGTCCTTTTTAAGGTTGGGTCTTTTAAGGTTGGGTCTTTCCGTTAACCTATACAAAGGCAAATTATATTTTCATCCCGTTTTATTTTTGTGCATCCCAATATCTTACTGGCCCTTGCGGCAGCTGACCGACATTGAACACTTTTGCTAAGGTTATTGTCTCCAGTTACTCCAGAGTGATTTTCATGTAATGAACCCCATATATAGCATGATTTACACATGTACTTATGTTTCCAAAATGCATAGCATGCATTTGTCAACATTAAATCTCATCTGCCACTTGGCCGTCAAGTCCTCCAATTTCACCAACTGTCCTTGCAGGGAAGTAATGTCTAGTTTAAACTTTATTAACCCCTTAAGGACAATGGGCAGTCCCTAAACCCATTGAAAACAATGCATTTTGAGCCCATACATGTACGGGCTTTGTCATAAAGGGGTTAAGTTACCTAGTTCTCGTCTGCTAACGCATGTGGCTTTCAATACCCACCACAAGATAAGTAATAAACACATCAAATAAAAGTGGTGTTCCTCAGGGTTCTGTCCTAGACTCACTTACCCCTTTTGTCCAGTTAGAGAATTTTTAATTAACAATAACTCTCTCAACTCCATCTTTGTTGCCTAAAGCTATCTCTCTTAATTAGTACAGTAACCTTTTTATAAGGGACTAAACCAAATGCTTTAGCCATCTACTGAAAGCCATCTAGTGAAAGAGCCTGGTCTATATTTTTGCTAACTTCTTTATAGAATAGTTGACATGGATCTGTCCTTCATGAAAGTGTGTTAATCTTATGTAATGTGTTATAAATCATATTTGACTATTATGGGCATACTCTGCTGCAGGCTACCTGTGCTTTATGCATTGGCAGTTTGGGCAGGCTCTTCTTCATCTTCCTTTGCCGCCAGTTGGGTTGGAGGTGATAGACCTTGGCAGGCTGTACATTCTATGCAGCCTGGAGGAGAAACGTTCCCTGAATTTTGATTTCCTTCGTCATTGGGCAGCCTTCTGTCGATTTAGAGCACATGCACACCAAGTGATGTCACCTGCTGTCAGCATCTGTCATGCGCGTTACGTTAACGCCTAGTACCAGATCCATATTTTTAATTTAATGAACTCATTACTGGTCCTGAACTTCTGGGACCAGCCTCACAGAGACTTACACCTTAAGATCTATTTGAGTATATTTTTCTGTAATATGATACATTTTTATTCTGGCTGAGGCTCTGCGGCGATTGCAGCTGACATGACCTAAACTGAAGAGAACAGCCAAACAGCATCTACCTTTTTTGGCAGGCAACGGTTGCTAGGCCGGGAGTGTCACGCACTTAATGTTTAGGAATTTGGAAGGGAATGCTGCGTTGCACATGTTAAGTGTTACACACCCTGCTTTTGTTTTTTTTAGGGGAGGGTACCACAGTGGTGTACTAGCTTACAATATAGGTTCCTAAACATTTTTGTGCAACAGGGCCACCTTTCACCGCTGGATATTCCATGGGCCTTATTATAGAAAGTGTTTATAAAAGAGCAGACTATACTCACTGGCCACTTTATTAGGTACACCTTGCTAGCACCGGGTTGGGACCACCTTTTGCCTTCATTTTTTAAGGCATACGTTCTACGAGGTGCTGGAAACATTCCTCAGAAACATTCCTGCATATTTGTCGGCTGCACATCCATGATGAAAATCTCTCTGTTCCACCACAATTTTGGTGAGCCTGTGCGAATTGTAGCCTCAGTTTCTTAGCTGACAGAAGGGGCACCCGGTGTGGTCTTCTGCTGCTGTAGCCCATCTCCTTGAAGGTTCGACGTGTTGTGCGTTCAGAGATAATATTCTGCATACCTTGGTTGTAACGAGTTATTTGAGTTACTGTTGCCATTCTGTCATCTTGAACCAGTCTGCCCATTCTCCTCTGACATCAACAAGGCATTTTCTTCCATACAACTGCCACTCACTGGATATTTTCTCTTTTTGGGACCATTCTCTGTAAACCCTAGAGATGGTTGTTCGTAAGAATCCCAATAGATCAGCAGTTTCTGAAATACTCGGCCCGTCTGGCACCAACAACCATGTCAAAGTCACTTTCACCACGTCTACGTGCCTAAATTCATTGGGTTGCTGTCATGTGATTGGCTGAATAGCTATTTGTGTTAACAAGCAATTGAACAGGTGTACCTAATAAAGTGGCCAGTGAGACAATTTTCTGCCATCACAATGAATGTTTTTTTTAAGCAGAACTGGCACTTAGGTACAGGGAGCCCCTATAGCATTAATACTTGGGCTGGGACACGGTGAGCCCCTAGAATTAGTAATAGGTCTGTCTCTGTTCCTCATCTGCTGCTCCACTGTGCCAGTCACTCCATTCGCTCCCCATACCCTTCAGAATCAACTTCAAACTCCTGACCTACAGAGCCCTTACCCTCTTATCCAAATACACCCCACCACTCTCTTCATTCCTCTCAAGACCTTCGTCTCCCTTCTACGCCATTATCTCTTCTCACTCACATAGTCATGATTTCCCCCGCGCTGTACTCCCTTCCCCGTTCCATCCGACTTTCTCCCTCGTCCTCGACTTTCCAAAGCTATCTGAAAACCCACCTTTTTCAAGAAGCGTAATTCTTTCTAACACACTCAGCCATCAGTCTAATGAAGCCATCTGAACGATCAACAACCTCTACAGATCATCCTGACTTGACCAAATGATCCCCATAAAAGCAGCCCTCTCCTACTGCTTCACTTCCCCCTCATCCACCGACTAGATTGTAAACTTGCAACAGCAGGGCCCTCTTCTCCTTTGTACCAGTTTGTTATTATTTGTGGTTTTAAAGTATTTCACATCACTAAGGAACATGCTTGCACTATATAAATTAAGGTAATGTAATGGCATAGGCAGCCCCTAGAATTAATAATGGGACCGGAAGAAAACAGGGAGCCCCTAGAATTAATAATGATGAAAAAAGTAAGAATTCACATGTACCCTTAGGGCATTTGTTAGTCCGTTATATGCACTTTTATCTACTTCGCTCCGCAAACCAGAGGTTCTTTTAGATAAGGAAACTACAGTATTTCCAGCCCGAAACAGCAGTAAACGGTGCAAAATAGTACAGCGCCACTTTCCTACTGGTTTTCACGGAAAAACAAAAACATCCATTACTGAATGAAGAATGCAGAGATAAAACATTGCAAAATACAGACGGACTGCTTTCTAAGTCGCTTGAAAATTAATCAGCCTTCCACAACGGAAACTTCCATTTAAAGTTCTGGAATCAGTTTATCAGTTAACCTTGATGAACGAGGCGTACAGAATTCCATTTTCCGCCTCTCTGTTAGGGCTGATTTTTTTTTTTTTTGTGTAATACAACAGCTAATGTTTTATGCATTGCTATGTCTTATCTGAGTTGCCGTTTCGACAGGATCTCAATATTCTTTTAGAGAGTGGAATCAGATGGAAATCAAGAAAAGGATTATTCTATCGCTATCTCTCACATGACTGCTGTAGCTATCTTGTAATATCCCTGCTTGCCATAAAACACATTAGCCCTGGTGTCCTGCACATGATTTTTCTTTTCATTCCTATACATTTTAGTATTACTGTGACTGAATTATGCTCATCCATCTTTGGAAATGAGAATCTGGAACACCTAGGGACATATCCATTCTTGTAGTCATCTCGGGTAGATTTAAAAAGAATGAGCCCTTGCTTTTGCCAGTCTGAATGACCTCAATCTAATTTCTTCTAGCTTTTTTACCCTCTTCAACTATTGGCAGCTTGCTTTTTTGTTTATTTTAGATTCTTATTGCTCATGTATGGGGTGGGGGAGTTGGAAAGCAAATTTAAAGTCTGAAACTGATTTTTAAATGTGTACGTAAAAAGTTTCTATTTGTCACTGGTAGAAATACCCTAATAAGGCTTATGAAGAATTAGTTTTTGGGACACATGAGTGGTAATTTGTCCAAGAGCTGGGCAAAAATTAGATTTTCTTCTTGCTGTTTGTTCTTGCCACATTCATAGTAACTCCCACGGAAACATTATACCTTCTATGCAGAGTCAGTATATTTGCTACTCAATGTGGTATATAGGCTATACCATTCTGAAAGCACCTACTATCATCTGAAAACAGTATTTTCCCCCTATATTAATGTCTGCCTTGGCTGGATGTTAAATGTTTAATCAAAGAGTGGCTACAAGGGCAGCTGAGTAAAGAAACAATGCGTAACATTGATATTTATTCAATAAAATGTCAATGACGAATTAACATTATTGAATGAATTAATTCTAGTCTGCAGTCTTGCCAGACAGTGGTCATGTGAGCCCTGATTTTACAGAATTGTGTTTTCTTTTGCATAATGTTACATTGCAATACAGGTAACAGATGTCATACTTATTAATCAATGGGGAAAGTGAATCTATGTGATTGTTTTATTATAGAGTAAGTAGCACTTGCACTTTCCCTTTAATTCTCATATTTCGGGCATGGTGACCTACAAATGGCTTCTCTTAATATTTCTGGACTTTGTCTTACAAATTCACTTCCTTTTGAAGCATTTGGTAGGTAACCGAATCCACACGTCTGTGTTGCATTTAAAAGGACGCTCCAGCAATCGTATGCATATGATAGCTGTGTGGGCCCTTTCAATAATAATTGTTCCCACTTAGAAATGCATGGAGGTATTAATGAGAGTCGCCCGATACGTATCTCATTTTTTTTCCTCCCCCTCAAGGGCTTGCAGAAAATGTATTCGACTGATCACTTCTCCTGCCTACTAGTATATTTGTATGCCATAATCGCCACCGGCCAGTTCCTCTACTGGCTTGGGCAAAAGTTCCAGGGGGCCTAACAACTGCCGAAGACATCACCTGACATGTGAAATACGTGCCGCCGGTCAGCTCCAGCACTGGCTCAGTGAGTGGTCCAGGGGGTCTCTTTGATCTCCGATGGCATGCTTTCCTGTCGCTGACTAGCTGCTTCAAGCAGATCGTCAGACCACAGAGTGGTGGGTGGCTGCAGGCTTAATTAATGCATGTTAATATAGTTTTGAATGCATTAGTTGTTTAGGGGGCTTCCCGGGAGATTGTAGTGTCCTTTAAATGCAACTGGTTCTAAAAGCCACTATTTGCAGATAAAGATACCACACGGTAGTGTGAGAGTGGCATTGGAGATCATATTTATATTCTTTACACCATCAAACATACACTGTATGACCAGAAGTATTGGGGCACCCCTCCTAATTGAGTTAATGTGTTTCAGCCATATCCAATGCAGACAGGTATATAAAATGAAGCACACACTGGCAGTAGAATGGGTCGTACTGAAGAGCTCAGTGACTTTTAACCGTGGCACTGTCAAAGGATGCTCCCTTTGCCTTAAGTCAATTCGTGAAATATCTGCCCTGCTAAATCTTCCCCGGTCCACTTTAAGTGCTATTATTGTGTAGTGGAAATGTGTAGAAGTAACCCCTTTAGCCATGAAGCAGCAGACCACGCAAACTCACAGGGTTGATGAGTGCTGAAGTGCGTAGCACATAAAGTCTTCTGCAGCATCACTCACTACAGCGTTCCAAACTTCCTCTGGGAGCAACATCAGCACAAGCACTGTGGGCCAGAGTGGTGTAAAGCACACCATCAATGCACTCTGGAGCAGTGAAAATGTGTTCTCTAGAGTCATGATTCACACTTCACTATCTGGAAGTCTGACAGACCAATCTCGGTTTGGTGGATGCCAGGAGAACGCTACCAACCGGAATGCATAGTGCCTACTGTAAAGTTTAGTGGAGAAGGGATAATGGTGTGGGGCTGTTTTTCAGGGTTTGGGCCCTTTATTTGAAGTGAAGGCTAATGTTAATGCTACAGCATACCCAGTTTGGGGAAGGCCCTTTTCTATTCCATTATGACTGTACCCCAGCGCACAAAGCAAGCTCCATAAAGACATGGTTGGATGAGTTTGGTGTGGAAGAACCTGACCGGCCGCACAGAACTGAACTGAAACATAGATTGTGGGCCAGTCCTTCTCGTCCAACATCAGTGTCTGACCTCACAAATGCTCTACTGAATGAATGGGCTAAAATTCCCACAGCAGAAACCCTCCAAAATCTTGTGGAAAGCCTTCCCAGGAGAGTGGAAGCTGTTATAGCTGCAAAGGGGGGACCAACTTCATATTAATGCCCATTGTTTTGGAATAGGATGTCCAACAAGTTCATATAGGTGTTAGGTGTCCACATAGTTTAGGTCATGTAGAATACCTAATGCTAAAATGTAAGTTCTTATTATGATTTATTATTGTTAACATTAGAAACACAAAAGAAAAATAGCAATTCCCAGAAGAAATATTGTCTTTTATGGACATTACTAAGACTTTTAGCCTTTTACATACATACACCAAGAGTCCGTGTTTTTTGTGAGACAGTCCTAATTATGCAGGCCTGTGCTTCTATGCTGCCCAACTGTTTTTGCATATGGCGGTACTCATGGGCCAATTGGGGAGATTCTCTGATCTCTTCTGACCTGATGACCGTGCTGTGGAATCAATAGAGGTCTGGGCTGTTGCTCTCATGTGGCCACCTTTCAATGCCTTAAAGCTAAGTGCCAGGCATCTGACCTGCCCATGGCCCCACCTGTATGCTGATTGGGACACCAAAATTGTTGGGGATTTACAATAAATTACATTGGGTATTTTTTTTTGTGATTATCTTGACATAGCACTTATAACCTGGGTAATTCTTAAACGCATACGTGTTGCAGTCATAAAGGTAAAAAGGTATAATGTTCTTATATTTCCTTATAGGAGTCTACATTAAAAAACAAACAGAAGCCAGGAGGAATCATTTCTGGTACCATAACTACTTGGCTCTGGGAGCTTCTTGAGGTCTAGGGAAATGGAATTTGTTAGCAGATAAGAACCATTCCTTGTCTATTTTTACATATTGCAAAACCTTGAGCCTTATTTCTTGGGTCCTTGCGTTGTCAAGATTACCTATCTCGCTGTATTAACCTCTACCATATCTGCTGGAAGCAGATTAGTTCTCTCATAAACTTTGTGAACTGAGTGATTACTGATTTAACCACTTACCTTCTCTCACGTTCCATCTTTCCGTTAGCTTGCCTGGAAGGAATATTGAACTTGCTCATCCCTTAACTATATTCCTTAAGTGCATTTCAGTTGTAGGATATATAATATAGGGTCTGTAACACAAAAAAGCATTTTTATAGTTAATAATCCATGCAGACCCGTCCAACAAGATACTTCCTGTGTTTTGCTTTTCAAAATGTTATAGTAAAAAGTAAAAAAAGACCTATTTCGGGGGAAAATATACTAATTGCTGACAAGGAGAATTCTTCAGATATAATCTGAGAGTTTTAGAGCTTTTTTTACCCATTGAATATATTCAAGTAATGAATATTTTTAATTAAAAAAAAAATATATCGAGCAACATACTTCATCCCTCATAATAATAGTACAGGGGTGAGCAATGTATACAACATGGCCTAAAGGTGCAACTTAACCTGTAGTTGAACCACCCCTCACAGTTCTTCAGCGAGCCAAGTATATATTGTGACAAAAGGTGTGGTAAAGTGATAGATGGCAGGTATATTAGACCAGCCTTGGTCAATAGTAGCCTGCTTTAAAATATGTCCCAGGGAAATATGTTGTTTGTTTACAAACTGCACTACTGGCAGTTTGCAAAACATGGTAAGGGTCCCTGGGGCGGAGCACCTGGAAGAGCAGGGTGGGCCAGTGCTCCAACAGCACTAATTGCTGTATTGGTCCAGTCCAGAGCCTGCGTTCTGGACAGAAGCTCCACAGGTGTGGGGTAAGTAGCAGCTCACCTGTGGCTGATTAATTAGCAGGCAGAAGGTAAAAGGGTTTGAGCCTGATTCAGAGAAGAAGCCACTGTTATGCCAGCTAGGAGAGCTGATAAACTGAGGGGTGGTTTCTCTCTGCAAAGCCATATTGATGGTAAATTGTGACCTGTTTTGTTCTAAGCGAAGACTGTTATTCTGCTTACAACTGCTGCTGTTTGTTCCTTGAAAATAAACATTGAAGCTGAGCTGGATGTGTCCTGGACTTCATTTACCCTAGAAGACTGTGGTTACAGCCAAGATCCTTGACAAAAGTCCCAAGGAAAAGGGAGGCTTGTCACATATGGTGGAGAATGCGGGCAAAGCACTGCTATGGTCTGTAGGCAGAAAGCAGGAACCAAGTGAACAACTGAGTGGATGCTGGTGACGAGTGCTACACTGGATCCAGGAACCCCAAGTGTTGTGCGGCCTGAAGCTACCAAGCTGCAGTGGATGTGCCAGAAGTGATTACAGCTTAACCAGGAGGATTGAGTGGAAACTCTGCAAAGACTGTTGCATGGCATGTGCCCTTGTGTATTGCTGGCTGAAATACATATGCTTATGGAGGATGGCCTTGATGTGTTTGACGACTTATTGATGATCCGGACGTGAAGTTTCTATTTGCTGGATAAAAGTATTGCATAGCTGTGAAACCTGCAAAACAAAAGCATTTCGTCGCTATGGCCTGCTGGTAATTACCTGATTGCATACTGCAGAGGGAGAGATTTAAAGACCTGGAGTACAATCTCTTGGATTTGTGTATTGCAGTGACTGCTGGTCTAATGCAAGATGGGAAAAGGACAGCAAAGCAGAAATAAAATGTCCTTTCCATGTTTCACTCGCCAGCCAACCTGCAGTGGATATGTGGAACCACTGAAACTGGCACAAAAGGCAGATATAAAGTGTGCAGGGTCCTGTGTTGAGGCTCAAGAGTTAAAGGAGGAAATTGAATCCTTAAAGTGGCTGCACCAGGGTGAAGTCTCTGATTTGAACTTGCAGCTGAAAGAAGTAACAGATCAACTAAATGCTGCAGGAAATAAAGTGGGAATGCTACCTATGTCTTCCAAATGTGCACATGGGGACAAAATAGACTTTACAGTAGCTAGAGAAAGTCTTTCACCGGTTTTTCTTCAGCTTCAGGAGGAGAAACACAAATTACAGAAAGAGTTTGTCTTCAACAAACAAAGGTTTGATGATGATATCAAACAGAGGGACTGTGAAATTAAGAGACTGACAGAGCTAAATGTTTCCTATGACAAACAGAGTCGTGGTGAAGGTAACAATGTGGCATGGACTACCAAGCTCAGGAAAGTGGAAGCTATGCCCAGAGATGAGCTGAATCAGTATGTGATTGAGCAGTCAGAGTATGTTGGGAAACAGATCTGCAAGACCAAAAAGCTGACTGATGAGTGTATGCTAAAAGAACATGAATTAATAAAGGTTAAAAACCAAGCAGCACAATTACAGGAGGAATTGCACCGAACTATTGGCCAGCTTGAGGGAGAAAACTTCACTTTGCAAAATGAAGTGGCTGCTTCTAGAGAAAAGCATTGTGTTGATCTGGCAGCAAAACTTCAAGAGATGCAACAGTTGCAGGAACAAAAGCTGGTGGTTGAAAAACGTCTCGCGGAGGTGTCCCAGAAAGGTAAAGAGGACGCAGAGCGTGTATTCGGGCTCCTTTCTGAGAATAGCAGTGTGAATTTAACACTTGCAGTTGAACGTCTAGAAAAAGTAAAGCTGCAGGAGACCGTAAAAGAACTACAAGATGAAATCCAGGCCTTGTTTAAAGCCAGTAAAGAGAACACTGAACTTCATAAGGCCAACATAGCACTAAAAGACAAGTATTTCCAGAAAAAGGCAGAACTGGAATCATGCAAGGATCAGCTACAGGATGCAGAAGCTCAGCTAAAGCAAATGGAGGCAGCTATGCTTCTAAAAGAGGAGGACTTAGGATTGGCTATTCACAACAGAGATCAAGCTTTAAGGGAGAGTGATATGATCCAACGTAACCTGGAAGCAATACTGAGTAACACAGAACGCGACAGGCAAACATTAATGAGGCAGCTTGCTGATATCCAGACCGAGAGAGACACATTGTCAGGGAATCTGGAGAAAGCCCTCATGTCCAATGAAAAGCTTCAACAAGTTGGACTTAAACTGCAGAAAGAGAATATATCCCTCAGGCATCAACTGGAGATATCCACCTTAGAGCTGAGAGAGGTGAAAGCAACCCTTGAGGAACAAAGGGTTACTGCAGTAGAAAAACATGTACTACTACAACTCCAGTTAGATGAACTGGGTATACAGCTAGCTGAAGAAAGGGAGGCCAAGCTAGCTCTACAGAAACAGATTAAGGTCCAAGAGGAAATGGACACAGTATCTGAAACGTCACAAATTGCACAAGCAGCAAGTGAGCAGATACAGTACAAAACAAGCTGCCTGGAGGAAAAGAAGAATGGCATGGAAAATAACCATTATAACCTAAGTGATGGAGGGACTATGCATGGTGCTGGAAGTACTGACCAACTAGCAGAGCAACATGGCAGTAAGCTACTCCAGGGAGCAGGTGGTCCCAGGTCCAGCAGAAGCCATACTTCAAAGGAGGAACCTTCTACAGGTGACAGTAAGGTCCATCCATTACACGCATCTGGGGTAAGAGGACATAAAAATGGGCTTGGTATTAAAAGGAGTGATGGTGAACAAGCTACGGGGAAACAGCTTGAAGATGGTGTGCGCTTGGCTGTATCGTGTAGATCACACAGGGTAGACCTTCTTCATGGGCAAGCTACGATGGTCTTCATTTGTACAGAGAAGAGACGTGGCTGTGCAAAGTGTTACCCATTCACTGATCACTGCAGAAACCCAGAAGGGCAGACGGATACAAGGAGGAAGTATCCACTACCGGGCCACATTTATGGTGTGTGGAAAGGAAAGCCCCCTGATGCCAACCTAAGAGGGACGTCATCAGCAGAGCTGCTTAGTCCCATGGTCGCTCAGCCCCATGGTTCTGAGCTGGTGGGGAGGATATGTGACCGTGTGAACCCCAGGGAGATGATTAGCATGGCATCTGGGTACAGCTGCTATGCAGAGTATACGTATGGGTCCCTGGGGTGGAGCAATTGGAGAGCAGGGTGGGCCAATGCTCCATTTCCCCATTTTGTGGAAACTCCATGCCGGGTTTTCCATGAGGCAAGAAGTCCACAGGATCTGGTCTGGGATTTCTATGAGGCTGACATCAGGCACAGGTGCTGGACATTAAAAACCCCTGGAGCCTGATACTCAGGGAGACTGTTGGGGGAAGAGGAAGCTCCCTGCGCTCCCAGGGCAAGGAGAGGCCCTGAACAAGATCATCCCTGAGCCAAGTGAGGCAATACCTGCCTGGACATTTTGTGTGTTGTCTGGGGGAGGTTTTCCAGAGCCTGGCGTAGCTGGGTCTGGCTGGGAGGTTGAGGTAGTGGGTGATTAGGCTGGTCAGTGTGGACCAGCATAGTTCAGTTAGACAGGGCTCCAATTGGGAGCTAGGTTTTCGTTTTATGATTTGGTTTTGGGGTTTGAGCAATTAAAATAAAGTGCTGTTTTGGTTCAAAGCTGCTGTTCCTGACCCTGATTGCCCTAGAGGACTGTGCTTAGGACCCCTAAAAGTGACATGTATGGCCCTCATGCTATAGGGTTTGTCACAATATATATATATTACTACATTACTAGTAATATATACTAGTAATATATATATTATATTACTACCATCATATTCTGTAGCAGTTACAAGATTTGTTTGAAGATATTTAACAAAGACAATTTAAAATTGACAATAACTTTAGGAAACGTTAAAACATACTGGTATAGAAGGAGATATTGACAGTCTGGTCTCCCTTATGCTAGCTGGGGCCGGAATTTTTGGTCCTGAGCTGAGCGATTGAATGTGACAGCGCTCTAAGTGAATGCTGTCCCATTGAGGGAATTTAAACGCCCAAACAGCAATGACCTCACCGGGGGATCTCCTCACTTTAACTGTAGAGACCCCAGCCGGGTTTCCTAATGTGTTTTTCCCTCCTGCTGATTAGACTTTTCGCTGTAATGAGGGCGATGGTCGGGCAGCCCTGGCACTTTAAGTTTGGGCATCTCAAATCACTGGCCGCACGCTGCAGCATAAAGTGATGTCGGCCAGTGGCCCATCAGACATTTGCCCGGTGTGCCAGATGATCAGCCCGGACCTGACAGGCTGTCACAGCAACCTCCAGGAGTATGGAAGAATGGAGAGAAATTACGTAAGGGTATGGTGGAACCTTGGCGGAAGAGATTACAGATCTCCACGAGCAACGACTCTGTACCCTTTAAATAAAGATGGTAGAAACATTCCCAGCCTTCATTACTATTCATTTTCTGCTAGCAAATGGAAAAACACAAGTTTCATATTTTTAAATATAATTAATTCAAAGACGTATATTTATTAGACCAAGCATTGGATGCAAAGACAAAAGTTTAGTACTAGTGCAAAGAGATGCAACATTCTATAATCTTACTTAAAATTCTGTGCCTGGAAGAAGCAACAGTCCGAACAGCAACGACCTGAGGGACTGGCCAGTTTCCCAGACAGCTTGTAAATATTGGTTGATTAAAATTGCTTTTTATGGTTCTCTGTGACACAAACTATTATCTGCTTCATTTTAACCATTGCATCCCCCAGTCCCTTTGATTAGCCCAACAATATGACCTTCTTGTGCAATCAAGTCACCTACGCAGCCCTAAACGTACCTGGTGGTGATGGCATGTCCTCTCCCGATGACCCCTTTTGGGATCCTATCCTGTAGTGTTGTGTGTTTTTGTGCTCTGGCAGGATGTACAGAGCATTCTCCACCCAGGTAGTACAACCAGTTGTTTTTTTTTTCTTTTATAGCTCTAATCATGTGCCAAAATGTGTACAAAGCTGTTATTTGTACAGAGCGCTGATAATTTTATGCAATGCCTTTTTCACAGGGTTACAAAAAAAACAGGTGTGGTGATGGCGGTTATAGATTTGGTATCTCGTACCGACTGGAAACGCTAAAAAAAAAGCAATCTATGTTCTATACGCAGAACTCTGCACCTTATACAAATATTTCTCTTTATACAGAACAGAGAAGTACAAATCAATAGCGCAAAGCTGGAAATACATGGCGTTCATCGCAACAAGGCGTAGTTTCTGAAAGCCCCGCAGCCTACACGCTGTTAATGAATGAATTCCAAGCTTTCTTCCCTGTTTTTAGATCCGACAAATGGGGAAAAGCACACGAGCCAAGAGAACTATTTTACTTTTGTATATTTTCTACCCTTTCAGTTGCATATCACTCGGTTATTAGAACTGTGACATTTTCCATTAGACTCTATTTTTTTTTTTATCTTTGCTCTTTTCATGCCATGTATATCTCTTTTTTTTTTTTTTTGCTACAATATAATCATGGATGGGGTTTTGGTAATGAAAGGTTAAATAAATTCTGCAAGGGTATTTATCATTTTGGTAATGAGGCTCTGTACAGGAACATAAGACGTTCCCCAAAATAGTAATCTGTTAAGCCTTTGATAACTTTCATTCAGTGATGGCCAAGTTGGCAGAAAGTAGAAAACAAGATAAGTGATTTAACCTGCAGCCAATGAGCGGGGTTTCCTGATAAATGGCTGGTGCAAGTAAGCTTTAGCCGCTACACACTTGTAAGCCACATAAAGTATTTAGAAGCAGTTGGCGAGATATCAGACCTTAAGATCTCTACAGGTAGATATCTACCTGTAATGCAATTGTAGTCGGAAATCTGATCCACTTTCAAACATTTAGGGGGGGAAGTCGGAATAATCCGTATTCTTATATTTATTTATTTTTTGTAACCATAGCTTCACATCAGCTGGTACTTTATAAATTACATTTATATATTTTTTGTATATATAAAAAGAAAAATGCATTTAATTAATTTCAAGGGATGCCTCATCTAAGGCAGACAATTGGGCTTTAAACTGTGTCCTATTTATTGATGTATCTAGTCTTGCTCACCTTTGTGCCTCGGCTTTTGGCATTTCATGTGCAGCGCCGTCACACTTTCTTAGTTCAGTAAACTGAAATGTCGTCTTTATGTGGCATTAACATTTCAGGGTGGCTTACCTGAGCAGGAAAAAATTCGGCAAAGAAGCAATTACTCGGATGGTCTCGAGAGCTCCCTATCTGCTGAACTTTTCGGTGGAGAGACTGGATAATCGTCTGGGCTTCTTTCAGAAGGAGCTTGGGCTCAGTGCAGAGAAGGTGAGACTGATTTGTTTTTGCTGCCTAATGTGGGATAGTCTGCGTACATAGCACCATCTAGAGCACATTCTGACTACTTCCAAAATATCACTTTCTGCATACTGTATGTTCTATACTTGTTTGTTCCATCATACGAATTACAGGTTTGTTTTCTAAGAAATCATAACTTAAATTACATCTACATATTTTTAAGTCTATAATAAATATTTGGATTTTTTTATTATTTTTATTTTAGACAAGGGATCTTGTTACTCGTTTTCCAAGGATGGTGACCGGCAGCCTGGAGCCTGTTAGGGAAAATCTTAAGGTATGATTATGGAGATACACTGTGACAGAGCTTACGATAGTTTCAGCAGCTCGTGAGATATTTTTGAGTATTAAGTCACTCTTGCTGTCTTTTTAGATTTCATGTACTATTGCACCTAGCATCATCACTATCCCAAAATCCTTAAAACAACCACCCCACCCCCTTGGTTCTGATTCTTTAATCATTTCTATTTATTTTACAAAATATCAGTGATCACCTGTCCATATTAGGGTGGCCACATTTTCTTCTGCCATTCAGGGACACACTATGAAGCAGATGAGATCACACACACACAGGTGTGTGTGTGTGTATATATATATATATATATATATATATATATATATATACTGATTCACAAATGCACATACACATAAAATACATTTTATATATTGTATATATATATGTGTATGTGTGTATATATATATATATATATATATATATATATATATATATATATATATATACACATATATATATATATATATATATCTCACATACACACTGATTCACATATACTATTATATATTCATTGTTAAGAAGCCTTGGAAACCATGTTGATTTCAGATTTAATAATATACATATGCTCATTACAGACATGAGCAGATATAGAATGTTAACCCCTCTAATACCAGGCATGAGTAGATTCAGAGAATTAACTCCTCTATTACCAGACATTACACACACAGTCTCACAAACAGACAAACACAGTCACACAAACAAACACTGTGACAAACAGACAAACACAGTCACACACAGAGTCAAACATACCTGGTGTTGGCTTCAGCTTACTCTGAGTTGGTGTGAAGGAGGGACTCAGCCTATCAGGAGAGGCTTCTGAACTCTCAAGAAATCAGGAGAGTTGAAAAGTCCTCCTTTACTCAGACTCCTCATTCCGGCCAATCCGGGCCATGTGGTCACCCAAGTCCATATGTCCCTTACGAAAAATTACTGCAGTTTTTTCTGAAGTAATACTGCAGTTTTTTGGACATGAAAAAACTGAAATACTGCACTTTTACTGCAGTTTTACTGCACATTTACTGCACTTTTTTTATATTGCAAACCTACAGTTGTACTTCAATGTACTGCAGCTTTATTGCATTTGTTCTTCCTTACAAAAATAACTGCAGTAAAAGTGCAGTACAGTGAAGTACAAATGCAGTAAATGTGCAGTAATACTGCAGTAAAAGTGCACTATTGCAGTTTTTTCATGTCCAAAAAACTGCAGTATTACTTCAGTAAAAACTGCAGTAATTTTTCGTAAGGGATAATAAAACAAATAACTTTTCAGTCTTCTTTATATCATCACTTTATGAAGAAATCTTGTACCATTTTAAACACGTGCTCTGCTTTTGTGAGTAGCGTTGTGGTTAAAGTTATGGTTTTGCTTTCTAGGTGTGTGAGATTGAACTTGGATTCCGTAAAAATGAAATACAACACATCGCACTGAGAGTTCCCAAGCTATTAACCTCCAACAAGAAGAAGCTCACAGAAACGTTTGATTATGTGCACAATAAAATGGGAATTCCTCACCATATTATTATAAAATTTCCACAGGTATTTTACTTTGATGTCACCAAGGAACATTATTGAATATGCATGTATGTATGTATGTGTGTATATATAAGGTAATATTTAAAATATTAGTGAAATTTCTAAAAGCAAAACTTTGGGAGACGTTATTTAGCGGCTATAAATTTTACAATGTGTTTTTTGTGTTATTATAATAATTATAACGTATGGAAATGGAATTTGCCACATGTCTGATTTTCTGCATTGTTAAATATTTTGGAACTGAAGAACAGAACCTAATAATAGATAAAATGGAACCTGAGCAAAATAACGATACTTATGTTGTTTATTAAGGAAAATTCTGCAATACCCATAAATGTGTGAAAAAGTAATGGGCTTTTAGACTCAGAACTTGGTTATGCCACATTTAGGAACAATAGTTGCACTAAAATGCTTGGTAAAGTTATTGAACATTCTCTGTCACCACTTTGGAGGAGTATATGCCCACTAGTCATGCCCAGCTCTGCCAGCATTGAACTGGGCCGTTATATCAAATCAAATTTAGGGTAGGTCATTTCCTACACTACTGTTTGAAAGTTTGGGGTCACTTAGAAATGTCCTTATTTTTAATAGAAAAGCACATTTTATCAATTAAAATAACATGAAATTGATCAGAGATACAGTGTTAATGCTGTAAATGACTATTGTAGCTGGAACCAGCTGATTTTTAATGGAATATCTTCATGGGGTACAGGGGCCCTTTATCACTCCTGTGTTCCAATCGGACGTTGTGTTTGCTAATCCAAGTTGAAGCTTAAACGGTGAATTGATCATTAGAAAACCCTTTTGCAATTATGTATTACAGCTAGAAATGTCATTGATTTCCATGAAAACCACAATGTGACCCCAAACTTATGATCTGTAGCGTATGTAGTAAGTAACGCGACGTGCATTATTATCCGGTAAAATCAGTAAATAAAAATAGACACGCGGTTTGGTTCCATGCTCTCATCGCTTTATTACATTCTTTTTATTTATGAAAATTCTTCAAATAAAAGACTTCAGATGAATTATTGAAGCTACTACAAGTCTTCTCAGTCTTACATTTTTTTTTTTGTCTGCAGGTTTTCAATACAAATCTGTTGAGGTTGAAGGAGAGACACCAGTATCTGACTTTTCTCGGACGAGCGGTGTATGACCCAACACAACCAAACTACGTGTCTTTAGATAAGATCGCTTCCTTGCCTAATGATTGTTTTTGTGATGAGGTCGCCAAGACATCCGTACAAGAATTTGAACACTTCCTAAAAACACTTTAATAAAATAATTTAAAAAAATATTGTGTGATGCTTAAAAAATGCCTTTGGTTTCATACTGCTATGCAAATAAATTTCTATATTATGTTATTCTAACACTTTAATAAATACGCATATGTCTCAATATGATCAGAATGCCCCTATAAAGAGACTAATAGAACCTGACGACATTAAGAAGGATTAGGTTATTGAAACTGCTTATCGAGATTACATTTTTAATGAGCTTCAGCTGGTAAAATGAAATTTGATTATTTTGTAGATAAATGGTTCTGTAATAAAATATAGCAGAGTGTAAATAAGATTTTTTTTTTTTTTTTGGAAGCCCGAGGTGTAGTGCTTCTCTTGGGTGTGCTCCGTGAATCTTGTGAAAGACGCAGCGAAGCTCAGGTCCATCTGTAAACTGTCGCTCGGCAATCCCCCATGGAATATGCCAGAGCTTTTCCTCCCCACCCCAGCCAAAAGGCCTGCAGGAGGGTCGGATCTTCATGGTTCCCTCCGAAAAGGAGAACCCCTATAGGGAAAAAGGTGGGTAGCCAAAAGACTTCTCCCACCTCTCCCAACAGACGACTGGAAACCAGTCCTCCATGCGATGCAGTGGTCCAAAACGTCAAAACTGAAAAACGTGTCCAAAGGAAAAACATTATGCAGGTCGTGATCAAAAAAATCCGTGATCCATCCTAATTAATAGGCACAAGTGCACCAACGGAAAGTGCAATTAGTGAATAATAAATAAGTGTCCAGCCATTTTCCGCAGAGTGTAAATTAGATAATAAATATGATGGATATACAAATAGTCACAGCAAAGTATACTTTCACTCCTTTGCACGCGGCTTCACATGGGGCCACCTGTCCTCGTTGTGCCTACTAGCTTGTTTCTAAACCCAGGTAGACCCTGTAGGATACTGGGCATTATGGGAATTGTAGTTCTGTAGATTGATAGCTACAGTTAGCTTGTTTCTAAAACCGGTTAGACCCTGTGGGACACTGAGCATTATGGGAATTGTAGTTCCATAGATTGACAACTACAGGTAGCTTGTTTGTAAACCCGAGTAGGGTTATGGGAATTGTAGTTCCATAGATTGATTACTACGGCTAACTAACCGCTGCTAAAGGATTAAATATAATATTTGGGATTGGTTTATATATACCGGATTATAAGAGATAATTGGTAATGCGGATGCAGAGTGTATTCAGAGGAAGTGATAATAATATTTAAACATGTGAAAGCTTGCCAATCACCGGAACGAAAAGAATATATGAAGAGTTTAAGGCAAAAGCTAAAATGCAAGACGCATACTAGATAAAAAGACTGCATAGTAAGTTAGGTGTGGTTTTTTTTTTTATAATATTGCATTGGTAATTATCACAGTATAGTGTCAATTACATGTAAGTTTCACCACAGGAAGTGCACAATATGGACAGGATTTTAAATAAAGGATTCTTGTTCATAGAAGACTATAACCTCTAAAAACTCAAACATATAAATCGAATGTGTTTGAAAAGACACTGTTCGTTACATGAATTACATTCACTATGAAATGGCCTGAAATATTTTCCAAAACGTTATTTTAATAATAAAACAAATACCAAATAGCATCGGTTTTATGTGACCAGACTTCCCTGAGCTGAGCTTAAATGGGGCACCTACGTTCATTGCCCACCAAAAACATGTCTCCGTTTCCGCCACTAGTTCCATCCACTTCCGCCCTGGTTACGTATAGCGACTCACGTGGTAAAGTACGTCAAGACGTTGTTCCTGCAGTGGTTTCGCAGCTATGGCGGCTCGGGCACCGGGTAAGGACGGGGTTAGCGGTTACGCTTTGTATGTGGCTTGTGTTTGAAGATGAGGCTTTAATGGTCGATGGTCACGATAATGCTGTTTTCGGTAACGCGGCTCATCTGTCTCCCTTGTATGTGTGAGCCTGGGAGCCAAGCTAGCCGCCATGCCCTCTATGTGACCCAGCCTGTGCTGTGACATGCAGGCCGCTTGTTGCTGTGTCCTGTCTGTAGTGGTTTACCTATTTAATGTTATAATGTTTATGTCTTCATTTTACTCAACATTTTGTCATTAACCATTGCCATCCCGGAGAAGCTGAAGTCCTCGGGTACCACCTTCCTTTCATTGGTTTGATTTCAATGTTATACTGTCAGATCTGAAGGGCTATTGTATTATACATTATTGTGTGTGTATGTATATATATATATATATATATATATATATATATATATATATATATATATATATATAGAATCATACACAATGTGTCTTGTATGTAGGTAAAGTTGATGCAGTTTGAGGTGTAGAAAGTTCTTTAGTCTAAATAACTGCTCCTAATAATGTGTTTTCAGGGCTGATTTTTTTTTTTTATGATTCTTGTTCTTTAATACTAAAGCCGATTACAATAAAATAATTTCTTCTTCCCACTGCGAGCAGTGCTTTATTATCATTGCCTACAACACACCTACTGGGTGACCCCAGATTTGCTCCCCGTGTTCCAGACACCCTGGTGTCTAGTGGGGCCAGCCAGTGGACGTCTGAGCTATGCATGCAACCTCTGCTGCTGCTGAGGCTTCTGTGATTGAGCACTGGAAGGTCATGTCATGCCGGTGCTCTGTCATAGAAGCCCCCGGCGGAAGTGCCGGGAAGCAGCAGAGGTTGTCAGTGCGCATCATGCAGATGTCAACCGGCTGACGGAGAGGAGGATCCAGGTCCCCTGCAGCGCTGCGGAGGAACTGGATCTTGGTCTTATAGTCCGTATTCTATTTGAGGTCGTGTTATAAGACGACCCCGAATATAAGATGAGGGGTATTTTTCAAAGCATTTGCTTTGAAAAGGCGTTTCTTGTATTCGGGTAAATAAAGGCAATGCATTAAGAGAAACTTAGAACAATTTCTCAATGTTCTGACACTCGTTATTTTGTATATTTTTCTCTTAGTTGCAGCATCTGGGCGTTTTCTGGACAGCCTGCGCAAGTGGTACTACGGTGCTGCAGGATTCAATAAACTTGGTAAGGTTATAATAGCCAGTGGAATCTCTGTTGCAATTCTATATGGCTTAGGAACTACCAGTAGTTGTGTTCTAACTTCCTTGCTGCTGACTAACCATTATGGATGAATCCCCTCCTGGTTTTTAACAAGTAAACCAATCTGGTTTCTAAGTTCAGGGGACCAGATCCCTACTCTGTTTCCAGTTAGCATTCTGTCCATGATACCTCCACTAAAGAAGAATGCACATTAAACTACAAAAAAAAAACTACTCCGTGGAAGGGTGATGCTACAAAAGTTAAAGTGCATTTGATGGCTGGTGTTTTCCTTTTCAGCTTATTATTTTATTAAAAAAAATATATTTGGGGAAACCTGAAAAACAATTTTTTTTTTATCGTTTCATTGAATGTTTGTATCCGCAAACTAACATTGACATTGTATTGCTTGTCAAGTACCTGTGTTGCTGTCATAAATAGGGTTGATTTCTTCAGATATGTGTGTTTTTTGATGAGGAAAATGTTTGGTGGAAATGAAGGATAAACTGGAGAAAAAAATGTCTTTCCCCTACATGCTAGACATCTTGTTTGTGTGCTCAGCGTCAATAATTAGCTTAATTTGTGGCTAGAAGTAAAATACTGCTTTCTTGCAGTATTCCAGATGGAGATGAAGTAACTGATCCCACAATCCCATCAGTTACTTGCTGCCAATACTTATCTTGGCCAAAATCAAGACTGTAACTGTATCGCTCAGATGTATCGCTCACTTTATACATTTTTTTACACATAGGTTTAATGAGAGATGACACAATCTTTGAAGATGATGATGTAAAAGAAGCAATACGGAGACTTCCAGAAAATCTTTATAATGACAGAATGTTTCGCATTAAGAGGGCTCTTGATCTTAGCCTTAGACAGCAAAACCTACCAAAACAGCAGTGGACAAAATATGAAGAGGTATGTTACGCATTCTAGAAACATGAAGTATGACCAATGTGGGATCAAAAAAGGTGATTTTGCTGGAAAGTTCTAAAAACATTCTAGCAGAAACATTTTATAAGTAAGCCCTACTGATTATTTACAGGCAAATGTCTGAAGTTCATCCTTGCGTTAAATATAAAGTCCTACCAAATACTCTGCTAGTTGAAAAACGAATGCACGATTCTTGCAGACTGCTGTGTCTTATGTTATTGGCTATGTAATCATGTAGAGACTGGGGGAGTTGATTTCAGAGTAATTAGTTTACTATTGCCTCTAAGCACTAATTTGAAATGTTCTTTTTACTAGGATGTTCATTACCTTGAACCCTACCTGAAAGAAGTTATCCGTGAAAGAAAAGAAAAAGAAGAATGGCAGAAGAAATAAGGCGTCTTTTCATGCCAGCAATGTACAGTGAAACTCAATATTCAAAAACCTAAGCCAATATCCGTCTCTGGAGCTGACCAATAATAAATGTTCAAGAAAAATTCTAGTTTGTTCTCCATTCTGGTTAATAGTGTAATTTTTGTAGTCTGAATTTATTTGGTCCGGCTTTCTACATTTGAGAACAAAATTCATTATAATTCGCTCTCTGGATATCACCTTACCTTTTCCCCTGACAGCTTCCATGTCCATGTCTCCGTGCTCTGCAACTCCACATGCAGAACACGACTTCTTGGACTGCTGTTCTGTGGACAACAGGACATGAACTCTGATAAACGTCTGCAAAATGGCAGAGCTTCCAAGCCAATACAACCCAAAGCCTGACCCCCCCCCCCCCGATTGGTGGAATGGAAAGAGGGTGTGCCTGGAGGCTCTGCCCTTTTGCGGAGGTTCATTGGAGATCGTTTCCTGTTGTACTCTGAGAAGCAGACAAAGAATGATGACTTTGGAGCAGCAGATGAAGAAAGATAAGAAGCGGAGTTGCACAGAGACGGGTATGGAAGTGGTTGGTGGAGAAGGAGAGACATTCAGAGAGGACACGTGAGCCCGAAAGAACCAATGTAATTCAAATGAAAACTTGGAGCTCTTTGCTTTGTATTTGTTTCCTTGGGAGTCCGACCTAGTTTTCTGAGATTTGTACGAATTGAGGAAATTGGCAAATTTTGCTAAAATTGCAGACCCTCTTTGAGACTGAGCTGCTGTTATCCCTACACAATGGAAAGGGATTGGGAGATGTGGAGAGAGCAGGGGAAGATACTGAGAAAGATGAAATTGGGAGAGACAAAGGGGAGGCATAAAAAGAAAGAAATAAGATAGAGGTAAACGGGATAGATGGGGAAAAGGGTGAGGTAAAAGAAAATGGAAATAGGAGATACAAAGAGTGGAGGGAATGTCAAAGATGAGAGATGGGAAAAGAGATTTTGAATGAGATAGAGAAAAAGATAATGAGAAGGGGGAAGAAATAATGAAAAGAAAGGGTGAGAGGGTAAGGAGAAAAGATGGATAAAGAGGTAACTCATGCGGATGCAATCGGGGTTCTTTGCCTGCAATTTAGGGTTTACATGCCCAATTTGATCTATACCTTCAATGCAGAGTTGGCAGATTTTTCAGTTGATCTATGGATGCCATCGGTAGCTTCAAGCATAAAAAAACTGGTGTCAATAACGGAGAGCAGAGAGGATGGTATGCTGTAGAGCCCTGCGCGGTCCTGCTTTTTTAATCCCGCTCCCGCTGATTTTTTTTTTTACCAATCCCGCCCGCTCCCGCAATATGGGTGTTCCGCTCCCGCCACATTTGTGGCTAATCCCGCCTGCTCCCGCCACATTTGTGACCAATTAAGCCCACCTCCTTACCTGAACTGCAGATTTCCCGCAAGGCTGCCCTTGAGTTGCTCCCTCACAGCATCTCTTCTCTTGCTCTGCCCAGGAACAAGGCGGAGTCACGGGAAGTGACGTCACATCACGTGACTCTGTTTTGTTCCTGGGCGGAGCAAGAGAGGAGACACTGTAAGGGAGAAGCGAGAAGGCAGCCTTGCGGGATTACCGGGACCCGCAGGTAAAGTGCCTGACGCCCGATCCTGCCTGCAATCCCAGCAAGACCGCCTGCGCCCACAACTTTCTTGGCGGGTCCTGCGGGACCCTCCCAATGCAGTCCTCTAGTATGCTGCAGCTCTGGGGGTCCCCTCTTTTCTTGCAGTAGAGAAATACATAGTTACATAGTTGCAAAGTAATTCATGGTTGTTCAGTCAGTTTGGGCCGATAGATTGTGCCTTTATGCTAACACTTGGCACACTGGTTAATGTTGGCAGATCAAATGAGCCACCAATAATTGATGATGAATTTGGGAACTTTTTATAACACTTTATTGGCAATTTGTATCTGATTAAGACCTAAGCATCCGAGGGCTTGATTAACTTGACCTCATGCTGACAATTACAATTACGTGCTAAGATTTCAAGCTATAGTTACACATTAGCAATTCAACTTCGAGGACACCAATCCAATAAACATTTGCTAACTGTTTAAAACACACAGCAAGCAGACCTCAATACCACATTCAACACCAAAATCATGTTACAGCAGAAGCGCTTTACAGCCAATGTAGTACAGATACTCTGCTGATGTTTGATTTAATGTTTATTTACAGAGTTAAGTATGTTTGTTTTGCTTTCAAGGGTAATAATGTGTGTCAACCATCTAGTAAGATTCTAAAAATATAACAATTATGAAGGGTATACTGGTATACATACGCCTAACTCTTCTCCAGAATCCGTTGTTGTTGATACTACACTGGTCTCTGGTAAGAGAAAGATAAAAACATGCACCAATTGCACGTCTTGAGAAATGTATGATTTCAAGCTCTGGTGAATCACCATACAGAGAGTATTCATGAGTATAAATGAGTGAATTCATGTGTTTGTGTATGATAGCATGGATGTGAAAGTGGGGGGGCGAGCATGGCACAGAGAGGCTGCTTGGGGCAAAGGTGGCACAGACATGATGTTTGGGGACAAAGATGCATTCAATCTGGGTTAGGCGGTCCTATGTGTGCAATCTGGGTGCCAGACCTGTGATCTGCCTCTGAATTGTACCGTTACCTCCAATGGGTCAACAGCACTTCTAGGATTGCCACCCCAAGTAACTGCACTATTGGTTGTGCCCTGAGGTTGCTCTTTAAGAAGGGGTCCTGTCACGGTTCCACCCTGTTTGCCAGACCCCTGTATGTATTATACCGGTTAAGGTGCTATTTCTCTAGTGGCGACTCTACTGGGTTTGGGAACTCTGGCTATGATCTAATTGTGTCAACTGGGCCTTGTTAATCTCATTATCTGGTGCAGCCCAGCATAACATTTTCAAAGATCAAAAATGCACTCAGCAGCTCAATGGTTAAACACACCAAGCAAACACTATAATGGTGCTAAAGCCCCAAAAAAGTGCCTCCAAGCACTTTGTAAATAATATAAAACATATATGGTTAGCACTCAAAAGAATACACAGGAAAATAGTTTTTCATATCCTGCACGCCACCATCAAGTCACCTTCACCCAAGCAGTCTTCCCCTTCAATCACTCAATAGATTGTAAGCTCATCAATGCAGGACCCTCCTCTCCTGTATGAATGTTTTTTTTTTTTATTTTAAGTTGTCTTTGATAAATATTTTCACTTTCTCCTTCGCAATTGTGCTACGGAATCTGCTGATGCTTTATAACTATATGTAATTATTATTATTATCTTTTATTTATATAGCATAATGCAATGTAACTGTCAGGCAAAAACTGATTTCTATGAAAGAAGAGTCAGATGGTAGTTTCCTCTGTCAATGATTTTCTATTGAAATCAGTCTGCATTATTTCATGATGCGCAGTCCTCATAATTAAGAAAACGTATGTATCTACAACTAGGATTGTAGTTCCATGACACCTATAGGAATGGTATCTACAAAAGAACAGCAGGTTTTTTCTACGCTCAGCTTTATTGCAGTACTTATCTTTATACCCAAAGGCATGTAGCATATGGTCTGGGCTGTGGTTTTATGGTCAGTGCAAATAAATATTTCACTTATATTCTTTTATTTTATGGTTTTTCTGATGAAAAACCAAAAGTGTATTTTACGGAAACAATAAACGTTCGCATTTAATTCTAGAGTTTTTGCAAATATGTGTATCACCATCCAAATGCTGCTTTTGTGTGTAGCTATAAGAGGGTGGAACTTGGTGACAACTAAGCAACTGGTAGAGTCACACAGCAAAGTTCCTACAGTGTTCTGCAGGGTTGAGTCCCTATATATTTGCTGTTATGATGTTAACTAATGTTTGGGAGAGAGAGCCACCCTTTATTTATCTTGGAGTGCCAAAACACTGTGTGATAGGCATGTTTAGGGAATTCTGTAACTAGAGGCACATGGCTATCTACATGTTAACCTGATGGATTTACAAGAAATAACTATTCTTTTTGACATCAGAGGTCAACAAAACATCAATATTTCGCTTTGGATTTTTGTTGATAGCCATCCATCTGCATGTCCATCCAGCCAACCATCTTTACACTTGTTTAGTATTCCATGAATCTATAAATAACAATACATCATTGGATTTCTCTTTAATTTTCTGTACATTATCCTCTTTTCTTTTGGAATCCTTTTTTTTTTTTTTTGAATGTCCACTTTTCAACCCAACTGGTATTTATTCTACCCTAAAAGCGACCATAAAGTTCACTACACACCATGTTGAATTGATTCCACTCACCCTGTAGGCATGGTTTCAGAAGTCTGACATAACACTTCACAGACAGTTTATAAAAAGCTACGGATGACATAATCACTTTGAGCCGGCCAGATTCCAATACGGGAAATGTAGCACTTACTGAAGGCCCAAGGACTTGGGAATCCCATGAAACAGCTGAACACTAAAACATTCTGGACAAATTCCCCATGTTGCCCAAAACAAGCTAGCGGGTAATATATCACAGAAAAAATCCACACAATAATATACAAGCTGTAGAAAAATTCAGAATACTGAGGTTAGTTGGTGCGAGAGAATCCAATTAAGAAGATGATATCTCCCTGCTGGCTCAGGGATGCCACCTACTGTTCCTATTGAAGAGAAACATCCAATAATTCTAATAACCACTCAAGACAGTAGGTGTCCTGCGCATAATGGATCCCTGCAGACAAGATGATAGGGGAATCCTTTTCTGAATGGTAGACAAACTTGAAATGGTTGCACAATGAAGTGGTACACTATGTTTCTTGGGAGCCGTAAAAGAAGATAGGTCACAGCTATTATTTGTTAATTAGGTAAAATCAGCAACGCTTCTTACAATGGCATGCCGAATTAGGCAGCTGTGTGTGGGAACCGGCCAAATACTTTTTTTGCAAGGAGGCAGCCAAGCAACGCATGTACCCTCAGGATATGTATCAAAGTTTCAGTTGTACCAACCTGGCCCTCAAAATGAAATAACTTTTCAGAAAGGAAAACGCTGTGTGTGGAATTGATGGGATTTGTTAAAGCATTACACGTTCCTTTTAACTCTTCCAGACATTGGGAAGTACCTAACAATAGACCCAAATGCCGCTTTTATAAAACCGTTTGTAAGCGATGCTGCTAATTCCGAAAAAAGTTAAGCCTTTCAAAGAACATGTTTTATTTTTTAATAGATTTTTAAAGAGTTCACCCAATAAGATAATTGAGAAGCTTTTTAGATCTTATATTAGATTTTTTGTTATGGCTCAAATTTACTAAACTAAGCAATTCTACAGCAAATCTGTCCCTTTAACCAAATTCCATATTGTTACAGTTCCATACACCAAACAAGCAATGTAATTGAATAGCAACAGCCCACCAAATATATAGCAGTACCAGACCCTTATGGTCTATTTAGTAAATCAAATTATTTATCAATAATGTCCAATAGACTTGCACATTCGTTTTCGGACTTTATTTTTAATGAAAATTGCCTATTTCGTGCATTTGAAGGAATCAATGAAAATTAAAATGAATTGTAAAAGTTCAGACAATTTGTTAAGATTCGTCTATTCCTTGACTCATTTAGCCGCCATTACAAGCCTTTTTGGTGCACGTTGGTGAGGTAAAGTGGGAGGGACTGTGTGTGGGAGGGTACATATCAATGACAGGAAGAAGTAGCCAAAACAATGGGGGAGTGGTCTCGGTGATGGTTATGGCTGTGATTGATAGGTCCAACAACCTGTGGGAGTTCTTCATTACTTTTTTTTTCACTCTGGCCAATCAGCATTTACAAGGGGAGGGGACAAGCATTAGATATATAAGTGAGCTGACGCCATTTTAACTTGTCAGTAGCAGCAGTTACAGAGTGGTGAGAGTTGAGGTGTGAGACAGTGACAGTTTACCAAAGGCTGGGATTGTGCTCATTACTCATATACAATACTACAAGTTAATTATTAGTTTATTTTAGTGCAGAAAATGTACTGTTGTAGGCTGGATTGGAGAAGCTGTAGTGACTACTGTAGTGTATGTATTTAATTTATACATCACTTACAGGGACTGCAGCAGACATTTTCCCCGGTTCCTGAGTCATTATGATATATAATATTGAGGAAATTCAGTCATGCTCCACGGGGCTGCATGTGACTATGATGTGCCAGTGTCTGCCTGCCCAGGCCCAGCGCTCCAACACTGCTGCTGCACCTCTTTCACCGTTCTAACTTGTGGGGAACTTTTTTCTGTAATTTCTAAAATGAAAGGTGTCAGGAACCTCCCTCTTTGGGAACACCCCCCAAATGTCGCTCCAAATCAAAAAATTCCCTGAATCTGGTCTCCCTGAAACTAAATTTCCCTGAAAATTCCCTGAAACTACATTTTTTGCCTGAAAATGAATGCGGCAAAAAGGAAACAAACATTTCATCAGAATGGATTTTGCTGGCCGTGCACAAGTCTAATGTCCAATCAGAAACAGACTAGGAGTAACCCATATGTGTGTCTAACAAGCAACAAAAAGCAATTGTAATCCTTACAAAAATCTAATATATAAAAAAAACAAAAATAATCCTACCAAATGATGGATGCCAGCAGTGAAACAGTTAAAACCCCAAATAGTAAGAAGATTGAAATTCCTACACTTTTTATTCATAGAAAGATCAGATGGTAGACCATTCTTATTGAAAATAATTACATTGATTCAGAAAAGCGAGGCTATTTGGCAGACCCTCAACCCCAAGGTAAATAAACTTTGCATTAGGTGACCCTTCTACGTTCGGGGGGTTTGTGAACAAAAGGGTGGTACCCTTGATGAGAGCAACCTGGGGCGGACTGCCCCCTCAAGTACGTCACTGCTCCCGGAGCACTTCCGCAAAAGGGCGGAGCTTCCCGGCACACCTTCTCCCCTCGATTGGAGGACCAGGGGGAAGAGGCTGTCCCTGTGGCTCTGCCATTTTGCGGAAGTGCACCTAGTGGCCAGTAAGGCAAATAGATTTGCAAATAGAGGTGCAGAAGCGCTTCTCTATCCGAATCTATCTGGAGAGAACACCCAGGATACATGTAAGGGCCGGCTCTGGGTAGGGGTGTCTGAGCGGGCAGTGGGGGCAGCTTATGCCGCCACCCTGTAAAGTGCTGTCCTAGGCCAAGATACAGCCCTGAGCATAACTAGGGGCACAGCACATACCCCTAGTCTGCGTATAAACTGTAGATAAGAATAAAAAGTATGAAATAACAAAACAAAGATCTCGCACGCAGGTATTGGATGCAGGTTCATTTATTCAAAAAGTGCCAGTGCTTGTAGGAGAAGAAATATTAAGCGAAGGCTTAACGCGTTTTTCAGCTTAGCTGGCGCTTACTCAGCTTTAACCGAGCTATCGCTATCAATATAACGAGATGGAGTGACATATAGTCTCAAACCCCTAGGTACTAATTAATGTTTGGAATACTTTTCCAAACGTACAATATCCCACCAAGTGCGTGCATACTTCATACGGAGTTTTTTTAAAAAAACATTTTTAAAATGTATGATGTCATTAGAGGAAGGTGCATAATTGGTCTAATTTGAACGCAGATTCTGCTCCAATAAACCAGGCATCCAGGTCTATATCTTTGGGTTCATATTTGCCATTTGAGCAAAGGAAGGGCCAATATGGGCATAAAACCTAAATTAATAGCTAAATAGAAGCAGCCCAAAAATATAGTAGTATCAGACCCTTATTTAGAAATTAAATTTATTTATCAACAATGTCCAATCAGAAACAGACTGGGGTAACCCAAATGTATATCTAACTAGCAACAAAATGGTTTAAGGTTTGAGTCCATATAGTAGGCGAAATGGTCAGAGTAGATGGGCCGAATGCTTCTAAATTTTATATTTTCTAAGTTTCTGTCTGCTATGCTATAGAAATTTCAGGCTACTATGTATGTCATATTTACAATATATTAAATGTATGTTGTTTTATTTTATTATGTTTAAATACTGAGTTATGAATTAAGGCTTGTATAAACCCACACTAGCAAGCTCCTCTTTATCTTTAATGTTGTGTAATGTCCTAGGTACACATTGTGGTTTTTTGTTACACGTATTAAGTTGTATATTGCTACAGATCATAGGTAATCATCTTGATAATACAGGCTTATTTATTGTTGGCCACTAGACACACTCACACGGTACCAGTTCCTAGGCTGGCCACAAGGTGGCAGTAGACTACAACACTGAAGAATTCTAAATGGAGTGACTTGTCTTTCTTTTTAGCAATCCCCCCCCACCACCACCTTTACCATTTTTCAGGATGACAACACCTCAGAGGTTTATGAACATCAAGAGAATTTACTACTAAGTCCTGTACTGATGTAATGAAATGTAATATATGCTGTGTAATGAATTATGAGATGTTACTTGGTCTCAGGATTTTATTACCTCCAATCAGTTATGACCATATTTCCTTTTATATAAGAGAGTAAACTTTAACCAGTTCAGCCCCAAAGAGACGCATTCCGTGACTGACAGAACGTAGCAACATTAAGCACCTAATAAAGTAAAAAAGGACGGTATATAGCACACAGGCAAAGTAATTTATCTTTTCAATGTGGAGCAAACAGTAGGTTGCGAAAGTGGTGGAGTACGGGAGTAACACGTCATGGAGAAAAAAAACAAGGCTGCTGGCAGATGCGTTCTCTATGGAATCTCAGAATTCACCTATAAGTTATTATACAAAGCCATTCAGCTCATGTAGATACATCATATGGCAGGGCGCCCATGAGCTTGTGAGCAGGTCAAACAGAAGGGGTCAGAATGCTTGGAAATGTTTCATATTACATATTGTGCCTGTTTTGTTATCCCTCTGTGATCTAGAAATAGTATCAGATTTTCCTAGGGCTGTGATAGACCAAGTAGGGCTCTCTGGCTGTTGCTAAAAACTAATCCCAACTAGTTAGTTGAGCACTGTGGGGTTTCACCAGTCTCCAAGAGCTGGAGGCTGTCTCTAAACTACAAATCATATGCAGAGGAATGTCTGACAACTGGAAGCCTTCTAAATGTATGCACAATTAGTGAGAGATCTAGAAGCCATGTTAACATGTAAGTACAACTCTATAGTGACATAAAACAGGCACTTATAGCTTCTTGGCACAGAAGTGAGACCTTTAAAATTTACATTAGTCTGCTGTTAATGATTCTGTACCTTTTTTATTGAGCATTCAAAATTTTTTTTGTGATTTTGTGTTACCAGTAGGGGTGCCCAAAGGGTCTTGGAGCATCATGTGGAACAAAATTAGATTATTATTATTACACTTTAATGAAGCCAATCTGTAGCAACAATTTTCTGACCAACGAGGAAGTTGAGGGGGAATAAGACAGAAGATGTAAGATTACATGGGAGAGGGTAGTTTCATTATAGCAACAGTCACATCAGTTAGTCTGTTTTCTGGAGTTCTCAAACGTGAGTGGGACGAAGGGCTTTTTTTTCTAGAATGCGGGTTCTCCGTCTGCATTCTCCTCTCCTAATTGCGCTATCTACAGATTATTTTTGCAACAATGGGGAGCCTCCGCGCAAACCTAGAGGGACAACCTCTTCCCTCTTCCAGTGGTGCTGAAGCGAGAAGAATGCAGACAGGGAAGGTCAGACAGGGAAGCGGAGACATGAGGCATGGAAGTGAGTGTGAGGAAAAAAACAACAAATTTCAAACAAAAATCTGATCTTTCAGTTTCATAATCATTTGTTTCTTTGAGAATCGCTCATTTTCCGAAATTTGTGGAAATTATCAACTAACAAAATTCATTAAAATTATTACAAATGTGAATACACAAGTCTAGCACCATTTACCATTTTAGTAGCCCTTCTCTCAATGCTCTCCAATATGTCGATATCGTTCTCCAGAACCGTACACACTACTTGGTGATGTCTGACCAAAGATCTATAAAGTGGCAGAACCACCTCTTTTTTCCTGGTACTGCCTGTAGCTATAAACCTCACATGCTGCAATTTATTTATGATCTTCTATGAGGAACAGACATATAGATAGGCCATATCTACTGTCCCTCCTTGGTCTATTATTTTTATTACCCAGTCAATAAAATAAATTAAGTTAGTTTGACAGGATCTCACTGCAGTAAACCTTTGCTGTTTCTGATCCTGCAAACCATTTACATCCAGATTTCCATTTAGTTCCTAATTACTGAATTAAGGCTTACTGGCCTGTAGTTGGCCGAGTCTACCCTGCTATCTTTTTTTGTGAAGTGCAACTACAATTGACAACTTCAAATCCACTGCAACTAATCCTGTTCAAAGAGAACCACTGGAGCAACAGCAGGGGAGTGAGAAACAGTAGGCTGTTAAAGCAGGTTAACTAGACATAGAGGCAGAAAAAAAACACCTGGTAGCTTTTATTTAATTCTGTACACCCCTCTGCTGTCATGCTGTGAGCGTGGTTTGGTCTGCTCTCTTTCTCTCCTTCTAGCTGGTCTCCTCCTCTTCGCTCTGGTAGCTGTTTCTTAAAAGACACAGAGTTCTCACCTGGGCGGATACACAGTTTGCAGGCTGCAGACACAAGGTAGTTTTATTTCAAACATGTATTGCAGCAAGGGTTAGTTAATACTCCAACTCCCATGACTCTCAGTTAGTCTGGTGTGTTAAGCATCATTAGGAAGTGAGTACTCAACAAACGGGAGTGCCAAAGGTTAGTTTTTATTTTGTTATGGATCGGCATTGCAGCAGCTTATCAGGTTTTCAGTACCCGCTCGGTGCCCCTCTCTCTCGTCTCTGAGCCCTCTGGCTCGGTCTCGGTGCCGGCTTGTAATGCTGAGCGCCAGAAAAAAACCTGTCGACACCCTTTCCTTCATAATCCTCTGTAAAAAACAGAACAGAAGCTAGACATTCATTGTCAGGTCTCTTCATTTGTCATTTATAAGAACACTGTGTCAGACCATGCAGTACATGGAACATCAGTGGTGTCACGCAGATCCATACATGACCGAAACAGGTGACAAGGTACAGCATGAGGTACTTTTATATCTATTACCTTGAAAGGAAAATAAAATAAAAAAAACAGGAATTCCAGACAGAAGTTGAGAACAGGTGGATGTTTAGACCAGCTCTGAGAAAAGTGTAATTGGATCCTCTCAATTTTTTTGGACATTTTTCTGATACATTAAATCCCTGGACGATTTTAGTATTATCTGCATGATATAAAAGAAACTTTTGTTTTGAGAACAGGACGAATAATTTGATAATTGAGGCTTGCGTTTTGAGATATTTGTGATCCAATGTCTAATTTCTGAAGTACATAGGATTTTGGTTTGTCTGACAAATACTTTCCTCTCCTACTGGCCGCTTTATGGCTTGTATCAGCTATCACTTAATATACACAATTATCTGCTATGTGTATTTCAATACATGCCATGTTCTGCAGGTTTAATACTGTACGTCAGAGAATCTGGCATGAACACTCTCCTTGGGTAAACATCTGATGTTATAAAATAACATATATTTTAGTAGTAGCTTACACAGCCAATTGTTTCAAAAGAAAGCATGAAAAGAACATTTTTTCCTGGCCTACGTCTATCCAGTGTGCTCAAAAACACATTCCTTTTTTTAAAAAATTCAAACCCAAGGCAGTGCTCCAATCTTAGAAAAACAATGGTGCATCCAGTGTCTTGTGCAAAGATGAGCCACAGTGGACTGAGACCTAGTCTTCTTCCCTGCCCGGCTTTGGCCTTGAGGCCTGTAAAATGGGTCAGGTCTTAAAGTTCCTCAGAGTAGTGGTGCTGAGTGTGTGCAAAACACTGACAGAAGACAAGTGGCTAATCCAGTGTGTGGGGTACTAAAACTTTCCTCAAAAATAAGATAAAAAATATCAGCCAAAAGGCAGATGCGCACAAAAACAACATTTTGATGGATTTCCATTCAAAATCCTTATGCCTGTTGGCCAGGCTGCTTGATGCCACATTGGCTATGTTTCTTGCTCGGTCTCCCTGTTCTTTGCTCTGTCCCCCTTGCTTGCTATGTTCTGCTGTTACTCTATCTTCTCCGCAGCTTCCTGCACATTAGTCTGTAGAGCTATGTCTCATGCCTGCTCCAGGATGCCTGCAGGATATCACTTTGTTTTGTTCTGGACAACATCTGCTGCTATATCTCAGGGGCCTGGTATGTGGCCACACAACCCTAGGTGTTCAACACCCTGGAGAGTGCAGTCGCCTTGAACTAGGTCCTGTCCATCTCCGCTACTGCGCAATACCGCCTGGACTCTATCTTTGGGCACTCTGGGTCATTACAGTCATCTGTATGGACGCAGTCCCTGACAGTCCATACCGTCTTTGCTGTGGCAGTAGGGAGCCCTGAAAGGCTGATGGTCAGAATCAGATGAGCTTTTGCAAGTGTGTGGTACAACGCGCAAATATTTGCTGCCTTCATAGTATGCAGTATTCAGAGCTGTGTGCATTTCAAAATAGTGAGGATGGCAGTCATGGAAATGTCAGCTGGGGAACTACCCTGGGTCAGGCTGAGGGCATTGTCCAAGATAAATACCACACTGGCCTCAGGGATGGTCCATATTTACGCTGTATGCCAAGAGCATAACAAGTCAATGACATACCTCTGTGGCAGTGTCTTAATGCCTGGCGAGGCGAGTGGCACTTACACCTTACCAGTTTCTTCTGATTTATTGTCTTACTCTGTAAAAAAGAGGAGGCCAGATGACGACAGGAGAATGATGGTTGATACGTTGCAGTTATGCCTGTATTTATGCAGTCCTTCTTCTGTTAGGTATATTAGGAAGATATAAACATAGAACAGGAGATAAGAGCAATTCAGCCCATCTAGTCTGCCCATTAATGGGTTATCCTGTACTATTTCTGGGTACCTGGTTCATCTTCTATCATTTATGTTATGCAAGTAAAACATAGAAAATGTTAAGTATATCTACAGCTTTATATAAAACACACCTTAAATACGAACCTCCACGGCAGATACGCCATATATATTTCATATTTCTCAGACAACAATAACCATCAAGCTGTTTCATGGGAATTGTAGTTAAACAGCTGGGCGGCATCACGATGCCTACTTTGCTTTGAATTGTGCTTTGGCCTTTTTTCACTCTGCTCTTTTAAAATAAATTCTGTTTTCGTGAGATTCAGCCATATACACTAAGCACCTGTTTTAGAAATGTTTATGGAAAAAAAATGAGAACAGTTAAATAAACAATACAGAGTGCATGGGTACAACACAATGTATCAAATTCTGCAAGCTGGGCCTATACTTTCTGTCCAGAAAACACTTTGCCAAGTTTTAGCTGCTGGAAATCTCAGCCCAGGCAGATTAACATCTATTATGTGATCTGTTCTGCAAATACTAATATCAAAATATGAAATATCTGAAAAAAGCAAAAAACACATAACTGGGGGTTTGTTTTTACTTGAAATTTCCTAATTCTTTTGTAGCTCACACCATACCGAGCTCAGGCACTGACCTAATGTTCATCACTTCTTTAGGAGATGCATTAGCGGGACATATGCTAGACTCCATCCCAGCCAAAATGAACATTGGCAGCTTTTATCACCTTAAACTCTCGTTTTCAACACAAAATCAGACTTGTCCAATTATAATAAGGCACTTGGGAGCACTTTTCTGGATACATCTGCTGGCAGAAAGCTCCTTGCAATGCAAACAAATGACAGTTATAAATGCATCCTAGCATATTATAAGTTGGAATTTTGTCCCCTGGAAACAATTTTCTTTTTAAATTAAGGACTTTACATTTTAAAATCAGGAAAATCACTTTTATTGGCATCCTTCAGGATTGATGCTGCTGCTCTGTATTTCATTTCTGGAATTGGTTACTCAATAAAGCTCTCTCCTTTCGCATACCTGCCAAGAGTCCCCCATTTGGAGGGACAGTGCCTCTTTAAACCCAAATCCATCTGTCCTTCTTTTCATGTTTGATGTTCCCGTTTCCTAGGACATCAGAATGTTTGTTGGTTATGAGTGTTCTACAACACTAAAAATCATAATACTGTGTATAGAAACAGCAAAATAAATGTTTATAAATTAAATTGTGTAAATCAAACTAATTATTTCTCTTACACCAATGAATAAATAATTGTCAACAAGTCACAACGCGGGAAAAAAGTTTTGGAAGAGCACTGCTCATTACCCTCATGTCTAACCACAAGCTTTTTTCTCCCTGTTTGACCGTTTGATTTTGTATTCTGTTTTGTAAACTGTTATGCTTTTTTTTAGATTAGCCTACAACTAAAAATGTGGCCCATTACAATGAAAACATTCATTTACTCCACAACCGTAGTGTCGTTTATATCTTTGTAGAGGACAGCCATGGATGTTGACATCTATTTTGAAGATTTGAGCTTTTATAGTTTTTCTGTGAGCTGTTAGCTGTAATACGGCTAATTTACAGCAAATCAAAATTATAATACTTTGCAATTTATTTTACATAACATTCACATTCCATACCAGGGCTTTCCATAAGCTAAACGTCCCAGCATGGACATAATTAAAAAAAATGATTTATAAGAAAATAATTGTCCAGAGTTGCAATAGTTATCAGTGTTAGCATTTCATTCCGCACACATAAAACTGATAATGCTATGGGCTACTACTAAGTGGCTTCCGTTCAATTATACATTTCTTGTTATATAAGATGCAAATCATGTGCAAACTGCTTTGGATTTCCACTTTCCCTAGAATTTGGCTGAAATCGGTAAAATATATGTGTGTTGGATGCTGGCCAGAAATGTTAGGAAAAAAGAAGAAGAAGAGAAGAAGAAGTTTTGGTTGAAAAGGAGACATACAAAACATTAGTAAAACTTTGAACAAGAATATAATAATTACTATGTAGGTTTAATGAAATAAAAAATGTAAGGAAAAGCTTAGGGCAGAAAACACAAACTTTATATTACCCAATAAAATGTGATGGGGTGCAAATAAATCATATACAGCTGCAGACGACATTAGATATTGGGGCCAGATAAATGCCCCTTGGGGCCATAGGCACACGCATTTTAGGCAGCGCTAGTGCCACTATTTAGGTGACCTAGGTATTCTGAGCGATTGGATGGAGCCATGCCAATGCAAACAGACAGTTTACTGAAATATGGAGATGCCTATGCCCTGCCAGACATGAACTTGGTGTACGTGTGGCTTTCAGTGGGTGAGATTTGGTTAGTGGTAAAATCCACATTCTTATAAAATCTGCACAGATCCTTCCTATGTTTCTATGTTCTTTTTGTTGCCTTTTTTCTGATTTTTTTTTATTTTTAACCTGAGTTTGTGCTCTGCAATGTGGCAACGAAGAACTATTAACCACCCAAGTCAAGATCCATCAGCTAACCAGTCCTTGAACAACATGCCCTTCTGTTGCATTACATCAAACATATGTTACCTAATTGCACTGTAAATAGAAATTGCTATGTAAATATGTACATAAAACTCAGCAAAGGTATAATTACGGCACTTATTGTATAACATTGTTGAAAGTATTGTGATAATAACATAATTGTTCACAAAATATGATAAATCTTCAGTTGCAAATTGTACCAGTTATTTTCTTTCCTTTTTTAAGACGGGCACTCAGCACACATAATCATTTCCAACCCATGTATATTTACATATGTAATTACAAAGAAATTTACTGTTATTGCTATTTAATTAGTGGCACAATGTAAAGTGCTTCCCAAATATTATTTTCATCTGAGTTTTGGCCGTAGTGTTTTGTCTGATTCTCTTGCACACACACACAGAAAATAGGGATATGTTTTACTTCTGCTAGAAACGTGCACCTGAAATAACATAGGACACTTTGATTTCCCATACGCTCCGTATAATTGCTTGCAGATTCCTTTGGAAGCGAAGGAGTTAAATTATTCATTGTGAGGCAGTGGTAGAAACTGCAAGCACCTAACTGCATATAACACCGCGGTAGACATAATTCTCTAAAAAAACATCCAAGCTCCTACTTCCAGAGTATCTCTTTTCCTGCAGATACAGGTTGATGGCTGGAGATCCTGGCATAATAACTCTGAGCCTTCCCTTCTATTTACAAACAGAGAGTCCTGCAACTTCCACCCTTACTGACTGCAACATGTGACTACAAAAGGAACTTTGGGCTGATCCTGTCATATGACAGGAAGTAAGTGGCGTCATGCACCAAGTGGGCGCCCATTGAGTACCCATCATCCAGTACAACATGTACTGTATGTATGCTATGCAGACAAAGATATAGACTACATTGCACCAAGTAAGCAGCCAACAAGGTCCCTTTCCCACCAGAAGACCTGGGGCAATTGTCCATATGCTCCATTTTTTAGCTCATGTATACTGTGTTTTTGCTCATAGTAACAGTAATTTATGCTACAAAAGACACGTCTTTCAAGTTCAACCGTGCTGTTGATCCAGAAGAAGAGAGAAAATGCATATTGAAGCAACTTCCATTTGCCTCAAAATCTAGTGATTTCTCACTAGACCAACAAGCTAAAACTGTCCTTATAACCAATTATATACCTGTATAGGCTTCTTCTTTGCAAAATAATCATCCAACCCATATTTAAAGCCATCTATTGAATTTGATACCTACCTCCGTAGGTAGTGAATTCCACACCCAAGTCTTCAAGTTAAAGGAACAGTAAAGACTGCAGTAATCCAACCAGTAAAATCTGCTATTTCTGATTCTATTTTTTAACCAGACCATTCTATTTTTTAAACAAAGTGGTCAGTCCTATAAAAAAGCTTTCCTTTGGGACAAGAGGCCTCTGAAATATGTATGACCTCCAACCAGTTTTAAATGTAAAAGGCATGAACATTTCATGACCTGCATAATTAGTTAATACGTGAATAAATTGTATAAAAATAAACCTGCATAAGTCCTAATGGGCAAGGATGATCTGTTTTTCTTTGTGTTAAAGTCCATTGTTGCAGTTTCACAAAAAAATACAAAAATATCCAGTTTGGCTTATTTTAAAAAGCTTTCCTACCTTCTAATATGAAATACATTTCATATAAGGCTTCACTGTCATCTACGGTGAAAATGAAGAACCTTCCAATGAACCACTAATGCACCATGCAGATATTTGTATCAAATTGGGATAAAAATGGAACTGAGCCTTTAAAAAAAACCCATTTAATATACAATGTCTGCCTTATAAGCCAAAGATTAAATTTACTTCTCACACTATAAGTTCAGTATTTCACAATTAATTATTAGCGATTGTGAATTTTAGAAGATTTATACGAGTTTCTGGATAACGTGTCAATATCGATTTCAACATTGTGTGTTATTATTACGCAGTAATCTGCAGCTTGTCAGTGATATCATTATTATTTTTATTTAAATAAAAAAACCAGTATGTAGATATATGTAATTCCCCTAGATAAGAAAGAAAGACAGGTCATGTGACTAATGCTATGTAACAAATGTGAGTAGCAAACTCATGTAACTTAAAAAATGAAAACGTGATTATTGGTGTAGAAAATAAGAGAATAACCAGAGAAACAGAGCATTCTTGAAATATAGATTCAAAGTAAAATGTTGATTGCATAAAATAACTGATCTGAGAAGCTATTTCGTACATTTGGCATGATTTTTACTGATTGCTGTTACAAAAATGTGTCACCTAGTCCTAAAAATTCACGTATTAATTGAGAACACTAGAGTTATTACTTCTAGACATAAACAATGGAAAGGATACTCTGGCACTTGTCCTTTGGTTGGAATCTCCAAAAGAAAAATTATAATTTAGGTTTCTTCATATTTCAGTGTTCATTTGGAGCAGGGTGGCCAATATATTTTGGAATAAGTCCCAACCAAACAAAATTGAGATTCCTATCAAGTGTAAGAAGGGAATAATGACCTCAGAGGGTTGAGATTATCATTCGATCCAAGGCCAAATGATCTGTCTCAAAAACACAACGTTAAAAACAATTTGTGTGGCGTGAATAAAGTGAAGTACCTCATACCGTCACCGATTCAATGTATAGCCCTTACAGAGCTAACTGCTAGTGAATGGAAAGCCTGGGATATATTGCAAGCATATGTTCGGTTTTGCATGGATATCTTAAAGACCTTCAGGTGGCCCCTTCTAAAAATAGCGGACAGCGTATGACATTTAACCTATATACATTTCACACGGATCATTTAGAATTTAAAACACTTTTACAATGGAAGATGTTGGAAACTTGGTTTGTTGCGTATATCGTTTAAAACAGAGGATACAGAACAGAAAAATTTTAGCCACCGTTTTATAAAGTTAGAAATCAGTAATAGTCATAGAAAAAAGTCTATTTTCATGTTAATATGTTATGGAGCCCAACATAACGACTGTCTACAGAAGTGGAAAGTTGTTGGTGTCCAATCAAATAATGGTTGGTGACCTGAAGTTGCGGCAATAGCCGTTGGTGGCGGCTGCTGGTGTCTCTGTCAGGTGGTGGTACTGGATCTACTGAAGTGAAGATGGCTTTTAAAGGTCAATTCCACCTCTACTCATTGATGTTAAGTGTCCTTGGAAAAAAAAAAGAAAGTTTTGTAGTAGTTGATGTTGCCTTTGTAACACCATGGAAGACCTGAGAAGATGCTAGTATATTATGAAGTGATGAGCTTATGGACCGGAGGACAAATTGGGAGCCTGTGTGTCAGCCTCATGTATTAACAAATTTGAAATAATTGGAGAAATGCATGTCTCCCCAAGATGAACTCCACTCTTGGTTGACAAGTCTTTTACTTTGGTCTTGATCATTGAAACAGTTAGGTAAGTCCTCACTCATTCAATGTAAACTCAGCTCTAAATACTTTGCGTTTTGCACTTTGGAAAGCTTGTGTTTTTTTCTACAATGTTATTGCATTAAAATAGTTATGACAATGTTACATATCAAATATATTTTTTTTAAATATTGCTTTTTTACCTCAATAGTTTGTTTTTTTCTGTTTTCCATCAGAAACATTTCAACGTTCTGTAAATGGAATCCTCGATCGATGTCTATCTTGATTGCTTTGACATTGGTTCTAGAGTTGGTCAAATGCAAAACTCACAGAACAGAAATATCCTGTCTACGATTATTGATTACAAACTGTACATCCTACCACTAAAAGTTGAACTGGATAAAGGCAGGTGCATTGTTGTAAATGGTTAATATGTCCAGAACTACGACACCTTGATGTGTGAAAATGTAGAAAAACTAATATAGTATAGGGTGATTCTATGAAACACATGTTGTGGAAAGGAAAGTGAGGTAATAGCAAAGTGCAGCAGACACTATGGTAAGTGTCAGATGAATGGCTCAGCCAGTTCCCATAAGTGTTTTATGTCAATATTCCCTCACAAATGTCTTTTTTTGCTTATAACCCAATTTACGCCACTAGTGATTTGAGAGTACACATGACTTAGCAAACATTTGGTGCCCTTTTAACTTTTTACAGGTGTGTTAAGCCCTTGTAATTTAACAGTTTGATCGTAAGCGTACATATTGTAGTAAGCACCTTCGGAACTAGAGATGAGGGGGAGGGAAAGCTAAATATTTCGTAGATCAATGTTTTACGCACACTACTTGTCCGATAAACTTCCAATATTTGAATTCATAATTGTCAGCTGTAAAGTTTTAACTTTTTTGTAAGATGTATGGAAATTTACTTTAATAAATTGAATTTTATCAAAGCAGAAAAAAAAGTGAACTGGGTTCTTCTTATTTTATTTATTATATAAATATGTGGTTTTATTTATAAAAACACTTGAATTGCCCTAAAGTATACTATAGATTTGCTACTATTTCTCCTGGGAAAACTGTGTAATCAGACAACTACTAGAAATGACTTTATCATTGTTTATATATGGAAAATCAGGAACACGGGCGCTTTGATTTTGATAATTAGGGTTAACAGTTTAGAAAATTAGAAAATTAACTCCTGCTTCCCAGTTTTGGCATCTGGTAATTGACAAATGTAAGTGTGGGTTAACAGCTTAGTCCTATGCTATACAATATATAATAATTATACAAAACCTAAATAGCACGTTAATCAAATAAACCTTAGCAAATCTATCATTTTATTGTTTGCATTGAAGGTCCAATACAAATGTTTCTGACTGAAAGGCAACTTTGTACCAGGGCTGGACTGGGGACAACGAGGCGGTCCTGGCACATTAAGGCTGGCGGCCGTCTAATGAAATAAGCTTGGCCCGTGGCTGGACATGACAGGCCGCACATTACATTTTTATGCAGCGTGTGGTCAGGCATATCCAGCTGGTGGCCGCACACTGCAGCACCCGATCGGGCGCATCCCCCCAGTTTCTGTCTTGAATAACGTTAATTGAAATCACAAAAACTTCATATTCTCTTAACATATCCAAATTAATAGTAGCCTTCATTGAGAGTATAGATATCTTAGGCTGAAACTTTACATCTAAAGCAATTCGTTTTTTTGTTAGAGATAAATAAAAATGCCCAAATTATTGGGTCAAGGAATATTTTTATTGGAAAAGCAGATGTTTTAATGTGTATAAAAAAATAAGACAGCAGTAAAGTATTACTTATGAAGGTAACTTCCAGGCAACACAACATTAGCTGGGATCAGAAGATTGAGCAGAACCCTTTGACAATGCCGGTAGTTTGATGAACTGTTCCTAAGTCAGTTCTTCAAGAGCAGCAATCTATTAGTTGTAGGACATCTGTAGTGATCAATCATCAGCGGCCCCTCCTGCTGGCTTAACAGCAGGGATGGTGTTATCTTTTGCAGCCATTTTAATTTCCTGATCTTGGTAAGGGTCATTGCCCCCCATCCAGCCCTGGTCCATTGTAATGGAGATGTGCAGGTCACTGCTTAATGGGTTGTTAGCTACTGTTGTAAACACTAGACACAAACAATTACCATGTTTCCCAAGTTCCAAGTACCAGGAGACTTCAAAAATATATAAAAGTAAGGCGCTCCAACAATTAGCAATATGTAAATGAAATTACTCTTTACCGTTGTGGTGGTGAATGATTAAAAGAAGAATTAACCACCACTGACTCAGAACCACTTAAGTGTCTAGTTATCCCTCGAGTTGGGATCTGCACGCTTTACTTAGGGCAAAACCTCTCATCCTAAACTCATCTATTACTAGTAGTCTTTTATGAGAAAAAAGAAATGCGGATTTTAAGTCATTTAGATTAATAGTGCTTTGGTTTCCTGTGCGTATTAACGGCTATTTATAGATGAAATGACCCTTATGTAAATATTCACAATCTTAAGGTTACGCAAAATAACCTAAAACCCTGTCCCTTGATCATCAAAATCTCACCATAATGATATACCGATCTAGTAAAAAAATATTTTTTGGGAAGTTTGTTTTAGGAAATGTCTTTTTTTCAGGTACAACAGAACATGAACTATAAAAGACTTACCAATATGTCAGTTTTCAAAGAAATAAAAAGAAATAAAATGTAATTAAAGCTTACTGGCAGAGTGATATTTCAAAAGCGCAGCAACACATGGCTAGAAAAAAGCCTAAAATACAGACCTCCGCAGAGAAAATACTAATTAATAAAGGTAACATTATTCAAAGAAGGAATGCACTAAATAACATTATTTCATATAAAGATTACATTAAAGGGATATTCTTAAAAGAATAGTCCCATGGAATTGTGTGTCCATTGAGCCTAAAATACAGTGCTATATGCAGCATTAACAAAACCTGGTTTAATCTCCTTTTTTTTTTAATAGATTTTCTTTATCTGCCTACCTGGAGGCCGCCATATTTGTCAGCCATATCACATTTTGGGTGGGTAGTCACCACACTTAGCTGGTTCTTTATGGCAATGCTATGATGTACATTCCTACAAAGACTTTCAATAGTCAGGGCGTCTGGCTATATGATTAACAATGAGCCATTGTATTGTTCACCAGGGATAATATGATAAGGAGTTAGGATGTTTGTCTGGTAGATTTGGTTACGATAACAGAGCTACAACACATAGCAATAGCTCACATGCAGCTGCCTCAAAACATTATATTATGCAAAATCTGATACTAGGAACAAAACAAAATGGTGGGCGACTGGTTGGAAATGATGCTGATGTGAATAAATCAATGATGTGAATAAATAAAATTCCTCTCCAATGGAGGTGTTATGGTAATCTACATGTGCTCTGACAGGGAAGGCAGGTGGAGATCTTTAAAATAAGGTATTCACCCTAGTAGTGTATGTTGGTCTATGTTTTGCTATTTGGTTGCTGTGAAGAAAGGAAAAGCATTTTCTGTAGAAAACATAGGCTGACATTTTTTCCTGCTTGGCCATGAGTATGGGATCATGCCTTGAAACTGTAGCTTTTTGCTGGCGAGCTACAATTAAAATCAGCCTGATTGCTCTTCTCAAAAAGAGCAAATAGAATTGTCAATAAGGAGTGTTTGTGTGCTTGGTAGTGTCTTCTGAATTCAGGTATCAATTTTTTTTAATACTTCCCATTCTTTTTTCCTTTGCTTAGGATGAAAGTATGATATAATAATTGACGATAAAGCTACAGATGGAGCCTACCACCTGAGAGATGACTCCACTTCCAAGAGGAAGTGTCTGTGGTACTCAGTAGGTCTAGGCCTAGATAAGTAGATACTTCCATGTTATGATCACATCATGTGATCTTGTGGATTCTGACTAATAGTAAAAAGTCATTGCTAAGTCAAAGTCAAAGTTGCATTAGTAATATGTATTCTGACCTCATGTCATGACCCTTAGTCTGCAATATCCTCCAGGCACCTAATGGAGCTAGCCAGAAATGTGCTAAGGAGTGCTATGGTACCTTCAGAACCATGATGACCAGGGCCATTTTATGATTAATACCTTTTTACGATCTGTTTGTATTACATTTTTATTCTATATCAGACAATTTTGCGTGAGGTTAGTGAATTACTGCGTGATATTTTAGTTGAGTTGTCATCTAAACTAGCATTATTAAATGTGTATTTTAAAACTACCAACAGCTGACAATGGTAAACTATTTCACCCCAGCAGCTTCAAGGGAAGGCTTTCAGGAGAGAGAAGATGACAGAAATTGCCTCCTGGGATGCTTTGATTTTAACAATGTTATGATGTTGTAATCTAACATGTAGCCTCTTGGGGATCTAGAATAAGAGGTAACTGGATTTCTCCAACATTGGATCCTTTGGTCCCTATTTGAACCTTTTAAAGTGTCAATTTTATTATGTGCTAGTGGGTTCTGGAAATGATTGGGACGTTCTGTATTTTAAGCTGCTATATTACTGGACTGTTTTCATAGTTACGCAGTAACAAAACACCTACTCAATACAAAAGATATTGTGAGTAACACTGGATATTTAAGAGTTGTTTGCCTGTGGGGTGTTGCTACGTGATGCATTCTGATGTTATTTTATATGATATCAATACCTAAAAAAACTACTGACTTGCATTCTACATAGGTGGCTACCCTAACCCATTTATTTTACATACATTGTAAAATCCAAGGGCAAATCGAGTCACCTTACACACAAGGACACAAAAGTCAGGTCATCAAATAAAAGATGTCCCCCCCTCCTGTGTTCCAAAAACATACAACCCCCAGGCACTGGAACTTTTACCTGCAGGTTCACTTTTACCAGTTACCTACTGATCACCATCAAGCATTGTATGCTAAATCAATATAAAACCAACACATGCTGATTGGGAGTTGATCCACCAATAAAAATAAAATCATTTACATGAAGAATAATGTATTTTATTTACACAATTTATAAACCCGCGGTTTAAATACATATTATTGTGACTTTTAGGTCTGTGGAACACGTTCTGAGCTCCCAGAAAAGAGGATATCAGGGGAGGAAAGACCAAAATGGGGACATTCCCCCTAAACAAAGACATGTTATTTGAGTAAGCCTCACTCCTTTCTAAAACTTACTTTCTGGATATAATTTATAGCATTCTCTCCTGTTTAACTACAGAAATGTAAAATGTACTCACTGCAGAAATGTAAAAGGTTCTTCTGCATCTATACATACAATATAAAATCTCTAACATTTAAGTGTTAGATTTAATACAAAATAATGTAATTTCAGCCAATTTTTTTTAGTCTAGTAGTATTTGATTTTGATAGTTGAACATCCTACAGAACAAATATATTTACCATATTTATATTATATTAACAATTATATTGTTACTATAAAATATGTAACATTTAACATTTCATATCTGCAACTGTTTTCTAAATACAAGCAATAAAACTACAGACTAAACAAATACAATGCCTAAACATTTCTATCAAAGATGTCCTTTAACTCGGTCTATTGAAACAAATAGGCAGTACAAATAAGATGACTTTTGAATGTAATCCTATTGTAGGACAGGTTAGAATGTGGAAGCCTCCTTTTGAGAGTACGTGCACAGCTTGACAAATCAGACTCACCATGTGCTGAAAACCGTGACGCCATAGTGTATTGATCAATCAACTTCATTAGGTTTTTAGTGATGTAATACTACTGACATCCAGCAAGAATGGATTGATTGTCCCAGAAAACAATTAACCAACAGCCCCAAGTTGTGGTAGGTTAATCCACACTTTGGAAACACCGTAAAGAGAGTTGGGGTAGCTTTTAAGAAAAGCTTTAAGAAAAGCTACATATTTTAGAATCTTTTTTTAGGCTTCAAGAGATTTATTCATTAAAATGCGAGTTTGCAGGAGAATTGGAATTTCCAGGGTTTGACGAAATGCATTATGAAGGGCCAAGACAGGTAAGATTGTCATGCAAGGTCTGAAGCAGCCCTGCATAATGCATAGTGCAGTCAATAAGAGAAACCTAAAATGTATAGTTAATTAATAGAGCACAGAATAAGCTTAGCAGGATTGGTCAATCATTGTATGTAAGGAGCTTGATGTGTTGGATCAGCTTTTTTTTTCCATTAACAATTTTAGTGAATAAACTTCTAAAAAAAAACAAATTAATTCAATTTCTTTAGTTACTGGAGTTAGAAAGGAGATTTCTGTCTCGTTTAACTCCTCCGCAGCTGCCTCTACTAAAAGCAGGGGGCATAACATGGTATGAATCATGCCCATGCACAGTAGAGCACCAGTTCTAGTCAATAAGTGCATACAACAAAGCAAAGAACCAGCACACAGCTAGTAGACACACACTGCAAATGCCATAGCGGTACTGGTTACCATGGAGTAAAGTCAGTGGTACTACATTTTAACCCCACTTTAATATTAAACACATCAAGACTCTTATAGATATAATATAGATGTATTTATGCTGTGATGTATTCATGGTTTGAGATTGAAAAGAACATAATGCTGGAATCAAGAACCAACAAGCTAATGTGATGTTCCATTTCTGATGTTCCAGAAATGTATGGAAACCGGACCAGGTGAAAGAGTCAAATGTAACCCACCAATAAAATCTATTATGAGAAGTAAAGCGTAATGAATGATGAAAAATGGGCTCATGGAAACTAGGTAATGGAACATTTGCTGTGATGTGTTAATCAACTGTATAAAGTTTGCAAATCTCATTCTGTCTACTGTGAATGACCATATGTTTCCGAGACCATCCTGCATGCCCATGAGGTGATGAAACATGAGCGAAAAAGGCAAACACTAAACTGAAATAAGCAATCAATCCACCAGCAAGAATTATATGTATGGCAGATGTTAAACACCACATATATCAAGCAAGCTCAAAGCCTTGATAAATATCATCTTGCGTTAACCTACGTATGTTCCATGTTTTTCATCAGGAAAACGGGTTCTTTAGGTAACTGTAACGGTCTTGTGCCATACTTCTGCATCGAGTAAATAAAGCAGGGCAATACAGTGGATCTGCCACTTTCCTAAATACTACACTTCATGCAATAGGGCTAATTTCCTGCTCTTGTGATCTACTTTTGTTAAAGTTATGATTGCTGTTCATCGGTTCAGGGGTGGGATCAAGAAAAAAGGGGGTAACTGCGGGAAGAAGATTAGAAATGCTTGTATTGCCACCAGTAGCCACAAAGGTCAACTCCCTCAGGGTAATTGTCAAACTAAACATAATCAAAAAAAAGAAAAAACACCAGCTTTAGGTAGTTTTGATAAAACTCTAGTGACGGTAAAAGTCCCCCTCTGAGTGAGTTAGACTACACGTTTACACGCTGGAAGTGTATGATAGCTATATGAAGAAATGATTGTGGACAAATTCAATGGTCTAACCACACATTTTGCCTGTTACAAATATGTACAAATAATACCCCTCTCTAAATAGGAAAAACATTTGCAACATTCAGCCCACGTAGGCAAATCCAGCAAAGCGGCCATTTGGCAGAAAAGGTGCTCAGGGTCTAGGATCTAGTCCTGTCCAAAACACAAGAAATGAAATGCATAGAAAACCCATTAAAGGGCCACATAAAGGATCCAGCCATTCTGCATGAAGTCAGTGGAGGTGCAAGTACAACACAGTGTCTAAATGTGAGCAACCTTTTGGGTAATTGCCCCCCTGCCCCCTTGCCAGCCCTACCCTGTGTGTAGTGCTGCAGAATACCAGAGCAATATGTATAACACACAACGATAATACATTTATTGCAGCTTTGATCGGGTGAGGATGCTGAAAACGACCTTTGAGTTTTATCCCAAAATGGAAGGGGAACGAACACAATAAAAAAAACAGTGTTAATTAGCTATGAAATGGCTATCCTAGCAGTGAAAAATAATTCTTACCTGTAGCCAAAGCCCATATTCTACTTTTCAATAATGCTTCAAAATGCACATAAATTTTATTTTGTTATTTGTTATTATATCGTTATTTATATATGTTATCTATTATATATTTATTATACATATTTATTTAATTATAAAAGATTTTAAAGAAATTTATTCCACATTATTAAATTAAATTAAACTATTAACTGCAAGAAATGGCCACCATATGCTTTTGATTTTCCCTAGAGAACAAAGCAGTGCCGTGGGTTGTGACCACTGACTAGTCCTCCTCCTCCTCTAATTCGGTATTTCCAAGTGATCTCTAGATGGTGCTGTAAACCTTTCCTTCCAACAATGTCATTGGAGATGATTCTCTTTAATGTTTGTCTTTTTCTATCACATAATATATCTGTGGCACATAAGAAATGGGAACAAGTTCGTGCCGATAACTTAAAGCAAGCGGTTGGGATTTAGCATAGATGCAGTCATTTCCCCTCTGTTTGCTCATGTTTTAACGAACATGTGCATGTTTACTTATTATGGCGATATAGAAATGTCCCAGTGTATACTTAGCACATGTGCAGAAATGCCTGTGTGTGCGCAAACGTTCATTTTCCTAGCTTTTCAAATACTGGATCAAAGCATTACCCAGATCTTGAACCCACGTAATTCAGAAATGGGCAAATTACGACACAAAGCACCTGGAATCACAGCTGATTACAGCTTTTGATCTCCTGGTAGTGAGTGTTTGTAGTAGTGTAGTGGTTGGCTTCCCCACTTCTCACTTTGACCTTGTCAACCTCCTGCCCCCCTTAGTTTCTTCTATATTGGAGGCTAGTCCCACCCAACTTGGTACCGCGGACCCTAGTGCAGCCTCCCATAAGGAGAGGAACGGGAAAGGTAAACCTATGTGCAGCCCTGTTGATTTCCCATGGCAGGTAACTCAGACCTCTCTGGCTTCTTGGGCAGTGGCTTCATGAAGCTAACCAGCTGTGCGGAATGGGCTAGCCCTGCATCTACTGGGACTAGGGGCAGGGTTAGTTCTAAACAATTTGGAGTGGGGGGGAGAAGGTGGGGAGCTATCACCACTCCTCCTGCCCAGAGGAAAAAGAGAAGTGATCCTGAAACCTGGGGAAGCAAGGGTTCACTTGAGACTCCTGGTCAAACTGAGAAATATGTCACCTAATATAAAAACTTGATAAGGTAGTATGTTTTCATGGTTGGTAACCCTATTGTTATGTTTCAGTTCTTAAACATAATGAATCTTAGTTGCTCAAACAGCCACCATTTACATCAGTCTTACATCAGGAAAATGGGCAGACTAGATGGGCCGAATGGTTCTTATCTGCCGCCAAATGCTATGTTTCTATGTGTCTTGTTTGTCTAGATCTGAAAATTTCTTGAACAACAGGAAATGGTAAATATATTTCCAGCTATTGACCTCTAGATACAGTAATTTCAACTTTTCCTGCAAATGGTTTTAATATCCGACATTAAACCAGTATTGAAGTACTTCCTTTGGAAGTATCATATCCAATCCTGGGCGGTCTGCTTTGATAAAGTAATACATTGTTATGTGACTGGAACTGTGGGTTCTAGAATGGATTGCATGCTTGCGTTTTATTTCCTGAAGCCATAAATAATTACAATATGCTTCAGTAGGTAAAGAAACTAATTCCACCTCCTTCCTGCATCCAGCATCCAAATAGACAAATCGCATGCCATAGGAAAGCAACATACTTGTGGACCATTAGGGTTTATTCGACCATGGGCTATACATATGTAATGTTTGCCCTAGGTTTTAGACTACACTGCCCGGGCCTTTTCAGAACAAAATGTGTATGGCTAGTTGGCTAGCAAAGGTTGAGAAACTGGGCTACTGTGTTCACAAATCACTGGTTGAACTATGGGTAGTAGGTATGCCCTAAACCATTTAGAACACAAGGCCCCTCACTCAGGAAAGTGCAGTCAGTCTGAATGGAGAAAACTTGGGTCCCCATAACTACCTTCACCGATTGATTGTTTTCAAGGTAGGAAATGGTAACGTTAAGGTTAGGGGACCTGCACTTCTTAAACATGGGTGATCCTGTGGAGAGTAGTGGATGGGCTTTTATTTAAGCAAGGTTGCCCTGTGGAAAAATAGTATTTTTTTAGTACAGGGGAAGGGGAGGGGGTTGTTGGGGTGTGTGATGTTGTTCTGCTTTAATCAAACATAGTGAAATATGGGGGAACATGTCTTTTTAACACGGGGAGGAATCTTGAGGGATTAACATCATGGACCATTTCAAGGTGGGGGCCCTTGGCCCTAAGTTGATGCTAGGCTAGGGTTCTAAGTTTATACTGGGCCTGAAAAACTGAAAAATATGCAAACCTACATAAATATATATATATATATATATATATATATTACTTTTACAAAAATGTTAACCAAGATTGTTTTCTTGTCTAGATCCTGGTATCTGTCGTAAGAGTAATTGTTGTGTAGGATGGCTAATAACCGATCACAATGCCAGACCTACAAAAACAGGGGCCTGCGTGGACATGCAAAGGCACATCTTCAAATCTCAACCTGCTATTACAACTTATGTGTGTAAAAAAACTGCACAAGAGAGACAGTAAAAGAACCTGCAAAGGAAACAGCAGTGAAAAAAACCCCCACAAAAACAAATGGCTAATGTAACATGTCTGTGTTCCCTGTGTTCCTTTAACTACATAGCTATGCACAAATGTTCTATCGCAACATGTACAGCACTGGCATGGTTTTTGGCATTGATGAGATGCATTCCTCGAAATGTTCTCCGGGTGCAAAAATAACGTGTTAGTCCTTGACTTATTTAATGGCATACATGTTTATGTATAATATATTAAAGCATAAATGATCACTTTGACATTGTATATATTCATAGATGGGTACAACAGCCAGGACACTGAACAGAAATAATTCACTGGAAAGGTAACCTCGTCCCCCACCCTTTTCAAACAGTGAAAATTCCCCTAGTCTGGCTCTGGTTATAGCACTTTATAAAGCAATAGATTAGAGGAACTTCATTCCAGGAGCGTAGTGTTCCATACATTTTGAACGTTCAGAAACATGGTGTCGATATTTTCTAGGTGTGGGAATTCAGCAGTATATGTGGATTTTTGTAACCATTGTACGTAAAATGCACTTCACAGAGCCTTTAAAAAGATAAAACCCAGGAATGCGACATTCTCATTTTTTTTCCGCTTCTCCTAACCTTTTTTTTATCCAAGCTCCCTTTCCTTCCACAGCTCCTGCAGTTTCACAAAGATATTAAATTCCTGAGCTGGGGAAATGTCCCCCTCGTGTGACGTCCACTTTTATGGACATTTCTCATGTGAACTCAGTGCCTTGGTCTCTTTTTGATGGCTTCTGGGATGTTGGGGTCTTCTGTGAGATATTTCTTGGGGTAATAAAAAATGTACTTGTAGGAATTGTTAGGTCTGATAGAACTTAAAGTTCCAACTCAAAGGTAGAGTTGAAGTTAAAAAAAGGAAACAATCAAGCATCCAATCCTTAATCACTGTGAAAAATCTAACTTTGTAACCTCCTTGGTTGCTTGGATTTTAATGTGGAATTAAGTGGAATTGGTGAAGTACTAAAAAGCGACCATTTACTACACAAGCACTGTCCCATACCGGATTATGACAATGGTTTAAATACATGTTTTGCTGAAAATATGCAAACTAGATTGGGTACAGATTAACCTCAAATAAACTATATTTCTCAATGAGTTTATCTGCTTACATGTTGGGTAAACTGTGAGTAAATTTTAATGATGGCCAGTCAGTCAGCAAGCTAGCTGAAAATATGTTTTAGGTTTATTTTTTTAATAAATAAAATGTGTATAATAATAATAATAATAATAATAATAATTAGTAATATACAATATTTATATTAATTTATAATGATTTATTTAGGTTTTTTTGATTTAATGATTTATTTTAGGTTTATTTTTTTAATAAATAAAATGTGTATAATAATAATAATAATTCGTAATATACAATATTTATATTAATTTATAATGATTTATAATAGTTATAGTAAATTAATTATATTCTGAAATTAATAATATTTTATTGGTTAAAAATTGTGCCTTTGTACCCACAAAAGCAGATTATTCAATTATTTCATTTAAAAAACAAAACAAACAGTTTTTGCATTGCATCATGAATAGCTGATTAATACGGCCCGTTGGTTTACGTATTTCTTTTCTTAACACAGGTTCTAAAATAAAAGATACAGCAAGAAAAAAAAATAAAAAATCAAACATAGCGTTTCCTTTACCAAGAGGGTTAACCTTTCAGGCATTCACCAATAATGGCTACATTACATCAGTAAATACAAAAGACATGAAAGTGATTAAGTTAGCCAAAACCCATCTGGTTGTGTAATACATCGATTGTAAACATTTTGTCAGCCTTCACATTTTACAGACAATGTTTAAGGAAACATTGGGTTGTTAACACGCCTTCTTAAGTAAGCTCTGCCTTTACTATGGCAATATTTACAGTATTAAAGCCATACAAAGTTTAATCTGATGGCTTTAGTGATAACAAATTAATATGTGCTTAAACCATTTATTAAGCAGTGAGATCCCGCAGCCGGCACAGAACACGTGCGCATACCATCACCTGCATAGACTCTATATCTGGCATTGTAGTAGAATGGCATTAATTGGAAATGTAAACACCAAAGTGCAGTAATGTTTCTCTTTGATGGCAGTGTTTGCGTTCTTTATAACTGATAGTTTTAATATTTTTCCTGCATTAACATTTTCAAAGCCTACTTCTTCTCCTCTCGACTAGCTGTTCATTCTCTTAACGAACAGATGTTTCAGTTCAGTGGTTCTTAAAACCAGTCTTCAAGGGAGCTCTAACAGCTTATACTGTAAGGCTAGTTATACTTGACTACAGGTGAATTAGTACATTTATTATTGGCATTGAGGTTTTCCATCATAGTTTTATTTATTTTTTGGGGAAAAAGCAGTGTGTTAACGTAAACATTTAATTTTTGCTGTATTTTTTGGAGAATACCTCTTCTGTCTCCTTTTTGAAACCTTGTACTTGGGGCTCAGTCTTAAATTTGATGCGGTGATAAGTCTTACTATGGTAAACATCATTTCCCATGTGAGCAACTAGATTCAGAAGCTGTTTGAAGAGGTGGGGGCAGGGCAGTTTGGATTTATTCTCCAAAAAATAAAGATTTTTTTTTTTCGGAGTTGACATTTTTTTAAATCTTAAGCATCTATTCACTTAACCTTGAGTCTTCATTTCAACTACTATGTTTCCACCCATCAGCTTCATTGTGCATAAGCCAACCATGACAAGAAATCTCTCTGCCGTATGGATGGCAATTTTACCCTTTATAAAACATCGTACACTTTGTGAGTCAAAATGATTTACCTACCGGCACCTAAACGAATGGCGTTACAGTTAAATTAATAAACACCTTGCTTTAAAACACATACCGATCGTTTCCTTGTGAGTTTTGACGAGAACCCCTCATTTTGATTAGAAAAACTATATAACATTCACATCTATATTTCATATGGGAAATTTATGAGCTTAATTGGGTGAAAATGCCATAGTGATGCAGTGATGTGATACGCTAAGTGTTAATGTAACATATGGAAACATTAGAGGTGTCAATCTAGCGGCAAGCAGCCTAGTGTATACAATTAAAGCATTTATATACTTTTCTGAACGTTTTATGCGTTAAATGGCAAGGTTAAGAGCACTTTTGCTTGTTTAGCTTCCAATCTGAAAGTGCCTGGGTGTTTGAGAATGAGAATGAGAAGTGTAGATGAATAGAAGCATTGGCATTCCTTATTAGTGTCAAGAAACAGTGAATTTCAGAGAAGATAGGAGAGGTTTGGGCTATCCATCGCACCCTTCACGATAAATCATACACCTAAAGTTTTTTGTCTAGTAAAAAAAAAGACAGGTCTTTCAGGCCAAGTTGTTTTTCTATGATGTCACTTAAATCAAATTTAGATACGTATATACGCAGATTTATATGCACTAGAAATAATGGCATTTTCTATATACACTTTATTAGGTAACACAGAAAAAGCTTGCCAATGTATTTCTTGTCGTTTGATTTTCTTGTTTTCTATGTAACAGTATATAAGAATTATTCGGCCAATCTAGTCTGTCATTTTTTTCTAATGGAAAAACTTAAACCTTAATGAGTTTGGGTCTTGTCTTATACTCAGAGTATATTTTATATGAGCAGCCCTGCAAAGAATCATCGGTCTACCAGCATATGTTCCTATGGGGTGCCATCGACCCATCACAGAGACAGAGTTCACACGTTTTATATTATTGTTAACCATCATGTTTGGGATACCATGGGGTTGGATGATCGGCCCTTTAGTGCCACAATTAAATAGAGCAAATTCAGGTGCAGTGAATGCTGGAATACCAATTCATATCTGAAAGGTAATAGGATGAATGTCACAAGTAAGAAGGAATATACATCACACATACTGCAGGGCACCAAAGATCATAGTCAGCAAGAGGTGAAATGTATGCATCCCCCTCAAAATGAATGATATGGAGACCCTTGGCCTCAGTTTGAAGGTAACAGTTCTGTGCAGCTTTAAATCTGTATGATTTCATCCCGAGCTGAGTCCTTTTTAACATTCACGAGGACCTGGAAATTCAACTGAACTGATTGAGAACTGCTGGGGTCCTGTGGAGTTCTATTACTTGGTACGGTGGCAACCACTTCACTCCAATGGTTGAAAATAGTTTTTCTGATTGCTGATTTTTAAATTATAATGGTTTGAGCGAACTCAAATACAGTGTTAGGCACCTCTTTGTGGCTCTTTTATTATGTTGTGTATATATTTATATTTAATGATTTTTCATTTAAATTGAAAAAAAATAAATAAATGTATGAAACAAATGTTTATGTGATGATATATAGATTTAAATGAAGCAGTCCTGATGTTGCTAAATATATTGACAAGTGTTTATATTGCCATATTTGATATGGTTTTTTTTTCATAATTTACCTTTGATTTTTGGATTTTGTGCAATAAAGCAACACTAATTTACATTCAGCACAAAACTTTGTCCATTATTCCTAGACCAGTTGAATGTGAATAATTTTGCTGGATTATCCAGTTGGCTTTAAACTCAAAGCCTGCTTGATCCTTTTAAATAGACAGGCAGCGTTAATGTTTATAGAAAGCATTTTTGTGGAAAATCCAGTATACAAGAAGATTATCTAAATTTCATTGTAATCTTAGTGTAAATTCAGCTACTTAAGACCTTCCATTAATAATTCCATGAAAAAGACATCATAAGAAAGACATTTGCTCTTTAAGAACATCTTTTCGTGGATATGGCTTTGTAGAGTCGAAAAAAATATAATTAAACAATGAATGCACTATAACCTCCCTAAAACTAATGGCTTTAAAGTGATAAACCTAAAGGCTCTGATCTTGAAACAATGGCTTAATGTGGCAGGGAGGAAACATTAGTAAAATATCAAGCATCTTACAGACAGCGTAGACCACACCAATGTCGCGGATAATTAATGCCGACTTGAGAAGCTCACACAACCTTTTATCCGTGTTTGTTGTCTTCTTAATATACATGAACTCTGGCACATGTTGTATTTTAAGGGAAGGTATGCATAAAGACCTTTAAAACGTGTTCCAAGCTTGGCTTGAACTCTTACAATCTTGACAAGCTAGGTCAAACAAGGCTTGATCCCTCGCTGACTTACCGGGCTACACTTACAATACTTAATAGTTAAAACACATCAAATATGCATTTACACTACAGTAGCACATAGACGAAGCATAAAGTAAACTCATCATCAATATACATAGCAGCTGAACTCTACAGAAAGCATGACAGTTTGGACCCTTCCAAACAAAATAATGAGTATATGCAGACCTGCACACAAAGTTCATCATTTTCTTGGAGGGCTTGATAAAACAGGTCCTTCATCTCGTCTCAACCACAAGAAGGTTCCTCTTCTGGTATCCAACAGGCAGGAAAGTTTCAGTGGTCATCATGTACCTTGTGGTTCAACCTCAGATTAATGGGGGCTTGCTGGTTTACTGGGGTACCATTGATGTGGTTCCACCTGGAGAGATTCATGATATGTTACCAGGTTCATTCCCACTTTCACACATATTTGTGCAATGCGCACCATTCACTTAAATGTAATATACAATTCTTTTGTAGGCCCCACATAAGATGTCCAGAGACCATCGCCTCTGTCCTTGAACTAACATTTCTTCCAACTTTTTAATGAGATGTTTGGGAAAAAAAATTGATTTGGCTGCTTCTATTGTTAATCGGTTGTAAATTTTAAAAACACCATTGTATATTGTGCTTTCTGACCTTCAGCAAAATATGTTTTTTGTTTTTTTTTTGTTCTTGAAAATTCTTTGCTGAAGCAGCTGCAATCTCCTGTGGTCCGTTCGGCACGTGCCGAAGGCTGCAGCTGTTTGCCTGAATTTTATATCGAGCCAAGGTCATGACAAAAAATCAACAAGATGGAATACTCTAATAGAAAAAAAATAATATACACCGTGCGCATTCATGCTGGTATTGTTAAATATTAATTTACTAAAATATTGTATTATTAGTTGGAGAAAAAATATATTGTATGTGACTTGATTTTAAGGTCTGACTGTGTCCTATATAATTTCATCGTCTTAGAGTGGTCATCTTAACGTACTTATACGGAGCTCATTCACTTATTTTCATAGGCAAAAACCAGCCAGTTTTCCGATGGATCTGCTCTCAGGAGGGTCCAGCAAGTCCACCTGTGCCCTTTAGCAAATGGAACAAGAAGAGTTCATTATTTAAGCTGACTGGTACCGAGTATTATGCGTTCAGAGCCAGTCACTTGGGTTACTCATACCAAGTTTTCTCACCGTATTTGCTTCTGGGCACAAGTGGGAGTGGTGGGCCCCTAAGAACCAACTTCACCCAATGTTTCCTAGTTATTTTACTTTTTCATCTAAATTCATGTTTGAGGCCTCTTCTCCAGACTTGGAAATTGCTAATTTTTATTTGACATATCTGAATAAGGGTTTCCAAACATTCCAAACATATTAATAATACAGTTTACACGCATATGATGTCATATGTCACACATAAAAGACCCATGAGTCCAGGCTTAGAGTGGGGCAAGATGAGATCCCCTTGCTCCATAGCCAGTCTGGCTAACAGACACAGAACGCTCACTATATAGGCTTTATCCTCCCCTGCTATGAAAACCACATTATAAAAACTATTCATCTTGCTTGTGAAGGTTCTGTACCTGCAAAGTTTAACAAATACTATACTTGCAATAAACATGATTGCAAAATGTACCATATTTGTAGATTCCGAACACATGGACCCTGGGGTATAAGCTTGTTTGCTGCTCTCCCTTTGCATTTTCCTATCTGTCTTCTTCTGGAGAAGCTTCTGAGGTCCCAAACACTTATGTAACTTTACAACTTTCTCTATTGGCCAAATAAAATGTGTCGACCTCAACGAAGGCTATGTTTTACTTTGGCTGTCGCGACCCAATACATTTTTCTTAAATAAAAGCAATGTGACCCCAATATCTATTTTGGAAAATGTTTTAATGCAGGGTGTCCTGATTCCAATTTAGTGGCTGTCCAGTCCAAGACCCATTAAAGATTTTATGCCTTAATGTTCGCTAAGACTGGTCATACTAAGACCGTAGGCTGTGGCTGTCATCTTTGTAGTTCCGTTGCTTTTATTGACGCGGTATTTTTTGTTGTACTTACACATTTTTTCATTACTCACATCCCTGAAAAACCTATTGAGTCAGATTTAATAGCGTATAAGGAGTGATCTTTTAACTACTTTACTACTTTTTTTTTCCCAGCGCTTGCCATAATTTAAAGGTTAAAGGGCCTCAAATGACACAATTTATGACACAACGTTCTTTTAGAATGTGGGAATATAATACAAGAAAACATTGTTTTCATTAGGAAATGTCTCCCGCTAAGAAGAACAGGCTTAGTGGCAAAAATGTGAAATACCTCAAAGACCATAAACCAATTACACAAGATACAATATTTGCAGCAGCTGGGATCTTGTTTTTATGTCAAATATCAGGAGCCCACACAAGACATAATTGTTGTCTTTTTCCAGAGAGTACAATTCTCTCTATTGCCTTCAACAGAACTAAGACCCTACATGTGTTTTTTTGAAATTCTCTGTCATATACAATAGTTTGTGATGGGTTTGTGGAGAAAAGCCATTATTTGCCTGACTACCGTTTGCACTCTTAAGACACACACCATGTACTTTCTAATAAAATGGATTTCTGGCATCCCGTACTATTAATGATGTGGAGACAGACTCCTGATTCTGGGACATATGTCATTTTATTAAGTATAATAAAAGTAATTGAAGAACAATGCTACCATGAGAACAATGGCACCAATTATTATTGTACTTCATAAGAAAATCACTAATGTAATAACTAAACAATGCAGCAACATGTTTTCTATGCTCCAGAGCCAACATATGTTTGTCCGCTCCATTTTTTTGTATAATTCATTTTCATTTTGTATAATGTGGACAGGAATGATAGGTTTTCGTGCAAGTTTGCAGTAAAGTTACATTTTCATTTCACAAATTGTATTTTACATAAGTAAAGACCAACCGTACCAAGTTTCCCTGCATAGAGGACTGGCCTGGCGCTGGATAATGTATTTGTCTTTAATAATTCTTCTGGAATGAAGAGAAGTTAGGGGAATGTTGCGAAAGAGTGTGAGTTAGAATGAGTGAGTTCTGTGCTTTGTTTTTGTTTGTTGCATTGAGGGTCCCTCCTTGTTTTCAGTCATTGGAAAGGATTATCAAAATTGGGAAATTTCATGAAAATTTTTATTTGTAAAATAAAAATAATGTCCAGGTCTGCTGCAAACTGCTTTGTTGAATAAATCCTATATATCATGCCATATAACAAGGCTATACAAGTCCTCCAGTCCTCGAGGGCCGCAAAGAGGCCATGATTGTTGGATATCCCAGCTTGAGCACATACATCACGATAAAAAAATAATCAAACTTGTATTTGTTTTAAGATAAAAAGACCCCATTTTTTTGTCCTGTTGTCTGCCCTCAAGCACTGGAGTTGCGCAGCCCTGTTATACAGGATCTCCCTGAGATGTATTAAGTATTAATTAAATTAAATCCATTCCTCAAAGCCAACGTCCCAGGTGCCACTGGTAACAGGCTGTCGGCTGATCAAATGTTTTGTGGGACATTATAAGAATCACGTGAGCTCTGGAGGTCTCTGTCTCTGGTGAGATCTTAGGACCTGCCTCCACACCAACTGCCCTTCTACTAGACGTGAATGCAAGTGCAAAAATTAAACAAATACGTTGACTGCGTAAAGTAGGACATTTGTTTTGTGGGGTCTATAAAAATCTATCTATAGGATATACAGCTTAACTGGTATAATTGTATATTTTTCAGTTTCGCCGAAGGATGTCTCTCCCACCCATCACATTAGGATATTTTAAAGTATTTTTGTTAACTGTACAGAAGTAACAAGAACTTTTAAACTAAGATATTTTTCACAGTTTAAAAAAAAAAATCTTGTGTTACTGAGAATGAGTACTTTGATGTAAACTCCTGTCTTTACAAACATGGCATGACATTCTTAGGATAGTTTATGGAAACTACGCTTTGGGGGAAATGCTAAACTTTGTCATATAGGGTATAAGTTTGTTTTAGCTTTGGATGAGTTTGTACTACCTCTGGGTCCAGATCACCCTCTTATTTTAATGTGTAAACAGAAAGATTTGCTGCCTCTTTCCATGGTGTAAGCAGAGTTAAATCATATATGTGCCTTCCATGTCAGATTTCCTGGTTCTGCTAAGAGGACTTTGGTGTTATTTGCATTGTGCCTTCCGCAGTAGGAAGCAGAACAGGGGTATATCCCTGCCCTTGTGGAATTTTTACTAAATAATGGGACTCAGATTGTTTAAACACGCCTGATTCTAATGAACTTACTGATTTTTATGGCCATGCTCCACATTTACACCCAAGCATTTTGTAATATTTCAGTTGAGTTATTGTACAATTGTATCAATGGAAGGCTGTTCCACCTAAGACCCCTCTAAAATAACTTGAGTGTGGGAAATTCTCAAGAAGCTTTGGTTTCCTCTCTAATGGCGCAAATTAAAGTAATGTCTCTATGAAAAATACATTTTTCTCTGAACACAGCATGGTTTATTGTAACGCAGTCAAGAGCAAGTGAAAATTATTATTATTTTTTTTTAAAACTATTGCAAGGTTAAAATAATATTATTTGTTTACATGAAGTACACTATTTTTCTCCTTATGCTACATATTGGACTCAGCTGACTTATAGCTTATCATACCAAGTTCTTGTTAAATCCTTATTAGTAAATTGGTCTTTTCAGGTGGTGAGAATTTATACCTAGGCATTCTAATGTTTACTTCAAAACTGTAAGAAAATAAGCTTTTTTTCTTATAGCAAAGTAGAATACGTTCTTTGCTCACAATTAAACAGAACAAGATGATTTAGAACACAATTTAATTTTTTTTAATTCTGAAACAAACTTATTTAACATAATATATGTTCAAACATTTCAGTTCATGTCATTACATTGGACATACAAGATATGTAAAACGAAGCCCTTGGTATAATTCAGTGTACATGCTGTCTGTACATCTGGTGCCACATTTTCAAGGTCAAAAAAAGGACCAATGACAGTTAAATTACCTTCTACCAATTACTACTGATCCATAGCAAGATGCAAGTAGGTGTCGAAGAGGAATTAATCCTAAACAAACAGAAAAACATATGTTCCGTGTGTCTTGTTCTCCCATTTAATGTTAAGTGTTTATTTAGTTTAGGGGTGTTATTTTTTATATTTTATGTTTTATTTTAATCAGCATCCATATCTGAAAATGATAACCATTATTTTTAAAAGTTCCAAGATCTTGAAACCAGCCACTGCTATGTAAGAGTCCAAGATTTAGGCTGGGTACTATGTATAGTAGAGTACTAGGTTTTAGATAGATTTTCCCTAGAAACAACTCTAATGAATTTATAATCTAGTACAGTAGGGAAAGATGCATATTTCATTGGGGCTGCGCCATATGCAGGACTGAAAATAAAGTAGTATGGTGGCACAAAATCATTTGAATGATAGCGGCATACATATAAAGCACTAACCCCATTGCCAGTCTGTGCCTAAAAAATTAGAGAACCATAGTGTTGTGTGTGTATATATATATATATATATATATATATATACCGTATTGGCTCGAATATAGGCCGCACTTTTTTCCCCCACTTTAAGTTTTTAAAGTGGGGGTGCGGCCTATATTCGGGGTCTAGCGCCCGACGCCCGGGACATGCAGTCCCGGGCGCCGGGCAGGCAGCGGGGTTAAGATACAGATCCCCCGCAGCGGTGCAGGGGACCTGCATCCTACTCCCCGATACGCTCAGACAGCCTCCCCTGCCAGCACTTCCCACGGGGGGGAGGGGTGCCGGCACGGGAGGTTATCTAAGCGTTTTACCTCTGCCCACCCCCGACTTACCGGAGCAGACTCCCGGGTGTCTTGCGGGGCCGGCGGGAGACATCTACGCAATACGCGCATGCAACTTCCGGTACCGGAAGTTGCAAACGCATATTGCGTAGATGTCCCTCGCCGGCCCCGCAAGACACCCGGGAGTCTGCTCCGGTAAGTCGAGGGGGGGGGCAGAGGAGGACAGCGGCAGCGTATCGCGGGGAGGGAGGTGTCACGTCTGCAATACAGCAGAGGATCCTCGCTGCAGAAATGGGAAGGCGCCTCCTGGCGGAGATGGAGGGCCCAGCAACGAAACACCAAAGTGAATCACGGACACAGGAGCGTAGCGCAGTACAAAATCCAGGAACGAAAATAATAAATAAAAAATAATAAATTCAGGGGTCAGGCAAAAGAGTAGTCGGGGTCACGAGCTGAGGTCAGGGCAGGCAGCAAACATCAAGGTCAAAAACTAGCCGGAGTCAGAACCAATAAATAACAAAGGAATATGGAACGCTAGTGAAGGCTATTAGGCACTATCACAGGCAAAGGTGAAGTGCCTACTGAGGGTTTAAATATCCCTCTCACTTACAGGATCCTCCTACCCACCTAATTAGGGGGAGGAGGAAAAAAGATAAATGTCGCTTTAAGAAGCGACATGAATATTTATGAGTTAGCCGTTCGCGCATGCGCGAATGGCACTCCTGACGTCGAGGCGCGCGCCCCGTCAGGATCCAGTGATCTCTGCGGGGACGCGCGTCTAACCGCCGGACGGACCTGGCAGCGGCTCCCGCCAACGGAACGAGCAGGGGGCTGGACGCGCGGGCTGCGTCTCAGCTCCCCTACCCGCGGGACCACGGAGGAGGTAACAGTACCCCCCCTACTATGAGAGACATCCTGGCGATCAGGGGCAGGTTTCTGTGGAAATTTTTTATGGAACGCACGAATCTTAACAGGAGCATGGACATTGGAGGCAGGAATCCAGGAACTCTCCTCAGGACCATATCCCTTCCATCTGATAAAATATTGAAGCCTCCCTCGTGTCCTTCTAGAATCTAAAATAGCCTGCACTTCATATTCTTCCTCCCCTTGAATAATGACAGGATCAGGAGTGCGAACCGTGGGGGAGAATTGGTTAGAAATTACAGGTTTCAGTAAGGAAATATGAAATGCATTGTTAATGCGTAATGTTCTCGGTAAGACCAGAGAATACGTAACTTCATTAATTCTTGTCTTGATTTTATAGGGACCGATATATTTAGGACCTAAAGTTCTGGCAGCTTGTTGAAGTTTCAGATATTTTGTGGAGAGCCACACATAATCACCAGGGTTAAGCACGGGTCCTTGCGAGCGATATTTATCGGCCGTTTTCTTTTGCAGCTTTTTAGTGCTCTTCAGATGTTCAGCAAGAGCTGCCCAATGGTCCTGTAAAACACGAAATTGTGCTTCAGCTGCCGGAACCCCTGTGGTACTAGTATCCTGAGGCCAAAATGAAGGTTCATATCCATGCACTGCTTTAAACGGAGACATTTTTAAGGATTCGTGATATGAACTATTGTAGGACCATTCAGCAAGATGTAGCAGCATTGACCAATCAGACTGATCCTCGGAAACATACATTCGCAGATACTGCTTGAGAACCTGGTTGGTTCTTTCAGCCTGCCCATTAGATTGAGGATGATGAGAAGAAGAAAAATGTAATTCTATCCCCATGAGTTTGCACATTGCTCTCCAGAATCTGGAGATAAATTGCGACCCTCTGTCGGAAACTATTACTTGTGGAACTCCGTGAAGACGTATAATCTCCTTCATGAATGTGTCCGCCAAGATACTAGCTGATGGGAGTTTGGAGAGAGCAATGAAATGAGCCTGTTTGCTAAAAAGATCAACAACCACTAAGATGGTAGTGTGACCCCTGGAGGAAGGTAGATCCGTGACAAAATCCATGGCTATATGTTGCCATGGACGCTCAGGAACCGGTAGCGGACATAATAATCCAGCAGGTCTGGTGCGTGGTGTTTTATTGTGACCACAAACGTTACAAGCTTGTACATAGTCCAATATGTCCCGCGACATAGTAGGCCACCAGAAATGTCTCTGTAGAAGAAACTTGACGTTACGAGTTCCCCGATGACCAGCTACAGGTGAGGCATGACCCCAGGAGAGAACAGCATTACGAAACCGGGGTTGAACATAGAGTCTACCAGGAGGGGTTATATGTCCTTTAGGCCGAGGCGTTTGCGACTTAGAAATATGCCACAAAAGTGTACTATGGATGGTGGCAATTATCTTAGTAGATGGTATGATAGGTTCAACAGGAGTCTCTCGATCAGGTGCCTCATGCTTCCTTGACAGTGCGTCAGCTTTCGTGTTCTTGGAACCCGGACGAAACGAAATTGAAAAATTGAAGCGAGTGAAGAACAGAGCCCACCGAGCTTGTCGAGGATTGAGTCTTTTAGCTTTCTCGATATATACCAGATTCTTATGATCAGTCAGAATCGTAACAGGAATCGCCGTCCCCTCAAGCAGATGTCGCCATTCCTCTAAGGCCAATTTAATAGCCAATAGTTCACGGTTTCCGATATCATAATTTTGTTCGGTGGTAGAGAAAGTCTTGGAAAAATACGAACACGGGTGAAGACGATTGGAGATTTGATTCCGCTGGGACAGTATGGCTCCCGCTCCAGTTTCTGATGCATCAACCTCCAAAATAAAGGGCAAATCAGGATCAGGCCGTTGTAAAATAGGTGCTGAAGTGAAAGCCAGCTTCAGTTTCTCAAAGGCTCCTTTAGCTTCCGGGGTCCAAACTTTAGGATTAGCCCCCTTCCGAGTGAGAGCAATTATAGGAGCGATGATCTGAGAAAAATTTCGAATGAAACGACGATAGTAATTGGCAAATCCTACGAATCGCTGTATACCCTTAATATCAGAGGGTTCCTTCCAGTCTTTGATGGCTGCCAATTTGTCAGGATCCATTTCCAGTTGCCCCGCAGATAATATATAGCCCAAAAACTTCACCTTGTCACATTCAAATTCACATTTCTCGGCCTTAGCAAATAATGAGTGTTCTCGTAATCTTTGTAATACTTGGTTAACATGTTGCCGATGCTCCACCAGATTCTTAGAGTAAATCAAAATATCATCGAGATACACCATAACGTGGGACAGCAACATGTCACGGAAAATGTCATTTACAAAGTTCTGGAATACCGCTGGGGCATTACATAGCCCAAAAGGCATCACAAGGTATTCGTAATGTCCGTATCTGGTATTGAAAGCCGTCATCCACTCATCACCCTCTTGAATCCGAACCAGGTTGTACGCCCCACGCAGATCAAGTTTAGTAAAAATGGTGGCATCCCTCAGTTGATCATACAGTTCTGTTATGAGCGGCAGAGGATACCTGTTCTTAATGGTTATTTTATTTAACCCACGATAGTCGATGCAGGGGCGTAATGAGCCGTCTTTTTTAGAAATAAAGAAGAAGCCTGCTCCCGCCGGGGATGCTGAAGGTCTGATGAACCCCTTTTTTAGACTTTCATCAATATATTGAGCCAAAGCCTGATTCTCCGGTTGAGATAAGGGATATGTGTGTCCCTTGGGTGGGTTGGTGCCAGGTAACAACTTTATTGTACAATCATATGCGCGGTGGGGAGGCAAAGTCTCTGCTTGTCGTTTAGAAAACACATCTAAATACTCCCAGTACTGAGAAGGTACCAATTGACGAGGATCTGTAGCAGGAACTTCTAGAATTAAATTCAACTTAGTGGGAGTCTTGCAGCAGTTCTCCAAACATCTTTGACTCCAAGCCAGAATCTGTCCTTCTCTCCAGTCTATGCTGGGATTATGTTGTTGAAGCCAAGACATTCCCAATATAATGGGTATATGTGGGCTGGACAAAACATCAAATTGTATTTCTTCAGAGTGGAGAATACCGACTACGGCACCAATAACCTCCGTTTGGAGGGACACGATCCCAGTACCTAATGGAGAACCGTCAAGAGCAGCGATAGAAGTCTTCAGAGATTTGGGCTGTAACGGAACATTATTCTCCAGAGCCCAGGTTCTGTCTATAAAGTTCTCAGCGGCCCCTGAATCGATGAAAGCTTGAGTGGCCACTTGGTGGCCTGGCCACTGTAGCATGATGGGAACAAAAAGTCTCTGAGTCTGAGGAGGTGTAGCAACAGTAGCACTTAGTGAAGCACCTCCTAACTTCACTAAGTTCTGGCGTTTCCCGACTTCCTGGGGCATGTATAAATCAAATGTCCTTTTTTGCCACAATACAAACACAACCCCAAAGTTCTGCGGCGCTGTTTCTCCTCAGCTGTAAGATGAAGTACAGGGCCTATTTCCATAGGTTCATCAGCAGTAGCAGTAGCAGTAGCAGCAGCATCAGCAGCAGCAGCAGGTTTTGTAGGGGTCTGAAAAATTGGACGAACAGGAGGTCTAAACTGACGTGGCCTTCTGTCGCGTTCTCTGTCTCGCTCGAAACTTCTTTCTTGACCTCTGGCTTCTAGACGCAGACATAATGCAATCAGATTTTCCAAATCATGAGGTAAGAGCATCTTTTAAGGACCCATTAAGACCCCTACGAAAGGCGGATTTCAGAGCGCTGATATTCCAGTCGGTCTCATATGCTAACGTGCGAAATTCTACGGCATACTGGGCCACCGTTCTACTTCCCTGTTGAATCTCCAGCAAATTGGATTCAGCCGACTCTCGTCTCCCGGGAGCATCAAACACTGCCCTGAACGAAGCAATAAAAGCGTCAGCATCTTCCAGAATGGGTGAATTCTGTTCCAACAGAGGTGATGCCCATGCTAATGCTTCTCCTTTTAAAAGGTTGATAATAAAAGTCACTCTGTTATTATGAGAGGCAAAGGTGTGAGGATGAGCTCGGAAGTGTAGAGTGCACTGATTCAAAAAACCCCTGCATTCTTGAGGGTCTCCGGAAAATTTATCTGGCAAAGGCATCTTGGGTGCTTTGACCGGCGTACCGAATCCAGGTGCTGGTGAAGATGAATCAGATGCTGTACCTTGGCCGACGGGAGGAGACAGATTGGTGGCCATGGATCTGAGGAGGTCAGCGACATCATCCAGTTTCCGTTCCAAAGACTGTAGTTGCGATGCATGAGCCGCCAGGACTTGATCCTGTCTGTCTTGACGATTGGACATCCTTGCCAAGTCTGCGGGATCCATGTCAGGCCTGTGATAACTGTCACGTCTGCAATACAGCAGAGGATCCTCGCTGCAGAAATGGGAAGGCGCCTCCTGGCGGAGATGGAGGGCCCAGCAACGAAACACCAAAGTGAATCACGGACACAGGAGCGTAGCGCAGTACAAAATCCAGGAACGAAAATAATAAATAAAAAATAATAAATTCAGGGGTCAGGCAAAAGAGTAGTCGGGGTCACGAGCTGAGGTCAGGGCAGGCAGCAAACATCAAGGTCAAAAACTAGCCGGAGTCAGAACCAATAAATAACAAAGGAATATGGAACGCTAGTGAAGGCTATTAGGCACTATCACAGGCAAAGGTGAAGTGCCTACTGAGGGTTTAAATATCCCTCTCACTTACAGGATCCTCCTACCCACCTAATTAGGGGGAGGAGGAAAAAAGATAAATGTCGCTTTAAGAAGCGACATGAATATTTATGACGCGCCTGACGTCGAGGCGCGCGCCCCGTCAGGATCCAGTGATCTCTGCGGGGACGCGCGTCTAACCGCCGGACGGACCTGGCGGCGGCTCCCGCCAACGGAACGAGCAGGGGGCTGGACGCGCGGGCTGCGTCTCAGCTCCCCTACCCGCGGGACCACGGAGGAGGTAACAGGAGGACAGCGGCAGCGTATCGCGGGGAGGGAGGACAGCGGCAGCGTATCGCGGGGAGGGAGGACAGCGGCAGCATATCTCGGGGGGGGGCAGAGTGGCAGCATGTTTTTTTTGGTGCTTTTTTTAAAGAAAAAAAACGTTTTCTTTAAAAAAGCACCAAACTTTTAGGGTGCGGCCTATATACGGGGGCGGCCTATATCCGAGCCAATACGGTATATATATTTATATACAACACTATGGTTCCCGAATTTATATATATATATATATATATATACACACAGTATCTCCTCCCTTCGGAGACTGGGCCGCAGGGCAGGGACTGCCTTGCTAAAGAAGCTGAGGGTAAAGGTGATGGACTGGCCAAGCATGTCTCCAGACCTAAACCGGAAGGTGGGGAGCGCAAGGTCTGTAACATCCACCAGCTCCGTGATCTCGTCATGGAGGAGTGGAAGAGGACTCCCGTGGCAACCTGTGGCGCTCTGGTGAACTCCATGCCCAAGAGGGTTAAGGCAGTGCTGGAAAAAAATGGTGGCCACAAAAAATATTGACACTTTGGGCCCAATTTGGACATTTCCACTTAGGGGTTGTAGCAGAGCGTCATTTCTTCAGTGTTGTCACCTGAAAAGATATAATAAAATATTTACAAAAATGTGAGGGGTGTACTCACTTATGTGAGATACTGTATATATGTACACATTACAAATTTTCAATTTAAAAATTAAAATCGTGTGCAAATATGTAAGACATTTATTTCTTCTAATGAAATGGTAGCTTTTATCAGATGCAATTGTGTGCTGACCAGGCTGCTGAATTGTGTGCATTAATGACCTAATCTCTGTGCAAACACCCACAAAAAAGGTTATTGCTTTGTATGCATTTGTAGATCTTCAGTCTGTTGACATTTTAAAATACTATAAAACCTATGAAAACATATAAAACTAGCACAATCTTTCTAACCAGTACAGCTTTGTCAATTCAAAAAGAGTGTAGCAGCTTTTCTTCTTAAAACAATATTAACCTAATATAGTTACTAAACTATACATTTCTTAACATACAAAACACAAACCACCAATAGATCAAGATATATATATATATATATATATATATATATATATATATATACAGTATATATATACTCAAGAACTTGCGAAAAAGTTTTATTATAATAATAAATAATAATTATTCACTTTTTTTATTCAAATTGTCTGATTATCTAAATGACCATATAATACAGTTTATTAAGTATTACACAATACAAAATAGATTTATATATTTATATATATAGTATATATAATTATATATATAATTGCTAAAAAAAACTCTTATTAAACTACTATTAAGCCATTACCTAGGCAAAGCATTCACCTGCTAGAACAACCAATGCTCATTGGGTTGCGTGACATCTCCATTATACAACCAGATGACCAAGTCTGCATGGTTATTTCTTCAGCCACCATGCTGGCCACTTCTATTTCTTTCATACGTCGGTAATCCCAGATGAAAGTAGGAATGGATGGGATGACAACGATGCACCGGGGTTTAAAAGTGAAGGTGTCATCATCTATCCATTCGACATATGATGACATATATTAGTGAGCTCCGGATAAGCGGATACAAAATAATGGACCAGCAAACAAAACATAAATGATGTACTACTGTATACAACAGATTATAAAATGCATAAAGAAAACATTTCAATTTAAATGGAAATTACATTGGAGTTCATTGCTCATGACTTCAATGAGAGCCCAGCTTGCATATGTGCAGGTTTAGTTGACATGCGTTACTGCTCATGTGCAGACGTGTACATAAGAACGCTCTCTGCCACAGCAGATTCAGGTAGAATAGAAGTGACATGGTTAAAATGTAAATATGCATATGTTTATGTTTAGTAAAATGCACTAGTTTATGTGGAAATGGATTCCGATATGCATTTCCCTTTGCGATAAGGCTGCTCTGTTTCTTTAACGGAGCTTCTCTTTCAAATGATTTTTTTAGTGAGTACATGCGAGTCAATAAAGGGATCAGCCATTAAATGACCTAACTATGTTCATGCGGTATTATTATTTTAAATTATCAGCACCTCCTGAGAACTAGAGTTACACAGAAAATGTGGCCCGCTTTATTGAACGAACACTATTCACACATTTTAATAAAATGCTGAACTTATTTACGGTCTGCAACTACATCTAAAGACGGCACATAGAAAAAGCAATAAGCCACAGCGCAGCAAAATGAACGTGGATTTATTAACATGCCCTATAAAACATTACCTTTTCCTCGCTTTCCGTGTGGGTCATTTTGGGGGAGGAGGTACCTTTAAGGAACCCTACACTGTAAGCACATGCTCATATTAGAGAGATTAACCTTTCTAGAACTCAAGTTAATATGGAACATCTGCTCACGCTATGTATTTTGACTCCCCCCGGACACGTTCATTATTTAACGTTTACATTCAGTTACATCTACAGTTTTAACCTTCTCTTCACACATTTCAAGCAAAACGCCTTTCACCTAGTCACTGGTGGGAAAGGTGTAACTGAAAATATCAGAGCAAATGTACATACATGTTCTATGTTTGCGTGGGCTACGTCATATAAATATAATCTGTTTCTGTATGAAATCATATTTCACGCTCGTAAATATATGTAAACGATCTAATACCTTGACAGATGTGAAATCACCTTGAAATTCCCTTCTACGCTTGTTACGACCAGCACATTGTAGCCATACATTCCTTTTTATGACCTTGCACCACTTTAGTGAACGTTCTTGATAGACACTAAGGACTAGAATTAGTAAATGTGAAAGGTTGAATTAAAAAAATCTGTGATAAAATAATAAAGTCCTTTTTTCATGGTGAACATATGAGTTATCAGGGACAGGCTGACCCAATGGGCAGGGTGAAGATTCACCTCTGGGCTATTTGAAATTCCACATGGATGGAAGTCATATTTCAACAAGGAGTACTGGCCCAATGTGAGCCTAAATACTGGGCCAGCAGTAGAAGACTGGCAGTCATACCTGGGAGCACTCTGGACTTGACCTGGGTAAAATCCTGGGTCTCTGGGTCAGTCACCTCTTTCTCCAGGCAGAGGAGCGGTTTTGGGAATGTCCAGTCCCTGTCTGCTTAAGACTAGCCCACATCCATGCAGGGCTAGACCTCCCTCTTACGAAGCTACCAGGAGAGGGAGAGCTCCAGGTAACCTACCTTGTAAAGTTTCCAGGTGTGCTGGCAGCCTTTACCACATATACCAGGCACTGTAAGAAAGGATGAGTGAGTGATTGTATGTTTTTTAATCACATGACATTGAGGGGAGTCGTAGGAGGTGTGGGGGGGGGGGGCGCAAAAGGTGACAGAAGGGATTCACCTGAATTGTTACCCTCCAACTCTTTTTCTTCTTGGTAAAATGCCCCTGAGTGCTCTTGTTAAATAATGGCTTGCAAACCATTGATTTGGAGCCATAAGAATTTCACCAAGTGACAAAATAATGAAGTGATTGTAATTAAGTAACAATAAAGCCCCATATTAATCATGAGTAATTCAAATGCATTATAGGGCATATAGGTGCTCAGATCGAATCCTCGTTTTCCAAGTCCTGTAGGTGAACATGGTCCAAATAACAGGACAATGTCCACATTATCCACATAAATGATGTGCATTATGCGCAAGTCATAGTGAATAAACCCCGCAACACACACAATTGTATTATCTATCCAGATTACCATTAAGAAAACTATAAGAAATAGGATTTAATTTACAGCAAGAATTAAAGACACAACGTGGTCCGTTAATGTGCACCTTCCTGGAAACCTTGATACTTTCATTCATGTAATTGCATTTATGTTATAAAACTGCTATGAACATAAGTGAATGAATTACAACACTGTTTCTCACATTGTTTCCAAGTAAAAAAAGAACATAAAAGCCACATGCTATTTGGTATCATGTAAACACGCTGTGAAATTAAGAGCCTCTGGCCTTCCAAACCACCAATAAATAGGCAGAGAATTAAATGAGACATGCACTTTTATTTCGGTTATGTATCATTGTGACAGGTTCATATTTTTATTATGCCTAACATTGTTTGTCACCGCGACAAAAAATATTCACAAATGAATTTGATTTTATGGAAATAAAGACTAACTGGCCATGTCTTTGTTTATAGCTAGACAATGTCTTTGTATTATTAACATACTTTGTGCACACAAAGAGGAATTCATTATACAAATCAGATGGTTTTTCCCTCCCTACAATGTCATAAACACATTGTGACAAGCTGGAAGAAAAAAAAACCCGTCTTCTAAATATTATTGTGCCAAGCCTTGTATATGCTTTAAATTAAGACTTATATGTTGGAAAAGGACTCAGAGATTCCAGATCCTCGTTTATTGTGATTTCAGTGCAGGGACTCTCTCGATTGCCACATCCGCGAACCCTGTGGGCAAACCCTGTGGGAAGACATGCCGATTCCATATAGCTATAATATTGAAATATTGGAGAGAGTTCAGAGGAGAGCTAAAATGTTAAATGGTTTGCACGATAAAAAATCAGAAAAGACTAAGGGATCTTAATATGTGTAGATTGGAAGAAAAGAGGTCTGTGATAGAAACTAGACGTGCAAATGGGTAAAGAATGATTCAGACACATTTTTCGGTTCGTTTTTGACCCATCCGTTCCCTGAAAATGAATTCTGGGGACACATTTTAATTTCGGGAATGAAATTTGTTGGCCAACACCCACATTTACTCTCACTCTCTCACACTCTCATTCATTGTCTCTCACACTCTCATTTTTATTCTTATGCTCTCTGAATGTCCCCCTACATTTTCCGCTGACCACTTCCGCTTCAGTGTCTCGCACCTTCTTGCTCTGCATAATTTTACTCTCCTGTCTTCTTTCTTCATCCGCATCTCCGCGGACATAACCCTTCCAGCAAACTCCCGCCCAAATGGTAGAGCTCCCACCCATTAGGGCAAAATGGCAGAGTTTGCAGTGACATCCTCTCCTCTGTCCTCCAAAAAGGGAAAAATGGTGGAGCTTCTGGTGAAATTTCCTATGAACCTTTTCGGCGAACTTCAGCCAAAATGGCGGAGCTTCTGATGACATCCTCTCAATATGGGAGTCGTCCCTCGTCTTGGAAATTCGTACAAATATGTAATTTGAATGAATTTGAAAGGTACAAGTCTAATAGAAACATATAAATACTTAAAGAGATTTAATAAAGTATAGGATGGAAGTTTATTTCAGAGGAGAAATGCTGGAACAAGAGCCCAACTGGAGTGTCAGAGGTTCCAATGTAAGGAAGTTTTATTTTAATGAGAGGGTAGTAGATAAATAGGACATCCTCCCATCAGAAGTGATAGAGGCAAAGGCAGTGAGGAAGTTTAAACATCGATGGGATAGGCATAGGGTACCTTGAACCTAAGACGAGACCAAAGACTGATTAAGGTCTAAGTCTCTACATCAGCAGACTGAATTGTTGTTATCTGCTGTCAAATTCTATGTTTCTATATCTTGAATATGTCAGTTAAAAAGATTATTGTAGGATGATATCACAGTTCCCAAATGGAAATGTAATCACAGTGTATGCATATGATATAAAATGGTAATTCTTTTTTTTTGCAATAATCTATTTCTTTTAGTATTAAAAAAAATGAAAAAAAATCATATTTGGTATATAATAACAGAAAAAAAGAAGCAACTTCATCCACCCTCCTTACAGTTAAACCAAACCTGCTTTACATGTCTTTCCCAATTTAATACATTTGCACTAAATGTCAGGCTGCACACGATACTCTTTGAAAAAACGTGTTTGATTTTAAAATACTGTAATAAAATGTTTTATAACTCTTAATTTAATTGTATGAAAACTACATGGGGAGACATTATTTTGAATATAAGAAGAGATGACCGGTCAACTCAAGTATCTGGTTCCTAACTTGTCTAATGCACACCTGTTCATTTGGGATTGTCTGCCGGGCTCTAGAAAAAGAGACAGATTAATAGACAAATACATAATCAAAAGGGCTTGCGAGAGAAGAAAGGAGGTGGGCAGAGTAAATGTATAGATAAAATAATTTCTACACATTTCCTTTCTCTCTAGTATGTGAGCTATGAGTAAATGCTTTATATGCTTAAAATTAAACTGTTGCCTCCTTTACGTAGGGATTAAAGGATGACTGTGAAGACCAATATTTATTGGCAGTTTTACCCGTCTACAACTTTTCATTCTACTGATTGCAAACTGGAACGTAAGTAGGTTCCAAACATGGCATTCCTTTGTAGAAGTGCAAATGTACCAGAAAAGATTTTTTTTTGTACCAAAATTTCTTTTTTAAAAACATTGCTACATAATACCCAAACTGTTACTAAAATCTCATATGTTAGTTGCTTATTTTGTTAATCACTTATTTTGTAAAACCCATAAATGAATCGGAAAGAATAAAATATTGTATGTTGAAACAAAAAACGAATTTACTTCCTTAAAATTTAAGTATTAAATATTTTCCTGATCTTTGCACTAAAAAACATTACAGCTTGAGCATAATTTGTAAAGTTAAGTAACCATAAGAGCTTTTATATGTGTAATGTTTAGTACATAGTCCATTACTAATAGTTCGGCTAATGAGGCTGACTGACAATAAGAGTTAGTATGCTTTAACCGCTTTGGTAAATATAAATTCTATGGATCACTGAGGATAAGTAGGACCACCTTTTGTACTGGGACACTCTCTCCATGTGAGAACTAAGACTCTCCAATTGTTAACAGATGAATCCATGACTTCGTATTGCCACCCATAACATATTAAGGTTGAGTAAGTCCTCTGTTGTACCCCGAGGAATATGTATATGATGAAAACTGAAACATGAGTCTGTAGTTTGAATAACTGAACTAAGTGACGGATCTCTTAGGACACGGGAAAAAAGTTCAAAAAAGTGATCATTGGAAAAAAAACAGTATATGCAGAGAATACAAAAATCTTCATTCTTAAAACAAATTTTAATAAAAATATGAACTAAATAATATTATCAAACAGGGAGAAGTTACTTTTCATACATATGTTCTCCAAGAAGTAAAATAATAAGAAGAACAAGCCAGAGTATAATATTGGTTTTTGAAACAAAAGGTCAGGTTCCATTTCCGTACTGAAATTATTGCCAAAAGTTTGTGACTGTAGGACATGTACAAAGGACAGCATCAACAACACAGAAATATAGATGAATTCTATTGGGGATGCGATCCAGTGTAATGATTTTAATAGAGAGAACATTCTACGTAGAATGTTATGTAGAAGCTGCTAAAAACATCACTTATTTAATGTGAAAAGCATATTTTTAAGGACTGAACTGTGTATTTTTTAGACTTATTTTATTTATTTTGTTATCTCAATACTTTCCGTTTTATAATAGACCTTGTGAATACTTTTATTTCTATCTTCTAATCTTAATATTACATTTCATAAACACTAATGTAATATGTAATAATGAAATGCTATGATGTAATAGCATATATTTAAAAAACAAAAACACTTTATGTATAACATAGAAGGGACTTCCTGGTCTCAATTTCTGCCTTATTATTATTATTATCATTCCATAATCTTATTAGCGTCCTCCTTTGATGGAAGCTAATTTGTTGTGGCTGTCTTTGTAAAGAAAGCTGGCAAAAGGGAATATGATATGAGGACAGGTAATATAATACGATAAATTATATGTCTATGCAGCAGATCTGCTGTGCAGCCACAAGCTGGGTCTATCCAGCTGCACGCTTGTTGTTTTTGGTCTTTGGGTCTTTTTGCTTGGGATTTTTGTGTGATGCGTCTTCTCCAATGTGCTCAAAATACAATTAATTCCCAAAAAATCAATATGTGTTTAAAAATATGACTTTTATGCACCGCTGCTCCACCTAACCATAAATTAAAGAAACCCTTTCCAGAAATTCCTTAACCATGTAGGATACAGTCATATATAACAGAAACATCTCATTGAGCAGGGGTGGGCAACATAAGGTCTGGGCAACGGATGTGGTCCCTTTAGACATTCAACCCAGCCCCATATGTGCTGCTGACACTTCATTCAACAGCTGTTCAACTTCTTTATGACTTAAACGTGAAGTCAGGGTTTTCGTTCACTGGAAAGGCTAAGTGTTTAGGTGAGTAGCCTCTAATGGTGACTCTTAAATCTCTGAAACTGTCACTGCTTGCTCTTTAGGCCAGCATGATATAAATCTGCGTGGCATTCTCTGGCAATCCTAGTCCTTTAGATGACTGCCCACCCCATGCTCTAGAAACATAGATCTTAGCAGAATGCAAAAACAAATGGGTCAGTTTTTTAAAGAAATATATTAATTTGACTTATTTTTTAAGTAAGCCCAGCTTTTTAGCAGACTGGAAAAGATTTAGAAGTTTTCACAATCTTTTAAATAAAATAATATTTTTACATGTTTCTGAAGCTATGTAGTAAACCACTCTAGATCATAAATATGAACAGGAACATTGTGAAAAAGTATAAAGTTACTGGTTATTTTTCAGATTGAATTGTTTTATATTTTTCCTAAGGTGTTTATTGCCATAAAATCATTTTAGATTATAATAAGTGCAGAATTAGTATTCTAAAAACATACCATTTGTATTGGATGCAGATGTACTAACCAGTCATTAAATTATTAATCCGGTTTGAAAAAATACCAAAGGGTTATGTTTGTATAAATATAATATGAGCATTTAAGCCCATTTATCACTGTTACATATTGCAACTGTATATAGAAATTCAAATTCATATTTAATGACGACAGCAGATTCCGTAATATATCATAATCCAGAGTCAAAGTTCTAATTACATGTAATAAAAATCATATTTTGACTTTTGTTGGAAAATGCAAAGCTGTTGAAGTTGATTTATATATTCATTATTGCTTTGGGGGTTAACGGGAGAAATGTTTTTATTAAATCTGTGAATATTTTTTTTTTTATTTAGATTTTTTTCCGTTTAAAATTGCAACCAAAAAAATACATACAAAAACTATTCTGATTTCAAATGGATACCGGAAGAGAGATAGTTAAATGTGGAAACCTCACACAGAGGCTGAATCATGCGTTATCCCATTCATTTCAGTGATTTCCCATGTAGAAAGCCGGTGGTTTTGCTCTGGGGGAATTTGTTTTGAAAGGTTCTTCATGTAGATTTCCATATGGAGCTTATTTTAACCAAGGGGTGACTGGAAACAACAGTGGCATCGTTTAAAGAAAGCCAGAGCGGAATTCTGAAACAGAATGGCCTTACAAGAATTCTAAATGGTTCAGCTACATGGAAAGTGCTAGGTTGTATGCAACGAACGTTACTCCCTACTTTTCCCTTTCTGATCAATCATAAATCTAACGAACAATCTACATGGACATTCCTCCTGAATGGAGCATATGCCTCTAACTCTTTACCAATACTTATGGTAGCTCTTTTTTTTCACCTATGGTGGCAGAATTTCGGGATTTTCCCACCATTTAGCGAAACTATAAATGGGGCTCCCAATTTATATTATTTCCTATTTTACGGGATTCTAAGTAAATGTGAAAGACCCAGAAAGCAGCATAGGGGGGAGTTTCCAGAATGACTGAACAACGGAATCCCGAACCTCCATAAAAAAAAAAGATATTTCACACCATATGGATGAATGCAAATATTGTGCAACCTAATGCTTTATGAATAAACAAAGACTATAGCCATCATTAAAAAAAGTTAGCAGTGAGAATGCTGCATTATCTTCTTGTAAATGTTTAATTATTTTTTTAACTATGTCCTGTTTGTTTTTCCTTATATATATATATATATATATATATATATATATATTTATATATATATACACTCACACTAACACACATTCAGACATGCACAATAACACGCACACAGACACTTACACTAACACAACTAGACATTCAACAATAACACACACCCACACACTAACATACCCAAGCACACACGCTATCATACCCAGACAAAGACACATGCTCATACACTGACATTCTAACGCACACACTTCCTAACATACCCAGACAAACTCACTAACATACCCAGAGACACATTGATCACACACTAAAACACATTCAGACACACACTCTTTCACTAACATACCTAGAAACACACTTTCATTAACATACCTAGACATACTGTACATGCTAACATGTTCACACACTAACCCCCCCCAAACACACATAAAAACTACCAAGGCACACACTAACATACCCAGACACACACAGGCATGTTCCCAAAGCCACATGTCCACATACTAAAATACTCACACATAAACATACCCAGACACAACCTAACACACTTAATGACACACAGTAACATACCCCGACACATACTTTCACTAACACACCCAGAAACACACTGACATACCCAAAGACACATGCTCACACACTAAACATCTAACAACATCTGGCTCAGAGTGGAGAAGTATGAGCCAAGCCAGTTCAAACTCTTCCTTGTGTTTAGAAGTTCATGATGAGTTTCCCTTTGTTGAGAGTATAGCTCAGCTTGTACTGGCATTGTGTGGCTTGACAACCTGAGCCTAAGGTCTGGCTCGGCCTTGACTCCGTTTATGAGAGTGCCCCTAGCAATTAATTAAAGTAACTCTGAGACTACTTTCACGGTAACCCCTTGAGGCTGAGGACACATGAGGGTATGTTTGAGTTTGGGAGGGGGCACTCCTTACATTCCTGCCCGGTCCCCTCTTATGTCTAAGTAACCCTGTGCTCATTGGGGGCACAGGGTGAACGGGAAACCCTGTCTGATCTGCAAGAACCAGACTCCCATGAACTAGCTGGCAATGGGGGCTCTACAAGCCAGAAAATGCTCAATGCGCCTCACTGGGAACCCCGAAAAAGTGACTGTTTGTCAGATGGGCATTACTGGCCATAGAACTGTATGGCGGCACTGGGCTGTCTAGTGGTTGATGAGATTACACCCCTAATCCTATCATGTGTTGTGTATAAATATCTGTGCTGTCTTCAACAAACTGAGTTCTGTTTTACCCTTAAACTAAATCTCAGCTAGTGCTTTGGGAAATATATGAAGGGTTAATCCCTTGAGCAATTGAGCATTCACAACAAGGAAGATCTCTACGATGGAGCTACTCAATCCGAGTATGGGTCTTCATCACAACTACCATGAATAAACGACTTTTTTTGTACGAATTGGCACCACACCGCAGATGTCCCTCATCGTATTACCAGTTTGGTCAAGTTTATCTGTGACACTTTAACACATCAATGAGAATCAATAAAATGAAGCATTTTAACAGTATCAGTTAATTAGTAATTATCAGAGTAAATCAGTGCTGAAAAGTAGATATTGTGGAGTTTGAATGCAGATAACCCTTTCACAAAGCGGGTAGGTTGTGGAATACAATAGTTCTAAGCAAGGAATGCAAATGAATTTCTTTATCAAGCAGCCAATTGCCCTACGTTATAATGATTTGTCTGAATGTAACACTACTCCTGAGCAATCCACTATTACAACATGTTTCTCAGAAACCATGACACATAAAATGAAACCCTGAAACTAAATAATGAATAAGTGGACTTTCCATTGAAAAAAGGTGAGCGGTACAGTCTGCTAGATTTTAAAACAATCATCCTCGTATTTACATCATGCTATTCCTAACCAACACTCTCTTCTGTCCATCTCTATGGAGAGGGATGATGGGCACAAAAAAGTTGTTTTGTTTGAATGATTGGGAATAAAGTAAGTAATTATCTTCAATAATTGGAGAGGAGAGTTTGCAAGAGAGGCTTCAACTTCTTGACTTCACTATACGTTATGAGGGTCTGCTGTTGGAATAGATTGGCTGGATCAATTTAATGCTTGGTTAAATCAGTGAGAATTCCTCAGTCTCCTAGCCTATTAAATTATGCATTAATCAAGGTCAACTTATCCCTTTGCATGTTGGCCCTTCATAATGAATAGTATTATAATAGTATATTAAAGTTATTTTCATGCTATTTTTTGAATTGTATTTTTTGCTACAATATAAGGTAGTATGTGATTCAAATAATAAATAGCACATTTTTTTATATAACTAATAAATAACAGAACGGCTGAAATGGAGAACATCCATGGTACATCCAAACGTTCTGTAGTTGGCATCAGAGAATTGGACAGCAGTCACTGAAAAGGCAAGTCTATCACTGCCCAGTGTTATACACCCCCATTTAGACCATTTGCCTATTCTGACCCTACCCAGCACATAAATGATTTTATAATGTCTTGTTTTGTCGGGTTTTGTTCTTAACCCCTTAAGGACAATGGACGGTCCCTAAACCCATTGAAGACAATGCATTTTGAGCCTGTACATGTACGGGCTTTGTCATTAAGGGGTTAATTATGCATAGGGGAGCTTGAGATTCAAATCTGGAGTTCTGTGTGAGTTCTAGAAACACAACCCTTCTGAGTAGTTAGTAGCCAACCTGTCTCTGATAAACTACTTTGATATATCCTCATTTGTTTAGTTCATTATTGAATTTATACAAAATATACATAATTTGTAGGAATACATTGCATTAGGGTCGAATGCATATTTCCAAGATGGAGGTGATCCTTACTGTTTAACAAAGTTCCTATCTTAAGTTAACAGATATACATAAAATGACCATTCTAAGGGAGTATTATGTGTAAAACCCTTGGGAGTTGGTTGGGTAAATAAGGACTTTAAGTGAAATCTTTGAATGCAAAGGGGAGTGCAATGCATTTCTTTGCAATGTTCTTTTCACACATCTGCTACCAAAGGAAAACATATCATATGAGAGTTTGAATAGAAACATCATAGCCTTGCATTTTTAATTATTGATTTGTATTCACCCCTATCCCACAAAAGCCAAGTAATCCAAAACGATTAATTTGTTTTTTGATAATATTTTGTGTTTGATTTTGAAAATTGAGAACAAAAAGTTCAAATAGCAATAGACAGGTAATGTGGTTATATATTATATATAATATATATCTTTAGAACTGCTGAATCATTATCCAAAAAAATATTGGACACCTTGATCAGAGGTCATGTTAGGGGAGCTAATTCTCCAGTCCTATAAGTAAAGAAAAAAGCCTGCCAGATCAGTAGTTGGAGAACATTGCAAATGGTATTATTAAAACACAGGGGAAAAAAACCCCAATGCAACATTTCTCACAAACGCATTATAAGTGCTGATATGTGTAAGCAGCGTGTGGAGGATGTACTTTTAGGTTTCTTCTATGATATATTTTTCCTTCCTCTTAATTTATTTATTTCTATTGAAACCCTGTAACAAAGTAATTTAGGTTGAAAAAGACCTAAGTCCATCAAGTTCAACTCTTCTAGCTATGTTTCCTTCTTTGGATCTAAAAGAAGGCAAAAAAAAGTTATTTTTTGGATTTTGCCACTTAGGGGTAAAAGATGCTTCTTGACTTCAGGAGGCATTCATCTTTCTCCTTAAATTAAGAAGCTCTAGAATATTAATGTTACATTCTATCATTTATAGCCCTTTATTCAGCTTTTCTGAAAAAAATATTTTTTTTTACGCCATCCATTGCATTTGATAGCGCCACCTCTCTTGGCAGTAGATTATTTTGCTATTTTTTAAATCTAGATTTTTTTTAAGCATCTATTCCCTAAAATACTTTTATTTGCTCTAATGTGAAGTATCAGACTTCAATTTGTTGCAAGCAGACACAAACAAGTGTCAAAGATCATTGGAGAACCAGTGGTTAAATGTTTCCCCTTTTAGCTCTAGCTACATGTTAATGAATTCTCCTATATCCTGTATCCATAGCTGTCAATCATCCATTCCTTTCCAAAGAGATCATTCCTGGTGATTTTCTTTCAGTTGCTCCTATAAAAGACTGTCTTCTGTGATGGAAGCACTCATGATGTTTCAACTACCTCCTTATCCTAAGATAACAGAGGTTTACCAGATGGACAATAACAGAACATTTGTATAACATTGTTATATTGTTAAAGAAGAAGATAAAAAGGACAAAAAAAAAATTAAAAAAAAGTATCATATAATTTAATTAAGATTTCTAAAAAAAAAAAAAAAAAAAAAAAGAGTTAACATTTTAGCATTAGTGTATAGCGTTATATTTGTGCCCAGTTTTTGGAAATATAGGTTGACAAATCTATTTCAATTTTTTTACTCCCATCTCATCCTCCCATTATTAAACAGTTGTAACAAAATAGTTATAAGAAAAGATTTTGTAAAAATAAATCAAATAATAAAAGTAAAAATAAACAAAACAACTCAAACAACAACAGCGTATGCATTAATTTATAGAACTATATTCTAGCTGGTGGATTCTGAGTAAATTGGGGAGCTTAATCACCCAGTTTGATCTGCCAACCCACGTCTCACTCTCACTTTTGCATCAGAAGACCTATGGCGCTAACATAGGCCTAGTTGGCATAGGCAAAAGAGAAAAAAGATATTTCCTGGAATGAGTGAAAAAGAAGCCGGTGAATATAGTTAAACATCCTTAATATTATGTATTCGATTACTTCTAAAACACAGAAGTACAGCACAACATACATGAAAACAAAATCTGATGTTTTGTCCTATAAAAGACTTTATCATAGACTCTGGTTGGCCTCGGACAGTATATAGCGCTGCTTATACATTTAGTATTTCTACTTGCTGGTGTAGAAGGGGAGCCAAGAAAGTGTGACCCACAAAAAGCACATTGATTTATCTGTATGGTGTGTAGGATTTCAGAACAGAAATACTAAAGTAATATCTTTTAAACATTTAAACGTTTAAGAGAGCTCTGCAGACCCTCATTGGCCTCATGTACAAACAGGTTGCAAAGATTCCAAAAGATATGAAATTAAGAGGTGATGAAAGGTTAATCTTGTGTTTTGCGTCAGAAGAGCTGGGCATTTACGAAATAAAAAATGCTTAAACCTGTGTAATGGGTTTCAAAATGAAACAGTTTTTCATTTTTTATGACAATACAAATTTTGTTGTAATTGAGGATTAGATAAACACATTTAAAAAAAAGTTTATTTTCATCTAACTCTATTTGCATCTTGATGGTGACAGAACTGGTCAAAACAAGGTCTTGCTCATATCATCCAGATGTAGTCCAGGGCTGGGGGGTTCTTGTGATATAGAACCAGAGCACAGAATCCCTATATGCAAAAGTATTTCAATTAAAAAATACTAGAATAATGCATATGCTGATTTCAATTTACATATGGGGCTCATGATTGTAAAGTAGTCTGATCATTGTGATATCATCAAACACTATGTTAACTATTTAAGTGACTAAGACTCTAATGTGATAATGGTACACAATACCCCAATAGTTTGACCTGAAGCACAATGGAAAGAATCTGTATCTAGTATCCTAGCTGCTATGGACTAGCCCAAGCATGATGGGAGTTATACTGCATTGCATTGCATTTGGACAGTCATATTTACCTGTCTCTGATCACAAATTCCAAAAGTCTGCTTAAACTCATTACATTCTTGCGCTGAAGGTCTCCTAAGACTGCCTGGTGTAAGCATTGTGTTTGATTATGAGAATAATGGTCACTGCTTTGGACTTCCAAATGTTTTTAAACCACAGATACCTATTTGTAAAATATTAAGCATTGCACATGACATCTCACACGTCTGCCTCGTTATGTGATGTGATTCTGTCAAGAGAGAGCAGCAAGAACCAGTCGAACTTGAGCTGTAAAAGAGGTTCTGCATCAGATGAGTCTCGTGTCTGGTCTCTCGCCATCTGCACACGGAGTGGAAGTGTAAAGGCTGCTAATGCCCTGATATGTAGGGCAGTGAGAGCCATTTGCACCTCCTCCTCTGCTCCTAGTGAGAAGCTGCCAGGGCTGTCCCCTCGCTGTGTTAAATGCCCTCCCATCAGGCCAGTTTCCCACTGGTGTGCTGATTGCCCGCAGTGATCTGGAACCTCCTCTGCAGTGTCCCGTCCTCTCCCTAGGACTCCATCCAGCGCTCACCTCCCCAGCAGTACACAGGGCGTGCACTAGGGGGCGTGCCCACGCCTGGCTCAGGGGCTCCTCAGCCTCCCTGTACCAGAGCCCGGGCGAGAAGCGATCGCTGCACAAGGAGCCTGCACTGCCTGCCCTGCACACCTCTTCCCGGAGCCCACTACCAGGCTATGGATACACACCGGAGGGCGATCCCCGCAGCCCTGCTGCTCTGCTTCTTCCTCTGGGATATACCCTGTTTTCAGCAGGCATCGATACCTTCCAGCCAACAGCTGCCCCGGGCAATACGGAGACAACGCAGGGAGGGCAAGCTGCCCTCGGCTGACAGTCAGGAACAGCCTCGGCTGGTGCCCGTGGTCCCCCACGAATACATGCTGTCCATTTACAGAACTTTCTCCACAGCAGAGAAACTGGGGATCAATGCCAGCTTCTTCCAGTCGTCCAAGTCTGCCAACACCATCACCAGCTTCGTGGACAGGCAGCAGGGTGAGTGGTGTGCTGTGGGCATTCTTTACCTTTATGTATCTGGCGACTGAGCAGTGACCACAATGCTTGCCAACCCTAGTCGCCGACCATGTGTGCAGAACTGTATGCATGTTTATAGCATGGCGGCAATATACTGTTCCATTTGTAGCAATATGCTGTACATTGTATTTCCCAGTACACACCAGCATGAACACATGACACCAGTTTCTCCCACTTGTTGAGGTTGTCAGTAGTCTGTATGGGCACAGAATGGGGTATCTGCTAATTGTAGGTCTGAGTTACTGGCCAACACAATCTGGTGTGGAAAGATCAAAACACTTTATTTGTGGGAGAAAAAAAATGACATGTATTGGGCTCCAGCTCCTGTGGTTTGCATTGTGCAGACCATATAAAAACACAATGGGTTTGGTGGGGGGAAAGGACTATTTGTTTAGTGGTTCTGTTTTATCCTGTTTTAGAGAAAAAAGCCTTATTTTATCTAGTCCAGCTTTAAACAAATACACAGCTCCCACTGAATAAAGACAAACATTTGCTAAACGAATTGTATCTTATCAGAGAGCTGAGCTTTAACAGAGCTTATTGGAAAAGGCCACTTCACCAGTGAGCAGTGCTACTATGGGGGCTCTCTGAGATCAGCCTGGTCTAATTACTTTTTGACAGGTGGACTATGGTCTCCTCTAGAGACAACAGGGAATGTGCATATGTATATATATATATATATATATATATATATATATATATATATTTATATATATATATATATAATGTGTTTGTGTGTGTGCTCTTCTACTGTGTTCTCCTTACAATTTACAGTTAGCCTTTAGAACCTGTGGTTTCCTTGTGTGATAACTGAAGCCCAGAGCAATAGGTCCTTAAACTTGATTTATGGAGAGTAGTTCTTGGCGATAGTCCCATTAAATAACATAAAGGGATGGAACCTGGTCAACAAAGATTGCTTCAAATGTCCTAGGGCTAGTTTTTTTCCCCCTGTAATCCCACTTCTCCTTTATCCCCCTCTGAGGTCCAGTTCTGTGAAGAAAAAAAAAAACTTTAACACTTTATGTTCCAGGTGGGTTGGAGGTCTTACAGTCCCTGTAACACTTAAAGGGTTAAGTGGTATTCAGCCTTATATATCCTTAGTGAAAGTGGATCAAGGTTTCATTCTAGTTATACAATCTGATAATGGACAGCGATTTCTGTTAGCCATTATAGACAGCCTAATTAACAGACTTCCTATTAAAGGTTGTAAATTCTTTTACTGCCCCCCTCCTTAGTAAAACTGGCCCCTCTGTGCGACAATGCCCTACCCAACCTGACTGCAAAAGGGACTAGCTGAGCAGTGTCAGTGGGGTTCATTAGCTGTTGATAGCTCTATAGAGCAAATTAACTTACTGTATTTTATGTTGATTTTAGGAGCAGAGGTTTCTTTGAACAGCCTGATGTTTTCTTTGTAGTAATGTGTTCTCTTTATTTAGTTCTAGCTTCAATAAAAAAAAACCTCTAAGACCCTTCTGCCCATAGGGCTTCCTTTTTGATCTAAAGAAAGAGAGACCTCTATTAATCTCAGGCAAGAAAAAAAGCATCGCTAAGAATCCTCCTCAAATAAACAGACCAAAACCATGCCCTAACATCTACAATCACTATTTTTTATGAATTCGTTTCCAAATCGGTTTGAGAATAGTACATTTGGCTCATACATGATTATTAGTTTGTAGAAAGTAGACAGGGATAGGATGGAACAAAACATTCTGTAAGAGTTTAATTAGTTAAACTTAAATATTTGTAATTGTTATTTTGTGGAATTGAAGATCCTAATTTGGATTACAGAATAACACGAAAATGTGTCCACCAAAGCAAAATCCTTATTAACATTAACATTTATAAACCTTCAAGGCTATGGTCGTATTTATCAAGGGACAAATGAAGCAAACTCTGCCACAATAACCATCTTGTGATTGTGTCCCATTGTTCTCTCCTGTATGGTTTTATAAATATGACACGAGGAGACAGAACTGTCTGAAAATGTAATTATCAACTAACATTTTAACAAATGAGGTCAGATTTCCCCCCAGAAATCTGCAATAACATTCAGATGTTTTTAGTAGAAAGCCTCATGAAATGGCATCTTTTCTGCAAGTGCTCCTCACATTGCATGGCAGGTTCTGTCCATAGTCATGGTGTTTAGAAGTGGTGTCCTCCTGGATTGATTAAGGAAAACCCTCTCTTCTCCCTTACTTGATCTTGATTTGATGTGTCACAGGCTGTGACCTTCTTTGGGACCTTCTGAGTTTTGCTTAGCATCAAGCCACTGATTGGACTATTCGAACTCATGATCTAATTGAGAGTTCATGTCATAACATATCAAATATTGCCTGGTCTTCTCATCTATAATGAAGGAGACCAGCCAGTGGCACATCCCCAAAAACTTCAAGGGAACTTCCCTTTTGTAAAGTGCTAGCTCACTGCCCACCTCCTGGATAATTGCTGGGCTCTGGATGCATTTGAGAACCTCTCAGAAATATTTGCTGTCAAGCAATTTGCTGAACAACATTCCATTCTATACATTTTTGCCACAATGGATTATCAAAGAGGTTGCTAACAAAATAGAAAACTTAAAGCTTTTACAGAAAAAAAAACATAATTTGACTTGTGATTAATTTAAAACTCAACGCAATTTAATCGGACACTTTACACGTTTCACTTAAACATTATTCTTATCATTTGTAACAAAAAATAAAAAATAATCCATTATTTTGACAAGACAAGGTGAAAGATAGATGAAAGAAAGAAAGAAAGAAAGAGAAAGAAAGAAAGAAAGAAAGAAAGAAAGAAAGAAAGAAAGAAAGAAAGAAAGAAAGAAAGAAAGAAAGAAAGAAAGAAAGAAAGAAAGAAAGAAAGAAAGAAAGAGCCAAAACTGCATAACCTCAGACGTTCGCTTACACCCAATTCTGGTCATCATCATCAACAGGCTGAAGGGGGAGGAAAGTTTAATCCCTCACATTGTATCTAGTCGTTTCTTTGCATGTTAGCTTTAATGAGATCATTTTAGGGCACTTTTGTTTCTACTTAAAATGGTTGTAATCAAAATAGTTAAACAGGAGGGAAAATGTTGGTAGATTGGTTGGGGTTTCTTGTTCTGGTCGCACGATCAGACGGGACATTGTAGGAAAATTAACAGTTGGCACATGGAGTAACTCATTAAAAACGCAGATGGTTCGCCCTGAGACCCCCAACATTGCTACCCCAGAGCAAAACAGGGCAAATTAGGATTTACCGAGCCAGGGCTCAGCATGGAGGAAAAAGTGAAGTAAGGATCCCCTTGTGGTAGTTTAACATATTCTTCAGTTTTACGAGGAATGCTCCTAAAACACATACAAAATAATCATTTACAAAAATAATATTATGATAATTAATTGCTCGTTAACAAAACGACTTGTTTATAAACATTACGAATAGGATTGTCCATTAGCAATAGGAATAAAAGTTTAAGCAGAATATAGATGTAAGATTTTCCCTGAAAAAAAAATAAACAGCTAAACTCTCGGAATTGTAAATGGGAAACGAAACAAACGTTAATTAAGAAGAAAAAAAAAATAAATAAAGAAGAAAAAAGAATAAATAAAGCAAAAACATAGCATTTAACCGTGATGGTTGGATCAGAGCAAGTGGAGCATGATCGCTTTTTGGGCACCTGCGATATGTACTTACAATTATCGTTAGTGTAAACCAAATTTGGCAGGAAATATTTGGATCATGTCACGGAATAGTTTTTTGGCAGAAATTTATTATCTCAGCATTACAGTCAACACATGGAACATAAATAAAAAAATGGATTTTTTTACGTTTTGCATGTTTCTGCTGATGTTCTGTATTGCGAAATCCTAATTAATGCTGTAGATAAGCCATATATTTACAAACACCACTGACTCTCTATAACATCTAAAACAGGCGAACCATTTATTCTGATATATACAGCACTGCATAGACTACAGATTAAAATATGATATCAGTTTAATGCTACCGTACACTAGTGATGTAATTTTGGGGATTTTTTTTATTCCTTTTCCTATATACATGTGTGTGTACATCTCTTTTTTTTTTGGGGGGGGGGGGTTCTGACTGTTTAATTATACATTAGCATTATGTTTGTTTATATGTATTTTGACAAATAAATCGAGGATAAATAGCTGATGTAAATAATTTCACTCCATGGTGCAATGTTGTGGTTGGCAGTGCTAAAATGAAACACAAGCATGGAAATATTTTAATGGGCACAAGGGGAATTCTCTTCTGTTAATTATAATTTTTTTTGAGCCTTTAAAAAATCTGGTGTTAGTCTCTGTATATCGATGCGAAATTAATTGTATTCGGATTATTTTAGCGATTACAGATAATAGTTCTGCGCAAAACAGCCATACAATTGTTCATTATTTTGTCATACACGCATTTACACATACCCACCTCTCTTATTATCTTGTTCCATCCTTGTAAAATATGCTTTTATTTATTACAATAACTTGAAAATATTGTTACAATATTTATGTATTTTAGGATTTAAGAGCAAATCTAAATATGATTTATCATATATATATATATATATATATATATATAATCAACAATTTGCCCCAGAGTAATTAAATACCGCAAAACTAATGAAATTACAATTTAATTAAAAAAAAATATATATTTTTTCCCCCTCTTAGTTTTTCTTAATTATGTATGTAAACACGATAAGGAACCGATTCCTTCGCCCACTTTCCACCAAATAATATTTTTTATTTTTATCTGGGTAAACTTGTTGATTTAAAGAATTGGAATTCGTCAGCTACACTAAGTGAAATTGCTGATGCAGAACCTCTTGGGAAAAGTGCAAAGGTTTTGCTGGTTGATATCAAATAGTATATTATATTTATAAGGATCCAGATGTACCGAAATATAACAGCATTTAGACCAGTAATTGCCAAGTCAAAAAAAAAATTGGCAGCCTACATCTCATTCGAAATAGTGTTTCAAATGCTGTTAGAAAACAGAAATAATTTGTTCTTCTTATAACAAACCGATTTGTATTGTTCCTGCCAAAAGGCATCACTCCTTAAAGTTAAGAGTAACAAGTCACAGCCCCAAGATTTATGTGACATGCTAGAGAAAGAAAAAAATATTTTCCACTTTCCGAGGAAATCAGAGACAAAGTAACGGGTGAGCGATCAAGGGGTGATCAAGCACCTGCTGGCTGTTATATTGGCAAAAATCGGCTAAAATATTCTGATTCCTCAAAAAAAAAAAATAGATCTTATATATAGGGTGAAAAATTCATTTTACCTGGCTAGTTTGGGTCACAAACTTAAGCCATTAACGCAAGCCAAAGTTTAAGGGAAGTTACAAAGGATTTTACCACTTTAAGGAAGTTGTCTGAGCAGATGCTGTGCCGCACAGATGCACACTACAACTCCTATTATTCTCATCCATTTATTGTGCACTAAGGTCTTGGGTTCTAGAACATTAGTCTAAACAAATGAATTGCCAGTGAACATTTAGTTGGGGAGATGATGGCGAAGATCACTCACCCTTGATTTTGTGGCATTATTTGAAAATGGATGTTGCTGCTTGAAATGTCTCTAAATTTGCCGCAAGAATGAACATTAGCTGATGTCAACACCATCTGGCGTTGAAATGGTTAAAACAAAATGTCAGCCAGAAGTCATGTTGCCCTGTATCTTTATACATTAGCTTGCGTTGAGACATAAACATCCCAGAGCTAAATATTATCTTATTATTATTATTATTAGTATTATTGATTATCTGATATTAGCTTGATCTAGATTCAGGATAGCCATGTGCCTTTCCCATGCATGTTTAAATTCCCTTATTGTGTTAACTTCTGCTACTGCTGCTGGAAGGCTGTTCCACTTATCTACCACCCTTTTAGTAAAGTAAAATTCCTTATGTTACATCTAAGCATCTGACCCTTTAGTTTTAGGCACACACAGGCATCTTCATGTGAACAAGACTGTATATTTAGTTAGTCTAGTTTTTTCATGAATTGAGTGGTTCACAAGGTCTGTTAACACAACTTTTTCTGGTGGAGTTCTTTACATGTGGTTTGAAACAGCTTCCTTTCCTGGCAAATTATTCCTGAAAGTGCGGTTTTGGTATAATTTAAGCTAAGATTTGAACACTGATGAGTTGGCCAGGAGCCCAGTATCTGACCTGCCATGGAACAGGAAACCTTTTGAGCCCATATAGACCCCACAACTTCCATGGTGCAGGGTGAATCAAAGCTGGGGGATCACATGATTTCTAATGCTTGGAGTACAAGAAACAGCCCCCACTCCCTCTAGGCAGTTAAAAGACACCCTGGAGATACTGAATCAACATTGCCACCGCTAAGAGAGGCAAGTCTTTAGAATTATGAACAAGTTGGCTGCCAGAAGAAAATATCTGATGATTTTTTAGAACTGTGCTCAAATGGTTAACCTCTGTTTAATATTAGCATTGCTTACACAGACAATTATATGCATCATTAGTAGAATATTCACCAAAATAGCTCCCTGTGGATCACCTTCTGATTACCGGATTTGATTTGTTTTCAAATATAAACATTGTATGTATTTATTATCCAAATAAATCCCCATTTTATTAACTTTACAAATCAATAAACTCTTTTTTAACGGATATTGCTCGTAAAATTCTAAATAACACACTAAATAAATTGGGTTAAAATAATGTATTCCTTCCAAATATTTTTTTTACAGGCTGTGCAAGTACATTTGCAGTGTTTGATACTTTTTATGTGTGGTGTATTAAAAAAGGCATCGGCTGCGAGCGACTCCCATCACCCTCAGCCGAAACCAGATTAGAAATCATAACGATATTTCTGAATCTATACTTATTTAAAATTAATTCGTATATAATATATAAATAAAACATATATACATAATATATATATATATATATATATATATATATAACATACTGCAATATATAACATTACTACAATGATGGTTGCAATGACTACATGATGACTATATGATGGTTGCGGATTATGGGAGTTGTAGTCAGCAAGAATCTGCATTATCCTTTTTAATGAACCCCTGTAGTAAAATAGAACTGGGAGACCTCCCATGAAAGTAATACTGAGTAAACAAGCCGCTGTATAGGTAAAATAAAAGCAGTACAATCCACGAATTCCTCTTGTGTGTTTCTTTTGTGTGATCCTTAAGTGCCAAAAGGAAAAGCAAATATAAAGAAAGATTACAAGACATGGTTTCTCTGCTAGTTTGGGTTTTGTCTCATCCCTTTGTGTCCCCCTGCTTTGAGTGTTTGCCTTTTAAGTCTGTCAATAGCGGTTATAGTTATGTATTCATGAAAGTCTTTGGGTAGAGAGATGTATGGATCAATGTCTGCACACCTGCTGCATAGGGAGAGGGGACAGGTTACTGGAAAATAATATCTGTGCAAGCTAAAGAAAATCTGTCAAAATTACTTTTATTTATTACTTACTCAAATAACAGGGATGGAAATATATATATATATATATATATATATATATATATATATATATATATATATATATATATATAAATATACCCCTTGCAGTGCAGTGCTTGGTTAAGTGGGGATCGCAAGAAATATTCTGAACTGGGCTAACGGCTAAAAAGAAAAAACGATTTTAATTAATTTAATTCTTTGGTGTCCAAATTTGTAAAATAATTGTTTACTCCATACAAGAAAATCATTTGAAATCATCACCTTTGTCAATCAAATTAATGTCCTGGCATTTGCTGGAATTCCCAATTAGCAGTCTTCAGGAAGCATTTCCCAGTAGCCAAAATGGCAACTAGACAAAATGCCTTGTGAGATTTTTTATGGTGTTATGAGCAGTGGGCATTTACGTTTTTGAACATATTTAAAACCTGACAGTATATGCTGTCCTTTCCTGAGGATCGTGTGCTGCCTTATACTGAATATTAGTCTCCAGTTCCACTACTGTCTGCAAAAGGATAATGGGAATTGATGTCCTTCCTCATTAGAGCATCATGGGCACAGGCTCCTGCCACCTTTCCCCAATAATTTGGCACCTGAAAACTGGCAGTTTATCTATAGCCATTGTTCTATGGGAAACAGATTACATAATTTGACACATTAATCCTTTAGTTGCCAATTAATCCTTTTAGTTGTCCATGAGTCAGCGAAACAGTAAAATAATAATAATAATAATAATAATAATAATATTAAAGTGGTGAAAAGCTCAAAGAGATTCCATTCCACTTATCCCTGTCTCCCTACAGTTATGTACCATTTACTAAACAGCACACACAGTATAGTAGCAGTCACCTTCTCCCATTTTATTTTGTAAACGCTGTTGCTTTGCAGCACCTAAAATACAATTTTGTTAATCTAACAGATACAATTAAATAAAATACTAAAGTGTAGTGATAATCTGAATTAATGTTTTGTTTTGGTTTTAATGGTATGATTTCACTATATAGAGGGAATATAGACTTTTAAAACCTTCCATATTAATAAATCAGTAATGATTCACAAAGAAGTTATCAAACACCACTAGCACATGACATTTTTACAATTAGAAAACATTAGAAAAATCGATACATTTTCTATTTATAACCTATTTATGACCTTTTTATCTGATGAAATAATAATAATAATAGCAACAATAAACTACATGATTAATTAATTAATTAAAACTCCGCGTCCAGTTATTCCAAATGTTAACCCTTTATACGAGGTGAGCAACACATAGCTAGGGTTCTCGGAAAATAGTGTATTTACCAATGAGGACCAAATTATGTTATAAGCTAAGCTAAACTAATAATATAAGAAGATGAGAAAAACTTTTTATGCTGCACTTTTTCTTTTCTTTTTGTTTAAACACTTTTTCTTGGTATCTTTAGCTGTATGTGTATTCATTGATGTCCCTTCATTTATTTCTATCCCAAAATGACCTTCATTCTAAATGAGTTTCATCTTTCCCTATTTTCATCTTGAACGAAAATCAATGCAACACAAAAAAATCAGCTCGCCGGAGCTGAAGGGGTTAATGCTGAGGTTTGGCTTGGTGCCTTAATTAATCTTAGTTGACGTGCTGTATAAGAGCAGAGAGCAGCCCGCATTCTTTCTTGATGAATTGTGTATGGTGTATGTACAGTATCCTCTAGTGATTTCAGTGTGAGTAGGGTCTGTATAGGTAATGCTTGGATTCCTGGGTCCAACAGTCCTAAAAGCAGAGCCCCCACCCCCTGCATTAGCTGTTTGTGTATTTTGGGCTGTAAACAAATCCCTAGGAGCCCCATTCCCTGCCTCCCTGCCCCAGGGGGCTGTGTGTGGACACATCATGCTCAGGGCACTTCTCTCCAGCTCTGTGTTCATGGTGGTGTGAAAAGCAGGGTCTATTTTATGTGCCCTGAATATTTCATAGCACAAAAGAGTTGAGTGTTCTCAAATGTTGACAGTGTTCTCAATAAAGGACAATAATGAGGACCATGTTTGCTGTATTCTCTCAAGGTATTTGGATCCCCCCACCAATTCTTTCTGTGGACAAATTCACATTTTTTTGTGATCCTACTGATTCACTTATGTTTAACTATATGAGTGTTAAAAGGGATAAACAATGCATTTTATCACTTTGATGAAACACTACTATCAGACAGTATCTGTGGCACTTATCTCCTTAAAGATATTTCTTCCCCACTGAACAGACCAGGGGATACTGATAAGACTGGAAGAGGCGGCTTACTGTGCTGCTCTAATTTCACATTTTATGGTCACTAACTTAAACCTTTTTTTTTTGGTGCTTTACTTGCAATTCCACATATAATCTCCAATATGGCTGAACCTCCAGGGTTGTCCCAGACCTCTCTAGTATGGAGGCCTTTGGGTAGCATTTATACTGTGTCCAGATCCTGGAAATTCTGCATAGCCTCTTTTGACCAATGCATGCTTTATTATTATTATTATTATTATTATTATTATTTGTTTATTAAGCACTAAGGTATTCCACAGTGCTGTACAATTTAAAAATGGGATATTTAATATACACATAACAAAGACATACTTAAACACCACAAAATAAAAAATAAAAATAAAAGAATATATATATATATATATATATATATATTACTTTTATATAAATTATAGTATAAGCTTTCATTCTAAAAGGAATTATAAGGGTAAGTGAGACAAAAGGAGCTGCTGTAGTGATATGAAGCAGTAATTAGATGTAAATGGTAGCAGGATATAAAATGTACTACCCACCTAGCCTATTTATCAAGAAATGTTAACATACTGTAATACTGTCTTTTTATATTATTAGATACATTGTACCATGTTTCTGACTGCAGAATGTTTAACTATGTGACAACACAGAAATACTTCTCACTGATACAGTCTAAAAATAAGATAATACATGAATGCAGTTCATGATGCGTCATCATAATTTTTTAACACTAGTAATTAATTTATAATATTTCAGATTCAAGTCTTATTTTAATAATTGCACTTTTAAGTATATAGGAATGTTAAGTTGTAAGTTATTTTTCTAAATTAGAGGGTGAAGTTAAACACTGTACCTGGTAGTTACTTTCTTGTATGTAGACGACTTTTTTTTTTTTTTTTTTTTAGAACTCTTTAAGATAAGTTGACAGTAATTATTCCTAATATATTTTTTTTGTCTTACAGACGATCACTCCCACTCCCCTTTTAAAAGACAGAAATATTTGTTTGATGTAACAACCTTGTCAGACAAAGAAGAACTGGTAGGAGCTGAATTAAGAATATTTCGGAAAACTCCTACGGAAGCTGCCAAAGCACCTTTAGGTTTATATCATCTGCAGATATCATCTTGCACATCTCAAGCACCACTGGATTCTAGAACCGTACATTTTAAAGATAACCTCACACCAGGCTGGGAAGTGTTTGATGTATGGAAAAGTGTACAAAGCTTCAATAAACCTAAAAAACAACTCTGTTTGGAGTTGAGAGCTACATCAGCCACATCTGGCATGGAGGTCAATTTAAAAGGCCTAGGGTTGGCTAGGAAACCGAAATCCCACCAAGAGAAGGCCCTTCTAGTGGTCTTCACCAGGTCCAAACGAAAAAATCTATACAATGAGTTGAAGGAACAGGTTCATTTGTCAAAGGGTTTGGAAAAGGAGACAAAGTTTACATTTAAAACTAGGAGAAGGAGGCGAACAACATTTAACAGTCGGCATGGCAAAAGACATGGAAGGAAATCCCGGTTGAGGTGCAGCAAAAAACCTCTTCACGTGAATTTTAAAGAATTAGGGTGGGATGATTGGATTATTGCCCCTTTGGAATATGAAGCATATCACTGTGAAGGGGTGTGTGATTTTCCACTGAGATCCCATCTAGAGCCCACCAATCATGCCATTATTCAGACCTTAATGAACTCTATGGACCCTGGGTCCACTCCTCCAAGCTGTTGTGTGCCTACAAAATTGACTCCTATCAGTATTCTCTACATTGATGCCGGGAATAATGTAGTCTATAAGCAGTATGAGGACATGGTTGTGGAGTCCTGTGGGTGTAGGTAGCAGCTGGTTTAGTTGGTCTTCATGTCTGCATGGACATAATGGAGAAACAAGGGAACTCATGAACAAGTGTGAGCTGGTCCAGTATGGAGTTGTGTAAACTTCACCAAGAAGTGGGTTGTGGTGTCTCACATGTTTGTTGCACCCTTAATTCCAACAGGATGTCTTTTTCAATCACTGCGGAAATAGGCACTGTTCAGAGGTTTAATTGTGTGGACTGTGGTGTAATCGCAGGCAATTTACAAGCAAAGTTACACAATCCCTGCCCTTGTCTGAAGAAATTCTAAACCCAAGGGATTGATGAGCATTGAACTCAATCTGTTCACTTTAAATGTAGGTCATTTTTAGTTCTCCCCTCAAAGGAATCTGGCATTTTATGGTATCTGCTAAAACAACAAAACAGATACAAAATTCTATGTGTGAAAGAGGAGAGCTGGCAAGTGCATAAATTATCATTTGTATGATTAGAGTTCAGATCTAGATCTGCACAAGAAATATCTCGAGTTCCACACCTGGCCAAGATATTAGGGGGAACTGAAGACTATGGGGGAGGGAGTCTGATGGTGGCACTTTGTATACCCCCTCCTCTACCTGAAATCTGACGGAACCAGCGCCATCCAGATTGAGTGGTGAGAGTCACGTCTGGGTAGAAAAGGATTATGTTGCTGCTTTTCTCTGTTGGTTTTTGGAGTGTACACAAGATGCAATGACAGGCACCTGTTCAAACTGAGTCCATTTAAGATTACAGGAAAGCTATAGTCTGTTCTTTTCATGGGCTGGCATGCGGAGAGTAATGGAAGCAGCTAGTAAGCAGAGAAGGTCCAATGAATTTTTTTTTCTTTCCCTTTTTTCTTTTATTCCAAGGATTTTTTCCCACATATCTCATGATTTGCATTGCTTTAAACATCATTTCCAAAGCACAATAACAACCAGATGAAGGGAAAATAAAGTTGGCAGGAAAGAGAGAGGAGATTTGAGGGAAGCAAGTGATGGAGAGAAAAGTGTAAGGGTTTAGGGCAAGAATACAGAGATTGGAAAAAGCAGACATAGTTAAGGAAGAGAGGGTGAAAGAATGAGCTTGATGAAGAAAGAGAATGAGCAAGACAGAATGAGAGACTAGCGAGGAAGAAAGGGAAAAGAAATGGAGAGAAAAAAGAAAGAGTGAGAGACCCCCCCAAAGAATTAAAGAAATAATAAAAAATGAAGTAAACAATATGAAAAGAGGTGAGGGAAGGATGTTGAATAACATGCAGAGAGGGAAAGATTTTAAATAATAAATACTTCCTCTATCACATTTGCTAAAAACATTGCCACTACTTTTCTTTGTATCTGACATTCCTAGAAGATTATGAGTATAAATCAACCCCCGGGCCAAAGAAAATTTCACAGATAAAAGCAATTTGTATTAGATCATAATTGCTAGTTGTGTTTTAAGTCTGAGACTTAGATCAGAGCATTGCGTTACTAAGAATAAGGAATATATTAACCTTCCCATCTCTCCCTCGATATTTGAAACCAGACGTATGAACAGTCACATTCCTATTACTTAAATGAAAGTCCATCGAAAAGGACAAATACGCCAGTACTGTCTTCGGCAATGATTATTTGAAATGTGCTTTTCCCCCCCAGCTTTCCTTTCCCATTTAGCAAAGTGCACTTCTGAGCATACTCAACATAATTCATTGACACATTTCGATTCCTCCTGTGTGGCTTCAAAAATACAAAAAATAAATACTATAATGAACTTCTGAGAAGACTAAAATATAATTATGGCATAAATAGCCAAGAGCAATAATAATAAATGCACACTGTGCATGCTGTGTTTTGATGCACTGTTGTTCAAGAAAAAAAGGTTGTAAATATTTGTTTATTTAATTAAAGAAAAGACTCTAAGGACGGATGAAGTTGAACAATTGCAACCCTTTGGGCCCAAAGCTATGCTCTGCCCCAGCAGCTAAAGGGTTAATGTACAAAAAGCAAAAAAAAAAAAAAATTGTAAACATAATATGCACTCAAAAATGTTATAATTTGTAATATTTTATTAAAAAGGTTTATATTTGATCTGTACAGGGTTAAGCATTACTCAAGTGTTTTGTTTTGGTAATATTACATTTTCTTAAATATTATGACTTCATTTCCTGAACTAATTTTGGTTTCCAATGTAAACTGTCTACCTCAATATAATTCAAATGCAAGCTGCAAGGTCTATGAGGTAAATTAATATTCAAACAATTTTTACAAACCAATTTACTGGATAATATTCAAATTGTTATCATATTATTAAACATCCTTTAAAATACATCTGTGCCCCTCCGTGTGTTTCTTTGTTTCTCAGTTGTGTGAGAAACATCTAGATTAATATTCATCTAATGAAAAAATGCAGACAGTCCCCTTTATGGAAATTCTCAAGAATTATTTCAGTTTACTTTGAGGGAAAGAGGAAGTGATTGATTGAGGTCAGGTGACAAAGACTGACTAACACACCTGTGTTCAAGTCACATTATGCTTTAAAAAGCCCCTGCCTCGTAAAAAAACAACACAATGTAGTCACACAATACATTGAGAATCTCCTTAATGCATAAGGTGTCTCCTAAAAACAGTTTTTTTAATGCACCTCCACCTACCTATGACAAGTAGGAAGATGGAACTTTTGCTCATGGTATAGATATGACAAAATTTCAATGCACATATTGCTTATTTTAATACAGTTTTATCGCCATTTTTTAGTGAGTTTACCTCTTAGTGTAGTAAAAATGGGCTACATGATTCTTATCTGGTGCCAAGCTCTGTATTCCTATATTACTGAACTACAAAATGTTGGTTTGGTTTCCTAATCCCTTTAATGGTGTATATTAATATCTATTAAACGTATATGAAGCCACAGAAGAATATACAGTATTACAGTATAATAAAGTGGCGTACTTAGGGCGGGTAGACTGCCCCGGGTGTCACTCATCGGGGAGATGCCACACTGGAACACAGAGGTCTACATTCTCCTGCAAATTCCCTCTCTCTCAATGTCTCCCTCCCGCTTTCGTGTCTCTGTCCAGGCCTCCCTGCACATTTCCCCAATAGGTTAGAGCCTCCGGGAACACCCTCTCCCCCCAATTTGAGTAATGGAGAGATTCTGTTGCAGCGTCTCTGCTCCTTCACAGAAGTACTCCGATAGGCCGGAATAACGCTGACAGATTTTCAGAGAAAAAGAGGTGCAGAAACGCCTCGCCTCCTTTTCTCCAACAGGGAAAGGTGGCTTTCCCGGAGGCTCCGGTGGGATTGCAATTAAGACAGAGCCATTCTAGTGTTTACCACAAGGAAGCATAATGAGGAATCAGGGGGTTGTCCAATAAACTCAACGTCACCGAGCTAGAACACATGATTAATCTTTATGTGTTAGAAAAAATATATTGTGTTAAAATAGGAACTGCTTTTAAACTTACATCTCCACATCATCATAACTACAATAAAATCATCCGCACCCAAGCAGACCCCCTTCTTCTGCCTCATTACCCCCCAATATCCTAAAAGATTGTCAGCTTGCCAGCTCACTTCTCCTTCTGCATTCAAGCAGCTGCATATGGGCCATTTGTATGTCTTTTAGCTCGTATTATCTTATCTCAATCTACTAGCCAAACACCCTTACTCTTTATCATACCACATGTAGTAAACAACACAATGCTTCATTGTTAATCACCCAACCTGGCTAATAAAGGTATATGCAGGAACTAACTTCATAGCATTGCCATAAAGAATCATCTCAGTGTGGTGTTTGTGCAGTGAAAAGCACCCAAATTATCACATGATTGCCAACAATGGCGGCCTCCAGTTCAGCAGATAAATGGAGTTTATTGCAACCAAATTAGATAAAATTACTGTAAAACATTAGTGTATACAGCTCTGGATTTTAAACTAAAGTTAATTTTTCCCCTTTAAGACCAAGGTGTGCATATGAAGTCCCATCTAAGTGTGCAGATTATGGGCTGTACTGCACCAGTACGTTCTTCACGGTGTAAGCTAAATGAAGGGCTTGCTAGGGAAGTGACAGTATATGATGAGTTTTATGCCAACGACTTAAAACATACATGAATTCCTAAGGAATGGTAACTTTTATGATTTATTTTAGCAGTCAGGAAGCCTTTTATAGGTCTAAAAAAATTGGTTTTGTGGCTCATGACGTGTCCAGCTTGGTATCAAGACACATAAAACTAGGAGATGGTCTTCTACATCCGCAAATATCCAGCATATAAAAAAACATTACTTAAATAAAATTCGAGTCAACATTTTAGGATGGTCTGATTTCAATACAAGAAGCATCATTATCAGCTAACAACACTGAATACGTATTACTCTGCATTATTTACAAACCCAAATGTAGATTTGGCTCCTCAGTCAAATTTAGCTGTTCACTTGGTAGCTTGGACCCTGCTGAGTTCAAAGCAAAAACCGCTGTGACCTGCTCTTTTCTCAGCGGGAACTTGATGATACTGAGCTCGGGGCAACTTCTTACTAACTTCACCTGCAGAGCTAAGTCCCCATTAATGTCAGTGGTGGCATTGCTTATCAAAGCTTGGAAGTCTTTGAGTGATGCATTGAATAGTCAGAATATAAGTCCACCCCCCTGTGTATGGTCTATCTCGGATGAGCTCTGTTATCAGTATAACATTTGTGGGGTTATGGTTTAAGTACTCTTTTATAACATTTTTTACAGCTAAATATTTTCAATGGTACCATGTACTGACAAGTGACCAGGTAGTGAAAACTTCTGACTTTCTGATGGTACCATATACAAAATAATGAAATATTAAAAACAAAAGAACATGACAACATATTATTCAATAGAAAAATTAAAAATACATACTTAACTTTAATACTAATATTACATCTTTGTAAATTTCCGCAGACACGGCCTCTTTTTTTTATTGATGTTTTATGTTTCATTCTATCTAAAGAAGAGATATCAGAACCTATATAACCTTATGTATCACCTTTGATTAAAACAACACCTTCTCTTGGCCTAATATAAGTATATCAATTCCTAATTCCCGATATATTAGGGAGGAATTACAGAAACAATAAGTCACTTTCGTACAATCAAATAAATGGCCTGCAAATTTATTGTTATGTTTCTCCCTCCACGTAATGCGCTCGCTGTTGAAATCTACTAGCTGGAAAGCAGCTAATCTCTGTTGTACAGTCGGTTTATACGGCTGGGGTTGACAGAGGAAAAGTACTGCGTCTCACCCTGGGAATCGAGATGGCGGGGGGGGGAGACTTGGGAAGTAGTGCTACTGCAGCTCAACTGGGCATGTGCACAACTCTGCACATGCGCACAACTCTGCACATGCGCACAACTCTGCACATGCGCACAACTCTGCGCGGAATTGCGGCCCTGAATCCCACTGCCTGATCAAAAAGCAGGACAGAGGTAGAGCTCGATCAGGGATAGAGTGGCAAAATCAGGACGGTTCGGAACATGAAAGACACTTTTTACAGTGTGAATGATATGCATTACACTCAACACATCTCCCATTTTTCAGTCCTGACTATGCCCTTCCCACAATGTTCCCACTTTTTTTTTTTTTAAAGTGGTGGGGGCTAGGAAGGCTTTAGGGTTTTTAACATCCAAGGCAAACTTTGGCGCCCCCATCCTGTATGTCCACAGAAGCACAGCATATGACAGAAGGTAACAAACACTGGGCCCATTTACTCTTCTCAAAATCTGCAGTTTTAATACTTGTACCCAGGGGAACCCTGTAAATCCAGTCCTGTATGTCTGGTATATATATATATATATATATATATATATATATATATATATATACCGTATATATATAACACAAACTATATTCACACATGAGAAAAGCCTAAATTTCAAAACATGGTAAAATTAGTCTGCATCTTTACTTTGTTTAAACAAAAGTATTCATATAATAAATTGTGACAATGATAGTCAAGGACATTGGAGACATATTTTTGTAATTTTAAAGGTGCACTTTTCTACCCACTACTTTGAAAGTAACTAAAATGTGTGTTACAAACGATTTCCATATATAATTTTTTAATCATGTAAAATTTTGCATAATGAGCATGTAACACAGAAGCAAGAACTAATTGGTATAAACGGAAAAAGTCTGAAAAGTAGCTGGGTTGCGTTTATGCAATTAAACTTTTTTTTTATCCACCAGATTAGGAGGTGATATTACGGTAGAAAAGACTCATGAAGTGTTTTCATTTAATCGAGATGAGGCTATATTGTATATTTAAGTAGGATATATATATATATATATAGCTAATAGAAAATAAGTATATACTTGTTTTTTAAAAGGTGCTTAGAACATGTGTTGTCCAGATATGAAGTGCTAATGGCAAAAGAACTTGGAAGATCAGAGATGCAATTAAAACATTCCATGTAAAATGTGCTTCATCTGATCGGTCCCCTTTGAACATAAAAAAGATCATTTTTCATTTTGTGTTCATTTTGCAAACCTATAAGTAAACCACAAATGCTATCATCATATGGTTATTCGTATATGAAGTTAACCAAAATCTATTGACTTGAAAAATAACCAAAACACACAAACTCATCGTGATGTTCTCAATATAAGTGCTAAATTATGATTCTTCCTGGAAATATTCAAGTTTGGCAATTGTTGGAATGTTTTAGTTATGTGTGTAAGATGTTTTTCGGCGAACTTGACCTAGCTTTCTGGATAAGAATATTCAACTGTCATCTTTTGTATAAAGCATCTCAGTTTGCTTACGGAATTGATATAATATATCCTAAAATCCTTTGCCTTTCATATTATTTCTAGGAAACAGGTTCAATGGGCAAACTTTCTAAAAAAAAAATGAGATATCACACAATGCTGCAGCACCTTGCACCTGAATCGAGATCTTCTGCAGTTTTCCGTAAAGCGTCCTCCTGGCGTGAAGTTTGCCAGATGGACTGATTTGTGCCAAAGCATATTATAATCCTACAAAAACCGCACCCTACAGCTTTACTCGAAACTGTATTTTATGAATTTCTTATGGGATACTTGCAGATGTCTTCAATATTTCGAGCTACACTATGACAGGGTGTTTTGTTAACCATTTATGAATGATGCGGGAGTGAGCGTTACTGCTTTGTACACCCATCTAATGCTAATAAAATGTCATTTCTGCAGGAGACGTATTCTGCAAAGCATATATCTTAGCATGCTTATCGAGTTGAAAGGCTTTTAATTATGGTCTGTGTATGCAAAATACATTGCATTTAGCTATGTTGCATTTGAAATAATGTACAGTAATGAATTATGTGATATTGCTGTATATTTGTGATTTTAGCCATTAAACAATATCAGCACTAATGACGGCCAGTATGTACTACTCATTTTTGGGAGTACCGATTGAAAAGGTTCACAATCTGCTATAATTCATAGATTCTTGTCATCTTCATATAAAGTATCTTGTGGCCTCCATTATTACATTGCCACACGTGGATATAAAACCAATTCCCTCAAGCTTTCATGAGTTGACTAACTTCAACTAACACATTCCTTCCTTGGAGAAAAAAAAAGGTTTTTTTTTACTTTAATTATCTCATGTTGTTTGCTCTTTCTAGGGATTACCAATTCCCAGGAGCATTTCTGACAAAGTCCTTAATATACTTGTACCTTTTAGATAGCTCATTTCTAGTGTAAACAGGCCCAGTATGGCTTGTCGTGCTAGTAAATCCCTTCATTCACATAGACCATGATCCCGGCATTGGATATAGGTTAACGGGCCGTGAAGCATAGAAGTGTTAGCCCCTCCATAGACCCCTTCTCCCTTCTAAATAAAAGACCGACACATCTGTTGGATTTTGAAATGGCCACAGCTTTATTAGAATCAAAGCGCTGCAGTTATAGTGATAAGAATTAGATAAGGTCCCCAAAGCCCGGGAACCTCTTCCAACAAATAATCAGCACATGGAGGTTACTCACTCTCCTTGCTACTTGACCCTATGTCTTACAACAATTCCCATTCACTCGGGAAAACCTTTTAACACTCCTTGCTGCATCCTGCAGGCCGGTAACTACACCAGCAAGTGATATAGGTACAGAGGCCCCACTTTCCCTGGGACCTGCCCGTGGGAAAACACAGGCCTTCACCATAACTCGTGGTTTCCATACCTCTGATAAGGAAACCATACCATTTATAAACACATAACTTAACCAGGTGACGGAATGAAAAAACACCCTCAGTATGCACCACCGGAAACCTCCGATCCCGACCACCTGCAAGGCACCAATGCCAGCAACCTAAGAGGGCAGACGGGACAGGGAAACCTTGCAATCACTTGTCATAAAAATGGAAAAGGAAGCCTTCCCTTAAACCCACTCCTAATAGCCGACTCAGACTTCCTGTCACCCCCCACCTATTAACCCTACCTTAAGATCTTAATTCCCAAAATGCCAGAACCTGCCTAATCTAACCAAGGATTATGTCGCCCCTTCTTTTATTTTGGGGCACCCTGGGATCACTGTATGCTGCATTTCTGAACTGCTTCCATGTATATGATAATGCACATTCCTGTATTCCCTTTACTCATGATAAAAACTAGCAAATTATTATTTTTTCTTTTACATCATAATTTTCACAATGTGTCCAGGGTTGTCTTTAAAACAGCCCAAAAGTGGCAGCTACACTGGGCCCCTTAAAAGCCACCATAGTCTGATACTGGTTTGTGCATTTTCCAGACCTCTCCTCAGGTTTCCTCACTTACCTTTAGGACTCTCTCCATTGTTCCAGACTGTCCAGGATAATATCATATCCTGGTGCCACGCAGCAAACGGCACGCGGATCACGGACATGTTAATGGAGACGTCCGTGCCACTAGATACGTAGACATTCAATCAGGTACCGTTGAGCTGGGGGCCCAAGCTTGCCCACGGCCCTTTTGTATTTAAAGATAGTCCTGGGTGTGCCCTTGTAGTTTCAATGTCAAATGTCCAGCAATATAAAATTGAAAGAATAGTTGATAGTTTTCAATCCTGTAACATTTAATTGTAAAGAAGAGCTAAGTTGAGTACATTTAATCGCCCAATTGACTGTCTATTGCTTTTAGACATCTTCACATCTTTTGGTATAATTTTTACTTTTGCATTTTGGTCTTCAGTCAGTGTAATTGCTTAAGAAATGTTTAAATGTTAAACGACTATTTTATATCAGGGAAGCTGAAATCTGTGTCTAAAGGTAAACTAGAATATGTAATTGGTGCCTTATTATAAGACTTAAACACTAAGGTTTGAGTATTTACAAAAGTCTTAGCTATTCATACTCACGACAGCTCAAGTATGGCTCAGCTGAATTTGCCAGAAACAATCATATACATTCACTCTTGACAACGTTCCTCTAAGCTGAGCCGGGTTGGGATCCTATTGAATCGCATGGCGTGTCTTTGGTAAGAGGCATGATGATCTAAGAACGACCAAGAGATTTTCATTTTGGTGTATCTACCAAGTATTTGGAGGATCAATAAGGCCCTTCCTGGGGAGAGGCAGCAATCTTGTTTTGGAGTCACCGGTGAAAGATATATGTAGTAGAGAGGTACAGAGGTTCTGTTATCAAATACCCCCCAAATTTAAATGGTCCTCTAGATGAAACCTCAACTCTGTTCCCAAATCTGTAAGAACAATGTAGCAGTAAAGTATTCAACATTTTACAGCAGAAATGTTTTAAAATCATGATTTATTTGATTTCAGTGCCTAAAGGTGCACCATAGTTTCCATTAAGTTCCATTAAGTTAAACCCACAACTCTTTATCTCCTCAAGTCCGGATTGTTATGTAAGACACTACTTGCAGAATATGATAGTGCTATACATATTAATAATAATAATAATAAATATTGACTTAACAAAGCAGTCGGACCCTATAAAAGCTGGTTGTCTATTATTTTACTGTCCATTATGGAAGCACACATCATTTTGAGATTTTTTTTTTGTAAAGTCATTAAATATTACCCCAAAAAGTACAATCATAAAGATGAAAAAACACACAGAAACATGGAAAAACGAACAACATCCCTATTAAATAGCTTCCTTCCAATGATGCAACTAAGTATAACCATCTCTGCATTCCTGTCCAACCTGAAAAATGACTACCTAAATCATTTTGGAAAAAACAATTCAAAAGGAAACACAACTATAATTCAGATTTTCACTACCATTAATAGGGGTTGACATATCACCATTGCCTCTTACTAAGTACAGATCAATCAATGTCCCTTTTAGTTCCTTAGCCTGGGTCCCAAAGGCCTTCTTAGCCAGGCAATATCTAAACTTTGCCAAAGTGTGTGGTCTACTAAAACAACTAAGGAAACTGCAATACTGACACAACATGGTTTAGGAATCTGAACATTAAGCAGATATGGCTCCGCAGACATAAACTTCCTTTGCTAGTCAAAGAAAATGTCCTGCAATTGTTCAAAGCTGAACATTTGATATGACTTACAGGGTGGTGTTGAAATATTTTGAGTGGATTGTTCTGCATGGGTGTAATAGGACCGATACTTTTATTAAGTTAAGGATGACATTTTACTGCTAGATATTTTCTTAATTCACAAAAAGGTTATGAAGTTTTATCAGAAATCAGATTTTTCTGTTTTCGCACACGTATCCTTTTTGTCTCTTTAGATCTAATGCGTAAGGCCGTCCACACTTTTTGTCTCTTCTGATTATATTTGCCGTTGTATGTATAGGTCTTTGGACATAACTGTAGTAACTGTTAGACTTGTGCATTAGTTTTCAGGTGAACACGAACACGAAGGGTGCGTTTCCGTTGTTCAGCCCGAATACCGAACATACGAACATGGCGGCTTCAAAGCGTATACGAAGCCGATGCCAGAGGAGGCCCCTGCGGGCGACCAATAGAGTCGCTTGCACGGCCCTTTAACTCCTGATGGTGGAACCTGGCCTGGGGAGACGCCTTCTCCAAGAGTTAAAGGTCCGTACGAGCAACTCTATTGGTCGTTCGTACGGACCTTTAACCAAGTTGCAGCACCAGGATTTTAAGTATGTACGAGCGACTCTATTGGTCACCAGCAGGGGGCTCGTTTGCCATCAACCAATGAAGTGCTGGTGCACTTTCATTTTGTGCCCTGTAACCTCCAAAAACATAAAAAAAATACTTCATTTTTTTCCAAAATCAAGACACTTACATTAATATATTTTGTGATATTTTGGTCAGCTGACCTGGTTTTGGGTCTATGTTTTTAAAAAAAAATATATTCAACATATAAATGTTGGACTATACATCTAAAATGGTACCAAAAAAAAAGCAATAAATATATAATTTGTGTGGGTACAGGAAAAATTTAAAAGGAGAATCATGGTTAAGGAAACTGTGTAAAAATGCTGAAAAAATTGGCACAAAACACCCGTAGTAAAGAAAGGGTTAAAGTATTCACAAAGCACTTTAAAAGAATGCATCTCATATAGTGAGGGAGGCAATGGCACCAAACTGTCCCTTAAGCTATGGTCCATACAATCAATTACAGCATAAAACCTATGTAGGTGCCATTTCCCTTTAACATTTACATTTAACATGTTCAAGATCCACACTTCTTTTGCCACATCTGTTAATGTAAATTTAAAGCTAAAATTCTATGTTTTACAATTCCATATATCAAAACTATTACTATGTCATGGTGTTAACTGCTTAAAAAAAGCACCCAGTGGGTTTATCATGGAAAATGTATCTTCTGTTTCCAGGTATCAACATGATTATTCCTTAACCATTAACTTACCATTGCTGTTCTATTTTAGTTTGTTCTGATTGGTTCAGACAGCCTTTGAAGAACGATGCCTTCCAAACAGGAAATTGATTCGATAATAGGGAAGAATGTATAATATATCAAATTCCTTAGAAAAATCGAGGATTGTGTGAAAATATATAGATAAAAAAACGATGTAACTGACAGCATTTTAAATAAATGCTAAAAACTCCAACCTATTACATTACTGGCAGAAATCCTATTTATACATTCACCAAATGCAGATGTGTGATATTGCTCCTTGATCTGTCCTTCACTGGCATTGAAGTCGCTAGTAGCTGACGCCAAATCGGGGTGTGATATCCCCACAGTGATGCTTAGTGAATCTCCTTTTAATTTGTGAAGGAGATCTAGAACATGATCTTGGCCCTTATCATGATACATTCTGATATTTCAAACTGAATAATAATGCTTCATATTCTGTTAAGTACACCCTCCTCCTCGCAGCTGTGCTTTCCTCTGTGTTGTGTCTAGAAGTTTAACATATTGTGGCCAAAAAAGGGTCAAGTTCATTCCGATAACAATGATATTCAATACATATGTTCACACAGAAACCTTAGAGGAATCATTCCAAGGAGTACCATAGATTAAACATGCAATACATATAAAATGTCACTCAATAATAAAATTATCACAGAAGGTCATTATACATCATATTTCATAAAAATAAAAACCTGCGTGCTCCATCGTGTTAAATAAATGCAAATGTCATCAACTCTTGCCTTAACGATCTTTTTTCTATGTTGGTCCAATAAAGTTTTGTACTTTGACTCTGTGAATATGTCTCTGAGGAAGAGACCTGAAAGTTTATGTGACTTTACATGCTTTTCACTGTTGGCCCCCAAAAAAGACATCAGCTTTGACGACTCCTAAGAATATAGTAACTTATTCTATTCTGTTACAGGTCATAATTTAGTTACTTTGTGTTTTACTTTGTGCCTTTTTAAGGATAGGGGCCATCAGTCAAATGGGAACAAAACCCAAAGAGCTCAAGGCCTAAGAGGAACTGTTTGTTATGGTGAAGGCATATTCTATTGTCTAGGAAATGAAATCATAGTGAAGAACATGCAGTATATTCATTAAAGAATAACTTGTGGTTGAATTAAAATAAAATAATATTTCATTTTAATAACTTATTTAAAATATTATGAAGTACCTACCCTGGAGGGTTTCTCAGGCATGGAAAGCCAAATTGGTTCAGCCCATGGCTTATTTCACGCAGAGAGGTTTCTTTAAAATGTTAACTATGCATTATACGGGGCCAACTCTGTCCATGATTTATGAAGAGTCTGCTGTTCTTGGTCAATCCTTATATGCCAAGTGAGGAATTTGACAAATTAATGAAATAATAATTACTGGAAGTGCATTCAAGGGTCACCTCATACTAAATAAATGGGAAAGGAAAGAGCCGTCAAGTGTCATCCATTAATAATAAAATGTAAGTTTAATCCAGAAGATGAACAGTGTGGGCAAGTGCGATGTCCAAGCTGTGTATTGACTGTCAATGAAAAACTGCTTGGAATATTCTCAAAGGGACAACATGTTGTATAAGGTACAGGTATATTTGAAAGATGCTGTAAGGGTTCGACTGGTGAAGCCACGGAACAGGGATAGGGACAAAGGGCCCAGAAGCATAGTCCAGTAAGAAAGTCGGGGTCAGTTGCCAGTAAATCACAATTTGGGGCCAAAGGCAAAGAGCGTACTCCAGTAAACAAGCAGAAGTTGGTAGACAGTAAGTCACAAATAGGGACCAGAGGCAGATAGCGTAGTCCAGGAAGCAAGCCAAGGTCAGCAACAGGTAGGCCACAATAGCAACCAAACAACACAAACAGGAGGAGTAGGTAATGGAGTCTGCTGGGAAGTAGATGCCACAGCTGGACAAAAGTATTGACCTGAGGGTTTGTATGACATTTAAAGAGCTGTAGCTTCCCTCCCTTTTGCACCTCTAAGTTATTTCAGGTCAGTGTGCCTTTAAGGGAGTGAAGTACAGAGGCTCTGCCCCTTTTGTCTTCCATGCTGCTAGGTGTAGGAGGTCACCTCTGAGCAGCCATCATGGCTTCAAGAGCCCTCTTTTTGGCGCACACCGCCATAGAGATGGCTGTAGATGGATGTGCAGCATCCCGAAATCCAGGCAGAGGATGTGGCCTACCTTATGGTCACATGACCCTGCCATGACCTCTAACGCTTCCTGCTGCTGGTAAGCGCACCTGGCACCTACGGTGATACAGGGCCTGACAGGTGTAGATAGGACAGGGAAAAGGTGTTCATACATGGACATTGGTGTTAACAGAAGTAATTCTATCAGCCTGTTAGCCATTTACTCAATTGTTCTCTGGATGTAAGAAGGACAATTAATATATTCATAGTGGTCAACACTGATTTCATTTCAGGAAGAGACTCCTGACCTCCCAAAATGTGTCCAATAAAAGGTATCAACTTCAACTATAGACTCCATCGTCTCTTGGGTTATATCTGGTTTTGGGCGAATATCCATTTGCCTTTGAATACAAGAGATATTTTTTTTCCTGTCAGATTTATTGCCCCAGTGATCGTTACTATGCCACAATTATGCAGTGAGATCTCCCCTGTCACAGGTACGCACACGCACACACACATCCTTCTCTATGTTCTGCCATCATGTGATGTCAAGTGTGAACGTTTGCATTTCCAGGAAATCCTAGGCAGAACCTGCTACCCCCTGCCATGACAGTACTAAATCACAACCTTTTTTTTTGGAATACAGTTTGCTTTCACTTCTACCATTTACTTATTTATGATATCCTTGATTTCTCCTGAGGTATTTTGACTTTGCAAACGATGACTTTCCAAACATATACAGTCCTATAAAATATCAAAGTTCACAAGTAAACGAAAAGGCTTTGAAAATGATTTCCACCTTCCTAATTTTATACTGTAGCTACAGATGAGAGCTATACATAACATCACTTAGTTGTTCAATTAAAGAGGTTCCATTGTTTTTTCCTGACTTCAAATTGAACATGCAGTTTTCTATTGGTCTATAGAAACTGTTTACCGATTCATAAACAATCATAATTTGAACATTATGGTATATTAGTTGATGTTATGATATGTATTTAAATTCAAGAACCCTAGGCAAATACAAAGACAAAATGCTGTAAACACTCATTACATTAAGGTTGACATATGCTTATTTTGTATTGCGTCATTTTAAAGACTTTTTGACATGTTTTTTATTATTTAAGTAATCTGTTCTTCAGATGTGGTCATATAGTATGGGCACATGCAAAATGTTTATGAATGAATTGTTTGTATTGTCTGGAATGTTGTTACAGCAAATAGCAATATAGTGTTATTCAAGTGTATCAAACAACCATTACAAACTAAACAGATGTGGGTTTCCAACCCAATGGTAAGCATACAAGGGATGTATCTGAATGGTACTCTGAGTTAACAGTAATTGGTTGCTACCATGCAAAAAGCATGAAGATTTGGATATGGATCCAAGTGAAAAACAGGTTATTTTTATAAGCTTTTAATTCGGTTTTACATATTAATCTAAATGTTATGTATAGTGTTTTTTAATGTGGGAGAACCATTGTTTACAGCACTATGGTGCAATGTAAAAATATATAGCAAATGACCAATACAAAGAGCCAGGTCTAGACTGAGGTATGAGGCTGTCTGCTAGTTGCACGCGGTTGCACGCTTTTACATCATCCACATACACCTTTGGAGTGTGTGGCTGTGTGTATCCAGTAGACATTGACACAGTGAAGGAATATATTGGTCAACAGCGGTTGGCAAGGTATCTGTCACCCTGCCGGATCTCTCCAGAAAGGACAGATCCGGTTGGGATGATCATAGGTGTTGTTAGGGTATGTTAGCATAAATGTGTGCATCTGGGTATGTTAGCACATATGTGTGTTGTATGTTTGTATGTGTGTCTGGGTATGTTAGCATGTGTGTTGGTAACATGTGTGTGTCTGGATAAGACAGCAATAGTGTCTGGGTGTATATGTAAGTATGTGTGTCTGGGTCAGATATCAGATGAGAATGGGCGGACTAGTTAGAGAGGACAGAAAGGCAACGGTAACTCAAATAACCACTCGTTAAAACCAAAGTATGCAGAATACCATCTCTGAACGCACAACACATCAAATTTGAAGCAGATGGTCTACAGCAGCAGAAGACCACACCGGGTACCACTCATGTCAGTTAAGAATAGGAAACCGAGGCTACAATTCACGCAGGTTCACCAAAATTGGACAATGAAAGACTGGAAGAAAGTTGCCTGGTCTGATGAGTCTCGATTCCAGCTGCGACATTCAGATGGCAGGGTCAGACTTTGGCATAAACAACATGAAAGCATGGAACCATCCTGCCTTGTATCAATGGTTCAGACTGGTGGTAGAGGTATAATGGTGTGGGGGACATTTTCTTGGCACACTTTGGGCCTCTTGAGCATGGTTTAAACGTGACAGCCTACCTGTGAAATGTTGTCCATCCCTTTATGACCACAGTGTACCCATTTTCTGATGGCTACGTCCAGCAGGATAATGCACCATGTCACAAAGCTCACATCATCTCAAACTGGTTTCTTGAACATGACAATGGGTTCACAGTACTCCAATGGCTTCCACAGTCACCAGATCGTGGTAGAACTGGAGATTTGCATCATGGATGTGCAGCTGACAAATCTGCTGCAACTGCGTGATGCCATAATGTCCATATGGACCAAAATCTCTGAGGAATGTTTCCAGCGCCTTGTAGAAAGTATGCCACGAAGAATGAAGGCAATTCTGAAGGCAAAAAGGGGGTCCAACCCGGTACTAGCAAGGTGTCCCTTATAAAGTGGCCAGTGAGTGTATGTTTATGTAATGCCTTCTTATTCTCCATCCCCAAAATATATTACAGCATTGGGAGCTTTATAATTGCACATTTATGGGAAGGACACTGTAAAAATTAGGGGTTTTGCACCTGTGTCATAGAACGTGATGGTAAATAAGGACCATTTGGCCCATCTAGTCTGACCATTTTTTTCATCTGTACAATCACCAATATAGTTACTCAGTTCCATGTGTCTTTATTTAAATTGGTTTGTGGTAAAATCTCTACTTTTGAGCATGAAAAAAACAGCAGACAAAATGAACCTAATGGTTCTTTGAATCTGCTGAAATTCTATGTTCTATCATATACCAAATCATTCTGGTTGATATGTTGGCTTTGACTCTATAGCTATGCAGATACCTACAAAATGTATTGTTACATAAACAAATTCCTGAATTGCATGCCATAGCAATTCTCCAAATAAAGTTTCCACTAAAGATGTCCAACGTGCGGGTCTGTAGTTGCCAGATTTGAATCCTGTTCCCTTTGTAATGGGATCACATTTGCTTGCCTCGGCTACTGAATAGAGCTCTCAAAAGTACATAAGAATGTCTCCTACCTGTTCCAGGAGCTTCAACACGTTTAAGTGCTTGTATATTTTGTCTTGTGTTATCCAAAGGGATTTTGACAGCACAAATGAAGGATTATTTACTTTTGGAGTTTCAGATATTGGTCAAGTCTTTATTTTGCAGTTAAATTCTCTATCTCCACCTTAGCTACTTATAACTTTAGCATCCATTGTACTTTTTAAACAGCATCTCTGCCTCGTCACCTGACTAAAATTCTGGAAAAGACAAAAAGTTTATTAAACTAAAATGCCTTAGTTGAAACATTTCTTTTTCTTAATTCTCAAACGTATAACTTATGTTTTGACATGTGAATACTATTTTCCGTTTAGTACTTTTTGCAGGAGCCAAAAAAAAGAAGCCTCCCTAAAATCAAAGGTTATGATTGATATTAACATAAAAAGTATTTTTACACATGTACAACTTGAACATTCTGGGAAAAAAAGGTTCATTGGAACATGTGATCTGATTCATTAGCACATTTGCTACATTCTTGAACTGGTCACATGTAGGAATGAAGATCCAAGTGTCTGTGATGAATGAAATGACAACTTTGATCTTAGGAAAAGGCTTTACCTTCCAAGCTGGAGGACTCAGCATAGGCACATTGTGAGTTACGTGTGTGGCAGGTTGCTAAGGAAATTGCTTTAGGCCATAGCTTAGTGGAAGTGGTTAATGCACATTTATTATTATATTAGAAGAAAACAGGTAATATGTCAGAGGAACATTGCCAGGTAGTATTAATATTAGAATAAGTAAAGCAAATGCTTGTAGGCATTGTCAAAACATTTTCTATATGAGATAGAACCCCTCGGTCACAAAGTGTTTAAATGTAATCTTTTCATGTGGAGAATTAATGTGAATCAATGGTAATAAATGCATTTCATACAGGCCGGTCTATAGAAAAACTTTGAATCAGGCCCACACCAAAAGCAAAATGGGATTATGTGGGGTAGCGTAGAATGGCAGTGGCAACTCGGAGCCAAGTCTCAGAGGGCTCACCCATACTGCTCTGGCTGCAACCTAGGTTCCTCCAGGTGGTCTTGAGGGAAGCGAGAGCTGGAAGATTAGTGCTTTAATAGGCTACGGCCCCTTGTTTGCCTCTCTGCATGGACCGCACATTTCTTAGTTCACAGGCAGTGATAAACAGGAAAGAAAGCACCTTTATTAAAGAAAACATTTTATTGGAGAAGACAAATTACTGAGGGAAGTTGTGTCTCTCAACCCTGAGTTAAATATTTAAGTGTTGAATGAACTTGTTGGCAACTGTTTCCTTAAACATCAAGAATGCAATTCTTCACACTGGTCTAATCAGTTTATTTACCCAAACTAATGGGTGCCTATTATCTCAGCTCCTTTGACATGCTTAATTTGGACATGAATAAGCAGGCCAGTACCAGGAATCCTACACACCTGCCTGGGACCCCTGAATCATTGGGGGTCCCGGCAGGGGCATATTCTTTCTAGGGAGATAGGTCTGAAGTGGAGACCCTAAGCTGCTTTATTAGAGGCAGATTGCCCTTTTGGGCCCAAATTCCTCTGTCCCTCATTCTTCTCCCGATGTCTCCTTTTCCTAGGAGCTCAGATTATTAGCTGGGTGGGTGTATCACAGTATTAAAAGTAACAGTATCTCTGGATAAACAGCAAGGTAAAATAGAAAATGTGTTTATCAATGAAATTGTGTAAATGTACAATAATTGTGTAAAGACCTAGAATGGCCAAACTGGAGGGACAGTACTCTTGCCTGGGGTGCCATATGGTCTAGTGCCACACAGATATCATAAATTACTTTTTTTCTCCCCACTAATAAATCTTGGTCTCTCTATGGTTCTATCTGTTGTTTGTTGTTATAGTAGCTTAATAAAGGTGCATAGGGATTTATATGATCTGATGTCATTCCAAACCTTCGGTGCATGTGCTGTGATTTATCTTACACCTCAGCATGGCCTTAGCTAATTCTAACCAGATTCTCGTACAACGAAGGTTCAAACCAACAAGGCATCCAGTATTTTGTTATCAGGGTATATCATTTACACGGTAATTACTGACAGATTTAGTCCCCTATTATAGCAGGAAAAAAATGACCTCCAGGTTTTACCGTGCAATTAACTTCATATAATCCGATAACTAAAAGATTTCTTGATATTTAACCTTTTGGTAACATAATGCCTTGTACATTAATGATATTTCTACGTCTTCATTGGTACAATGGGAAACTCAGAAGGTGCTTACACATAAGGCATTTGCCCTCAAAACACCAGAGGTTAATAAAGGTTTTTTATTTTAATATGTCATTGTTTTTCTCATCTTTTAACTGCCCTGCTATTAATTAGCTAGATAACGTATGACCTGTAGCTGAGTATCTCAGGAAGTCACTTCAAAACTTTCCTGTATGGCTGGGTTACGTAAATTGGCCTGTAAGATGAATATAGGATTTTCACCTGACTGAAAAATACAGGCCGCGTCTTGCTACAAGATTGATTTAGTAGGCCTGAATCCTGTTTTATGAGATTGAAAGATATGCAGCCCCCATAATAGAACCGGAGCCGCTCTATTTATTGAACCCCTAGGTGGCCAGAGTTCACCCAAGCAATGACAATCCTTTGATCACCAGCCATTCTCCCATCAAAGACAAATAACATTTTCAGTAACCAAAAAGTTGAACCTTAGTCCATTTAGGAAGGACTTGCTCGATAAACTGAGGATTAAACTGGGGTTTTAGAATCTGGGATGCAGCTGAGGTTAATTAATACATCAGGTTCACAAATATAACATTCCGATTTACTAACGCATGATCTGAGAGCGGCAGAGCATTTATAGAGCAGTGTCAGAGTACACTTTGTGAGTACACTTCTTCCTTGGTTTCCAAATGTAGGGCCAGTCTCAACGACTGACATGACAGGCAGCTTCCAGGGGTTACTGAATCGTTTGGGGCACTGCGAAGTGTCAATACTTTTAAAAGGGACACAGGTCCAAAAAGTATGCTTTACATGGAACAGATTGCCCTACTGGGACTGTACTTCCTGTGTTACTCTTTACTCCCTGGATATCCCTCCTTCTAAGAGCTGTTCAACTGCCTTAAAAGTCATAATAATGTTTAATAACACAGCAACGAAAAACTGAAATGTGTAAACATACAATCATTGGGTTAAAACATAATGGAAAAAATAGGGAACGGATGTCAAAGAGTATTCTTGTCTGCGGTGGCATTTGGTCTAGGATCGAATCTGTGGAAATTAGGTACAAGTTTCATTTATCACTAGACACTAGACACTTACTTGAACATTGTAGGCCATAATGCTATACTTTTTTTGTGCATTTTATTTAGAATCTCCCACAGAAGGGGTGTCACCAAGGAGTTTATTCCCTTACACCATAGCTGGGTCCTTCCTTTGCTCCTCACGCCATCCTCCCTGTATTCAGCATACTACAACCAGGCTCAGTTTGCGTGATGGCTAGTCTGGGCCTGCAGATAAAACACCTAGCAAATATTTAGGTTTCTATACAACTTACACCAAAAATGCAGCCAATGGAAACAGAAAAAAGTACTTTGGAAAGCTTATACTCAAACAGAAAATAACTGATGTAAGCATTGCATTACTTATCCCACAGACACTCAGTTCTAACTTTACTGGGTAACTAATATGCCATTTCTAGAGTTTTATTTACTGCCAAAAAGGTAGGTAAAAGTCAGCATTAGTTTAGATCAGTAAAAAAAAAGCCATTCTTGGAAAAGTGGCATAACTTTGGAATTAGTCCAGGACAAAGTCATCTAACATGTCACAAAGCTTAGATTAATTATATAGGTATGCAAGAAGACATTTTTCTAGCAGCTGTTTTAAATAACCCAAATGCAATTTGACTTTCAATGTCTTGGATTTTAATAGATTCTCTCATCTGATGGTTTCACATTATCACTTGGATGGTATTCAGATATTCAGAGATCGACTGATATCCAAGGTCCTAATTTTTTGAATTACTGGGAATTCTACCACAAGTTCTTAGTGCTTGCTTCAAGATACATACAGCTTTACTTTATTATCTAGGGTTAGAGAGGTCTGCTTAATTAAAAAGTGATCTGCAAAAGTCTTTCAGCCACAGAGATAAGACGGAATTGGTCCAACTGGTTCTTTAGAAGATGTTTTGTTATTTTCTTCCTTCTCTGCCTGGTGTAAAATATGGATTACACAGACATCTGCAGTTTAACCAAGTTCTTTAGTGAAACCTTGTGTGTTAGGAGAGCAGTGTTTTTAATAAAAGAACTGTTTTAAACTTTTTTCTTCATTGACCTACGTTACACTTTTTGTGGTTTGACTCAGTGGAGCATATTGAAACATGAACTAACAGATTTTTTTTGTACTTTCCACAAAAAAGACATTTATGCAAACGATAAGTTTATTATTTTCCGTTACCATTGTAATTGAGCTAAAGTACCGTGTACCCATTGTCAGTCTATTGATTTTGCTCTTTATCTTTTGGATCCTCAGAAATCCAGATTTAGGAATAGGTTTATATCTAAGGGTCTTCCTTAGTGTTGGGCAACTTTCACTGAAGGAAAATCCTACTTCCACCTGCAGTTTTTGTGTTGATGTTCCTCTGGTTTTTCAAAAGGTGACTTAGTATTCAGGAAAAAGTCACTTTTCACCCTACTTTATTTATCCTAAATACAATAGAGAATGTATTGAGTGTAAAAAGTTAAGGACCTATAGGTGAATGAAGGAAGTCCTCCCTAAACCTTATAACTGCAATCAAATGTTTGCAATAACTGGCATTGAGTGTTTTTATATCATTGTGGAGGGATTTTGACCCACTCTTCTTGACAGAGTTGTTTAATTCACAACATTGGAGGGTGTTTGAGCATTAACTGCCTTTTCAAGGAACAGATTCGAGTCAGGACTTGACTAGGCCACTTCAAAGCCTTCATTCTGTTTCTTTTGAGCCACTCAGAGGTGGACTTGCTTATGTCCTGCTGCATAACCCAACTGGAATTGAGTTTTATTTCTGGTAGAGAGCAGAATTCATGGTCCTATCAATTAGGGCAGATCACCCAGGTCCAATAGCACCAAAGCAGCCCCAGGCCATCACACTATAACCAAGGTGTTAAAATGTTGGTAGGATGTTATTGTGGAATGCTGTTGTTAGCTTTACACCCGATATAAAAGGAACCGTGTCTTCCAAAATGTTCCACTTTTGAAATTTTAGTCCCCAGAATATCATCCCTAAAACCTTGGGGGTCATCAAGATGTTTTTAGGTAAATGTGGGACAAGCCTTTGTGTATTTTTGTTCAGCAATGGTTTTTCGCTTCACCACTCTCCCACGGTATGACATTTTTTAATGCTATCCTCATTTTGCAATTATTATTTGATAACATTATAGTATCCATCATTTTTTTAATTTTAGTTTACTGTTACTTAAGTCAGTTTTTGAGGTTTCCAGAATGTATTGATGTTGGTGGAACCAAGAAATGGTATTTCAAGATGAAAGGTATGTGAATGGGGTATCTTTTTACATAGGTGGGGGTGACAGGAGATTGTTCTATGATGGAAGAACAAGTCCAAAAGAATCAGGGCAATGACTTCTAGACTGGCTTAATGCCATATTTCCTCTTTCAACTTCAATGAAGATCGGGTAGCTCACAATAGCATTTCTGCAAAGCTGGATTTCAATGAGGTGATTTGAATGAATAGGATTGGATGAAAGATTCTGAAACCGTAACAAAGAGAAGTAATGATGTATTTTGAATAAATTGGAAATGGCAATACCTTTATTATTAATTCCAGAAATATTCACTTTTTATGTAACATAATTGTATTTATTTCACCTAATTGAATCCTCACCAAAATGAATGTTACTGGAACATAAACTGAGGCATGGTAAAAAGATATCTTGATTCATTAACTCTGTGCCCCTCTGTCCCCCTTTCATCTCCTACAGTTTTCTATTTCATCCATCTTACCAGATCTAGTTCAGATTTTCTTTTCCAACTGCTTTTGCTGTGATGTCACCTTGATGCTAGGCCAGAATGTATGATATTGGACATGCAAGGGTATAGTGTAATTCAGCATGCTTGAGGGATTTTAGAACAGAACCCTTTATAGTAACATAAAATGGTATCTGTGCGAAGTCCTGGACAGTAACCATTCTCACTGTTCGCTGTTAGTCCCTGAAGGTAAGTCTCATCTCTCACGTAGGTATGGTACTGGACAAAGTGACTGCATTGGTCCTGGCTTCAATGAGAGGACGTGAGCTGATAAGGAAGCCAAAACCTTAAAATCTGAAGCAACCTCTCCAAATGTTGCACACAAGGAACTACATCTTTTGGAAGATCGCCTGGGACCCCTGTAGTTACACCACTGAAAGTAGGTAGAATCAGTAAAGTACCGGCCTAGGCAAACTGGTGCCCCACTGCACACTGGCCAAGCAGGCTCAGTTGCTTAGCTTTTGCTGTGCTCTACATAGATTGTCCACTTCTAACATGATTTGTCTCTTAAATAAACGTCTACAAAAATGCAAGTTTAAATTATACTTCTCAACAATGCCATCCACCTCTGAATCCTGTGGTTCTCAAAGCATATTGCCTTCAACCATTCACAGACATTCCCGTTGACATCCACATTTATACAGACACACACTCTTGCACACACATATTCACTCACTCTCCCATATACGCTCTCTATTACACACATATACACTCCCACATTTATCAGTCCTGTTGAGATTAGTAGTGAGACCACTATAAGTGATTACGGTGGGTTTCTGCACCTTCTTGTTGGCGCATGCAACTGAGTTCGTGGATGTGTGAGGCCACGGTGGCTAGTCTTGAGAAACGTTGTTCTAATGAATGTGGCAATATTCATTTATATTCAAATATATAAACAAATGCAACTAGTGGAATTAGTGAAGGGTTATGTCATATCCCAACAGACTTAGATCACTACAAATATTTCTACTATGGACGGGAAACAGCTTAGCATAATTATAAATGCTACAACATTATTGTGGAAGAAAGGTGTTGAAATAACCCATTTCCCATTTGGTTTTAAGGTATTACATTAGGATATTTGATCTACTAAATCTATGAAAAATGAGCGGCTTAAAAGTATTTCAAAACAAAACTCTTTTAACTACAACGACTTATGTTTTCCAGTTTAATCTTTTGTTAACCCAATGAGACACATGACAAAACAATTAATCACCACATCGCTCTCTGTCATACAAGTTTGTTAACAGTAACTGACTTTAGGTCAAAATGTATTAGCAGTCTACCTAGGTTCATGCCTGCTTTGAAATTCTCCTGACGAGGGCACAATGCAAAATTACACTGGTGGCAAGATTCTCCTCCTATTAGTGTAGTTAAAATGGCAGCCGCGGCAACGAACAAATGAACAAAGATTTCCACATAGCGCAGATTTGTTTTTGGTTTCTTTCATCCGATGAAAACAAATGCGCAAGTCTAGTTTTTATGAACCCTGTTGCTGCATCATCTTACTGAATACATGGATGGTTTCTACATTTTTACACATCTGTTGGGAAGTGTGGGATGGGATGACATTTCCTCTGACTATTGTATACATTTAAGAGAACGACCATTATGTACAAAAATCCCAACGAAACTCTCCAGTTATTACTTTACAGGAGGTATGGAAAGGAAGGCCCTATATGTTGCTTATTTTTAGTTTTTTGCCCTTTGTGATAAGCAAATCAATATATATATATATATATATATACACATTTTGCATCAGTTTCTTGCCCTGTGTTGAATTGTAGGAAAATAGCAGCTACAAAAGTAACACAAATTGACAGAAAAATGTCTACTGTCACTTGTTTTAGTGTCACTTAGACAAAATATTAGTTGAGCTCATAATCCAGTTTGGTAATTAAATTTTAGTGGATGTATCACATGAATAATGTGATCATTTTTTATATGATTAAATTATTATTCCTAAGAACAGTTGGCTCATTCAACAATGCTGAAATTATGTTTTTAGTGCTGAATTATTTTTAAACATTGTTACATTTAGCAGAGTAGGCAGAGCATAACTAGAAACCACAGGGCCCCAGTGCGAAAATTGCCCCAGGCCCCCCAACTTTGCCAGGCAACATATCCCACAGCGTGACTTTGCTGCCAAACAGCTTGTAAATGCACACATTTACACATGCTAACACACATACACATGCTTACACATGTACACACTAATCTCACATGATGTATATATATACACATTCATGCTTACACACAAACACATACACATTCATGCTATCACACAATTACACGCTCATGCAATAGACATTCATGCCCACATTTACCTATACCCAGATATTCATGCTCATATACACTTATACATAGATATTCATGCTCACATACATCAATACACAGACATTCATGATCACATACACATTAATGCTCAAATACATACAAGAAAATACATATTCTCTCTCGCCTGCAACCCCTTACCTCTTCTCTAGATTTCGGTCCGCTGCTGGCACACTGTACAAGCTCCTCAGTTTCACTACAGGGTCAAGTGATGTAACGCGACTCTATTGCATTCCTGTCTCTCTGTGATGGTTCAAAATTGTTTAGCAAGTGCCCTTCTGACCTGGTCCAGGTCAGAAGGGCCCTTTCTGAATAATTTTGAACTGGCATGGGAACACAGGAAGAAGTTGTTGCAGGGGTCGCCTGAGACCCCTGTAGTTACACCACTGAAAGTAGGTAGGATCAGTAAAGTACTGGCCTAGGCAAACCGGTGCTCCACTGCACACAGGTGCACTGTACTTTTTAATGCAATGAGGATGCCGACCGTGAAGAAGGTGGCTGGAGACGGTACCCTAAGTAACTTTTAAGAGTGTCTGACATCTATTTACAACGTCACAAATAAAATATTTTTGTGGGAAGAGAGATACCTGAAGAGGGCTGGGAGGTCATAGTTATTATAACCATATTAATACAAACTAGCCTGATGTCTACCTCAAAGTGAATACACTTAAGGTATCGCTCGGTGGCACCTGACTCAGATTATACTGAGTAGCTGATAGATGCAACGATGGAACAAGTTGCATTGCTTGTTTCTCCTGCACAAACACCTTTGTTGTCAGCAGGGCTGTCTGACCGCACTTTCAATGCGATGAGATGTTTACTGCATGTAAGCAAATGATGACTTCGTCTAACAGGCCACTTGCTCCGCTGTGTAACTATGCACAATTACTATTCTTTGTCTATGATAATTCATCTTTTAAGACAATTATCTAATGTTTTACTAAATAATGTACCGCAGGAAATTAGTTTGGTATTTTGCTGGGGAAAATTATATATAGGCAGAGAGTGATTGGGATTTGTGGGATTTGTGTGTTTGCAGATATATTTATTGGTTGAGGGATGATAAAGACTTTATGAAATCATCCTCTATCACAAGAACCTGAAGCAAAATATTTAAAAAGAGGAAAACCAGAAATGGTTCTGCTCAAGAATGGTGCTATTGAACACTTTAAGTAAGTTAAAAGGAATGCAAAATGTGACAAGGCATTAACTGACATGGAAACAATGCTGATTTGTACAGCTAATGTGATGAATGAGAGGCGCAAAATGAACCCAAGCACTTCTCTTGAGATGGGAACAGCTTGAAACAAGAGGGATTTTTCATTAATAGACCCCCAACTCCAGTCTCTGTCATCATTGAAAAATATATCTATCAAATTTCATTGAAGTCCAGATACAGAAAGCACAGTGCAATCAACACTTTACACCTTGTACTGAGCATTTACGGTTTATATTTGGAGACTTGAAGGACAGAATTCAAAGCTGGCTTACATCTGTGACATTGCAGCCCATAGCCATTGTGTGAATGCAATTTGATAGTTAGCGCCTCGTAAAAAATAATACATCTACTTAAAAGCTAACCAAGTGTAAGTTTAAAAGCCAGTTATGAGTCAGAAGGCTGAACAGAGGTATATGGATTCTAAAGGTATTTCAAAAGGGTTAACGCTTGTTCTGCACAAATACAAACCTCAAGTTAGAGACGTTCATAGAGTAAATACCGTAAATCTCAGCAGACATTTCTTCATGAATTTAAATAACTGACAAATATATTAAAACATACATTTTACTTGGTAGCATTATACCCCCCAAAAAATCACAAAAATTAATTGGACATAGGATATTTGCAGCAGTCACTAAAGGGACATTTTAATGTCCCAGATGGCCTTACCAAAAAAGTATTGTGCAAATGGACCAAAAATGATTCAGTTCTTTCAGTTTGGATGAAATTCGGAAGGGTTTTTCCATTTGGAAACAAAATTTGTTGTCACTCACGCACGCCGACACCCTCTCATACTTTCTTGCCTCTTCTGCTCTTCTGTCTTGTTTCTTCACCCACTTCTAGCCGGTATGAGCTCCATTTTTCAGGCCTCCCTGAGTGCTTCTGTAAAAGGGCAGATTCTCCCCACAGTCCGCAAAGAAAGGGAAGTGTTTCTGCACCTCTCTTTCTCTGTGAATCCGTCTGCATTATTCCGGCCTCTGGTAGTTCTTCCATAAAAGTGTGGAGCCACAGGGACAGCCTCTCCCCTGTTCCTCCAATAGGAGGAGAGGATGTGCATTGATTTTCCACCCTTTTGTGGAAGAGCTCTGGGAGCTCTGGTTAATGGAGAGAGAGCATGAGACAGTGTGAGAGAGATTGTGGGAGAGTGTGAGCATGAGTGAGAGCATGAATGAGGGCGCTAAAGGCCATGAGAGAGTGAAAAAGCTCTATTGGGGTTTCTCTTCATACATATTAACAAAACTGGCAAATTGTGTTAAAATTAAAATCTGTACGAACCTGAATGCACAAATCTAATTCATATAAAAGTACATTGTTAGTATTTTGATAGTATTAGAAATATAAAACAAATTAATAATAAGAATTTAGGTACCTGCTGGATGCTGGAGCTATGCTAGCCACATGTAGAACCAGAAAGTGCTCTGTAAGAGCCACAATGGAAATCTTATGAAATTACATTTCCCGAAGGGATATGCTGCCTCTTCCTTTCACCTTCATCTGAAACCTGCCAGGGTCCAGATCTTCTTGCCTCCCCCCAAAGAGTGCAATGAGGAGCCCCCTGATGTCTTCAATGAGGGAAATGGGCCAAAAGGCACCAAAGCCTCCACCACCCACCTGGTCAGCTCCAGTGCTGGGTTGTGCCCCCTCCAATTGGTAAGGAATCAAAAAGTGACATGCCTTGTGTCCTTGTGTTGTGTTGTAGAATATTTCTAATTTGCTTGCTATACAGGTAGGGATGTGAGTGAGAGGAAAGCATTGCAACCAAAGTAGTAAAATATTTTATTGTGGACTGGGGAAAAATGTATTACATGTATTGTACATGGATATAAAAATATTAAATTGATTTATACAGTTTAAAAAATACTAGCTTTCTAGTGGACACGGAAGAGCATCACTTGATCACTTATTATCCGCGTACTACAAAGAGTCAACATTTTTGTGTCATAGATATCTTATTAGAATTAATTCGAACGTATTATGCCATTTTAGTGCAAAGCTAGCAGTGTATGCTTATTTGCCAAATAACATAATAGCATATGGTTCTTGTCTGCCATTAAATTCTAAGTTTCTGTGTCCCCACGTGTGAGTGTAGTGAATACACCATCACATATGCGTCTTTGACATCACATGCTGATGCACCAGTTCAGCAGCCAATCAGGGATCTGTCCTGTGTGTCCACCCAGGCCTCCTTAGACATCAAACCAGATTTCCCCAGCAAGCCTAAGTGCCATGATTTTAAAGTTAGATTCTTAACCTTTGATCTTACATTGAGATTGTAACAATTCCAAAATCATTTTTTAATGTTTTACTTTTAATGCATATCACATTTCTCTGTATTTTGGCATTGAGCGCTCTGTTTGCACATGCAATTACTCATTTGGGGTTACAGCAGTCTCATGGCACTTTTGTATAAGTTCTGGTGATTAAACTGCTTACACATCAAGATTTCTTGAGTTATACATTGAATTTCTACGTCCCGCCTTTATGTAAACATTGAATCTAAACTTAGAATCAGCACTGCTTCAGCTTTAAATGGACTTTTTTGAATGGACAGGCAATAGTTTATGATTGACTTCTCAGATTGACAAAGACATTATAGGGTATAGTAAAGAGAACCATACACATGTAGATAGGTGATTAGTTAACAATTATCTTTTACCTTATATGTCACAGTTAGGTTTGTCAGCCTGGAAGACCTTAGTGCTATATTATCAGTGTGCTTCTTTTTCGTTTACGCTGTACTCTGGAAATGAAATGTCAAAAGGAAAGCTGGCTGCTCCTTATTTTAACATATTTGACAATGTTTGGGAAGACATCTAGTAATCAAAGTTATAAAGTTAAAAATAATTGTACTTAAGCACCTTGGCCTTAGTAAATATTCCTCTTAGGTCGAGCTCCAAGCCTAGAGGGCCAGAACCAGGTCAGATGTTCTGGATATTCCGGCATCAGCACTGGCAACTCAATCAAAATGGTCTGAACTAATTTGATGACTTTCAACGCAAAGATGTATCTTCATCCTGGTCTGCTGGTGGATCTTCAGGACTGGTGTTTGAAACCCCTGCACTGGGCATTCCAGGTAGGTGTTTCAAGACAAGAACCCCTTTAAATGTGGACATCATTTCAACTTAATCTAAAAGTAATACATTTAAATTAGCCTCTTTTAGAAACAAAAAGTATTTTAAAACCCTTACTTTTGAAATACATGTATTTTTGTGATTGCCTCTAAGGTGACAGGAGCATTGATATCTTTAGTGTGAGCCCCATGCTGGATCTACTGAGAAAAGTAAGTGATAAACTATGGTTTCTTTCCATACTAATATAGGAGAGACATCCCTCAATCAAATTAACTTTGCATTTGCGGTTGTAATGAGAGAAGTCATGCTAAAAATTACTTCTTAAAAACAGCCACTGCCTCTGTATGATACACAAATAAGTCTGTACCCTGATGATAGGATACAAGGTAAATTATTACTTTACTTACAATAGTTTACACACATTTATATTTTCATAAACAGGATCTCATAGTCGGAACGAGTCCCTTTTCTTATACCGCTCAGCTAAAATGCATTTATTTTCAAAACCGTGCAAATAATTAACCTGAACAAATGTTATTATAAATTACAATCAACATTTAAACCTTAACACATAATTGAAAGTAGCAGCACTCTCATTGTATATTATTATTGCAAGCTTCCTCTGTTTCCCTTTGACTGACAATTGTAACCTGAGGGTATGCCAAATGTGCAAGCAGAAAGCAGAATGGCTGCCCCAGGCTTTTAGCCACATACCGTTTACTTAATGACCAATAAATCCCCATATCGGTTAATATATTGTAACTGTTTGCTCGCCACCCCCCTGCTTCCCAGCTTTCTCCCCTGCAATTTTATTGAAAATGCTGTGGAGTGAACTATGTAACTATCTTCAACTAATATATCCCCCCCTCCCCGATGTTCTTTATTAAATCACTCTGTTGGCAGCCTGCTCCAACCCCCAACTCCACTTCAAATAAACTCTCTGCTTGCTGGGATTGTAGGAAATGTATCAGTGACATCATTACTTCAGTATCATCTTGGTTGCCGTTGTAAATGAAAAGATGCCAGATGTCAGCGTTATGGTCTCTGTTGGATGTTTATGGATATTGTGCTTACCCTTAGGTGTAATTATAGGATTTGGCTAAAAGCGATATTTGTCCTGACTGGTGAAGGTTTCGTGTTTGCTGCTAAAGGATGTTTCCTAATACGTGAATAACCAGACCGAGATTCCAGAGCAGAATGTAGGTACTGGGTGATCATTTGAATCTAACATACGCTGATGAATTTAAAACGTCTTAATGTAACATCAAACATCACGTCAGTTACTGCTGAATGCCCATACCATTCCCAGAAACAATATGCAAAATTGTGACTATTATTCAGCAGTTGTATTAATAGTTGTATTAGTATTAATAGGACATATAAAGCAAATATAATTTTTTTTAGTGTTTTAGTTTTAATTTAATCTCTGTGAAGAGACAGTAGCTGCTCTATGAAGCCACTATCTGCTTGATAGCTTTCACTAAAATAAAGTATAAATACAGTACACGTCTATATATATATATATATATATATATATATATATATATATATATATATATATATATATATATACTATAGAGAGTAGGATTTCTATTGCATGCATCTTTCACATTTGGTGAACAGAAGTTTGAGACGGTACTTTTGCAAAGATGTAATCTCTGCACAAACGATGTGAACTATCGTCAAATAGTAGAGTGAAGTCGCCTCTTCTGCACCAGTGTTTGTTACGACACAGACAGCTAGGTGTATATGCCATACTTAGCACTCATTACATACTTGTATAAGGTCAAAGGGTTATGTATGGATGTTTATGTGTTCATGTGATGAGCACATTCTTACGTTGCCTAATGATCCTAAATGCCTCTGGTATGAAAAAAAAGAAGTGACTCTTCAAGTCACTTGGCAGGGTGTCCTTTCATACCCAATCACCATACGTCCCACGTGCTCCTCTTTAGGAGTCTTGGTTCCTCTTTCCCCCACTAATGTACCTTTTTAAGAAGCCAGAATGTTTGGTGTGTACGAGCTTAATCCCAACAAATCAAAATAATATGCAAAAAACATGGTTTTATAAATAAACTTGTGTATGTAAAATACATTATTCTTCTAAACCCCTTACTTAGTTGATAACTATAAAATAAAAAGTCTAGGTAAGCCCTGCTCTCTTGCCAGTTGCCATACTTCTAAAACCTAAGTACTCCATTATAAATAGAGTGGAAACGTGTATAGAGTGCTGGTTTCTTAGGGACACTGGGGGTAGGCATAGGTACATAGGATGCAAAATTTAAAAACTGGTCTTATCGGCATCGCAACCAGGTCCAATCAGAAGGAGCAAGCTATTACCGGTAGTTGTTATTATTTGTTTAAAATCTTTTGGCTGTTTTATGCATATTGCCCTATCTGAACAGCAACACAGTTGTAACATTATCCACCCTCACCGTTGCCTATCTCGCTTCCATTTTCAGGCATATACTGTACATTTTGCATGTGCTCTTCCAATCCTAGCCTATCCCCCACCTATAAGGCCCTTTTTAGAATATGAGGATGCTGAGAAGCATTACCCATAATGTAAATCCGGTCTTTATTATACTGAATTATTTCCATCATATCAAAGCTTTGTTCATCTCTTGCCTGGCAAAACAACACCGGCTGTTACAGTAAAGTCATAAAGTCATAATACCTACATCTGAGGCTCCACGTTATATATCTACAACACTTTATTTTGCATGCACAGATGTAGAACACAATTTTTGTTTGCAGTTTAATGTATACAACCTTGCTTTGTTTAGAGCAAAAATATAACATTGTAGAAGCATAGATTGCACCCATCTGTTGTGTTAGACCAAGATGGTTTTAAAGAACATGCAATAGTGTAAAACAAAAGGTCACTGGAAAGGTCACAGAATTTAAGGGTACTACTTCAAAGGCATTTATCTCCTTTAGAACACCATTAAGTCCCTGGTAATGGCTCATTGTCTTTCATCATCGCAACCTCTTCACCTGCCTGTTTACTTTCTGCAAACCTCAAAATTCAAGGCACAGTATAAACAGGTGCTTCTTTGCTACTTAAGTCTTCCTCAATCCACAACTGTCACTCAGAGCTTGATCCGGTAGAAAAAGTGAAAGAAGTGTAGAATTAACAAGCAGGAATTTGGTATGGCTTCATTAGCTAAATCAGACTAAAATAAATAATACAGATATTCCATTACAAGAATGTGTTTAGTTCAGGTCAGGAGCTAAGTAAATTAAGGATCACAGGTCACTTGAGAAAGAAAAAAAAAAGAATTAAGGACCAAATCCTGTATATTATTTTATACTTTATAATATTAAAGCATTACAACAACAAATTATGTATTATTGTATTTATTATTTATGCATTCTAGTATTTATGATTGTATTCTGTTATGGTTTTATCTATCTATCTATCTATCTATCTATCTATCTATCTATCTATCTATCTATCTATCTAATATTGAATCTAATGAATACAAGAAAGTGGAAAAGAAAGGTGTGGGAGTGGTACATAGAAAAAAGTAATTGAGTTTTTTATGGAAAACATTTAGGTGTAATGAGACAGGGTATGGGCACATGCATTATCAGCATGTATGGACATAATTAACTATGGTACACCAATTTCTTCATGAACTCTTTTGGTTTTCTTGCACCAACATGTGTTTACTATTTACTAAGAGTCATAATTAAAGGTGAAGTAACATCGTAATGTAGGTTGGGAAAAGACTTAAATCCATCAAGTTCAACCCTTCTACCTATTCTTCCAGGTTTTGATCCAAAAAAAGGCAACCCCCCCAAAAAAAACAATTAAGCTATTTTTAGAATTTTGCTACTTGGGGGGAACAATTACTTATTGACTCAAGAAGCTCTAAAATATAAATATTTATTTTATTATTTATAACCTTGTATGTTTTGTTTTTCTAAAAAAAATATCCAGACCCTTTCTGAAAGCTTCAATTGGCAGTGAATATCTTGGCAGTGCATTCCTATAAAGAATTCCTTCCTTTCTTGTCTATGAAATCTTCGCTCTTCCAGTCTCAGAAGAGGACCACCTCTAAGACGCCAATTTTTTAGTGTATATAAATGCAACCTTTTTAGTATCTCTTCATAACTAAGATCTTCCAATTTCCTTATTCATTTTGTATTCCTCCCTGCCGCTACACGGGAGATCAGGCTGCCTATCAACAACCGATTAATCATGCAAAGGTGCTCACCACGAGCACCGGCACACTGTCATTCAAGGAATGCCCGATCACGTGATCGGGCATTCTCTTCTGGTAGGTGTCACTGCTGACACCCACTGGTAGTTCACTTGAGCAAAGGAGAGCCTCAGAAAAGTATTTCCTACTCCCCCTACTGGCTGATTACAATTATTGTCTGCAATGCTTACTGATCTCATTGTAATCAGCTCAAACAGATGAGGAGGAGAAGAGGGTGAAAAATAGTTGATTAGAAGCCCACCAAGACATCACTGGCATAAAAATGTATGAGAGATTCAAAGGGATCTCAAGGCCATATTGCACTGGGAAAAGTGCAGATTTTTTAATATAATAAAATAAATAATAATAGATAATAATAATAATAATAATAAAAAAAAAATATATATATATATATATACACAAAATATCATGACCCCCAAAGTCAATAGTAATAGATAATATGTAATAGAGGCTAAGTATTGATGTGCCCCTCTGGAACATAAACAAATATGTATGTGGGGTATGACTGTAATCAGGAGATGTTGCTGAACATAAATTGGGTCTTTGTTCAGCTGTGGCACATATATTATAGAAGAATTTGAGTGAGATTGCAAAAATGTGATTTTGGTATATGTTTTATTTATTACAACTAATAATTATCATGTTTATGTATTTCTATATATGCTACTAGGAAAACATGGAACCACAAACACTGCTTAATGGAGGCCTGAAGAAATAATAAAAACATGGATGTGGCTGTCCCTTAAGATTATTTGTGAGCAGCTGAAGTATGTGAATGCCTTCATGATAGTGTTGTAGTTTTCAGAGATGCTTTGTTGCAAGCCATGCCAAAAAATCAGTTCCTATATTTTTCAAAACTTAATTATGATGTATGATATAGGTGGAGAGTGGTACCACTTTAGCCACAAAACTATAAGAAGCAAGTAGACTCAAGGTGATACCTGAGCTGAATTTCCACTTAGGGGTGTGCTCACTTTTTTGCCAAAGTTTAGACATTAATGGCTGTGTGTTGAGTTACTTTGAGGGGACAGCAAATTTACACTGTTATACAGGCTGTACACTCACTACTTTATATTGTAGCAGAGTGTCATTTCTTCAGTGTTGTCACATGAAAAGATATAATAAAATATTTACAAAAATGTGAGGGGTGTACTCGCGTTTGTGAGATACTGTATATATATAGATGTATACTTTAATATCTATTTTACTTTATGTTGTCAGATGTAAAGGTGAAGTTTTGCACAGTTGGAAGATATAGATATGGGAAAAAATCTAATGAAAACCAGATACTTTATTATAACAGAAATATTTTGATAGTCTGGCTATTAAAAACATATCTTGCAATGTTGTTTGATCTTTATGAATACTAGTTACTAAAAGATAACCGTATGCCTGCTTTTGGTTAAATGTAATTTCACGTGTAACATATATGACTATTTCTTTAGCTGTTGTTCTGTGCCATCAGTGAATTCCAATTCAAAATGGTCCACACATAGCGCAAGTGATATAGACAGAAAAATTAAATAAATAAAATAAATGCCGAAATAGCTAATATACTGAAAAGATACCAATACAGATTTAATAAAAAGTTAGAGAGCAAACAAACTATTGTTTGTTTGCTCTCTAACTTTTTATTAAATCTGTATTGGGCCCTGACTGTTGTACAGAGGAGGGGTAGGCTTTTTGGTGGAAAAGTAGGGCGTGGAGTTGGGGGTAGATTATTTAAGTGGCTGTTTTGCCAGGCTTAGGAACCATTCTTGTGGTTAACTTACCTGGTTGTGTGTCCCACCCTCCCTCCCTTTATATTTGTATTCTGGTTTTGGGTTTGTGGTGTTTTTGTCACAGTCTGTGGGGTGGCAGCTTGCCAGGTATCCAGGGGGTTAATGTGGTGGTAAGTGAATTGACCTCAGGTCAGCATGGGGGCATCCGGGTATTATTAGTAGTATTTGGTTATGGTACCTGGATTACTTGCCAAGCTTGGTGTGTTTATTGTGTATATTTACATGTTGGTGTTTGGAGTCATTGTCCTTGTTAACGCACCTATGTTTATTGTTTCAGGTTTTGGCTTGACAATGACTCTAATAAATGAAATTGGCTGTGGGCTTTTCTTATCCATATTATATGGTGGGTGGTGTCATTATTGGGGGTTAATGGGGGGTTAAGCCTAGCCAGGAACATCGAGGCTACAACAGTGAATATGTTTAACCATTTGTCTCACCTAGTCATCTTTTTTTTTAAATATGCTTAGATTCATTTTCAAATGTTTTATATATTTTTTAAACTACATTTTAGGATTTTGTGTTTATTTCAAATTCTGTAAATAAATACTTAGCACTCCATATTTAACTTTTCAGGAATGGAATCCAAAGGAAACACCATTTTCATCTTATAGTCAGACCTGTCGATAATTAGTTTTTTCTTCATATGTCATTTATCTGATCCATAATCCAGATGACCACCCCTTCCATTTAGCACCGTCCGGCTAGGTTAAATGTTTTAAGTGTTTACCTTTACTAATCAGGAATATGTATCTGTTCTCAGTCACAGACTGCTATGCTTGACATGTTTTCCTGTAGGATTGTCTTACTCTAAGGAATTTAAAATTAACACATTTTAAGCAAGATTTACGATTTGACAAAAAGGTTGTAGGAATAATGGAAGCCCTTGATTATTGAATTTGTTTGGCGTCATTACAGAAAATAATTTCCCATAGTATATTTGATATAAACATAGTGTTCTCTAATGAGTGATGTTTCTCGTGGCTAACTTTTTTTTTAGCAGAGGGTCATTATTATTTTGACAACACTTCTTATTTTAATTACGGTCTCTGTAAATGATGACCAATCACTGATATTTTCGCCATATTTTCTTAGAAACATTAATAGTTTCCAAAAAAGATAATAAGGAATTGTACTAATGCATGCCTAGATCTCTTACACAGACTGCCAGGACCTTATTCAGCAGAAGCAGAAACTGAAAGGCAAATCTTGGCAACATAGGGTGGACGTGCATGAATTCAAGTTTGGTTTGAAATTCTGGAAGCTTGTGTTGTGGAGAGGAGGGTGACACCTTTTGGCCCAGGGGGTAAATGCAGCCAAGTTGCCCTCCAGGCTACCCACAACTTCCTCTCTCCAAAGATTTGCTTTTGCTCTCATGTAGTGTGAGATGCTGTGCCACCAACATGGGCAGCAATGTATTTATCATTGGCTCTGTCCTAGACCCAGGCCACATGCTCTTTGGATGCCATTCTTACGACTGAGCACTGTTATGACATCATATTATACTGAGCAACAACGCACCTGGGACCCTGATTGTCCAATAGGATGATGTGCCCGGGTATAGTGTTAGAGGGAGGGCCTTAACTTTCATGAAGCAATAGGGGTAGCTGTCCTAGGCACCACAAGTTGAGGGGTGCACTTGAGTCCACTGGTGGGAATGCCCCTGGGTCTCCTTATGATACTGTTAGGCAAGACCTCTGGCCTAGCTACAGGTGCTAGGATCCCTAGATGTAGCTGTGGTGGATGGGTTGTCACCCTCTGCCACTGCCTCCCTAGTTCTAGCCATCCTAGGCCAGAATACGTCTCTGACTAAAGAGTCACATTGTGTCATGCTGTGTGACTCCACTAAGCACCTGCGTCCCAGAGCATGCTGGCCTATTGTTAAGGGCTACATTGGACCAGCTTTAGTTGAAGAATTTGGAAAGCGCGGTTCAGGAAGACCTCTTGTGAGGTTTCAAAGACCCTACTGACTCTCTGCATTTGAAAGGCTAGGTTTTCGCTTTCAATCCAATCCCTCAGTGAATAGCCTATAAAGAACAGTTTCATCTTGGGCCCATTTTCAGTGTACCTTAGCCCTTAGTTTATTTACGTAAAGGCTCATAGTTTTCCCAGCTTTTCTTTCTTAGTCTTTCTTCTCATTCTATCCTGTCTTTTTACTATAAAATACCTCAGTTTTTCTTAAGGTCCTTTAATTTCATTTATTTTCGTTGTCCCGTCTCATTGTCCTTTAATTTCTCCCAGACCTAACAGGAAAAATGCTGTAGTTAGAGCTTCTCTTCTTTTTGTACATTTATTTTAAGAAGTCAAGTTACCCCTCTGTTCTTACTGTCATCCACTAAGGATTCTAAACTCATAAGAGTATATTCATTAAAGGTGTAATCTTTATCTTTTCATATAAATAAATAAGTGGCTAAATTTAGCGCAATGTTACATTTTGTCTTTATAATAAAAAAAAAGGATTTTGATGGGGACATTTTTAGTTAAACTTTAAACTTTAGTTTAGTATAATTTGCTTTATTTGTGCCATGACCAATTGTATTGCTGATTGCTACATCTTTGCATAGACAATTTTTGTATTTGTGTAATGAAATTAATTTCCTTACCGAGCCACTTACTCTGATTGTGACAACATGTGTGTGTTGTCTTTCTTACCAGCTCATTTCCACTTTTGGCCCTAGTCTAGTCCAAATAATTGCTTGGTTTCTTCTTTCTCTTTTTTTCCTCTTCTGCCTCTAGAGGCTCTGCAATCATCAGCAATTCTCTTGGTTCTTGTACACATGATAATCATTGGGCTCTCCATCAGCAGAGACAATATGCGATCTTTGAATGATTGTTTATGCCTCCTTTCACCAGTTTTCTCTTCTTTGCTAGCAGATTACCTTGGTTTTCAAGGTTTTTTCCTCCAGTGACCCATACAGCCTCTTCAACAAATATATTGAAGTAGGAATTTTAATATGCAATCTTAACAAGTAAACAAACAATCATACCTTTAAAAGAAGCTGCAGCACAATGTCTCCTCATGGTCCATCATTTTTGTACCACTGATGGTTGCAAATGATGGCTGAAGTGTCCTTTTAATGCTATTATATTTGTGGATCCATCTTTGGATTGCATACACAGTCACCCAAACCTGGTAGCACGTCCATCAGTGGGAATGTTGCTTTTGTTAGAGGTGTAACAAAAATTCTGGTCCCTGTGGTCCTACTGTTATTTAAAAAGTATAACTTCTACACTCCCTGTGAGCCATTTTACTATTATTCCAGTGGTATTAGTGAAATCTCTTTCTCTTACCCAAATCTCTAGTCAAATTAAAGAATAAGATATATGGTCATAACTACTATATTATGAGGCAAGGCATGAGCAGATTGGACTAGAAGTTACTAAATTACCACACAAGAAACCTCCATCTCACTGAACTGCACAATTAATTTAAGCAACAGTGTATCTGTCCCACAACAGCTTCTGTTCAATCTTCTATGTTTTCTGCTTTTCGTTGGCTAAAGGATGTCAATGGCCCTTGTGTTTTTTTTTGCCTGTTTCCTGGTTTTTACGTAGTCCCAAAATGTACATAGTGAAACAGTTTGTTTTGGGAAAGTGACCACAAAATGCCAGAAACAATCTTTGATTTTGGACACACGAGTACACATTTTTGTTTCAAAATCAAATATGCTTTTTAAGGTTTGTGTAGAACCATTTCCAAGAAACTCAAAACTTTGGGAATTCCCAGTGAAAGCTTTCCAGACCATAAGGTGGTCCTCTCAACGGTATGTTAATGTAACTATAAAGTCACGTAAGGGGGTTATTGTTTTCTTAGCTTTATACAAACAAACTTTTAAAATAATTAGTATAGATAACAATGAATTATCAGTGGAGGCCCTAAGCAAAACATTTAAACTATATTCAGCGTGCATATAGCTCACAGGAGAGTGAGGTTACCGTTGAGGACCTGGCTTGTGATTCCTGAAGCACTGGGTAACATCATGTTATGTGACCCTATAGATCACCTGCCTCCATTCTACATTGATGGGAGATGTGTTAAGCTTCCTAAAGAAGGATTGCCCAGGCAGCTGCAGATACCCGTGGCTAAGATATACTTGAGTCGAAGAATCTCTATTCACGGTTGCACATGAAAACACCTAGGGTATCTCCCAATTGCAGCAGTGGCTGCTAGGGGCCTAAGCCGTCACATTAAGCAATGCAGTGCGTAAGCAATAGACAAATTTGTATAGGTTCATAGCATAAGATATATTTTGGGTTAATGTCCTTTCAACTTCACAGTGAAAAATCAGTTTATTTCAATTTAAAATTAAGTTTATTTCTAGAGTAGACAGAATCCAGTAAAAATGAAGCACATAAAGCTAAAGAGTACGATGTGCAATGGGTGTAAAATTGCATGCAAAGGGCAGTTTGAAATCGGATATGTTCTTTAATTAACAGTCTCGTGTACAATACTGTCAAGTTTGGGGTAACTGCTTCTTGATACTGTGTTCACTACATGGCCTGAGGCTGGCAACAGGACGTCTTATCCCTATTTTCCTGTAAAAATGACTTCCACATTCTTGGTTCCAATTAATCCAAAGGGCATGCCCATGCCGCTAATAAAATCATGCTTGAACATAAAAGATATACGGATGTAATATTATACATATGTTTCTGATCACAAATTAAGATCCTGCAAGCTAAAAGTTTTGAAATGAGGGGACTTACAAACTGTTTTTTTTTAACAGATTATATGTAAGAATAACTAGGTTTATATTGTAACGCAGAAAGCTGATTGTGTAGATACGCTAACAATATAAACAATTAGATGCATTACAATTCTTTCATACAGTTTTGCACACTACATACACGATTACAGATGAATGCCTTCCTAATAGCAAGCCATAACCAATGTCAGAAGCAATTGGTTCCTGAAAAACGTGCAAAATCAGGAGTCCTGGGAAGTAAATATTTTCCCAAGATAACCCAAATGCACATAACACTTATGTGTTCTACCTTACACTCGGCCTAAAGAGAAAACCATGTTTCAATTTAACTCGAGATAAGGCATAGAAACACAGAATTTGGGTAGAACTACAAAAATATAAGATGCTGCTGCTGATATTGTTCATTTACGTCACATATGAGTAAGTTCCTAAATTGAGTTAACATTATCAGTGTGCTGGAGTAAACTTTTTTTTTTAGGAATGTCTTTTATAAATTAAAATATTTTAAAGAATTTTACATTTTTTACCAAAAGGAAAAATTAAAAACACTTTGAGTCAAGCTTATCTATACAAAAACTGTAACAGTTGTGGTATAAGGTGCTAAATTTACAACAACCAAAAGGAACATTTAAATGGTTTCTTGGGTGTTTCTGCCACGAAAACTAAATGAAAACTTCCCCATTGTGTATCCAGTACTTTATTACTTATTATTATTACCATGAAATATCTTCTGTAGAATATTGTATAAAATACATGTATACATTTACATACATATGTTTTTTATGTGTTTGATATTTGCCATCTCTTCAACAGTACTAAGATACCTAAAAAAAAATTAAAAAATGGCGCTATATGATTCATGTAATGTAGTAGTGTTATGTAAAAGAAAGCAGTATGATGGAATGACCTGAGTTATTGTGTTCTCTTTTCCCAGTTTAAAAAGAGTTAGTGAAACAGAGCATTACTTATTGTCCCTTTCATGGTATTAGGCTATGTAAGGTGAAAATCGCCCAACCTAATCTATGTTCTTTATCAGTTGATCAGCAAAAGGTAAAAGCCACATTCTCCTTTTACGCTTGACTTCCATTCCAGCTGAGGAAACTAAGCTTTAATTATCTACCTGTGTATAGAATGATCTGAAGCAGGAGACGTGTTTGTTTTAGCAATTGTACCACCATTTTCAGTGAAAATCAGCAAGTTTACCACAATCCGCAGATAAACAGAATGGGATCTGCACAAATGGCTCTGGATGACATCAAAGGGGTCTAATACCTTGCAAAGTTGAGTGGCTAACAGGTCATCTTAGTTCTCATAGCATAGCCAATAGGCCGAGGTAAATGCCTGGATTATGACCTGGTAAATGTTAGTTTAAATTATTTTCTAAACATTCTTTTAAGGAAGGCAAGCTATTATTTCCATGACAATGTTACCATTCCCCCCCTGAGAAGAATTAGCTTTATATCTTGCAGAAAATGATCATATATTATTAAATATATTGAAGACATACCACTAATACAGCTATATTATATTTGGATATTATAATGTTATTTGGAATTCCTATGTTCATTATTGAGATGTGAAGTTGAATATGGCTATACTAATAAAGAAAAAGACAGCAGCAACGTATGCTCTTCTGGAGAACGCTGACACTCTTATAAAGTTCAGGCTTCATGTCTACCTATATAAGTGGCACACTAACAGGGCTGGATTTAGTAATCACCGTGTTCTATTAAAAAAAAAGATTTGCAAAACCAGAACTGTTGGTGTGCCTTGAGGACTGGTTTGCGAACCACTGACCTAGATAGTGGCTGTTAGGTGAGTGGGTAAAATTTCTAGCCGCTCCTTCAATGCTTCCCTTAATTCTTGAGGGGCATTTCCGTGCATTCTGAAGGCCATATTACTAAACAAATCCCTTATTTTAAATGTCTTAGATTTATGAGTTATTTGGTCAATAATGGTAATAGCTTCCCTGTTGGGGATGGTCAAAGCAAAAATGCATAATTGTTTTGACTATTTGAGTGAAAGGGGTTCGGAAACAATTTTTCTTCCTGACGGTTTTGTAGATTTGTTATAGTTATTGTTTAGTTACAAACATATACAAGCTTATACTTTACTTTTGCTTTTTACAATTTCCAAGTTTAAGGCAAACAGGTGATGACATGATATAAAGGTAGGAATGAAAAAACCCTGATAATCCCCTCTCACCAAATATTTTGCCAAAATAAACTATAAAACCAATGAAAACTAACTATGTTAAAAATAAACTCTTAGGTCACTGCTTAGTAACTTTATTTAAAAATGTGATATGTACAAAGGAATTACAGAATTTTTATTGGGGACCCTGTCTTCTGTCAGCTTTGCTTGCTTAATCCCTTTCTGACAGAGGGGTTCAGCTCTTTTTTGCATATCTTTGTTCAGCCATAATTGCCCTTTTCCAAGTTTAGTGTACCCACACAAATGATATATTATTTTTTCAAGAACAGCTGGACTTTAGACAACAGCTGGACACTTTATACAACTTTTTTTAAACTCCTTTTACTTCTTGAGTTTCATGGCAAAAACATTGTACTGTGCACTGATTATACAGTCAGACATTGTGAGAGATACATCAGTCACAGGGTTTATAGTAACAGTAAGTATTGAAGGTAGACTATCTGTATTGAATGATTGTAAGCCTCCCTCTATGCTGTGCGACAACTTTGTCTACACAAAAAAGGAGAAGAAAGAGCACCAATGGAGATACATCACAGGATTCAATCAGGTTGTTTAGTTATGTAAGATACAGTGGGCAAGAGATATACAGTAGCAAATGTTAAAGATAGGACATCAGTATCCAATACGTGCCTTCAATTTTTTGGTAAATATATATGAAAAAAATTAAAAAGGGGGCAGGTGAAGCCAAAGTAGGAAAAGCTACACTGTTGTTGCAATTGGATGGACGTAACTCTCAAAGAAAACAGACCAGTTAGACCCTCTGTAAAGTCTTGTTAGTCTCATTTACATGTCCTATCAGGTGATTCATGTCAACCACCTCTAAAAGTAAGGTTACTTAATATGGTCGGGGTCGGAATGTCGGGTTGATTCCAGACTTTATCTGAAGCTCTTTTTAATTATTTGTGTAGGTCTGGTAGCCCCAGTCAGCATGAGAGGGTGTAAAGGTACATAGTGGGTTTGCTGACCCTGGTCTTTTGTTTTGCTAAACAAGAGCATCAGTTTGATGTTGGATTAACTTAAGTCTAAGAAACGGATAGGGACTGGTAACGTCTGAAAGAGGTACAAAAGCTGTGGCAGTAAATTAATCTTAATTGAGCGGAGACGACTAAGCCATGAGATGTTCAGTGATTGACACTTCTGGAGGTCCTGTTTGAGTCAGGCAAGGAGAGGAGTATAGTTCAGAGCATAAAGAGCCTCATATTTTGCTGACATTTTAAGGTCCAGATAGGAGAGGGCCTGTTTGAAATTTGCAGGTTGAAGTTCAACTGAAGAAGTTTAATGATGTGGTTGGGAAGGCAGATCAGTAGCCTGGGACTTTGTTCACATTTATTTTGTATCCCAACAGATCCTGGGAGAGACTAGAAATTAGTTGGGGGGTGAGGTCAGGGGTCCTGTGAGTGAAAGCAGAACATTGTCCACATATGTGGCCACTTCTAACTCTGAAATTTTTTTCATTAAGCTGGGTTTGTTTAAGAAGCGGTTCAAGCAAGATAGCAAAAAGCAGGGAGGATAGCGGGCACCCCGCCTCGTGCCATTGTGAATTTAAAATTGCAGAGGTACAGGGACATAAGATAAAGGTGCTTGAAGGCAGTTCTGAAAGGAGGGTGAGAAGTTTATGTGTTACAGTGTCAACTGAAGTAAAGACCAAGATCTAAGGTGATGGAGATGTCTGAGTGGTCTGACCAAGTGATGTAGAGAATCTTTGAGGTGGAGACCCATTGAGATCAGTTGACTGTAGTCAGTTGTCAATGTGGCTATCTCTTCTCCATGGGTCTCGGACTCCTGTCGCAGCAATTGTATGTCTTGCTTGATGGTAGCAATGTTAGGTTGCAGCTCATCTTTGATGAACATTTAAAGTCTTGGTAGAAGCACAGACCTGGCATACAGTGATGTAGTCTGTGACTCAAAGTCAGCCCCCAAAATCTTTTGGCGATGAGTAACAGGGTTTTGGTGATCCCAGGGTGCCCAGCTATTCTACTGATGTAATGTGAAGCGAGAATATTCTGTATGTGGGCAGGGGGAACAGAACTGTTGAACATACAAGACGTAATTAAACCTTGACAGGAGCAAGACCCATCGAGCTTGTCAGGGGCTAAGTTGCTTAGCTTTGCCAATGAACTGCAGATTATTGTGGTCGGTAAGTACAGTAACTGGATTCTTAGATCCCACCAGGAGGTGCAGCTGTTCTTCAAAGGCTGTAATAATTGCAAGCAATTCACCAGCTCGTATTTTGGAGGCGTCTACCCCTAGGACACAGCTGTGAATGGGGAGACCAGTTTAAGAAGGATAAAACGCCTATAATAATTGGCAAAACCCAAGAACCTTTGCAAAGAATTGAGTCCCATAGATTGAAGCCATTGTTGGATAGCATCTAATTTTCTAAGATCCATCTTAAAAATTGCAGGGGTAATCACATAACCCAAAAAGATCACCCTGGGGGTTTCGAATTCGCATTTCTCTGATTTTAGCAAATAGTCTGAGATGATGTAAGACCTTATTTTGCATGTTCACAGTTTGTCAGGAGGTCTGAAGAGTGAATCAGAATGTCTATTGAGAGTCTAGACTCTCCCTTCTCGGCAGAAGCCAGGATTGATGGCTTTCTGCCAACTGATCAACTGATCATGTGTAATGGCGCTTGCTGTGAGCACTGTCATCATCAGCCCACCCCCATTGGTGATTGGCTCTGCAGCAGATTGAACTGTGTGTGTGTGGGGGTTGTCTTGTTTATTATCTGTGCATAACATGACAACATAATTGTCATGTGACAAAAAAACAGGCATTGATAGAAACTGTGTAGTTTTTCTCTTGTGATCAAACCTTCTGAGGAAAGAATAAAATTACAAAGCCGCTAGGGTTTTTTTTTTTTTAACAACCTATCGAGTTCAATTAATTAATTAAGAGGGAAGCGACACATTTAATAAACCCACAATAATCAAATGGTTATTTTTTATATCAGTTTGCCGAATTTATTTGTGCCTGCTTGGTAAAGTCTTAATCTTGAAAATAGAATACAATCATGAAGAATATGTTGGTCTCAACAAGCATTCATCATGGTATCCATGTGACTACTTTTATAGTTATAGTTGCACCCTGTTGTGAGATTATAAAATAACATCAAGTATTGGCTCCTGAAGCACAGTGATATTTCTTTCCTTTGTTTTTCATTTTCCCCCAGATCGCTGCAAATGTTTTTTAAACAATATAGAATAAATATTAATCTCTACTTGATGCCATGAACTCTACACATGATTCCTGGGTGGAATTTGATAAATTGGCTTACAAGCATAATAGGTTTTTCTGTACATACATTTTTTGACCATTCTACAAATCCAATGGCGGATGATTTGTGGTTTTGTAAAATGGATCCAGTTTTACAATTACATATGTTTCTAATGTATATTCTAAATTGCATGGCATAATGTTACCCAACATGTAGTTCTCACCTTTTCTATTTTTTGTGATTTGGTGAGCTTAACTAGGACATGAGTATGATTATAGACACTTACATTTTTTATTTTAATTTACTACCAAGGGATCTACCCAAAATGTGTTCTAAATATTCCCAGTGATCTGTCCAGTGCAATTTGGTGACATTTAGAATGCTACAGAATGAAAAATACAGTAATTCAAAGGCTGAAGTTTAGATGTAAAATCTAAAAAAGACTAACGGCTTGGAGTAGGAGCACTAAAGCAGGGGGTGCTATCTCTTTCAGGCACCCCTATCAGGTGGTCTGCAGGACCTCCTAGATAAAGGTGGAAAGCATGAGGGTGCAAATAATAAGGGTTGAACAAAAGATGTAGTGAGAAACAATAGCACAGGTAGGTGACAATCAATCACACAAGAGTGTAACAAGCAGAGGTCAAAGGCAAACATGGCCCATCCAAGAGGCAAGCAAAAGGTCAAATACTGGGTAATGCAAAGAAGACACTGTAGCACAGCAAGGAGGGTAGATATGGAGACTGGAACCAAAGCTCTGGAGCACTGTGGACAAAGTCTGTGAAGTTTTTATAGTACTACAAGTATCAACATCCCCTCCATGTTGAGCAAGGTCCTTATTAGATTGGATGGCAGAGAGTTCAGAGAGTTATGTTTACATAACACACATCCCTCTGCCTGTTTGACTACAGGCCAATGAAGGCCTAGTAATTATGGGACCAGGCCCTCCTCCTTTTGCACAGGTGCCGCAGCTTTGGCTTGTTCCTCTATTGCAATCGTGGACTAGTACACAATCATGGTTGCAGCCTACATCACGGAGCTGTAAAGCAGGGGACAGGAGAAGGGACTACTGACCATGCCAGGTAAGGGCCAGTGAGACCTGACAAAAGGGATCCCAGTTATAGTAACAAAAGATGGGTTAGTCAAAACTTAGAGACTGTGATTGCAACAGTGCTAGTTTTACTTGTGATATAATAGAAATATAGATATCAATTGAGACTAAAATTCTGCTTCTACATTTCTAGTTGAGTTCAGAATGCAACTCACTAGAGTTCTACAATGTTCAGTGTACAAAAACATTTGGTATTCTATTCAAATGTCAGTGTAGCCTATGTCATAGTCATAGGGCTATTTCAAAAACAAAACAAAATTAGCCTTTTCAAAAATGACACTGTTGGGTTTATTCACTAAGAAGCCAAGTGGTCAGTCTAGTGACAGTTAAGTCCACAGACCAGACTTGACTGAGATTGTATGCTCTCATATGGTAACACCGACAAAACAACACACTTATTCCCAAAAATGTGAATTGCAAGGGTATTTCAATCCCTGCAACATTAAATTTTGCAAGTTGCGGCCATGTAATGGTCTGAAAAAATATATATTTTTTTAAAATGTGAATTATACTCCCCTAGGTTGACTTGTGGGACTTGGAGAGGGGAAAGGAGGTAAGCAATCATTGTCTGACCCCCCTTCTACCCCCATCCCCTGCTCAGAGGGATGAGGGAGTGAAAATATATATATAATTACCCCATGGTATACATTTTTTATGGGGGTATCATTTGCATTATATACTGTATATTCACTGAGTTAAATTAATTTATACAATTACTAACGTCCAAGTTGCTTGTGAATAGGGGCAGGTGCATTCAACTTTCATTTTAGTCCGTTGCAGTTGAGTTGATGCGAGTCGACGTACAACTCCCATGTTCTTGATTTCTATTTGCAAAATTCCCATATCAGAAGGCACAGGTAAACGATGAACATAAATAACATTGTTTAATAAAACTCATATAGAATATTAAAATATCTGCTACAATGAAGCCCTTTAAAAACACTCGCTATATATTGCGGAAATCTAATTTTATTTTCCTTGTAGAAAGAACATTTATTTTCCTAAGCTATATCTTCCTGTCATGAAATGCTACATGACCCTTTCATTGGGAAACATATTTCCCCATTGCATTGAAAACTGTAATATTGTGTCCTTGTTGCCTCTCTACTTGTTTTCCCACTCTACTTAAATAACACTTCCATTTTGAAAATCATACAGGTCAAATATGTTGGCAGGCAAGCACGCTGCTCTGTATGATTCTCTCAGGTAATTGTGACGGACACAGCAGGCCTTTATCACAATATCATTGTTTTCTAGTGCCAAATATGTCTATCTATATTACCTACATTGTTTTTTGACTCCAATAAAAACAAAATCATTTTTTACTGATAGCAAAATATAATCTGTGGAACCATTGATCTGGAAGACGTCTAATATTTTTACATGTCCAACAAAATAAATTCATACTGAGAGCTACCTGTAGCCAGCCAAACTATAAAAAATAAATATCTTCCATAAATAATTCTGCTGGAATGTGAGAAATTCCAATGGTCTTGTAGTACTTAGGGTTTTGTTTTCTCTCAACCAGGAATTGACAGCTGACTGAAATCCAGAGTAAATGGTGACCGTTATGAACACTATGTGAAACATTGTTATAGAGAAAAGGACACAGGGCAAAGATTAGTCTCTTTTTAATGTCATTATTAAAAAAAGAGGTAACCCTAAGATTATTGAAGCTATAGCTATATTATAATATTATACATTTGGGTTTTTTATGACATAGTCTTGAGGATAGAGAAACCTACTACAATTTCATAACTGTGTGACATTAACTCCTGAAAAGAAGAACAAGGAAAAAAGAGCAATATACTTGATTTCAAGATTGCTTGGAAATTTAGCTGCAGTAACACGAAAAGTGGTTGGCAGAGGCAGAAGTGGTGGGCAGAGAAGGTAGGGAAACATTTAGAAAGTGTGAGAGAAAGAGTAACAAAAACGACAGTGGGAGAGAGTGAGTGACAGTATGAGAGAGTGAATGTGGGCCGAACCGAATGGGTAGGGAACAAAATTTGTTCCACTAAAATGAATGGGCCAAATACGAAGCGAAAGATTTGGCCGAATCGTTTTTGGCCCATTTGCACGTCTATTAGTTATATACTTTTCATTTGTTATTGATGTAAATCATTTTAAGTTACACATAAGTACATTGATAGGTACATCTTATTCCAACCCCTTATTACCATTAATTGCAATCCATAAATGAGTTTGATAGCACCCTTATGCAGGGCCGTCCCAAGACTTAATGCCGCCTGGGGCAAAGTTTAAAATGGCGCCCCCCCCGACGCCGGGGGGGCGGCATTTTAAACTTTGCCGACGCCATTATCTACCCTAACCCCCCCCCCCGGTACTTACCTTTAAACAGTCCTGCGGCGAGTCTCCTTGCTCTGCCACGGTGCCGGCTTGTAATGCTGAGCGCCGGAAATTGACGTCACTTCCGGCGCTCAGCATTACAAGCCGGCACCGTGGCAGAGCACGGAGACTCGCCGCAGAGGAGAGAGAGAGAGGGGCGCCGAGCGGGTTAGCGAAAACCACTCGGCGCCCCTCTCTCTCCTCCGCTTAAAAAAAAAGCACTTGGGGCGGCAAAGTGCCGCCCCTTCAAAAGTGCCGCCTGGGGCAATTGCCCCAGTCGGCTCCATTGTAGGGCCGGCCCTGCCCTTATGTATGTTCGGACAAAGCATGTACAAATGGTTCTTAGATTCCATATCATTTAAATATTGATTGCACTGGAATACCATATAGTTTAGTTGTGTCCCAATACGCATACATAACAGATAAGACTATAATTTTCATAGCAGAAATCGGGTGCTTAATTACATCACACAATACAAATATTTAAATAGAAAACACAAAAGCAAGGACATGCATTGGGATTAAAGCAGAGCCAGTAAAATTGTCCATAATGATTAATGATTCAAAGTTTACAATACAAAGGAATACTGTTCCCGAAAAATTCAAAGAGAGGCTTATGCAAATGTGGCTAAATGATTTCTTGTTTAGAGTAAAATGTTGGAATTTACAATGCTATTAGTTTTCTTAAGGAGAAGCTTTCATGGTGTCCTGGGCAAAAAGTCAAACTTTCCATTTAACCAGAGATGTTTAAAAAACAACTTCTTTAATGTTGAAAACGCCACGGTCTTCAAGTGGAAGACATAAAGATGTTTGAATGGTTCTTGTTTCTATACAACATTGCCGAAAGAGGAAATATCAATAGCCTTTAATTCTAATCTTCCAAACGATCTTTTACATCCATTTCAACCTTTGGTCATAATTTATAATCTCAGTTTAAATCATCTAGCTATCATGTAATGCATAAATTATTTGTACAAGGAAACCGTTAATGCATACGATTTTCAACCAGAGTTATTTGTATAGTTTGGATAGGCAGAGGATCAAAGTGCTATCTGCAAAATATTTAATAGAAGATAATCAAGTCATTATTCTCCTTTGAATTCTACCTGCACGTTATTTTGCAATATATATTTTTTTTAGTTGTGAAGGCCTTGTCATGGGAATTTTGCCCAATAAAACAATAAATGAAAGCATTAAGAAAAATAGTTAATCAATGTTTATATATGCCCTTTTTTAAAAAAAAATAAATAAAAAAAATAACAAAGTTAGGAGGAAACCTTCTTAAATATTTTAAAATGCTAAATTAACAACTGATTTAATTTAAATTAACCAAACAATAGCCTGAAGAGAATAGTTTTTGGGGTTAGATCTATTGAACCAAAATGTGAAAGGTTTAGTGAGTTATTTACTACTTGTTTTGTAAGAAGAGTAGTAAACTACCCGAGTGTTGCACACAAATAAGGTGGTTTACTACTCTTTTAATGCAATATAACTTATTTTCCACATGACGTGAGACGTGTTTTCAGTGGTTTAGCAGCACAAGAATTTGTATTTTATATTATAAAAATATACTCCTAGAGTGCACTTATACACACGTTTGATTATATTAAATTTTTCGATAGTTTGGCATTGAATGACATGTAGGGGCAACTACCAGCAACATGAATGAGCACAATTCAATTACCAGACTAGACTAGTAACAAACATGATTTCCAGTACCCTGACGATCCACTAAAAAAATCTTTATTAACTCCTTAATGACAAAGTTTTCAATGAGTTTAGGGACCGCCCATTAACCTTAAGGGGTTAAAATCAATAGAAGACAAGTACTAAGGGATTCAGTGGCATGTACAGAGTATTAGTGTACATTAAGTGGATACATTTCTACATACACATTCCATAAAAACATAATCTTGATCGAAGAAAACATCTAATTAAATGTAACACACTGTAGCTGAAATAAACACCTTACACATGCACAGACAAGCAACAAATGTGTACCAGTGATTATGTGACCCTTTCGATGCAAATAGACTGTAGCAGAAAAAAAGTTACAGTGCTCCAACGCTAACATAATTCATTTATTTATTAGCACAACACATTCATTGTCACTTTCATAGGCATGGCTTCTTATCTATATTTTTTCATTTGTATCACTATATTTGACACATACAAGTTCACTAAATCAGTTGATACAAATTACTTGTTGCAAAAGAAAATCAAATGGCAACCCATCAGTTAGGCCACAGTCAAGCCCACAGTGATTTATACGTGGAAACAGATATGGTGTGAGATGCCTTGATTATTATCTCCTAATATGGTTTTACATATCAGGACATAATAACAATCATCTGTTCCTTAGCAGGTCCAAAAATTAGGTAAATACAACTTTAGATGAACAACAACACATGACATATTATACCGTGCAGGGCCGCGGCAGGGCCGGATTTACTTAGGGGCTGATGGAGCTGCAGCTCCAGGCCCCTACCTTAAAATAGGTGCCCCTTATGCCCTGTGTTAATGCGGCCGCATAGGCCCAGTCATTCCGGTCCTGGCTGGGCCTATGCGGCCGCATTAACATTGGGCATAAGGGGCACCTGCCCCTTAAGCCCACCGCAACTGCGACCGGGTCCGCCACTCTAAGGGGCTGGGAAGCCCCCACCAGGGCCGGCCTTACAGGTGTGCGGCCACACAGGGTTTAAATTAAAACATCGGGGGGGCCCTGGTGGGGGGCTTCCCAGCCCCTTAGAGTGGCGGAAGGGGGGTACATAGTGAAAAGGGGGAACATAGTGAGAAGGGGCAGATAAGATGGGGAGAGGGGGTAGTGTGAATGCATATGAGAATGAATGAATAAATGTGTGGATGAATTGTGTGAATGCGTATGACAATTAATGAATTCATGTGTGGATGAATTGCTTGAATGATTTGTGAGACTGCGTTAATGAATATGTGTGGATGATTTGTGTGAATGAGTGAGTAAATGCAAAGATGGTACATGAAGGGTGGGCTTTAACAATAAATAAATAAGTAAAAATGGGCTGCTCAGGCTTAAATGCCCGGGCCTATAAAACTAAAGGAGAAGTCTTCTGTGAAAAATTAAGTACACGTTTACTGTTTCCATTGGAATTAAGATGCTAAGTAGCAGACAGGGGCTGCCAATCAAATGCCCTTGATTAATTGATCATCAGCAAGTGTAACCACTTTTATAAAAGCTGAAGTTTTAGCAGTTTGCTGGGCTGGAGCATTCAGGTTTGTGTTAATACAATGTCAAGGAGGAAAGTCATCAGCAATGATCTTAGAGATCTTAGGCTTATTTTATTTGTTCTTCAAGTTCTTCAACAATTATCTTTTTTTCTCATTATCTTATCCAACTTGTTGATTTTAATTTAGGCTGGTAGACCCTCTTTCAACTCACCCTACTCTGAAGGTTATGATTGTTCATAAGTTCAACATATAGATTATTTATACAATTAATAAGAGGTAAGTAGTTTCAGGATGCAACGAGTATGTATAAATAAAATGAACAAAATAGTAGCTTAGTATCTGGCTTAAGATGATGGCTAGCAGAGAGCTTGTGGTGTTTCAGGAAAGCTGCAAGAGGGGAAAGATAAAGAGATATATCAGAGCAAGGAATTGTTTTAACGTAAACCAAGGAGTGGAGTTATGGCTGTATTATGTGCAGGAAAACATGCATAATAACACAAAATATAAAGTTAATAAACTAGCTTGTAGATCTGCTGCAATAGTCCAAATGAGGTTGAATACCTATTTTGAATCTTGCAAGGAGCCTGGCTTAAGATGATGGCTAGCAGAGGGCTTATGGTTTTTCAGAAAAGCTTGGGTTCTTTGTTGTGTTTTTGCGAAGTGTAGCATTCCATAAAGCAAAATTACAGATATAGTCGCCACATACTGCCCAGCTGTTACCTGGAGACCTTGAATCTAGGGTTTGATTGAAGTATGATCATGGGTGCAGCCATTGGTGTAGGTTATTGGTGATGTGCTAAAATGTTTGGTTTAGGAGAGTAGAGACTAGAGAAAGAAAGAACAAAAGAAAGAAAAAAGGAAAGGACAGAGAAGAGAGAAAAGGCAAATAGAAGTAAAAGGGAAGAAAAAAGACCACAACTTGCTCAGAGGTTTAGTGTTCCAGACAGGGATAGTCACCTTCTTATCTCAGAATCTGCACTGACAGGACCATGGGTTATCTCCATAGTCTAACATGTGAGGAAAGAGTCAGAAGGACCGGTAAGTTTTGGGGGGGGTTACCAGACAGGAGGATCCAGGTCCCCTGCAGCACTGCGGGGGATCTGGATCTTAGTCTCATAGTCACACTTATTTGAGGTTGTCTGCACACATCGCCACACATTCATAGGGTGCCAGAGAGGGGTATCCAGGTCTCCTGCAGCTCTGCGGGGGATCCTCCTCTCTGGCAGCCGGTGGCAGCCGGTGGCAGCCGGTGAGCGTTTGTGCCATATGCGTAGACAACCTCCGCTGCTGCTGGCCAGTACTTCCACTGGGGTTTCTATGATGGAGCACCAGAAAGTCACGTCACACTGGCACTCAGTCATAGAAGCCCCAGAGGAAGTGCCGGCAGCAGCGGAGGTTGTCTGCGTGCATCGCACAGACGTCCTCCAGCTGCCAGACAGGAGGATCCAGGTCTTAGTCTTATAGTCAGACCTCTATAAGACGAGGGGTATTTTTTAGAGCATATGCTCTGAAAAAAACCTTGTCTTATAATCGAGCAAATAAGGTTTTATTACACATACTAACACGCACAGACACAAATATACGCAAACAGCATAACATACTGACATACTTACATACACACTAACATACCTGGGCACAGAGTATCATAGTTACAAATCCACAGTAACATACTTATGCTAATATACTTACACACATATACAGTAACATTCTTAGACTACCAACCTTACTTTCACAAACTCACACACATACTAACATATAGAAAAACAACATACTTACACACAAACATATTTATTGACACACAACCTACCTTTTTGGCTCAGAAGGAGGTAGGTCGGTGCCCTGCTCTGTCAAGGGAAATTACATACTATTCCCACCTATTTTAATATTACATAGGAGAAATAACAAGATTACACTATGTTACTTTTTCCTTATTATTTCCTATATACTGTGCCCTCCACTACTATTGGCGCTCTTGGTAAATATGAGCACATAAAGGCTGTGCAAGATTGATGTTAAATATACTAATATATTAGGTAATGCATAGGCCAAATTCCCTTAGTCATTCATCACAATAGGTAAGACCAAGGAATATAGCTGTGATGTGCAGCAAGATGTTGGTGAGCTTCACATAATGGGAAGTGGCTATAAGAAAATAGCAAAATCATTGAAGATACACATTTCCTCCATCAGGGCAATAATTAAGAAGCTCCAGCCAACTGGAAATGTTATGAATCAATCTGGAAGAGGATGTGTGTCTATATTGTCTCAATGGACTGTGAAGAGGATTGTTCGTGGCCAAAAAATCTCCAAGGATCACAGCTGGACAATTGCAGAAGTTAGTGGCTTCTTGTGGTCAGAAAGTTTCCAAAACTACAATCTGTAGAAAAAAAGCATCTACTCTCATGCAAAAACAAACTAAACCCTCATCAGTTTACCAGACACTACTGAAACTTCAAATGGGATCGGTTTCTATAGTCAGATGATATCAAAGTTGTGCTTTTTGGCAATAAATAGGTGGGTTTAGTGCCCACAGAGAGCTAACCATATGAAAAAGTACCTCATCCCCATGGTTAAATATGGAGGTGGCTCTTTAATGTTTTTTAATGAGGACCTGGACATCTTGTTTGGATACAGGGCATTATGGACTCTATCACATATCAACAGATATTAAATGAACACCTGACTGCATCTGCCTGAAAGCTTAAAAGGGGCCGTGTTTGGATCTTCCAGCAGGACAAAAGCATACATCAAAATCAACTTAAAATGGCTTGCTGGCTACAGAATCAAGGTCCTCCTATGGCCATTCCTGTCCCCTGCCTTGAACCCCATCGAAAACCTGTGGGGTGAACGGAAAAGGAGAGTCCACCAGTTTTGACCGCGAAATTTGCAGGATCTGGAGTCATTCTCCAACCTCATCAGGCATTATATGGGAAGACTCAGAGCTGTTGTCTTGGCAAAGGGAGGAAGCACAAAGTATTGATTAAAAGGGTGCCAATAATTGTGCCACACATATATTTATTTTTTTCTTTTTTTTTGGAAAAATCTGTGTTTTGTATGCAATTGTTTGATATCTGTGAGAGTAGAGAATATTTGTGTATTTGTTTAAGAAAAGATCAAAAGATTAAACAATAAAGATAATATATCACAGCCTTCTTTGCATTTAATCTGTTAGTATTTTTATTTAGCCATTTGTGTTCATTTCTTTCTTTTAATTTTCCAATTCACATTTCTTGCTGCACATGTGTTGTTTCTTGTTTTGAAATGTCCCTACCTTGGCAATGCATGAGTGACTTTTATCCAAAAGTAGATTGCTTATGTAAGCTTAACAAAATATCATATTTACATTTGTGATTTTTGTGGATCCTTTATTTATTCAAATTCTTAACTGAAGGGTTTATTCTACAAATGTAGAAAAATACAGTTCCCTTGGCATTTTCATCACACTTTTCTCTTCAGTTCATCCATGGAATGTTTCAAAACAGTGTCCATGAACTTAATTTGTACTTCATTCAACTACTGTTTGTGGGGTTATTTACTGACGCCTGGTGGAGATAACAAACATTTTGTTGAGCTAATAAAACAGTGGGAATCAACAGTGTTTTTCCTAAATTTTTATTTTTTAACCCAAAAGTAAACATGAATGGTGCTGCCTTAATCCCTACACAATTTGATAAGGAAGCACTTTGCATAAAAGGCGCTAATCCTAAAAGGGGGAGGGGGGAAACAGATACTCTTAGCTGCATAGTACACGCTAGTAAGAAAGTAAAATTATTGCTAAATGGCTACATACCTCTCCCACCACAAACATACTTCTGGTCCCATTTAAAAGCCTGCTCTGGCACTCGACATTGGCATATATATAAATATACAGTATAGAAAATAACACACTGCACTGTAGTAGTAATAATAATAATAATTTAACCATGAAATTTACCTTATTTACGTAAAGAAAAATGTGAAACCGTTAAAGAAAGAAAAGGGAATTTATTAACATAAGCAATTAAAATAACAAAACACATATGCCTTGTTCTGCTTAAAGGGCCATATGTTACGGTGTCAGCATGAATTGAAGAGTGATGAAATATTCCTGCTAGAAAGTTGGGGCTCCAGCATTCCCGACCCCAAGCTATCACAAAGTTTCTCATGAAATAACAGGGAAAAAGTCTCTGGAGTGATTATCTGACAGTGACCCCCCAAGTAAACATTTTGTCACATCCTAATAAAGAGATTTTATTGGTGGTCTCACAGCCAACTTTCAAGTGTACTCTCCATATATTGTACTATAGTCAGGGAAGGGGTTTTGAAAAGGGGGACAAGATGGCAATTGTCCTCTGGAATCCTTTAATTAAAAGACTGTATACACTGAACCCCGAATCTGGAAAAGCAGAGGTTATCGAACTTGCTCACTGTCTCCTTACATTACCATTCTTCATTCTGGGACTGCACACTACCAAGTCATTAGATTGCTCGGAACCGGTGTTCCCGGCAGCTACCAATTCTCTGGGATTTCACAGTGCTATGCTGAAAGAACCTGTGGATAATCCATTCAACTCACTGTGCCCACTAAAGATTGCATTTTAGTTTTTTGTGTAATAATTTGGATGATGGATCTAACTTCAAACCTCTCAGTGGATTGTTGTCCTGGAAGAGGCCTTATGGCTTGGATACCACCCGTCCAAATATGTAAAAAGATAATAATGAACTTTTGCAAGTACTATACATTTTACAACAAAATATAATTTCCCTAGAATCTGTTAATATTCTACATTTGCACCATTTTTTACATATCCTCCAATGTTGACCATGAATAACATTCGACTATTCTTGTTTTTCTATACAAACAAAATACAGAAAGGGGAGCATAGCATAAAGTGAATAAAGACATTCAGATTCTCAACACCTATCTAAGACATAAATATTGGGAATCCCATCACACTATATGAGTATATATCACTTAACCCACCACTATGTCAAAGTGGCCCGATTTTGGTGAGTCCTATCTAATTTTACATGGCTATATTGCTGAATCAGTAGGATTGCACTGAATTTTAGCCCTCTAAGACACTCAAGCAAGTTTATGCTTTGAAATAGTTTGGGCCAATACAGAGACTGACCAGACCAAGCGCAAAACAATAATATGAAAAAAACTTCAACAAAAAAAGCATGTCCATAACCTAATAACTTAGCCACAGGATATCTATGAGGATCTCTCTAAAATACAGCTTGCTGTGGAAGTTAGCTTAACATCGAAGGTAGAATAGTGAGGACACGTGGGCAGATCTTACACATACCATGTTTCACACTCTTGTGCATTGTTTATTTTTGTGTGTTTTTAAAGTTACATTATTTTATTTTACAAAACAAGGATTTTATGTTAATGAAGTTGAACCAATAAATTAATTTTTCAAATGCACACTGCCAAATAAATAATCAGAAGGATAAACAAATAATTTAATTTAGCACATTTTTGGCTTTATTCCCACACCCTTAATTAAAGTAGTGTTGAAGCAAATTGGCTATTTTTTCTTGGCCTACTTCCTAGACAGTGACGGTATCGCTCAGCACAACCAGGAAAGCACCTCAATTTGCCAAATGTATGACTAAATAACATTTACTTTAATTTCACTTTATGGCATTAGTGATCAGGTCTAGCTCTATTTTGAGAACTCAAGCAGGTTCCTTGGCATAATCAAACGCACACTTGTCATCTGTAGTAAGCAGAGTGGACAGATGAACAATTTCCTTCAGATGCCTCTTGAGGGAGGTGATAACAAATCTGTGTATGTAATGTATACTGAACCTGAGCCAGATTTCAAACATTATAATTGAAATAAATTATGCCTTGACAATGATGTATACAAGATAGCAATACTTTAATATCAGAATTAATGCTACATGGAAATGGTGTTTGCAAACTCTTTACTCTTCAACCATTAATCGTAAAACAAGTTTCCCTAAGTAATACATTCTGTAACGTTACGAATGCCTTGCAGCAGTTAAAACCAAAAGGTCAGACACTTGTTTCCAACTTTAATCAATATTGATTCAGTAACCAAAACTTAGCCATTGCGTACTCAAACAATACTATTCAAATTAATGTATTAATGACTGGGGGTTGGTAAGAAATTGGGCAATTATACCATTAAAATATTTTATTTTATTTTTTAGAAAAGTGCCATGAAATAAAAGATTTAAGTAGCTTCATTATATTATGTTATGGTCCAATGATATATAAACTTTCATGAAGAGCTAGGGATTGTTTTAAAACTACCAGGTCTTTATCATCAATAAAGGGTAAAATGTTGACCATACACACCATTCAAAAGTATATTTCCGGCACCACAAATATATAGATGTCCCCCTATAACTGTCTCTCACAGAACACATGCAATAGCGTTGTATTACTGGAATGGTGGTGGGTAAGATGAACATTCTTCCAAGTGCTATAGGTCAATGTGCTGATGAAATCTTAATACAAGGACCAGACCTAAGATTATATCAAACACTGTCAGAACTTCCCTGAGATGCAGAAACCATGTGGTTGCATCCTCTGTTCCGTCTATAGCTGATGCACATACTGCTTCCTCCTCTAAATAATCTTTGGAACATCATCAGTCTGTACTTTACACCCTATATTAACTCTACACGTTTGCAGGGTTGCAAAATGCATTTATAGTATTTAGATGGGGACTACTTCCTCAAGACCCACAAGACCTTGATTAGACCAAGGCCAGGGCTCTATATTAGTATCGGTGACGTATTCTGGCCAAGGTTAACAGGCAATGTAATAGGAAGCCACTTCTACACGGCTTGGTGTGTCATTAAAAAGTGGAAGATTGGGATAAAACATCATATCCTGAGGCTCAGCAGTAAGGATCATGGCACAGAGGGCATGGCGCGGCCCTAAATTAGGCCCAGGGAACTGTTGAAGATAAATATTCCCCTGATAAGTACCACTGACCCTTCAAAGTATATGTTAACATGGGGACCTTTCTTCTTAAGGAAATTATTAAAGTCTCTATATTTTGAAGACATAATCTTCCAATTAACAAGATTAATTATAGATACCTCCTTAATATAAATAATTTAACTAAAACTGAAACACCATAATTTGTGTCTGTTTTCAATCTGGTTAATGCAAGCAAAGCTTCAGAGGAAGATATTGCTAAGCTGTTCTAAGGATGTGTTACATATGTTTGATTAGGAGGACTGTTACTTTGGCACAAGAATCATCGTATGCACAATTGTGGAAGATGAAAGGTCAGTTTATGTAGCTGAGGGAAACAATGAGTAAATGATTAAATTATCTTTCCAGTAAATATTGTCAAGAAAATGTTGATGAATAACATAAGCAGTGAGATAAAAATCGCAGAAATCATTCAATTATAGCAAATGAGCTATCTACACAGAAACGTATTTAGTCTTTTGCATTTTGTACATTGTTTTAATATAATGTTGCTAGGCACACATGTGCATAATTGTACATTTAAAAAAATACTCTATAAACATGACTATTTAGGATAAAAATATATAATACCGTTTAAAACGGTTTAAAACGTTATAAGAGAATTGCTGAAAGCACATATATGGCCATCTGCTTTTTTAACTTAAGTTTAGATCCAGATCAAATATGAAAGTCGTTCATGTCTTATTATTGATAAACAGCAATAAGTCATTTAAAAAGCTTTAACATCTTCTTTAAGTTTATTTTTCATGTGATCACTTATTCTGGAATTACACGATCGATATCAAGAACAACCACAAAAAAAATTGCAGTAGTCTAGATTATGTAGCCGCAAGCATTTGCTAAGCACGAACTTAAAAGAATTCTGTTATTTAAACATAAAATATGTTTGCTTGACTAACAATTTATAACCCAAACCTTAAACCAATAGAATATTAATGGTTTAAACACAAGAGAACATTTAACACTGGAAAACGAAGAAAAACTTCACAGGACTTTTAAATTCTAAAACACTGAGCTTTATTTCCCGAGTGAGTGATGAATGGTTTTGTTCTTCAAAAAAAAACTCTGTGTCCATGAGAAGTTGTGGTCTCTTTTTTAATCCAGTAGTTGTAACTGGTATTCTCTTAATTACCTAACACATTTTGACTTATGCTTCTTCTTTTATTGGCACCAGTTTTATTAAGTCAATGAAAGCAAATCAATATAACACAAATATGCTGAAAATAATACCGTATTTGCTCGATTATAAGACGACCCTGATTATAAGACGACCCCCCAAAATCTGAATATTAACTTAGGAAAAAAAGAAAAAGCCTGAATATAAGACGACCCTAAAGGAAAAAAGTTTTACCAGTAAATGTTAATTCATGTAAACTATTTTTTTTAATAAAAGCTATGATTGAGAAAAATATTTTTTTTGTTTTTATTTCCTTGTATTTTCCAACCTGCCCCCAGTTACGCACATCTGCCCCCAGGCTTGCCACACCAATATGGCACTGTGGCCCATGATATGCCTTTTAACCCTCTATATGCCACTGTGCCCCATGGTATGCCTTTTGACCCCCTATGTGCCACTCTGCCTCCAGAAATGCCTTATACCCCTATATCCCATTCTGGCATTTAGGGGGTTAAAATGCATATTATGGGGCAGAGTGGCATATAGGGAGGTATAAGGCATTCCAGGAGGCAGAGTGGCATTAAGGGAGTTAAAAGGCATTATATAGAGCACTCTGCCTCCAGAAATGCCTTATACCCCTATATGCCACTCTGGCATTTAGGGGGTTAAAAGGCATATTATGGGGCAGAGTGGCATATAGGGAGGTATAAGGCATTTCAGGAGGCAGAGTGCTCTATTAAATGCCCCCTTAACGCCACTCTGCCTCCTGAAATGCCTTATACCTCCCTATATGCCACTCTGCCCCATAATATGCCTTTTAACCCCCTAAGTGCCAGAGTGGCATATAGGGGTGTAAGGCATTCCAGAAATGCCCTACACACACACACACACACACACACACACACACTTACTTACTTACCGGTGCTTCCAATTTCCTGCTGTATTGCCGGGGCAGCGGGTTGACGTCTCATTCCGCGGCAGCCGGGAGGAGGTGGAGTTGGCAGCGGGGGTTTGTATGCGTCCGTCGCAAATACCTTCCCCGGCTGTCAGCGATCAGGAACTCTGGAACTCTGATCTCTGACAGTCGGGGAAGGTATTTGCGACGGACGCATACAAACCCCCGCTGCCAACTTCACCTCCGGAAGCACCGGTAAGTGCGTGCGTGCGTGCGTGCGTGCGGGGGGGGGGCGACGATAGGAGGATCCAGGTCCCCTGCAGCGGTGCGGGGGATCTGGATCTTAGTCTCCTAATCAGACCTCTATTTGAGGTCTGATTAGAAGACGACCCCGATTATAAGACGAGGGGTATTTTTCAGAGCATTTGCTCTGAAAAAAACCTCGTCTTATAATCGAGCAAATACGGTATTTGTCTTTGTCAGAATTGTTCCAAAGTACACACCAAAGATTTGTTTTATATTGCACAGAAGATGGTGGACCTTTGGTCAAGACGAGGTAAACAGTGGTTGCATGATATAATTCAACACATGACTTTGGTCTACTGCCACCAAGATTTTCAAAAATGTATTTTTTCATATTTAGGACCATTAATCTCTTTGTGTGAGGTCCGTTGATGAAGAACTATCAAGCTATCCCAGAAGACAGACACACAAACAAGGAATGTCTGCAAGCGCAGGCCAAATCTATTGAAATGACCTTATTATTAACCTTCAGTGTGCATTCTAGAGATGATTTAACTCCTTGAGAGACAGCAACGTAGACAATGCAATAGTTATGGTTAATCCAAACAATTATGATGTCAGTTTAAAGTTTTATAATTGCAGTTGGCACGTTAAGCCTTTAACAAGTTTCCGTCATGAACATTGATACTGCCAAATGAAAAAATGTGAAATTAAATAATAACGAACAACTCAAATTGCTTTTTGGGTGGATGAAGTCCTAAAACTTTCAATATTTTATTTCCCAAAGGCTCTTGAGACACCGTGATAATGCATGATCTTAAGGTGACCTGTCAGGCATTATAGTTTCATAAGACGCAGGGAAGGATAGAGTAAGAATTTTGGGCTGGCTAGATGAATTCCACAATGGCACAGAACACATAATCATAGTTCACAATCAGAACTAAACATTCTGAACAGCTGCACGTCTATTATTTTGGAGAGAGCACAAATCAAAAAGAAAGTATTGGAATCTCACCACAAACATGTTGTCAAATAGTTTATTTCACAAAAGTAAATAAACTACTCCAGAAGCAAATGGTCTGAATATTTATTTTTAAAGCATAACCATGGTGCATTGTATAATGTATCAGCAAATTCTGTCACATGCTTATATACAGGGTTGCAAGATCCAATGTCATATGTATAGATATATACAGTACATATATACAATTCCTATTGACCTGCTGTAAGGTGCCCTTTACAGCTTCTGGTTACTGTGTTTTATGCCTGTCTTGTGTTAGTCTATAAAGTATAGGAAGGTTAGACAGATATTTAAACAGGATGCAGATCCATGTCTTTAAGGACACTTTCAGGAGAATGACCGCTAAATGCTTATTCAAGGCTTTTAAATATTTAGTGCCTTTCAATATGTAAACAAATGCAGTGGTCTCCATATCAAAATTATTATTCATTTGTAAAAACCTTTGTTAAATCTGTACATCAATATTAGCTGAAAGTAAAATCGGTTTGAAGTGCAACATATGTCTACAATGCTGAATTGTAATACCTTTAAAACCTTCTAAGAAGCCTGAACATGTCCTGGACACCAATGATATTGAGTATATGATTTAGATTGTATTATGTTGTATTAATACTGGCCCTTTTATTTCCTATGAGGCTTTATTGTATTTAAAAAAAAAGTTAGCATACTGTTCTATAGGTAAATGTGCTGGAGTTAATATATGCAAGGAGAAAACAAGTCATTTATGTAATAAGTTAATCATTATTTTTCATCACCATATTTGCTTGAAAATAAGACAAGTTTTTAAAAATACCCCTCGTCTTATATTCGAGGTTGTTTGACTATAAGACTAAGATCCAAATCCCCCGCAGCACTGCAGGGGACCTGGATCCTCCTCTCTGGCAGCCGGTGAACGTCTGTGCGATGCACGCAGACAACCTCCACTGCTGCCCAGGCACTACTGCCGGGGCTTCAGTCACGGAGCACCGGCGTGACATGACCTTCCAGCGCTCCATCATAGAAGCCCTGCGGAAGTCCCCGGCAGCAGAGGTTGTCTATGCGCATCGCACAGACATCCACCGGGTGCCTCCACTGGACACCAAGGACATACTAGACACACTCTAAAGGGTCCACTGCATCACAGCAAAGGTTAGCTTCTGACACCAACGCCCACATCACCACCACAGGGAAGAAACCCCTATGTTTCATAACTTATGTATTAACCTAATCAAACTGAACAAACAACTTCTTGGTTAGAATCACAAAAACATACAAACATAAAAACGACATATTGTTTCCCCATCAGTTTAAACCCCTGAGGAATGTGGCATGTGCCCTAACAAAAGAATAGTTACAGAAATAAATTCTGGAAACTGTACCTTATAAAAAACAAAATTACAATACAGTACAAGGCCAAAGAGTTCGGGGCTCTGGAGCACTTATACAAACAGGGCCCCTCCTTTCTGCACCCAACTATTTTTTCACGTCAGCACAAATGAAATATAAATAACACTAAGGGGTCAAAAAACTAGGCACTTAAGCTTAAGCTGCTCTAAACTTGTCTGGCGGCTGCAGTCCTCTCACTAGCAGGGCACATCCTGTTCAGCCTGTGACTGGGCACACAATTCAATGTAAAATGGAGGGAAAACAGACAGGCAGGGCAGTGAAGCATGGGTGCCCTGGAGCAGTAGTTCCATGTGTCCCTTGGTTCATCTGGCCCTGAGTACATAGTTATTTCCAAAGACTGATAGGGTTGCTTTTGATGAATCACAAGAAAGAAATGTCCACACGGTCTCGCAATATAGGTAAAATGTTTTTTTGCTAGAAGGCAATGTTTTCTTGAAAGTTACAATGTTAACTTTAAAGTTGCTTTAGAGGTCTACAAATACTGAAGCCCACTGGAGCCAGAATGGACTAGAGTGGGCCCTGACAGAGTGCTGAGTAGGGCTAGGATATGGCGGGAATTGTGGAATTTAGGGGAGGAGTTTTGGTAGGAGGATATTTAAGGTTGGTGGTCACAGGGGTAAGAAGCCATGTAGTTTAACCTTACCTGATGCTGTTTGTCCCACTCTCCCTCCCGTTATCTGGTTGGGTTTTTGGGGTGGTGTCGGGGGCGATAGCTTGCCAGGCATCCAAGGGGTTTTATTTAATTGGGTAACTTAACTGAACCTGGCCTGTGGGTCAAAGCTACATCTGTCAAGTATAACTGACCCTCACCTATGCCCAATGTACCTAAATTGTGTTGAAATTAGTTCAAGCTATTACCTTTTCAACATCAATCACAACTTTACCAATTTAAACACTTGAGTCCTTTAATGTTCCGATTCCACTGTTTTTTTTTCTGTAACAGCTGCTAAATGTATGGTATTTCTGTTAAAATAGCAATGTTAAAAAAGTATTACATTTAAAGTCTTAATACTAACTTGCAAAACCCTTATTCATTTTAACTCCTATAAAGCTGACACTATCTATAAATATGGAATACTATCATACTATCCTCTACATTATGCTTCTCGAGCTTTCCAAGTAACAATGTCCTAATAATTCTCTATGCAGGTCGCTGCTGTGTAATTATATAAGGGTTTTTCAACATTCATACATTTTTGCCACAGGACTTACAGAAAATGTCATACTTTAGTGTATTGTATACCCTACAGTGTTAATGCAGTTAGACGCTGCCAGTAACCTGACAACATTAGTATTATTTAACTATGCAAAAACCAGTCTTGACTTGCATTAGATGTTCCTGGACACTAGCCCAATGTAACGAGAATTACCTATACAACTCATCCTTATTGTCATCATACTTTCCTATTGTTGCCTTTGAGACACTAATCGCTGAACATTTCCTTCTTCTGTCAGACGTTATTTTAGGCTTAAAATGTTTGTTCATGCCTTGAAAAACAGCTCCTTCTGGATGCATACCAGGGCGCTTAATAAGAAACCATGACTCTAAATCAATCTTCTACATTTTATTACTTCTCATGTACATTGTGCCAGCACCACAGTGTAAACGGGCCAGCTGAGAAGATCAGTGATCTCCCTTAAAAACTGGTTCATTGAGCAGCGGCATGGTGGAGGGCCAGATCACCAAAGAGGGCAATCTGTTCCCGGTTTTGCTGTAGGGGGACTGCTACCAACCTGGACCTTCGGGCCTAGACCAGAATATGTCGCTGCCTGAAAGTTTGAATTTCTTAGACACCCTAAATTAGTATATTAAAGGCTACATTCTGAAAGGTTATAATAGGAAACACACGTAATTACATTAAATCTAATTAAATCTAATCTAATTGCATAAGATCATAATTGCCTATCAAATATGCTGTGATATCTGGACGCCACTTTATAAATTACAATCAGGGACATACTTACAGTATTTGACACCTGGGGCAGATCTTATATTTGGCACCCCTACACACAAACCACCCACACTTTCACTCACTTCCCACGTGCTCCCCAGGTGCCAATCATCGGGGGATTGCTACACTGGCACAGAGAGGGGCCGAGTCTCCTGGAGCTTTACTCTCAATGTTTCCATACTTTCTCCACTGACTGTTCCTGTGTCCCTGTTTCCTTTCACGCAGCTCCACTTCTTCTCTTGCATCTTCTTGTTATTATGTCTTTTTTTTTTTTCTTCGTGAACCAAGCCTCCAGACGCACTACTTCTGCAAAAGGGCAGAGGCACACTTTCCCCCCGATTGGAGGAAGGGGGAAGTGATTGTCTCCGTGACTCCGCTCTTTTGCGGAAATACTCTGAGAGGTCAGAAAGATGGATTCACAGAATAAGAGAAGCTTTTCTGCACCTCTCTTTCTCCGAAAATCTATCTGCATTATTCTAACCTTTGAGAGTACTTGCGCAAAAGGACACCGCCATAGGACAGCTTCTCCCCTGTTTCTCTGGGAGAGGATCTGCTCTCACCCTATTACAGAAGTACTACAGGAGAAGTGGATGAAGAAAGAAGAGAAATGGGGCTGCGGAAAAGGAGACACGGACACAGATTCGGCCAGTGGGGAAAGTAGGAAGACATTGAGAGTAAAGGAATTTCCGAGATACTTGGGACCCCCCCCTAAGTACACGCCACTGGAAACAAAATGAGTCCCTGATACAGATGTACCCATCGGTTAGCAGCATAGCTTCCCATTGTGAACCATCATCATCATGGTCATTGAATATACCATTGTTGCTGCAGGTTAATCATACTTTTACAATGAACACAGAGAATCTACTCTGGTATAATTTTATCTGCTTTTGTAACGTATTTCAAATGACGAAGCACAATTGTTTTCCTATAGCTCAACTTTGTTGTCCAATGTTTGGCTAAAGCCTTATATTTCTAGCCTAAGTGTTGTTTCTCATTTTCAAATTGTAAATCTCTTATCAATTCCTAAATCCCTCTGAAATGTTGCACTAAGAGTATATGTCCTGCTTTATATAACTATTCATTTATACGTTATGCCAAAATCCATTTGAGATTTCTTTGATCTTTTGAGCTTGATGTCTGCCTGTGAAATCACATCTGTTTATTGTTGATTTTAGCTTTCTCTTGTAGCAATACATTAGAAACTTCATATTTATGCTTTCATTACTCCAATAAGGAATTCATTTTGGTGTCTTGATTTTTCAGTAGTGACATGTATTATTGGCTGTTTTATTAAGTTAACAAGGCCCAAGTAATGCAGAATAATGGGCATTTTGCCATTAGAAACATTTGCTTCAACACAATAACTCAAAGGTGATTTATCATAGTAATGTTGCCAAGAACACATATCACTACTGTAACTTCTAACATCTTGAAATCATAAATGAACCAAATGAAAGTATCGAAAGGTAAAATCTTGCTTAAAATGTCTTTTTTTTCTCTTTAATGCAAGAACGTAAAAATGTTCAGTTTAAGTTTAAGAAAGTATCCGTTTTATTCAACATTATTGTGAAATATTAAATAATTAAACAATAAATAATAAATAATTGATGGAAGACATAATAATAATAATAACAATAATCTCTATAACTTCCCATCTTCCACACATAACCAAATAGCATTTATAATAGCATAGATTACAGATGCTGCCTTTTTATAGAGTTCCAGAAATTGTGTAATATATCAAATAAACATAGGAACTGAAATGGATAAATAAAAATGACCTTCTGTGAAGTTGTGTGGATATTTTAATTCTATTTGTTTTCTTTTTGCGATTGTGAAAATGTGTATTAGAAGGTCCTAGATTGATATGTTTTGCATTGAAGGATGCACATGGGATGCTTCCCATGTGTGTGTAATGTAGCAGAGTCATTCCTGGTATTGTCCCAATGTATCTACTGCGCCCATATTTTGGATGACCTCAGGTTAACTTTGTAGAAAGTGCTGAACATGCGTAACAGTACCTTTAAAGGGGAAGTAAGAAGATGTGTGTTGGATTTCACCATAATATACAATTTGAAATATCACAATAAACACATTTCAAATATTAAATATATATGTAGAGTTATTTGTACCTTTTCTTAATGTTGAAAAACTCTTTTTGCAGGCAGAAAGTTTTTATTGCAGAAGCACAAGGTGCTACCACCTACTAATGAGAGGTATAGTGCCAAAGCCTGCTAACAGGTGTTCACTACAGAAACGTTTGACTAGCTGCTCATAAAATTAGCAGCCAGGAAAAGTTACATGTATGGTCTTATTTCATAAGGCACACAAGGCGATTTCATCATAGAAATCAGGCTGGCTAATATCCTCTTCCCAGTCACACTCATGCAAAGTTTTGTCCCCAGGCGACCAAATTGTGACTTAGGGCCCTCAAGGGTTTTTAATGAACAAATGAGAGTGTTTAAGCTAGCATTAATGACTAACTTATTTTAGTACAAAATTGTTTAAATTGATCCACAAAAATAGCATGTAAGTAGATCCAGTTTCACCTGTGTTCATCTTTACCCATTAAGATTGAAATCAGCATACATATAGGCTAACCTAGTCCTTAACTTGAAGAGGAACTTTTGTAGTCTTCACTAAGGGACCATGGAGGATGTCAGAGCTGAAAAATATAAATCTGACATTACGTTTATTTATTCAGCTCCAGTAGATTCTGTAAGTCTGCTACAATAGGGGAAAGTAAAAATATTTAACAAAGACAATTAAAAATGACAACATTAGAGGACACCGCTCTTGTGAGCTTATATGTTTAATTACTCAATAAACATATTTTAATATTGCTTATAACATGGCAAGTGATACATGGTTTTCAGTTGTGACAGTTCTCTTTTAACATAAGGGCCCCCATTGTGATGTATGCCCTTAATCATAGGTAAAATGACAGTCATGTTTATTTCTGATAGTATCTTAGTTAATTTTTTCTTGTATCTTACATTTATGCATCACCCACATCCAGAGGTGTATGTACCTTGGGCATTGTTTTCAATAAAAATATACAGCAGCAACTGTAACACCTGTTGATATGGGGAGTGCTAAGTCAGGGGCCATAGATGCATGGCACCTGGGGGCCCAGTAATCAAGGCGCCCAGTTTGGTCACATAATACACAGTCTGAGTTACGAGTGCAAGCAGAACCGAAGACAGGGCTCCCAATGAAATTGGAGGGAGGAAGGCAACCTGCAATGATAGTGGGAGAATGAGCGTATAATGTGTACTTGTGTGGTGTTAGCATGAATGTGTTACTTTTTGGCAGAAGAGTATGCATGTTCTAGTGTATGGTGTTAGCATGTGTGAGTATATGGTGTTAGCACATGGGTGTGCATGTTAATATTTGGCATTGTGTTTGTGTCAGCATATGGTATTTGTTGGGTATTAGAGTATCAGAGTGTTCTACAGTTCTTATATGTAGTTTGTCTTTTAAAGTACTTGTTTACACAAAAAATCCATCAATAGGTGTATTGTTCACGTTTTACAGCATTTGATTCTATTACCTGTCATGTGTATGGATTCGTTATACATTTTATTGGCCTATTTAGATAAATATGTAATCACTTGAGCTTTTGGGACCTTGGGGATCACGTCTTCAGATGGAATCCCTTCAGCTAAAATGGCAATATTCACTGTTCTATATCCCAATAGTCTCAGTCAACAAGAATTATTCTGCAGAATCCTCCCATGCATTAGCGAAAGGGACGCAACAGAAATTTAAGGGGCCTTCTCAGCGATCATATGCAATAAAAATCATCATAAAGATCATGTTTAGAAACTAAGCCACAAGTGAACATATTTTCATATATTTTGTGTTCCTTTGTGTAGCATGTAATATAAAATCGACAGTTTTTTGTTTCTAAAATTACTGTTATTTATCACTTATTTTAGCAAGAAATCAGTTAAAATTTCTCACCGCTATAAAACGTACTTTCTGCAGAAAGGTTTTCATCTCCGCAGAAGCACAATTTTACAGAAACTTGTTTTCGTAGATATAAGAAGGGAACTTAAATGTAATTACCAAATAAAAATGTTAAATGATTTAACCTGACTTTTATCAAACATGATGTAATTCAATGCCTTGTGGTAAAACACAGAAACAAACGAAAATGTCTGTTATTCCAGGTGCTGCCATCTGAGAAACAAGGCACAGGGGGACCAAAAAAAATGTGTTTCAGTTTAGATGTGAGAGCTTCATAACATATATGTAATTAGTTTTATTAAGTATTTTCCTCATTGCAAGTGTAACAGCTATTTATGGCTTCTCGTTAGGCATCAGTATTTCCATGAAAGCATTCAAACAACTCGCACTAAATGACAATCCCCTCTGCAGCATGTTAAATAAACAAATACATAAAAGCATTATTATTTAGGTATATAAAGCATGCGCGTTGGTTTTAAAGGGGAAGTCCCACTTAAAAACAAATATTTTTAGAGCATTAAATAGAATGCCGTGTACAGTAATATAGTTTAACATTGAAGAAAGCTTGGGGTTTTATGTCATTCTGTCCCATTAAACTTCTTTATACAGACCTAGAGGCAGTCATTGTTATTATTCATGTGATACTTTGGGTGTTCGGACATCAAACTAAAGTGATTGTTGATGGCAAAGCTAATGAGGTCCTGCTTGTCCAATGAAACTATTTCCTCTTTATTAGTCAAAGTGTTAGGCCGGGTGATTAAGACTGAGATATTCTATTGCTTGCCACAAGGCAACAAGGCAAAAGACCGTTTGTCTCATAGATTGGGCTAAGATAATGCAGTTAGAACACATACAGATGCTAAAATGAAGCTGGCTGAAAACAGGATATTAAGGAAAGACTAAAAACTAGAACAGCACAATATTTTTGAATACTGATTTTTAATCCGATGCTAGTAATGGAAATGGCCCTTCAAATAATTATATCGTGATGATAAGGAATGGTTATCACAAATTATATATTTTTGTTAACATATTGGAAAATGCATTACATTAAATGTTTACATGCAAAGAACATTTGTTAAAATAAATAATATATTTATGAAAGAAGATAAAATATCAAGGTTTTGTAAATGATGCTTGTTTGATTGGTTTATGTAACATTACCTTTCGGATTGTAATCAAAATATTTATTTTCTTTTTTGTACCGTATCTAAGTTCTGAGCGTTGTGGCAAAATAACAATCAGGCTTGCGCTAACCGATTGATTGTTAGATTGATTGGTTTATTGGAGAGCTGCTATTAGTTGGGCGATGGGAAACCCATCTATGTGATCCATTAACATAGCAGATCAGAACAACATAACTTTAACAAAGGATCACATAGAGGATCCAGATGCAATATAATGCAATATAATAAATGTTACTTCAAACACTTTAATGTTGACATACAACTAAAAGACACAAAAAAGACTTCTGGTAGTGGCCCAGTATGTTCAAATTGGAGCAGTCCAGGTGGAAATTCCCTACTTGATAGACAAGAGAGACAGAATCTGATACAATGATTCCGAACCCTTATCAATTCTTTCATATTACTGAATATCAAATGGTGCACAGAAATGTTGTTCTTTTTGATACTTTGTTAAAACATTGAAACTCAAAATTAGTTATTGTAAGGTAACAAAAAATGTCATAGGTTTTCAAACCCTGCGCTCTTGAAGCTCCTGTTTACACAGACGAATGAAATTTCCATAATGAGAACACAAATACTTTACCAATGACATCCACCTGTGAACCATTAAAGTTGCTGTAAACCCCCAGTGTTTAAGGGACATTTGTGAGGTTGTGAAGAAATATAAAGAGCAAAGAGCATTTTCAAGAAGTTAGATGAATAGATAAAGGGTAGAAAATCATATTCAAGTGTTTGGATATCCCAGTGAGCAAAGCCTGATCAACAATGAGGAAGCAGAAGCTGCATCACACCACTTACGTACTGACAAAAATGGTGGTCCATCCAAACTCATCAATTAAACAAGAAGGAGAAAAGTTACAGTAATTCACAATCAATTCCCTGATCTCAATTCCATTGAGAATCTGAGACACTTTTTGAAAATTTCCTACTAACAACATCCAATGAACGTGGAGCAAATCTAATAAGAAGAATGGACCAAAATTACTCCCAACACTGTTTGCAAAGCTGGTACATACTAACCCCAAAAGATTTTAAGCTGTTTTTACCATCTATATTTTTCTTAACAAAAACAAATTATGCAATTATTTATTTGAAGATTCAGTACTTTAAAATACAATATAATACAGTAATAAGTAATACAGTAATATACATTTTTTTGTAATAAATTAGAATACATTTACAAGGCATTGTGTATGACCAAATATTGCTTGGCCTGCCACTACATCTTATCTTAACCTGGCTGTATTGCTAACCATGGAGCTGATTATGTTGTACCAATGAACTCATTATTAATTGAATTGTTTACCTGTGTTTGAATATATCTTTTGAAGATCTAGTGCCTGTGTTGGAGACTTTTAATGATATAAGACTCAGGTCAAAGTTTGTGCTTCTGTCCTGTAAGTACATAGTTTCGCCTTCTTCTAAAAGCCATATTATATACTTTGCATATTTAAGATGAACATAAATCTCATTTGAACATTCATTATATATATATATATATGCACTTTTTTCTATACTAAGTCTAATTATAAAAGGCAGATTTATTTTTTATATGTTTGGGCAACAAAGTACAATCATTGCTGCTGAATACAATATTCCATGTATTATTTACCCAAATTAAATGCAATTTAACTAACTGTATGTTTAAAAAGAAATCACATGTGCTTTATAAAGGTAACGCAAATTCTAAATGAATACCAATGTACTGTAGCTACTAGAAATTTGCACTGCTGTCAGCAAGGTGATTACTAGGAAAGAATGATTAGACTAGAACAAAATCTCTTACGAAATGGATACATTTCACAAAACGAAGCTGCTAGCCATTACACGGTATTTTCAAAGGGACATTTCATAATATAAAGGAATGAGAAAAAAACTGTTTTGACATTCTATCAGGAATTAGGTTAAAATGTTATGGTTATTTACCAAGATATAAACACAGTGCTAGATCATTGACCACATCTGGTTCAAAAATGAACAATCATCACACACAATGAAATCAAAGACTACAAATATGCCAGTTCATTGCAAGTTCATTATAAACATTATTGTAATCTACTGGAATTCACTATTTGTAGTTTAAAATACGCTCAGATCAGCTTTGTCATGTTCACCTGCAATGCATGCCAATCCTATGTTGACTTGCATTACCATTTAAAGACTTAAACATTCAATTTGTATGAAATAAATCCTAATATTTTTCTACATTTAACTTAAGTGAGATCATGTCAGACTGTGATTGAAAAGAAGCCACCCATATTTTTGTACATTTTATGTTTTTGTTTTATTTCCATGCCTTGCCCAAGTTGTGTTAAATGTGAAGTCAAGCATTAGGACACTAAGGCTACCATCGGCTCAGACATCATAAAATATGACGTCAGAAAGTTTATAGTCTTGTTGCACTGATAGGAACGAAGTGAGCTGTAAGCAATTGTTGTATGGAAAAAGGCCAAAATGGGCAGAGTGTGAACATGAGTGGGCTACCTGAAGGAATGGCTCTCTAGACAACTGTATAGTTTATATTATGGATGATTTTGACTGTTTACGAATCTAACAAGGACAATGGGCGGTCCCTAAACCCATTGAAAACAATGCATTTTGAGCCCGTACATGTGCGGGCTTTGTCATTAAGGGGTTATACAAGCCTATAAGATGCAGGGGACAACTAAATAGTGAAATGACTGTGCACGTGGAACATACCTTGTAATGACAACTTTCCCAGCTGTAGATCAGTGACAGTAGCAAATTTGAAGCACCATGGATGCTATAGTATATAATAGGCTTTTATTGAACCCCACTTTGGAAAGTAATTGAGAAAGTAGTTGCAAATCAGCTATTGGGAAACACAACCTTTACTGGTACATTTTAGGAAAATTCATGGTGCTAAGAAAAGCTAAATTTTGTGCCCTGACCTTCTCATGTCAAAGATAAGAATTTTACATCTTCTTTTAATCCTTCAGGTTTATTGAGTAGCAACTTTATTTTAAAAAGCAATTAACAACTATGTAGAATTGGTATTGCAGTTTTTATATGTTCTACACTTTCCTTGTTGTGGATTGTAACTGTCAATAACATATAGCGTAGCCAAGCTTAAAGGAAGAGTCTAGTTATAATAATAAGTAATAATAAGTTCTATTATGAAAGAGCGTATGATGTCAGGAGTGTCTCTAGAAGAATGGAATTACCACATATATTGGTCACACTTTTATTTGCAAAATATGTATTTTATTTCATAGATATTATTAGTACACGGCAGATAAAACATGCTTTTATTTATCTATTAAAGTACTCAGTGAGGACTTTCATATGAATTCTTTAAAGAAAAAACACTTATTGGGGATAGAAGCTACAGCCACAGAGCTGCAACTGCCCTCACCATGCCTTTAACAGCCAATCCAATGCAGGAAAGCACTCCCATTGAAATATAGATTATAGACAATACCGTATTTGCTCGATTATAAGACGACCCTGATTATAAGACGACCCCCCAAAATCTAAATATTAATTAAGGAAAAAAAACAAAAAGCCTGAATATAAGACTACCCTATAGGAAAAAAGTTTTACTAGTAAATATTAATTCATGTAAACTAATTTTCATATTTAATAAAAGCTATGATTGAGAAAAATATATTTTTTATTTCCTTTTATTTGCCAACCTGCCCCCCCCAGTTATGCACATCTGCCCCCAGGCTTGCCACTCTGCCACCAGAAATGCCTTATACCCCCCTATTTGCCACTCTGCCCCATGATGTGCCTTTTAACCCCCTATATCCCCCTCTGCCCCATGATATGCCTTATACCCCTATATGCCACTCTGGCATATAGGGGGTTAAAAGGCATATCATGGGGCTGAGTGGCATATAGGGGGTTAAAATGCATTTCTGGAGATATATATATACTGCTAACAGCAATCACACTCCTATCAAGCCAAGGCAGCCAGTACATGCTGGAACCTGGGGATGTTAGAAGTGTGATTACAGCCTCCCTATGCCATGCTACCACCCCCCTTACACATCCATGCTATCACACACACACTCATTCACAAACATTTAAATACTCATTCATTCCATTAATCACACACACACACACGCTCAAACCCCCCACCCCCTTACCTGAATTGCAGATCTCCCACTCGAAGACTTCTGCAGGGGCCCGGCTGTGCGAGCAACTTCTCTGGCCCTGCCCCCAGAGGAAGGAGGGGGAGGTAGAGTTATGTGAGGACTGTGCTAGCTTCCTGTTTCCTGCTGCTAATAGCAGAGACGCTGCTCGCGATCAAAGAACGGTAAGCAGCACGGCCGAAGCAGAATGAGGTCTGATTAGAAGACGACCTCAATTATAAGACGAGGGGTATTTTTCAGAGCATTTGCTCTGGAAAAAACCTCATCTTATAATCGAGCAAATACGGTTTTCCCTACCATACTGTCCAGTTGTGTTGTTAAAATTCTATCAACTTGCTCACTGCAAAACATAGTGATCAGTGGCGTCTCCAGCTTTCATATTTAGGGGGGGCACATGGGGGGCCAGGGACCAAAGTAGGGGGGCCAATTATAAAACGGTACATATACACTATATATATATATATATATATATATATATACACATACACACACACACGTTAGGCAGTTATTTCTCATTCTTTAATATTAGCCCCTGCTGACAATATATATAAATATTAGACCCTGCTGCCGATATATAGAAATATTACACCCTGCTTCTGATATATATTAATATTAATCCCTGCTGCCGATATATATTGATATTAGTCCCTGCTGCGGATATATACTTATATTATACCCTGCTGCCGATATACATAAAAATTATACCCTGCTGCCGATATATATTAATATTTGACCCCGCTACCAGTATATATTAATATTAGCCACTACTGCCAATATATATTACCGTATTTGCTCGATTATAAGACGAGGTTTTTTTCAGAGCAAATGCTCTGAAAAATACCCCTCGTCTTATAATCGGGGTCGTCTTCTAATCAGACCTCAAATAGAGGTCTGATTAGGAGACTAAGATCCAGATCCCCCGCACCGCTGCAGGGGACCTGGATCCTCCTATCGTCGCCCCCCCCACACACACACACACACTTACCGGTGCTTCCGGAGGTGAAGTTGGCAGCGGGGGTTTGTATGCGTCCGTCGCAAATACCTTCCCCGACTGTCAGAGATCAGAGTTCAAGAGTTCCTGATTTCTGACAGCCGGGGAAGGTATTTGCGACGGACGCATACAAACCCCCGCTGCCAACTCCACCTCCTTCCGGCTGCCGCGGAATGAGACGTCAACCCGCTGCCCCGGCAATACAGCAGGAAATTGGAAGCACCGGTAAGTAAGTAAGTAAGTGTGTGTGTGTGTGTGTGTGTGTGTGTGTGTGTGTGTAGGGCATTTCTGGAATGCCTTACACCCCTATATGCCACTCTGGCATTTAGGGGGTTAAAAGGCATATTATGGGGCAGAGTGGCATATAGGGAGGTATAAGGCATTTCAGGAGGCAGAGTGGCGTTAAGGGGGCATTTAATAGTGCACTCTGCCTCCTGAAATGCCTTATACCTCCCTATATGCCACTCTACCCCATAATATGCCTTTTAACCCCCTAAATGCCAGAGTGGCATATAGGGGTATAAGGCATTTCTGGAGGCAGAGTGCTCTATATAATGCCTTTTAACTCCCTTAATGCCACTCTGCCTCCTGGAATGCCTTATACCTCCCTATATGCCACTCTGCCCCATAATATGCATTTTAACCCCCTAAATGCCAGAATGGGATATAGGGGTATAAGGCATTTCTGGAGGCAGAGTGGCACATAGGGGGTCAAAAGGCATACCATGGGGCACAGTGGCATATAGAGGGTTAAAAGGCATATCATGGGCCACAGTGCCATATTGGTGTGGCAAGCCTGGGGGCAGATGTGCGTAACTGGGGGACAGGTTGGAAAATACAAGAAATAAAAACAAAAAAAAAATATTTTTCTCAATCATAGCTTTTATTAAAATAAATAGTTTACATGAATTAACATTTACTGGTAAAACTTTTTTCCTTTAGGGTCGTCTTATATTCAGGCTTTTTCTTTTTTTCCTAAGTTAATATTCAGATTTTGGGGGGTCGTCTTATAATCAGGGTCGTCTTATAATCGAGCAAATACGGTATTAGTCCCTGCAGCCAATATATATTAATATTAGCCCCTGCTGCCGATATATATATATATATAAATACTAGACCCTGCTGCCAATATGAATATAAATACTAGACCCTGCTGCCAATAAATATTAATATTAGCCCCTGCTGCCAATATATGTTAATATCTCCATCTCCCTCCCTATCTATCCCCTCTCCCTCCCAATCTATCCTATCTATCCCCTCTCCCTCCCAATCTATCCTATCTACCCCCTCTCCCTCCCAATCTATCCTAACTACCTCCTCTCTCCCTCCCAATCTATCCCTATCTACCTCTTCTCACTTCCTATTTACCTCTTTCCACTCTCTAACCCCCTCCTAACTTTCTACCCTCACCCCCCCCTTGAAGTTCACTTACCTTGGGCTTGTAGAAGTCCAGCGGCAGGATCGCGAGGTCTCTGTCTTCCTGGTTCTGCCGCAGTGTGCGCGGCTTCATTGCTGAGCGCCGGATATGACATCATATACCGGCGTTCGGCTTGAAATGCCGGCACTGTGACCAAGGCAGAGGCCTCTCGGTCGCGGAGAAGAGTGAGAGGCGCCAAACGGTCACTGAGAACTTATTCCTCAGCGACCGCTCGGCGCCTCTCTCTCTCCTCCGGATCTATTAAAAAAAAAAAAAGACGGCGTTTCAATTGGGGGGGCACACCGGGGGGCACAGCATGATGTAGGGGGGGCAATGGCCCCTCTGGCCCCCCCTGCCGACGCCACTGATAGTGATACACAGAAAAATGCATATACTAGAACAGTAAGTGAATAAAGAAAGAATTATAATTTATCATGCAAACTAAACTAAGTTTACCCATTGTGTCTAAATTACTTCCAGTTTTCACAAGTTACAAAGCTTGGTCTAAAAGAGAGTAAACATTACTTTTTACTTTTCCTGTAGAAGATAAATGAGGGCTGCAAACTATCAGCTACTGATGTAACATTTTGTTTAACTTATGTGTATCCACCACAGGATATATGAGTGGGGTATGTGTCAGTCACCAAGATACAAAACAAAAAAACAAAATATAAACATTTCAGTTTAAGAGGTCACAGAGTGAGTTCCTGGGGTCAATAATTATAATCAGCTTCAACATCCTCACAGTAATGTAAAAAAAGAGAGTAATAAAGAAGAAAAATATTGCAAACAAAACCATAGCCTAAAGATTTCTCCATGCCAACTATAGAATACAACCTAAAACAAAAAGTTCTACTGTAGGGGCAGTTGTGTAAAACATATACTCTATCTTTCCATGTTATGTTTCCATGGCTAATGTTCTCCTCCTCACTACTTCCTTTTCCCGTCTACAAGACTTCACTCATGCTGCCCCATATCTTATTACATTACATTTCTCCATATGCACTTTAGCACTTTACATTGTAGGATAAATGTAAAATCACAAACAATAACAAACTGGTACAAAACGGACAAGAGGGTTCTGCTCTTGCGAGCATACAATGTGGTCTCTGGAACTTACTCCCACCGCCAGCCTTCATCCTCCCTCCCAACATTCCACAAAATCTCAAAACCCACTTCTTCAGAGAAGCATTCCATCTTTGTTGCTAAGACTTCCCTGTCACCAGTACCACCCCCACACTACCTCTCCCCTTTCTCCACACTTTATGTTTTCCTCGCCCCATTCCCTCTAGATTCTAACCGAGCACTGCCCTCTCTATCTAATGTATCTGTTTGTCGTAATCTGTCAAAACGAGTCTTGTGATGTCCACCGAATATTTATGTATTGTAAGAAGCGCTGTATAAATTGCTGGCAATATATACATAAAACAATAATAATAATAATACTAATAAGGTGAGTTTAGGATTTTCCTAATTGTAAATCTAATAGAAAAGGGCATCATCCTGAACGGAGAGAACACAAGATACACAAGTTCAAGTAGCTAGATTTTTGTTTTGAGTATTAATGGATATAGCCAAATCTGCTCCTTTATCCTTAATGTCTATAAAGCCTTGTTTCTGGATCTGCCTATAGCCTTGTCATCCTGGTATCAACTTCTCAAGTTGCCTTTAGGTTACCTACAGTATGTCCTCCCCAGTGCTTTATCTTGGCAGCACTTAACAGGGGGAAACACTACAAAGCCATCATGTGGACAGTGGAGAAACCAAAGCACAGACAGTGAAGTCTGATGATCTTCAAGTGTGGAATACTTTTTGTGAGCAGTGCCAGCACTGCTCAGTAACCTTTGTGGGGAATGCCCAATGGGGACAGAGTTGGCACTGGGAAGCTATTTGAGGGATGACACTGTTACGGTATATGGGGACAAAGATGGCACTGTTAAGCTGTGTTAGGACAAATAGGGCACTGTTAAGATGTGTGGGGATAAAAAATGGCATTGTTAAGCTTTTGGGGATAACTGGAACTGTTAAACTTTTTATGTGTAAATGTGGCATTGATAAGCTGCCTGAGAATAAAGATGACACTAGGACTCTGTATACAAAGATTGCACTGTTAAGCTGTTTGGGGACATAGATGGCACTAGTAACCTGTTTGGGGACAATATGTCACTGTTAAGCTGTGTGAGCACTGTTCAGCTGTTTGACGACAAAGATGACTCTGATAAGCTTTGTGGGTACGAAGATTGCACTGCTAATGTTTGTGGACAAATATGGCATTGTAAGCTTTTTGGGCACAAAAATATCACTGTTAAGCTGGGACAAGATGTCAGATACAAGTTGTTTGGGAACAAAGATGGCACTGGGAAGCTGTTTGGGAACAAAGAAAGCACTGTGAAGCTGTTTTAATACAAAGATGGCACTCTTAAGAAGTGTAGGAACAAAGATGGTACTGTTAAGCTGTTTGGAGACAAAGATGGCTCTCGGAAGCTGTTTGGGGACAAACATGGCACTGCTAAGCTGTTTGGGGGCAAATACACTGTCACACTTTAAGGGTCACACACACTGTCACTGTCACACACACACATCATGCTCACATCATGGACTGACCACGCGCTAATCCAACCGATTTGAGCATCTGTGATCTTTCTAGTATAGTTGACATGGATGACTGCTCTTCCTTATTTAAATTAATCCTTCTCTTAAATTAAATTAAACCATCTCTTAAAGTAATAGATAAAATATCTGAAATTGTGCACAAGGCAACAAAGTAGGTACTCGGTATCCACGCGCCATGCAGTATACAGAGAAGAAGAGATGGAGGTCAAAAAACATGGAAAAGAGGAGGGTAGGACCAAAATATATATAAAAATATATTCCACACGCATCTTTCATTGTAAACTCCACACTCTCTGTGTGTAAAGGCTGTTTACAGCCCGTATTTGTAGGAGGGGTCTTAAGGGGTATTTATATCCCCCTTTCACCATCCCCTCCTTCAGGGCATTACATCTGCATTCTTCCCACCCGCACCCACCCTCAGTTCACTTTCTGTGCTCTCCTCATTGTCTATATTCTCTCTCTTCTATCCCTCTTCCTTCTCCTTCCCGAGAGGTAGGGCACTTTCCTACCTACCTAAGGGGGCATTTTAGGGTCTAGGCACCTATCCAGACTCACTGGGCGTTTCATACATGTTTACACATATTCAGACCTGCTGGGCACTTTGTGGATATTTAACATCTATTCAGAACCACTGGGCGTTTTGTGCACGTTTTATCCCTACCACCAATATATACATATGTATGTCCAATATAAAATACAATAAAGAAATGTTCGCTAAATTAAACGTGTACTCAAAAAATGAAGAAAAAAACAAATGGGGCTCCCTAAATCAAACTAAAATACCTAAGGTCAACCATCCCTAACTGTTTAAAAATTCTATTGTTAACAATGCATGATAAAATATGATTCCCCGTACTAAAATTAGCGGGAAGTGTGCTGCGTTTATGGGACATATGGTTTATATTGGAACTAGCTTCATTATTCTTCACTTTGACAAAGCCATCCCATATCCAGAATGTTATTTGTTCAATTACTACCCTCTAACAAATAACAGTATACGGCCTTTCTGTTATATTGTTATTGTTATTAATATATATCAAGTTCGAAAGCTCTTGTTAATTTAGTATTATTTGCCAGGGTTTCACTTTGAAATATAACCTTTCATTTTAGCTGCAATTCTCTAACCAATAAGCCTTGAACATTTCAGCTTGAATTCTTTGCAAGAAAGGGCCTTTTGTGTGTTTTATATGTTCGAGTAAAATTGACAGTGACAGTATATTGGCAAGTTTTGCAAGGTTAAAACAATCTAGTTGTTATTACAAGTGTTTAAATATATTATTAAAAAGGAAACAATGCATTTTCTCAAACATTCTTTTGAAGAATCACAGCGGCAGCTTTGTGACTCATGTCTTTATCTCTTCCTTAACACTTTCATCCATCTTTTATCAGCATTTTTTTTTTCTTTGGAGGTTCATAATCAAATCGTATAGTCGTATAAATGGGATCTTCTTTGTTGATCAATGGCCATGTAGAGATGACCACACTTTACCATTAAAATTCCCAAACTCTTGGTATTCTAGTATTATTAGAATACACATATTCTTTGGTTAGTTTTGATTTCTTCTGCACAAAAATCAACAGATTCCCTCAGTAAATATGCGGGCCTTCTCGTCCAATATCAGTGCCTAACCTCACACATACTCTACTGGATGGATGGGCAAAAATTTCCCACAGAAACTCTCCAAAATCTTTTAGAAAGCCTTCCCAGTGGAGTGGAAGCTGTTACAGCAGCAAAGGGGGGACCAACTACATATTAATGTCTGTGTATTTAGAATGCGACGTCATCAAAGTCCCTGTTGGTGTAATGGTCAGGTGTCCCAATACTTTTGTTCATATAGTGTACCTACCCATTATAGAAGGTAGAAAGTGGGTGCTCACTTGGTAAGGATGCAGAGACACACATGAGCAAGGCTAGGCAGAGGAGACTTGGCCAAGTAATGGACAGAATCGAGATGGAGCGTTAGCAAAACCAAAGGCTTCTCACCAACATGGAGATTCAATTCACAATCCAAATGACATCAGCTCTTGGCGTCAGTGGGAAACGTGGAGAGTTTGTAGTTATGATTATTAACCAGACGATGGCTCAGCTAAAACAAGGCTATAATCTGCAGCTCTAAACACCAGATTTATACAAAGTGCATTTTCGGACACTTTCTCTGGCAAACACATAGAAAGTAAGTGTCAGCAATATATGATTATATAAGACTAAATCACATATTCCTACTATAACCAAGAGCGAGCCTTGATTACCTAGGTGTTACACACACCTGGGTACAAGATTGCTTTGGACTCTTCTTATTGGGGGTTTGTGACTACATTATTAACCACAAACCAGTGTCCCCTGATTTTATGTGAGGGAAGAATTTAGTGATACTTGAAAAAAGATTATTCTTTGGTTTTTTTTAACAATATATCATCTTAAAAACCTTGTTTCCAAAGTCTAAAAATATATATTACAGTGTAGTAAAATGAAATATAACTATGTGAAAACAGTTGCGTTGCTCAGTTCTCTAAATTGTACTTCATTCAGGTACTTTCACTACACAATGAAGAGTGTCATAGAAAAGGTCACTTTTCTTCTTCTTTCAGCCACAGTAACACAAGTGGCTGCTTTTTTTCTGATTTTGGATGGAGTTTAAGATTTCAAATACGACTGGACTCTTTTCTGATTGGAAAGTTTGATATGTATCATAGACTTTCCTGTCTTCCCTATCCAGGGCGAGTAAGATTGTAAAAAAAGTAAACTGAAAGGATCCATTCTTTTATTCAGCAATTAACCCCATTTGAGTAAATAATACTGTGTTGTGCAATAGAGCCTTTGCTGTTATGCACAGAGTTCCGAATCTGAAACGGCTTCAAAGACAAGCTCACAAAATGATGACAAGATGCTGCAGGAACAGCTTTTTATGTAGAATATAATGCATGGATTGTATTACATGGTACAGTAACAAATGGGATAAAGTTGTAATGATATAGCAGATAACGTGTCTGGAAGTACTTACCTGTGGAGAAACTCAATCTCACCAATTCTATCTTATAAAATGTTAAAACATGCTGTACAATTTAGAATGTTAAATATGAGAAAAGGCATTTTATGAATGTAAATGACATTGAAGAGAAATATAAACAGAAGGTTGGGTCACGAAAGCAAATAGTTCACTTATCGCCGAAAATACAATTGTAACTCTTTCTTTGGTTGTGAATGACATTTCCCAGTGTAAAAGCTTCAAATGAAAGGAGATCTAACAGAGCATTAAAGCCAGCAAAGGGCATCATTCACCAAATGGAAATGAAGACTAGAGGTTAAATGCTCTAATGAAAGGAACAGTCAAGGTCAAAGGCTTTTTGTGAACAATCTGTATTCAGATTTTCTATTGTCACAGTGATAACAGTAAAAACATTTCATCTGGGATGAAGATGTACTTTTGCAGTACTAAAAATAGTATTTATTTATATATGTTTTTGTGGACCGTAACAGTTGCTGATTTTTTATGGAATTTTAGATGTGCTTTTATAGAGAAACAATGAAGTGCGGCAACCTCTTACCACCAAAAAGTTACTTCATTTTAAATGTACTTTTGCTATTTAACATCTGGTCAAGGCGAGTCCAATTTTCCAAAAAACAAAACATATTACTTCTGATATAGTCACTGTTTCAGACTTTTAACACTCAAACAGTGATTTTTTTTTGCAGTAGAGAATAATGGTCTATAGTAGCATCCAGGACATACCTCATTTGGTGTCCGCTTCCTATTATTCTTTCAATTTTCTAATTACCTCACTATCAAAATGTACTATTATTACAAGCTTAGATACTCTTCATCTTATGCTGGTCCACTAAAAGATATTACAAATGCCTTTACTTATGAGATCAATGCATGTGAACATTTGGATCCAACTTAAGGACTTGGAAAACCCCCACATGGGGCTCAAACCCACAAGGATGCAAGGGGTTTTATGAAGAAGAAGATTTCCATCTTCCCGTCCCATGTCCCCAATCCCAGCATTAGGACTGCAATCGCTTTACTCAATGCCCCAAATGACTTCTCTTGGATACTGCAAAATAAACTGGACAAAGAACGTTTTACTAGTAAACATTTAGAGGCACGTTTTTAACAATCGAGAATAAAAAATAATAATCAAGACAACGAAAACAATTTCATAATGGAACTGTTGAATAAAAAGATAAAAACAGATTTGTAAGATCGGTGTATAAAAGAATATACCGTACTTTGTCATGTAGATCTGACAACCTTTATCCAAATGTTCGCCCCATAAAACATTCTGTAACCTTTGCATTTTCTATTTTAAAACCAATATGGATTTAATGCACATTCCATTATATTGTTTAATCAGATTTCAATCTCTTTCATATTGCTGCAAAATGGAGTTAAAGATTTGGAGAGATCCCCTGCTGTGTGCATACCTTTATTCCTTAATTGGATTACTACATTATTGGATTATTGTGATTGGTTTTGGGGAAATAAAATCAGAGACCTAGGTAATGTTTTTCAATGAGTAGCTGCCATGATCGAGATTCTAACATTACAATAACCTGACTTTTGACTTCACAAATAGATTCAATTTCAGCTCCCTTTGTTGAGAAATTCAAAGTAACCATGGAATCATTTAACCCCTTAATGACAAAGCCCGTACATGTACGGGCTCAAAATGCATTGTTTTCAATGGGTTTAGGGACCGCCCATTGTCCTTAAGGGGTTAAACATTCGTGGTTTAAAAAAAATGGCACGATACATCTGAAAAAATATTTACATTAAGTACCATTTTAGGTTGAAATTTTAATTGAATTTATTGAAAATGAAAACAAATAATTCATGCAAGAAAGAGTTTTGTGTGAAAATGGTAGCCATTTAAATGTTAAATATCAGCTATAACGGTCATTGTTCAGATCAGTGGTAATAAACATTTATCTTCACATGATAATACTAGTCATTATATTTTAACCATTACAGTTGTATATTTGAAATGAAAAAAACATCATTAGTAGTAGTAGTAGTAGTAGTAGTAGTAGTAGTAGTAGTAGTAGTAGTAGTAGTAGTAGTAGTAGTAGTAGTAGTAGTAGTAGTAGTAGTAGTAGTAGTAGTAGTAGTAGCAGTGGTAGTAGCATTATAGACAGCATGAAATTTACAATTAAGGACAAATTTCACAGAATGCTAGATAACACTTCAAGTTATAAGACATATATATATACTGTGGACACTACTGTTCAAATGTTTGGGGTCACTTAGAAATGTCTTTGGGTTTTAAAAGAAAAGCTAACTCTCATCACTCCTGTGTTCCAATGGCACATTGTGTTTGCTAATCCAAGTTTAAATTGAATTTTACAACTATGTTGCAGCTAGAAATTTTCCTTGTGCAATTTTTACAGATAATTAAAATATGTAAATAAATAATACATTGTATGTTATATATTATGTATTATATATATTTCATAATGTATTTTATATAGTTCAACATGCTTCGCGTATTAGCAGGGAATGGAATTTTTCTGCTTTACTTAAAGGCAATCATTTTTCTGAATTTCTCTGATGCCAGCTGGTTCAAATGCAGAACTTTAAGTACAAAAATTGTAATTAAAATAATTTTTATTCTGGTAAAGGGAATGAGAACGCTCAGCAATTTCCAAAGGTTTTATGGAATTTTGCAGTAACTTTATGATTTTAGATTGTTATTCAACACCGTGCATTGATCTTCATTCTGCTTTGAAATGTTGCTCCTTTTTTTCATTGCAATTAAAATCACTGTTTTACAAAACATTTACCAATTAACCCTTTTCTAATGCTCTTCTTAGTGAGTAATATTAATCAGAATGTACCTTCTTTTGTCTACCAAAACTTTATTTTCTGTTCTTTTTTTTCCTTGTTAAAAGATATTAAGCAGGAGATTGTGTTTATGTAAAGTGGGATTAAGTTGTTGATTTGTCACTGGTAAGAGTAATGAGTTTCTAATAATATTGTCTGATTTATCTGTTTTAAATATTTGCTGTTGCATCGATTGAACTTAATGTGTTTTTCCAGGAGATTTAGGGGAGATTACAATGATACCACTCTTAGCACCCAGTTCAAGCAGCCCTTCACATGCGATGCCCCTGTCCATGGTACTGATTAAAATGAAATATATCAAGCTGTGAACTGGAATCTCTGTGAAAGCCATGTGGTTGGGCTTATAATTAAAATATCACAATTATGCATAAATGGCATTACCATATAATAACTTACCCCACATGTATAGATTGTGGGGGTGTTTTAGGCTGTTACATACTCATCTCATGTTATAGTCTGGGGCCAAGGTTGATAAAGACAACTTTGCTTCTGTCCTGCATTGTCCATAGTATAGAAATGGCTGACGAGTCAGTGCTTATACATCCTATTCTATAACGTGATACATAGTGATTTCAATCATAAACCCCTATGCCCCTTGATGTCGCCATTACTAAGCAAGTGGTTAGTTACTTAGACAGTATCTTGACCTCCAGCTTGGACTTCATTGTCTTGGATGGATTTTGCTAGACTTCCTTCTGACTCTCTATCATTAGGTGCATTGGGACTCAATGACAGATCCCATAAACTGCTTTACATGGAACTAAGAAGAGTGACAGTCATGACGAAAAACATTTTTTCTAGGTTCTGTGAATCATCTGCCCTGTAATAACTTAAGACTATGAATGAATTAAATGTAATCAATGTTGTATTGGGTATTTAAAAAAATGCACAAGTATTTATTTAAACATCTTTCACAGAATGCAAGACCTTTATAGATGTGCATTGTTAGAAAAAAATATAATATTTCTCTCCTTGTTGGATCCTGTAGCAGCCTTGGGTTCAAAAAAGTTACCTGAAATCATGTCTTAAAAATTAATTGGTAGCACAGGGCTTACCCCATAATGAGGCAGAGCGCTAAACCCTTAACTTTATATTTATATAGATAAATCCACGTATAAATAGAAAATGCCAGAAATATAAAAAAATAACATATGAGCACATGCATATAGCATTAAATAGTCCCTGATTACTATTAAAGAAATGTCTGTTATTACATAGTTTTTATAACACAGTGAAAGCTGGCCTTGCCAAGGCAATAGATCCGCTGACAGATAGCTAATCAGTGTCTGACTTAAAAGGAATCCATTACAAGGATGCCATGTATCAATTTGCTCTTATATCAGGGGACTTACAGTAGAATTTATATATTCAATTTTATTTGGTGTATCATTTGAATGTCAATAGATCAAAGTGTTGACTAAAAATGTTAATGTCAGACTATATACCTATATATTTATAGCTCTGTCATGAACCTACAGTAGATTAGATTTCAGATTTGGTCATAGTTCAACATTTGGCTATGGGAAGGTTTTATAGCTTTGTTTCACGTCCAAATTATATGGTAACAATCTAGATAGAGTTTAAGAAAAGGGTGTTTTTGTGAGTTACGGCATTTAAAAAATGACACACGATCCCTACATGTTTCAGCTTTTGAAACATAAAAGTCAAGATATGAATATTTGGAAAAATTTATGTTGCTCCAGAAGTCTGTGTGCTTTTCCTCGGAATCTTTGACAAATACTCTTAAATGCAGCAGGCGTTTAGCAGACTTAACATAGTCTGGGTGTATTTTTTATATAGAAATAAATAGCATTTGGAAAATAAAAGAGACACGTGTAACAAAAAAAAAAACGTATTGAGTAGTCAACCAGGTCAATGGGTTAGTTTACACAGAGATTCTCATACATGATTCTCTACACGGTTTATCTACTAAAGCAATGGTTTGCAGCTTATTGATTATAAAGGGCCACACCTAGAAATGCATTTTCTATTTCAGGATGAAAATCTCTTTTCCGGTGCCAAAATTTACTCTCACTCACACTGTCTCAGACTCTCACACTGTAATTTTCGTTCACTCTCTCCTGCTCTCTAAATTTCTCCCTTCCTTCTCTGCCGACCACTCCCGCTTCCAGGTCTCGCAGCTCTGCTTCAGTGTCTTACATCTTCTTGGTCTAAATCTTCTTGTTCTCCTCTCTTCTATCTTCTTTCTTCGTCTGCGGACATAACCTCCTCTCAAACTAGGGGAGAGGACATCACCAGAAGCTCCGCCATTTTGACGGAAGTTCAAGCAAGGTTTTCTTAGGGCAATATGGCAGAGCTTCCGGTGACATCCTCTTTCCGATTTTCCAATTGGAGGAGAGGATGTCACCGGAAGCTCCATCATTTTGGCAGACGTTCACGTGAGGTTATCATAGGGCAAAATGGCGGAGCTTCTGGTGACGTCATCTACCTCGACTCTCCAATCCACAGAGTCGGAAAGAAGAGAGAAGAAAGAAGAGAGAATAGAAACAAGACAAGAGACAAGAACAAGCTGCGTGACAAGCGGAAGTTGTTGGCAGAGAAGGTAGGAGATATTCAGAGAGTGTAAGGGAGTGGGAGTGAAAGAGCCTGTGAATTTCAGATAACAATTAGTTGCTTTTTTGCTTTGTTTTTGTCTGTTACGTGGGGGTCTGGTCTTTTCAAGGTTTCATACGAGCTGAAAGAATCACCTAATTTTGCTAAATTTGCAATTTGTATGAATACAAATGCACAATTCTAATAGTTAATATAAGTTATAAGATAATATTACACTAGTTACTGGAAGGATTTACTTACTAAATTATGGTGTGGTTTACTTAAGCAATGAATATGATAGTATCGTCATAGTTTCTATGAGTCTAAATACACTCTAGTATCCATAGCTACATTATAAATTATAATTGATACTTTTTTTTTTGTCTTTGGTGATTTCATATTTTTTTCTATTTTTAATTAATGGGTTTCTATGACAAATTACTCTTCATAGTACCTTTTAATGCGCAAAGGATGCTTAATACTGATATATTTTTTCCTTTTACAGGATGATTATACAGTTAAAAATAGGCACAGTGGTGATGTAATCCTAGAAGGAATACATATTTCTTACATGAAGTAGTCTTCTAAAATTTTTGAAATTTAACATCTGTGCTCTTAAACCCAGGAGTTTATGAAATTATAAACATTGATTGTAAAATGGGATAACATCTAACGCAGCACTGAAAAGCATTTAAATAATATTTTTTGGGGGAAAAACAATTAAAACATGTTTTTTCATTTTATGCTTTGTGTTTCAATCTGTATAGCATCCATTGCAATAATAGCTAAATGATAAATATTACTCTTTAGTCACTCGTAGAAATGTATAGTTACAAGTTGGAGTAAACAATTTGTAAACAATTTTCTATCTGTATTTTGTTCTTTAGTTTAATGAAAATGTGACATTTTGTGAAGGGAATAAAAGCATTCTAATTAGTTATTCTATTGTTTCTATTAAGGGACACCTCATTCTACCTTGCAAGAGGGAGCTTGGTAGTCCTTCTACCTATCCAGGAGCCTAGACAGCTGCCTTGATCTAATATATGATGGGGCTAGCCTTGACACCAGTACTGTTGTGTTTCTTGTTGACTCATAGTTGGGTGTAAATCTTCCCATTACGGATTAGTCAGTGATCACTGTCTTTTCTCATTACTTACTGTATATGTAGACATACAGATGGATCTTTCCATAACCTAGTCAAGCTAAATGTTTTTCAAGAGAAATTCCTGCATACACACACACACACACAGATCTTTACACGTAAACATCATATATCTAATGAGGGCTTAATGTCTCTACCACCAGTACATATCTTTCGTAACATCACATAATAGCTGAATCTAAAAACTATTTATAAAAGTTGGTACTCCTGATACTATGGTCATTTTAATACTACTAATACTAAGTAATACTACACCAAAACGCCCTTTTGGGATTTGTCTTTGTTAGATAATGTCAAAGGGTTGAGTCTGGGCTTGAAGTTATATCATAAACAATGGCAACAACAACTTTTTCCTCTTTATTTATTATAGTATATAGTTAAAATAATTGTATATCCTGTAAACAAATATTGAAGCATTGACCAAACGATGCTTGTCTGTTATATTTATGGGGTTAATATTAGCTTAAGTTTCTCTGTACATAAAACTACTTATAAAAACGTAATAACTAGCTAACTTTGGGGGAGTTGGGTTTCATAGCTCAAAAATGCAATTAAACTTTTTTATTATAAAGTGGAAGTCCAATTAGTTAATGGGGAAAAAAACATCTCATCAAGAAGAGACAAGAGGAGAAGTGGACATGTGGGAAAGGAGAAAAGGATGTAGAAGTGGGCGACGCAGATGGTAGGGAGATAAATATTTTTGGATTTTTGTATTCTCATTGAAGGATAATAAAATAATACAAAAAAACGCTAAATTCCCTTGAGTTTACACAGAAGCTCAGCATCCCCCTGTAAGCCACAATGTTGTAACCATCGAAGAGGCCTGTAAGTGTGTGGCACAAGGCGTTGATAACGGTGATTAAGGGGCTGAAACCTAAAGTCCGTTGCGGAAAGGCAGAAATCTTGGAGATCAGGGATATGGAGAACAAAAGAAGTAAGAATGAAAGCTTTCAAGGTATTGTAGAGGATACACGATGTGTCTGCATGGAGTGTGTCTGGTGTTTTTGTGATTTGTTCCTATGTGCGTAGCAGTAATAACTGAACTTCTAAAGCTGGTATGAGCTGAAGCCTCAAACTCCCAAATGAGCCTGGAAATATTACTGTAGGTAACTGATGTCCATTGTAATGTTGTAACACATAAGACATCCACATTCGTTTGGATAAAAATGTCAAGGGTTGGGGTGGTGATAGAATAATTTGGATCAGGCTTGAGCAGGAGCTGACAGCAATCTTTTGATATAATCTCTCAAAGTGTTTCCTCATGTAAGGTTCGCAAAAGAAATTGCAGTTTTAACATTTTTGGAAATATTCCAAAATCTCCTTGTGTAGGAATATTTATAAACATGTGCACAAAAACTGTCAATATTAATGTAATATTGGAGGATTGGGGGGGGTGACATCATCAAAGCACCGCCATATTCCCTTCAGTTCACCTGAGGGCAATATGGCAGCGCTTGTAGGGTTTTTCTCTCCTCCGATTGGAGGATTGGGGAGATAACATCAACATGGCCCTGCCATTTTGGCGGAAGTTGTCAGGTTATGTCCGTGGAGATGCGGGCGAAGAAAGAAGATTAAGGATTGAAGATTAAAGATAGTAGACAAGAAGATGATGCAGATGAAGATGTGGCAGAAGTGAAAGTAGCCAGCAGAGAAGGTAGGGAAACATTTAGAGAGTGAGAGAATGAGAGTGCATGTGTTCCCAAATAAAAATTCTCCCCAAAGTTTTGGCCAAACCTGAATGGGGAGGGAATGAAAATAGTTGCCCAAAAATGAATGGGCCGAAAACGAATATATAGTTCCTTTACCAGAATTACAAACTAATATATGTAATATTAGATACATAATATGTTCTTATCCAAGGGATCATTAAATAACTTTCACATTCATAATATATTTATATTCAATTTACCTTATCTGTATATACAAAACTATATTCGTACAGATACATCTTTCCATGTTTGACAGTATACTTGCTTACCAATAGCAACCATGGAGAAATATTTACTTAGAATATTTTAGGAAGTAAACACGGCATTGAATCCAACATAAAGGATACATATCGCAGGATTCGGAGTGACATACTACACTTCATAGTCTAAACACTAATTTTGATGAATTGTAAAGGAATTCTCTGAGTTGCACAACCTTAAGAAACATTAATACATTAGGTTTGAAGGAATTTTAAAGAATTTCGTTATTGTTTTCAATGTAATTTCACGGTGTTATTCCACAAAGCAAAATCATTCAATCCTCTATTGTGACGCAAGAAAACCGGGCAACAAATTCCGCTCCTGAATTTAAAGAAAACCCTAAATCTTCAGCTAAACTTAATGTGCTGGGAAGGAAATTGAATGTGCCAAAAACTAACCGAGACATTTGTCTGACTTGTTGTTGGCCTAATGATTATCTACAACTCATCATATGCTTATTGCCATGTAGTCAAGTCTTTAAAGGTTTGGTTACATTTTGTGATGTTGCACTTTCCAAATCACTTATTCTCATCAAAATATCTTACGCTAAGAATTAAAAATTCTAGAGCAAATATTTTTCAACTTGAAGGTGATGACATTTTGGATTTGCTACTCAGTATTAAAACCTATACTATTGTTCAAGAGTTCCTCGTTTGTGAAAGAATTAATTTTGTCCTTAAAACAGCATCAAAAGGAACAATCAGAAATACAGTGTAGATGATGTTAATGTTGTAAATGACTATTGTACGCCATTTATCAGCAACCATCACTACTGTAAAAAGGCCGATTGGTCATTAGGAAACCATTTTGCAATTATGTTCGCACAGCTAGAAATTGTCCTGTTTTCCATGAAAACAGCAAACATTTGAATGGTAGTATATATTTTAATCATATAAAATTAGCGTAGATAGCAAGGAACTGAATTTACAGTAGAAGCAATTTTATTGCACGTCTGCTTGGCAGAATGCCACAAGAATGTTACGCTCAATGCCAAAAACAGATTATGCAAAGTGCAAACAGTGCTGGAATGCTCTCAGGAAGACATGTCTCGACAACCAAGAAAGACTTATCAAGAGCCAGACCACTGAGGAAACAAAAGACCACTCTCCATATGGAAGACATATGCTTCTTTCGAAGGTGCGGAGGTTAAGGTCTTTGTTTAAGCATGAACATTACAGGCAATAAACCACCTCTACAAGTTAAGGAATACATCATTTGGGACTTTATAGGTAATGCTGGATGTCTTTTCCAGGTAACAACAAGTGTTTAAAAATGTTTGAAGGCTCCTTTGAATAGTCAGCTTTATGCATAATTTCCCATAGAGGAAAAGAGATATTTACAGAGAAAATGCTCAACCCAAGACAATGCTTAACCAAAGTATGCAAGCAACTAGGTTAATGGTAGAAACATGGTTATAAAAATATTCAGTGCTACATTCAAGCTTGTAGAGAGTGGTCTAATTAATTTACTCAGGTTATGCATTTTTTGACCAGATAACTAAAATACTTGACCAGGCATGAGGCATCAACATATCTAGAATTCAGACATTTGACAGTGCCCCCCCACCCCAAGAAAACATTGTCTTTGAGTTTGGACATCAAAATAGTTGGATAGTTGGATACAATGGTTGAGTTACAGGAGACAGAAGGTTAAAGTACTTTGGCACAGTACCACCTTCACATCTTCACCACACTATGGCACCTCAGGCTTCAGAAAAAGCAAGTGGTTATAGAGGATGAAACATATATATAATATAGTACACTAATCTTGAGACATCACTACTTATATGTGCCAGGATTAGAAACATAGAAACATATAATTTGAAGGCAGATAAGAACCATTCAATCTAGTCTATCTATGTTTTTCTGATGTAAAGACTCAAACATTGGTCCTTGGCCTCATATTATATTTATGTTTTATGCCTAACCCATGTCTGTTTAAATCTCCTCAGTTTATTAACATCTACCACTTGCTGGGAGGAAGTTTAACTTCCTTACATTACCTTTAAGCCTCTGACCCTCTAGTTCTAACATTTCTCCTCCTTTGAAATAAACTGCTCTCCTGTACTTTGGTAGACCCTTTAAGAATGTAAATCACTCTATCACATCTCTTCTCTCTCTTCTTTCCTACAAATTGTACGTATTCAACAACTGAACTGTAAACAACACCTAGGGCAGCATGTACAGCAATCCCACACTGCTTTACATTTTAGCAGATCATATTTGACATTTATAAATATTAGATATTTAGCACACTTAACACTTGCAGTAAATGAATTATTTGACCTATATACTAACTAAATGCTGAGCAGAGAAGGAAATGCCACTGGCAAACCCAATTATATTAAAGGTTAGAGAAGGTTGCCATTGGTGCAGAGTCAGTTTACTTAAGTATACTATCATATTTAATTTTAAGAGTGCCATATTGTAAAGCACATCACAGATGCAGAAATAGATCTAAACTACAGCAACTACAGCAAAGTACAGAAGTAATATATACCCCCAAGCCTATTGGTCAACAGGGAGCTATATGATACAGACATCACCATTCATACAAGATCACATAAGCATTTTACAGTTTATTTTTTACAGCTGACAAATACTGGCATATGTTTTCCATATGATACATATAATAGCTGAACATCAGTAGATTCATTAATAGATAGTTACTTACAAGTTCCAAAAATCATTTTAAATCACCCAGTTGTCTATGAATATGGGGACCCCGTTATTGGGAGAAAGTTGAGTTTTTATCAAAAGAAGTACAAAGATTACTGTGACTGAGACCGATGGTTTTTGCCTGCCATAAAATTCTATGTTTCTGTGATCATCCATTTCACCAGTACCCTCTGAGCAGTGGAGTTCTTAGTAGACTTGGGCACCAGGGGGCTCTTCGTGTTCGTCTTCGTGCTTCGTCTTCGGGCGAATATTCGCGGACATTCTTCGTGTTCGGGTTTTCTTCGTTTTCCCCGGTTAAGGGGTTAAAACGGGGTTAAAGCCGCTCTGGCGCCAGGAGTTTAAATGTCCGTATGAGCAACTCTATTGGTCGTCAGCAGGGGGCTCATCTGCCATTGGTTGATGGCAGACGAGCCCCCTGCTGGCGACCAATAGGGTCGCTCGTACAGATTAAACTCCTGGTGCCGTAATTGTCCAGCAGATCCCGCTGGTCTCCCTGTTCTATCATTTATTAACTGATAGAACAGGAAGACCAGTGGGATCTGCCGGGTAAGTTGCAGCATTGGGATTTTAAAAGTCTGTACGAGCGACTCTGTTGGTCGCTCGTACAGACTTTTAGGCTCCTGGTGCTGTAACTTACCCGGCACATCCCACTGGTCTCCCTGTTCTATCAGTTAAATGTCCGTACGAGCAACCAATAAAGTCGCTCGTACGGACATTTAACTGATAGAACAGGGAGACCAGTGGGATGTGCTGGGTAAGTTGCAGCATTGGGGTTTTAAAAGTCTGCACGAGCGACTCTGTTGGTCGCTCGTGCAGACTTTTAAAACCCCAATGCTGCAACTTACCCGGCACATCCCACTGGTCTCCCTCCCTGTTCAATTAATTAAATGTCCGTACGAGCGAACAATAAAGTCGCTCGTACGGACATTTAACTAATTGAACAGGGAGGGAGATCAGTGGCATCGGCAGGGTAAATTGCAGCATTGGAGTTTTAAAACCCCAATGCTGCAACTTGTCCTGCCGATGCCACTGGTCTTTAACTAATTGAACAGGGAGGGAGATCAGTGGCATTGGCAGGGTAAGTTGCAGCATTGGGGTTTTAAAACCCCAATGCTGCAACTTACCCGACACATCCCACTGGTCTCCCTCCCTGTTCAATTAATTAAATGTTCGTACGAGTGAACAATAAAGTCGCTCGTACGGACATTTAACTAATTGAACAGGGAGGGAGATCAGTGGCATCGGCAGGGTAAGTTGCAGCATTGGGGTTTTAAAACCCCAATGCTGCAACTTACCCCGCAGATGCCACTGGTCTCCCTCCCTGTTCAATTAGTTAGTATGCGCCGGGTTAAATGTCCGTACGAGCGACCAATAAAGTCGCTCGTACGGACATTTAACTAATTGAACAGGGAGGGAGATCAGTGGCATCGGCAGGGTAAGTTGCAGAATTGGGGTTTTAAAACCTCAATGCTGCAACTTACCCTGCCGATGGCACTGGTCTCCCTCACTGTTCAATTAGTTAGGGGTTAACTTTGTTTTTTTAAAGGGTTAAGGGGCCGTGCAAGTGAGCCTATTGGTCGCTTGCACGGCCCTTTAACCTATGGATTTCCGCTCCCGTTAACCCCTTCGATGCTGTGTTAGATAACACAGCATCGAAGGGGTTAACGGGAGTGGAAATCCATAGGTTCGCTGTCAGGGGTTACAAAGACCGTGCGAGTGAGCCTATTGGTCACCTGCAGGGTCTTCCTCTGGCATCAACCAATTGGTTGATGCCAGAGGAGGTCCCTATAGGCGACCAATAGGCTAATTCGCACTGCCCTGTAACCCGTGACGGCGAACTTCCAGGATCTGCCGCGATGCCGCGAAGCCGCGAAGACAAGGTAAGTTAGAAGAGGGGGGGAAGAATGGTAGACGAAGACGAAGACAATCACGAAGACCTTCGTGGTGTGTGTCTTCGTCTTCGCCTACGTTTTACCGCCACCGTCTTCTCTTCGGCATGTCTTCGGAACGAACACAAAAACGCACTCTTCGTGTTCGTTTCCATGTTCGCCCGAAGACGAATGCACAAGTCTAGTTCTTAGTACATGTCAGATGTAGGCTTCTTTAGCCTTACAAATTTGTTCACATTCTCTTTGGTTTCCATGTGGCATGCATCATGTTCATGCATTTCTGAGCATTATTCTGTACCCTCAGCTAAGGGGTATTGGGTCTTTTCATGTCAACAGCATTCTAGATAATGACATCTAAAACAATAACCTGTAGGTTCCTGTAATTGTTATCAGTGTATTCTTCAATTTCTCTCTAGAGCAGCAGGACTGTTCGGTCAATGTGACAACATAATGTGAATGGCGCCAGGCTAATGTTGCCATCTTTTGCCACAGGTCTAGACCCAGACAGCCTTATGTGAAAAGGGAGCGGGAAGGGAGCTGACAGGCATAGTTGTGACAAAATTAGGCTCCTCTGCCAAAAAGAAAAAGCAGAGCTTCACCTGGAGACCCCAGGCCAGAACCAAAGAGTTCCCATGTATGCTAATTAGCAGTGACATAAGTTAAAATGCTGATAGGTAAAGGGGGCCCTTCTAATATGTACAGTCACCGGCACCATATGGCATAAGTACCAGCTTAAAAGGGTCTACTTGTGCATCAAAAAGACCTATGACCCTATGCACTGTAGAGGCTCTATGATTCTTCTAACTAACCTTTTCCAGATAAGGAAAAGCTTTTTAAATGTGTGGTCTACTTTATATTTATGTAATATAACACAGGAATGCACTTGAAGTCATCCATATCTCTGGTGCTGAAAAAATGAATTGATGTAGAGGAAGAAAATTCAATGAAAAAAGCAGGCTTGCGATATAATTATCAGTTATCGTATTTACACCCAATTACATGCTGCGTTACTTGTAATGTTCACATAACTGAATGTTGTCTTGTGTCTCCTATGTTTATGTTCGGGTACAAAAGTTAATTCCAGGGCATGGTTTCTTAACATAACACAATCCTTTTATCATTTTAAAATTAGAAACGAGTAAGAAACAGGAAACAAATGAAAGATAAAAGCAGTCTGTTACTTAATCTACTATTACGAGTTATTTTTTCTTAACATTGTCTAAGACACACATTTTCTTAATCTTCCTCATGGCCAGAATCACCTTACATAGACTGCTGGGACACATTATGTCAAACGATTAAGTGAAGGAAATATAACAGTCAAAAAAGTTTTCCATGCTTACCAGCAATATATATTACTGCAAATGTTGGCCCTTTCCTGGAGGCTTACATTTTTGGCCCTATGAAAGAACGGTTTAACATGTGTTCCCCATATCTCTGGTATCCAGAGGGTTACTGCCATTGTTATCACCGAAGTGCTTTACATTTGGCCAACTAAACTAGATTTCTATAATGTTTACATTCAATCCCATAAATTATATTAGTCGATAACGAAACCCATACCACATGATATTAATCGGGTACTTATCACTCGAAGCTGTATGTAAATGAACTATTTTTAATTAAGTACATTTATTTTAATCCTCTGCTTCGAGAGGCCTTATTTGAATGCACTTCTAAAAATACAAAAACACAAAATCAAAGTAAAAAAAAATATTTTGAATGCTTAATAGCAGTGCTTAGAAAAAATAACTAGACTTTCTATACATTGCGAATTAGAACATTACGTCATTGAATCATAATTTGAGAGCATATTTTAATCTAGAATGTGATGTAATAGTTTCAAAAATGAGACATGTCCAGGCTTGCCTATCCCTGCTTTAAAGAGGGACTGCAACTGCTGAGATATATCCATAATTAAATGCAGAAGTGTAAACCCTTGCTACATCATTTAAGTTTATATTGCCCCATGATGCTTCATTGAATAATGAATTGCATTCCAACTATTAGGCTAATTTAAAATGGTTACACAGTTCCTATACGCATCTCCTGTAGTTCATTTGCAAGAGGGACACCGGGTAAATATAAAGGGACGATGCAGGTAATCACGTGATGCCACAATAGATAAGTGGAACAACCTTCCAGCAGAGGTTTTGGCAGTTACTATATTGAGGGAATTTAAAGGTGTAGACAAGGTCTTTATCATTTTTCTATATAAACCGGCACACAATTTATATTCTTACTCCTACATCACAGAAAGATTCTTGCTATCCTTTAATTAAAGGAGAAATCTCATGAAGAATATTTTTCTTAAAGGTTTAATTAGTGTTGTATATGGTAATGTAGTGTAGCACTAGTATAAACTTTATGTATTTGGGGATGGGGTCACCTTTGTAGGCAGCCGTGTGATATTTTGGCTACATTCCAAACCCAAACACCACACTGGCCTTATTTTAAATTCAATTCAACATCGAATTTCAGGATATATTCTTTTTTTCTAGACGGTTTCTGTGGAACTTGCTGATACAACTTCACATAAAAAAGACAATACCATGACTAGTTCATAAAACATTAAACAAGCTATATTTAAATAGATTGATATCCTGAAAATGCTGTCTTAATACCCAGAAGTGTTGCTTTCAAAATGTGCAGAATCTACTGTTCCCTTTTAGGACCATTCATTATTTCATTTCTACAGAATGTAAAGCACGTTCAAACCCTTTGGCTCGCTGAAATAAATTGTATGTAGTCTTGTTTTTTAAGTGTGTCAGATTATTGTGAGCGGCACTATTCATATTTGTGTGATTTAAAAGAATCCACAGTATGCAGCTGAATACTTAGTTTCATACTCTTCCCATTTTAGCATGTGAAAATACATGTTGTGTTATATTTGCACGCCAAAAAAATGTTATGGATGTTCTTCTCAAATTCTTGATAAGGGATGATCCCATATGAACGGTCACCACGAATTCTTAGAAATGAGATATGCAATTGACCATTTGTTGATGAGAATCAGAATTATCCAGTTTAATGAACTCATCACTGTTTAATTTTGGAATGTTGATGGAACCAGGGGTGTGCCTAGAGTTTTTGGCACCCGTGGCAGATCCTGTATGTGGCACACCACCCACGCTTTAAAATGTAAAGACGCGGACAAAAAAATTAATGTTGTTAAGAATATCTGTCAACTGTATGTCAACTGGAAAAAAACTAGAAATCTGAAAAAAAAAACTATTAACATAGAAATAAATGAAATAAGTTTATATAAATAACATTTACTGAACCGATATGGTACAGCATAACTCCTATCACTATATACTGAGCCAGACATTGAGGTGATAGGCTTTTGCCCCTAAAGTACCCTGCCTGTGCCACCTCTGCCCCTGAAGTAGCCTGCCTGTGCCCCCTCTGCCCCTTAAACATCCTGCCTGTGCCACCTCTGCCCCTAAAGTAGTCTACTTGTGACACCCATGCCCTTAAGTAGCCTGCCTATGCCACCCCTGTCTGTCCCATTTCTGCCCTTAAACACTTAAAACATTCATTCACTCACTCATGAATGAAATGAATCAAACATATGCATATTTTCTATAGGAGTTTTTTATTTGTTTTCCATGGAACTATATACTGGGGAATAGACTGTTATATGCTAGTATTTAGAATGACCCAGATTGATTTAATGCTTAAGTAATGATGGGTACAGAATGTATGCATAATCACATTTGACTTCTATTGTTCCTACAGAAAAAGCAGAACCCCGACTTATGTTCAAAACCATCCTAATCTGACTTTTTATCAGGCTATGCATCAAACACAATGAGGCACAGTGGCATCTCCAGAAATCATATTTAGGGGGCTTATGGTGGGACAGGGACAAAAGTAGGAGGTCATTATAAAATGCATTTTCTCTCTCTCTCGTTCTATATATATATACATATATATATATAATTAGTAACCTATGAAAAATATGCAACCAAATGTATCTGCTTTGAACATCCTATTTTAACTATAGAATATGTACAGAAGGACTTGTCCCAGCACCCAGATTACACCCAGGCACATGATACACCCAGATTGCATCCATAGGATTTACCCAGTGCCCAGATTGCACCCACAGTGGCCTCCTTTCAGAGTTTCAGGTCTTCTCTTATTCAGGCTCCTCTCACTCTGGCTCACACACACTTTACTCTTTCTATGCCCTGTAAGGGCCAAAACAGTAACAGCAGTGGATCAATACACACAAATACTCTACCCATACAAATGTGCCTGCCCATACACACATACACTATATGGACAAAAGTATTGGGACACTTGACCATTACACCAACAGCGAGTTTTATGGCATTTAATTTTAAATACATAAAATACATAGACATTAATATGTAGCCCCCCCCTTGCAGCTATTACAGCTTCCACTCTTGTGGGAAGGCTTTCAAAAGATTGTTAGAACTAGTCACAATCTAAAACTAGAGGTCCAGACGTTTAGATGTAATTAGGAAGTTTTTCTTTACTAAGAGGGTAGTAGACAAAATAAACAGCCTCCGATCAGGGGTGATATTGGTTGATGCAGTAAGGGGTTTTAAACATACATAGGATAGATCTTACAGATGTTCTAATTCTAAGACAAGAACAAGGGATGATTAAGATCTGAGTCTTACATCAGGAAAAAACGGCAGACTAGATTGGCATACTGGTTCCTTTCTGCTGTCAAATTCTATGTTTCTATGTTAAGATGTGTCTATTTGGCTGGAGAGCTAGATTTCAGTAACCCATTAGATTCAACTACCCTACTTAATTCTAATTCCCTACGCTCTATAGCCCCAATCTATGTCCTCATTTCTACCATTTTAGAGTTTGCTAAACAATTCCCAAGGACAAACAAGATGGACAGTAGGCCTGCCAGCTTTACATTTGTGAGACATCTTACAAACCAAAAGCACTAAACCTGGCATAAAACAACAAATGAAGTTAAAAGTGAAATGATAAATCATAAAAAACACTGCATTTAAATATTAGAAACCACCCTTAAGATGAAGAAAATCCATTATTGAGAAATGTTATTTCAAATCTTACATCATACATTCCTCACACCCACATTATAGCGTGGAGTGGACATTGCAGACGATAACAACTGGTGTTGATTTCTTGAATTGTTTGTGGACGTGCCCTTCTATAAGGACATACTGGAAACTAATCCATACTTTTATTAAAAAAAAGATCTAAAGAGTGATGATAATCTTATTTATACAGTATAATAATGATCTGTAATCAACACACATATTATTGTGTTACTGGTAAGGATTTGCACAATTAGATTGTGCATGCTGTCATGAGGAACATTGCCAATATAAATAAATATATATATCACATTTATATCACAATATATACATATATATATCACATATATATCACAATATATACATATATATATCACATATATATCACAATATATACATATATATATCACATTAGAATCAACTGTATCAGATTGACAGGTACTTGGTAATTGACTGCTTTTAATTAGTGACTTCACACGGACTAAGCGTGACTTAAATTAAGATTTTGGTTAAATTTTTTTGCCCCCCCTTTGTAAAACAATTACCTAAAGGGTTCAGCATAAAGTATTAATTTAAGCTGTGTGAGTGTTACTGCTAAACATTCTCTTAAGTTTTTTGACCTTGACCTATACAAAATGTTATACGAAAATTCAAGATTGGGTTTCAACAAGACAGTGCCCTTTTTAACCAAAACATGCCTTTTGAAATGAAGGAAGAGTCTGCTGATAAACGTTTCAACACCACAATCTATTAAAACACGTTACTTCTGGTGTTTACTATGTGGTTAAACCCTGATGAAAGGCAGATCTTTCACAAATACATTTTTGGGCAAATTCCTTACCTTTCTGTTTACAAAAGAAAGTGAAGTAGCTTTTAATGGTATTTGTCACAGAGCACTAGCAGTCAACAATACACATTGTCATTTGCATGAGGTTTCACTTCCTAATTAACTTGGCTAGGTGCATAATATCTGTCTAAAAACACAAAGATCTCACAATTAACCTCTTGCCACTCGATCCTATTCAGAAGAAGTCACCTAATCGAGACCACTTACAACAAGAAAATGCTACTCCATGGTTAGCATGATGAAACACAGATGGGTCTGTTTACAAAAAAATGTGACATGTGTTAGTTGCTTTATTCCAGTTCTTTTAATTCTGGCATTACGTAAAAAAAAAAAAAAAAAAAAAAAATAACAGAAAATTGTGGATATACATTAAATTAAATTTTAATTATGTTTCTTGTGTGTATATACATTAAATTAAATAAAATTTTAATTATGTTTATTGTGTGTATATACATTAAATTAAATAAAATTTTAATTAATCATGTGTTCAACTAATGAAACCTAATGAAAAATTTTAATAAATAAAATAAAATAGTTAAAACTATAATCAAATAGTGAATTAAAATCATTGCTACTGAGGTCAAATTTGTTTTCTATTGTAATGGAGTTAGTTTATTTTGTTAGTTTTAAACGTGTTAGGTTCAAATAAGACTTATTTCAGTAAAGAATACATTTAAAATAACTTCAAATTGATATCAAGTAAATAAAAAAATCTAGTTACGAAATGTGTGACCTTTAGAAAATAATGCTGCTATTGAACAATATAACAAAACAATACAGCAAAAAATATAATAGATATAACAAACATTTAATCATCTTCTAATCCCTTTAAAACTCAAAAATATCCCAGGGAAATTTGCCCATATAAAATGGAAATGTAATACTTAATTCTGATGTTAAATTAATCCTGCAACATTGGCTTAAATATTTTATGAAAAAATATCGTATTTATTGAAGTCTCGTGCTGAGTGTAATAGCAAAAAAGTAATCCTTCCATTTGATGCCTGGCTGATATTTTGTTTCATTTGATTATAGAGTATTTATTCATCTATTTATTTACTACGTTTTTTTATTGCAAAAAGAATTCTTAACAATAATATTTGCTGAAAGCTTTAGCCAAAACGCTCCAATGTCTTCCAAATGAACACCCACAATACACTACAGTTAAATTGCCACCCAATGTTATGTTTATAGGTTAGCCATATAGCAGGAGAAGTTAAAAGTGGACCTATTGCTCAAAACAGTGAATTCACTACCAAATGTTTATATAAAAAGTGTATACCTAAACTCAACAAATGCTGGTTCCTGGGGTTTCTACAATATGGCTGTGCTCACAGCCTTCTGTGACATAAGGATGCCCACCACCCAACCATGTTTGTAGTTTAAGCTCTATCTTTCTTAATGCCGACATAATAATGGAGGGGGGGTTTAAATACCTTTTCTCCTGGACAATTCCTAGTTTAATGGGTAATCCAACATATAGATGACAAATTACCCACTACAAAGTTACACCTAGTACTAAAAGTTTAGTAGTACAGAATAAGTATAGACGTAATTTGAAAGATAATCTAAGTTTATTTTCTGTAATTTAGGTCATTTACACAGGTGCACATAATACACAGTAACATAGTAATTTAGGTTTAAAAAAATCCATCAAATTCAACCTTGCTGTTGATTCAGCCAATTGTGCCTCAAAAAGGGGGAAAACGAATTCTTCACTCCAAAACGGCAATCTGATTTCTCTCTGGATTAATACTTAATAAAATTCTAGTGAGATTTCCTGCAGTATAGCAATCTATTGATTATATCAACGCGACATGCGTTGAACCCTTATTTAATGAATATATAAATAGTTATATTCGATAACTGAAACATACAAGTGCACATTTCTAATCTAAAGGCCAAGCTGTGTCTGCCAGGATATATTTTTATATATCCGATAAATGGAAAGAAAATTATTTCTGGGCTTTCCAGTGGTGCAGAGACTGCACTTTCTTTCATAATAACACCTCCTAGACAGATACCAATACCTGGGAAACATTTGCTGAATGTTATTTTTTCTGGAAACCAAGTAGCAGGTATCCAGATGTAGCTCATGAATGCTGTAAAATATGATCACATAATTGGTTTGGAAATGGACCCTTTCAGAATTTAAATTGCCAAGGAATCGTTTACTTTCTTTTGAATAAACCTAAAATAGGAGGTAAAAAGTTCATAGTTAGTCATGTGTCCAAAGTAGCACAGAGTAAAAAGACATGAAAATGGAGACAAAGCACCTATAGAGTCAAGTGTTGAGTGATTGCTACTGACTCTTACTGCCACCCAGGTCACACGGAACACCCAGACAGGAATTCCACTGGTACTTATCACAATCAAATCTACTCAGGCTTAGGAAGTAGAATGTTCATCTTTTCAAAGTTCTTGCAGTTGCCGGTAGCCAGGATTAGCTCACAAAGCATTTACTTGGGAAAGACAGTCCATTAGTGTTTACTAACAACCAATGATAATATCTATCACACAGTGAAATTAAGGACAAAAGAAAATTAGGTCACTTAAATATGTTGGATTGGTCTACTGAAGTCAAGTCAAATTCTGTTTCGAAGCTTTAGATCAATGGTTCTTGGTTGGCTGTTCTTAACCTAGTCATTGTTCCTGCAGAAGAAGAAGCCATGATACTAATAACTACTAATCCTACTCAAGGCTTTTTTTTTGGCAATGTGCCAGTTCAACTTTAATTGACTGTAAAAAAGCAACATTTTCAAGGGTTGAATAAAGCTACAATTTGCCTAGTCAACCTTGTGAGGAGTTAATGATTGTTATTCTTTTGAATTTTCTCATGGAAGAAACCTTTTGACAATAAAAGTCCACTTACTGGCAGCAAAAAATCAACGTACTCTGTTTAAAGGGTGTATCCTATATGAAAGTTTATAAAAAATAATATACACATAGGTTGAGAGACTCTTTGATTTATTGCTAAGGAAGTGTACATTTGTTGAATAAAATATCCTAGTTATCAACACTGATGAAAAGGTTTCATGTAAATAGGTTGATCTTCTGTTGGAATTATTACAGTTCTGTGTGAGCAGCAAAAAACATTTGAATCAGTAAAGAGCGTCTAGAAAAACAGGAGAAAGAATTGCTCATTAGTTCATTAGTGAAGGGCCCTTTTAACCCTTTGTAGACAATGAGGCTAAGTATTTATGTGTTTATATTTTAACAAAAAAATACATGGACTGTGTGTGCAATCTACAGCTGCTTGGCATATATGGGGAAATTATGAGGATATTTTTTCCCTTTTTTCACAATTCTACATTAAATCATGTGATGCATAGTTTAGTGGACCATACAAGTCAACCCCCTAAGGACTAAGGGTGTTTTTTTTTCTTTTTACAACACTTAAGGGCTATAGGGTTTTAGCTCTTTTTTTTAAATCTTGTTTTTAAGCATAATTCCCCCTCCCCCGCTCTCATTTAGTTGAACCACACAAATTATTTTATTTTTTTCAGGAAAAGTGGGGTTTTTTTAAAAAAAATAAAACATAATTTAGCAATAAAAATATTTTTAAAAATATGAAAAAAGTAGAATTTTTTTATGGTTGTACCTCAAAAATTATACATCGATAGTTATGAATTTTGTTCATGGCAGAGTTAAAATTGGATCATGTACATCTACTTTTTTTTTTAAATGTATTTATTTTAGTTTATTTGTTTTTATGGGTTTTTACACAAAAGTTACAGATCTACACTAAGATAAGTCATTCTAAGCATCCCCAACCGCATGTGTTAATTAATAAAAACCTTTACAGTTAAAAAAGAAGTTAGTAGCTCTACAAAGACTGTTGATCACTCTGTAATAGAATGATCAAGCAGCTAAAATCCAAATGATAAAAGGTTTTGTACTGACCCCAGCTGTCTTCTTTGCCTATGTCTGCCTTATAACTAGTGTAAAGCAGGGAGAGTCAGCAATCACTGCAAATGGCAATGCCATTGGAGCCATCACATGCATAGAAGTGGCCCCTATTTGCTGCTGCTTGGAAGTAATAATATAGCCTTCACACTTTAAAAGTAAAATTTTTTTTTTGAATATATACCTTTATTTAGAAATTGTGGGACTACACAAAAATATGGTGAATTATCAAGTATATGGTAAAAATACTTGAAAAACATACTTTATTATATTTGCTATTTAAACCTACTTATAGTCATATAATACATTTTTATTTATCAATTTGTATGCATCCAAAACAACATTTTTGCAGGACAAAACATATGATGGCAAATCCATGCTAATTGATATAAGTGAAGCTGACATTTTTTCTTCTATATAAGGGGTGGAATGAAAACTGCAAAATTCCTAAAGTAACAAAGTTATATGGAATTGTATAGAGCGGTAATACAGTTATGTATTTTACTATTATGTTGTAATCAGATAGAAACTTCCCAATAATAGAAAATATAGAATATATATATATATTGTGGCCGCGGCAAGGAAAACAATATTACGTGAGGTCATGTCTCAATCTAGGTGTGCCACAGTGTGAATTTCACACCAGGCATCATTGTTCAATGTTGAAAATTGCTTTCCCTGAGGTGCTGTCAGTTTTAATAAAACCTTGTGAACCACTCCTACAGCTGTTGACTTGAAATTGTTTGATTTTTATTTATTGCTCCATCCAATTCACTGGAATTCCCATATCTGTTATATATTTATTCTAAATAAAATTCAACTGTCTGCCAGTTTGTTGTAAATTTGTTACATTTTGGCTAGTGATTATTCCAGCTTTCTTATATATTGCGAATTAAGACAATGTGTACTCGTACAGTAAAACATGACATTTAAATACCAACATATGGAGTGAAACCTTTTTTTTATAGGAGTAAATTATTTTTGACACAATGAGCACATGCGGCATAAAGCCCTCTTTATCCTCTGTGTTTGCACAGGAGATTTCAAGCAGTTGTGTTCTTGAGCAAAACAGTATATTTTATTATGAAGAACAGATGATATTTGGTTAATATAAATGTTGGGATTTTAATGAGAATTTATGCTGAAAAACTATAGCGAAGATTATTTGTTGTCCCATCAAAGCCTATTATTATTATTTTTATTATCATTATTATTGTTCTGCAAGGCAATTATAATTTTGCACAGAATATGGCTCCGAGGCCTGATCATACTAGAAAGTCTATCATAGTTGCCAACAGCTCTGATTTTGTTGGAACAGTGGGATTTATTCTCTGATGGCTGGATAGGTTTATTCCTAAAGATGGATTTTTGGGACCTCTTGCAAATTTGCATGTGGAATGTTAAAAAATTACCATTGGTGCATGGATGAAAGTTGATGAAATCATGTGAGTAGGTTAACCAGAAGGCTGATAACCAGGAGTAATAACTGAGTGGATAAAATACATTTCCTCAATAAAGATATATACAGTGGATATAAAAAGTCTACACACCCCTGTTAAAATGCCAGGTTCTTGTGATTTTAAAGAATAAGACAAAGATAAATCATGTCAGAACTTTTTCCACCTTTAATGTGACCTATAACGTGAACAATTCAATTGCAAAACAAGCTGACATCTTTGAGGGGGGGTGGGGTAAAAAACACCTCACAATTACCTGGTTGCATAAACGTGCACACCCTTAAACTAATACTTTGTTGAAGCACCTTTTGATTTTATTGCAGCAGTAGGAGTCTATTAGCATGGCACATCTTGAAGTGGCAATATTTGCCCACTCTTCTTTGTGCAGCCCTCTTCAGATCGCCCCACAGATGTTCAATTGGATTCAGGTCTGGGCTCTGGCTGGGCCTTTCCAAAAAGGCGAAGCCATGTTTTTGTGGATTTGGATGTGTGCTTTGGGTCGTTATCGTGCTGAAAGGTGAACTTCCTCTTCATCTTCAGCTTGCTAATGGACGCCTGAAGGTTTTGTGCCAAAATCTCCTCGTATTTGGAACTGTTCATAATTCCTGGTTCCAGCTGAAGAAAACCAGTCCCAAAGCACGATGCTGCCACCACCATGCTTCACTGTGGGTATGGTGTTCTTTGGGTGATGTGCAGTGTTGTTTTTGCACCAAACATACCTTTTGGAATTATGGCCAAAAAAATGCAACCTTTGTTTCATCAGACCAGAACACATTTTCCCACGTGCTTTTGGTGTAGTTGATGTTTGTTTTTCTTTGTCTCATTCTTTAATATCACAAGAACCTGGTATTTTAACAGGGGTGTGTATACTTTTTATATCCACTGTACATATACAGGGATGTATACAGTATACACCCATTGTACAGCGCTATGGAATTTGATGGCGCTATATAAAACAATAAATAATAATTATTATTATTATAAAATACACTACAGGGATGGCAATAAGGACATGATTTTTGAGGAACAATTGGGAATATTTTCAATGTGGCATTTTGCCTGTTCTGGATCAACTGCGGTTCTTCTTGATAGTCCTGTGTCTTCCTTTTAACCTAAATTTCACATTTTCTTAGAAGCAAAAATAGTTTTAGGATTACATATTACCTAGAATATTACCTAGAAAACTCATTCGACTTTGTTTTGTAATTTTAGCTGACATTAGAGAGTGGCCACTAAAGTTAACAAACATAGGGAAATACATATATTGATATAAAATGGACAATCTAGTTCATCTTTATACGGTTTCCATCTAGACCTTACAATTTTTAGCTAATTCCTACTTTGACCTGAAATAACATGGAAAAAATGTCCTCAGTAGGATGTTCCTTTTCTTTCTATTACATGGATACATTCAATGCTGCTAGAAGAGATGGCCAAAGAGGAAATGGAATGTGAGTAGATGCAAAATAATTGTGAGGGATTTGTTTTTGAGTGAACCAGTGGGATTAATGAATATCCTATGTTATTCTAAAACATTTTAATACGCTAATGGAAGGGCATGAAAACGCAGTTGCCTTCGGGAAAACTAACACCTTTCCCATGACTGTGCTGAAGCAGGCGCTGACAGCCTTGAAAGGACTTGCAAATTTTGCAAATTAAATAAAAACATATACTATTTCTAGAACATCAACTGTTTTAGTTTTGTATTGTAAATAGATGCCTGATTCACCGCTAGTGAGGACATTTGGAAAAGTTGATAGAGAAACACAGAATATGAAGGCAAATCAGCCCATCTAGTCTGCTTATAATTATTGCTGGTAAAACCGTAATCATTCCTTGGTTTTCTTTTATATTCATGATCGCTTCATGCCTATCCCATACATGTGTAAATTCCCACACTGTATTAACACCTACCACATTTACTGGTTCAACTTATTTACCACCTTCTCATTAAAGTGAAACTTCCTTATATTACATCTAGACCTCTTACCCTCTAATTTTAGACTATGGTCTCTCGTCTTTACATTTCAAATTGGTGCCTGTAGCTAAAATTGTATATACTTTATGTGAGGCACCAGACTTGTAATGAAAATATCAGTTTAAGGATGACCACGGGTCATCGTTTGCTCTAATTGGGTAATTGGCAAAGCACTGTTGCTGGTCTACGGCATATATATATATATATATATATATATATATATATATGGACTGTTGTCACTTAAACGTATTCTCCAGAAATGTGTGAAAACATCTCATACAGATGTACCCTTTCCTTTTTTCTTCCCTGAAGAGGAATGGATTTCCTGATGTCCTCTATGGCCATCTTCTTTAGAACTTTAGTCGTCTAGGTCTGCCATCACCCTCCTTCTCATCATTCTCCTCTCCAATGAGCTTCAGTGAGATGGGATCAGAGTGTTATACCGCCATGTTGTCCCTTCTCTCTGTGGGCCTCCTGCTGGGTCTCTATGTACCTGAGTAGGTCCTCCCTGCACACCTGGATGCTGTCCTGCTCCTCTCCTAAGAGCATTGGTACCATTCCCTACTTCATCCATCAATCATACTCATTCACTCAGTATGCACAATCTCAAATTTCCACTTTCATCTCTGGTCTTTCTTTTTATCTGTCCTCTGCTCGTTTTCCCTATGATGTATGTGAGGTCTCATAGTTGTGTAGGTATTTATCTACATTTTTAACAGACATTTAATCACTGGATGTGAGTTTTGATTGACTGAAATGTGCATTTGCCATGGAAATGGCATGAGCAAATAGCGGTTTTTTTTAGGTGCGTCTTATTAGGCCACACAGTTCATTTGAAAGAACGTCTCTCAGGAAATGCCACCTGATTCAGTTGGTACTAGCAACCGATATTCTGAAGCCTGATTATGTGATTTTCACTGCATTACTGAATCAGGCCTGATATCACCAAGACTAAGACATTAATCGGTGGCAGCACGCTAAAAGGAAGGTATCTGCTCCATGACCGACTGGCCTGGTTTTTCCTCGGTTGTCTGGGTGACTATGAGGATCTTGGCACCATTGAGAGAAGAGATGGTTGTTTAGCCCTTGTTGCTACCAGCAAATGTAGCCATGAGCTTCAACACGGACTGTTCCACAAATAAATGATGCTGAATAGACTCCACTAAAAACATGCATGTAATATTTCTTAAATAAAACAAAAAGAAATGCAACTAATATTGCATTGTTAAATGTATCTTGCTGTTCTACAAGTGTAGATATGTTTTGTAAGCAACGATGGAGAATACTGCGGAAATTATCTCTATATTCCTAAATCCAGCAGATTGTCTTGTTGCATATTATGAATACGTATTTTTTGTTAACATGTTCTAAAATAGATTTGGAATAATGTTCTGGAAAAGACAAAGTGAAAGAAAACAAAACTAATAATTTCCTCTCTCACATCCGTGAAGCTAAGAAAGTTGTGAAACTGTTTGAAAAATAAAATTAATAAGCATTACACAATCTGGTTTATAATTATGTGTTTGAACGACAAATATTTTTCGAGGTTTAAGTGTTTTCTTTTTGCCTTTAAATTTACTGCAAAGTGATGCAGCCAAGTAAATTGTATTTCTTTCCTGAAAGTGCTTTCATCAGGTTTCAAATATTTCAACAAAAATTACCATTAAAGTAATTTCAAAGACATGCTTGCGGTCTCTGCTAACTCCTTGTTACACAACCATTCCTTTATAATGTAAACCAAAGGCTGTGTGATAAAGTGCACGAGTTAGAAATGTAAACAGATGCATCAGGCATAACTTAAGTAATTCCCTCTCTCCTGTGATTACAATCCATGTCACATGCAAAAAAAAATATATATATATAAAAAATAAGAGGACACTGGATATTTTTAGGGTCTGGAGTTATATCATATTTTATCAGTGGTATTTTCTAGCAAATCTTCCACAAAATGAAATAAAAAGAAAAGATGTAAAGAGGTTCCTAGATTATAATAAACAATATAAGGCATGTTAACGTAACAATTAATGGATGTCTGGATGCAGAGCCGGCCTTAGGCGTTGTGGCGCCCTGTGCGGACTACTCCTCTGGCGCCCCCCCTCACTACCCCCCCTCTCTGCCCCTTCAAACTGCCCGCCCTCTCTGCCCCTTTAAACTACCCCCCCTCAAACTACCCCTCCCCTCTACCCCTTCAAACTACCCCTCCCCTCTGCCCCTTCAAACTACCCCCCCCTCTGCCCCTTCAAACTACCCCCCCCTCTGCCCCTTCAAACTACCCCCCCTCTACCCCTTCAAACTACCCCCCCCACTTACCTTGTTGCCGGAGTCCTGCGGTAAGAGCGGGAGGCATCCGTCTTCTTGCTCTGCCGGCATTTCATGTTGAGCGCCGGTATAGTCCGGCGCTCAACATGAGATGCTGGCACCGCGACGGAGTCACGGAGAGTAAGGGGTGCCGAGCGGTTGCCGAGAACTTCACGAGCAACCGCTCGGCGCCCCTGACCGGGACTTAGATTAAAGCATCGGGTTTTTTTTTTAAACTTTATTTAACATCAATGATGTTAAATAAAGTTTAAAAAAAAAAACAAAAAAAAACGATACTTTGATCTAAGTCCCGGTCAGGCGCCCCTGCAACCATGGCGCCCTGTGCGGTCGCACAGGTCGCACACCCCTAAGGCCGGCCCTGTCTGGATGAATAGATCTAACTGGATAGACTATTACATTCTATACTACTACAAACTATATATATCTATATCTATATCTATCTATATATATATATATATATATATATATATGTGTGTGTGTGTGTGTGTGTGTGTGTGTGTGCGAACCCTCTAATTCTTGTTCTAGACATTAACGTGCATGATCTATAGCTTTACAGAAATCTATAATTTTTTTCTGACAATGATACACAATATATTATTGGAACCTACATAGACTGTATAAAACACAGGGGCAAGGCATTTTAAAAATGTAAACTTATTCAAACACATTCTCAAATATTTTTACAATGCCGATGGCAGAGGAAATATTACATAAAACATTACATGTCAGAAATTAAGGCTTGTCTTAGCGGCACCCAAAAGGACCCCAGCAGAAGTGGTGATTAATGATTTGATTGAGGATGACATATGCAATTATCTCACTCTTGAAGGCATTGTAGCGCCTTAACTTTGTACAAGAGATCTGCAGTGAGCTAAAAAGACTCTGATGAAAATTTGTATCTAAACTGACAGGGATTAACAGGCTTGACCTGAACCTGGATCAAATTTCCAGGAAGAGCCAAGTTTCTGGTGTGTGTCATGTGATGTCCATTCTTTAAATTTAGAAGAATGGTGAAGTGAAAAAAAGAAAAATATCATTAAAACCCCCCCCCCAAAAAACATTAAACACACTTACCTACGAGAGGACACGATAATTGAAATTCCAGAAAACAAGGAGTCCCTTAAAGTAAATGCATCAACAATCCTCCTGGGCCTGGTAACAAAACTCAGTATTATACAACTGCACAAGTTCTTAAATTGTAAGTCAACACAGGGTTAAACAATCAGCAGGCCTGATAGTTGTATTGAAGAAAAGGCACATTAAAGGAAATTTGTTTCCGGTATAATCATTTTGTCGTGTCCAGACAGCCTCCTGAACAATGAATGCGCACACACATCACGTGGCAGGAGATGGGGAAGGATAGAAGAAACAAACACCTTAGGAACTATACTTGAATGTATTCCAAATAGTATTTTTTGTAGTAAGTAATAGCTATTTTTTTTCTTTTTTACAATTATTAGAAAATCATTATAACAAACTTTATAATTTATAATTAGTTGTGTTTAGATCTGCCATGAATCTGCCACCTATAGTTAATACTTTTTTGAGTGTTTGTCTATTAAGGGGTTGTTATAACATTAAAATTAAAATGACTCCAGACTCAAAACATCAACAGCCAAACCAGGTTCTTATAGATGGCACCAGAAGCTGCTAAAGTTGAAATTGAAATAACAAACATAACGAGACGGATACATAGCTGTTTTTGAGTTTGACTGCTCCTTTAAATCATTTTAAATTAATAACTTAATTTGAACATTATTGGAGCAGTCCAATTGTAAACAATACATAACTGGGCTTTCAGCTGCTAGCAGTGAATATTTGTGTGTAACAAAATCTGTTCTACACTATCACTTAGCTTAATAATTTAAGAATTTGGGATTTGAATGGATCATCGGTTTGGCACAAATGTTTTCCGCTTTTGTGCTTATCTGTCTTGCTTTTAGCAACAATGTAGCCAAAATGTGTTGATTTATGTACAAAATATATCACAACTACAAATGTCTCTTCTACATCTTTTGGCGTTCTTCCCGGAACCACGACTTGAAAAAAAGGCTTAACCTGTTTCCATCCTTATTGTTAAAGTATAACACATTAGTCTGATGAATTTCTTTGAAATGTTAACTGAGTCCGTCAAATAAAGAATTTTATATGATTTGTGATGTCTTAGAGGATTGTTGTCCAGTTTTTCCTATCGGCTTGGTGGTGAAGCTTCAAGATTTATATGTTGTGGACTTTGAGAATTGTTGAAAATTCCCTTCTTCAGAACCAAAAAAAAGAAGAAAAACAAATAGAAACTTACAAAGATGACTAGTGCTATTAACCTCCCTTCCCGCTTTAAGGCCACACTCTCCACAAAAAATCTTGCATTGATACACAATTACTTATAAAATACATAAAATAATAGAGCCTTTTGGCACCTTATATAGTATATATTAAAATAATAATAATATATGCCTACACATCTGTCCATTTTCTGGCAAGGTCCTACTGTTGTTGTGACATAAGAATATAAAAGCAATCACCACACATCCAAAATGTACTTGTAAAGTTAATAGATACGCGTTTTTACTTAAAAAGCTTGGACCAGGGAAATTCAACAAATCTAAGATATTATATAGGATTAATGAATAGCAAGGCAAACCCCAAACATACCCCTTTTGCGTATAAAACCCATCATATCTAAAAGTGGAAGAATGAGAAATTATTTTATAATTCCAAATACAATTTGATTAGACATGTTACATGACCCCACGTTGTTCAGGGTGTAAGCAGCAATAAAAAAAGGCTTCAGCAAGGTAAAAGTGTAAAAGTAAAAGGACGTGTGTGAGAGGGAGTCGGTAGGGGTGTGTATGTGTGAGGGAATATGCAAGTGTTTGTGTGTTACAATAGGAGTGTGTGTGTGTATGTATGAGAATGAGTGTATGTGTGTTAAACTAAGTGAATGTGTGTGTGTAAGTGTGTGTGCTGTTGTGTCTGTTTGTTAACGGGGGGGGTCAAGGGGCCAGGGGCCACTCAACTGTACCTACCCCTGAGCAAGAAGGTGCCAGACCTCCCCGGCCTTGCACTTTTTGTTGTGTACATTCTAATTTATATTCACATGAGAAATGTTCATGTGCAGGAGACATTTAAACGAGATGATACAACTTATATCTTGCTAACCCAATGAATCTTATTAAACAAACACGCACATTTTCACACTTTTCCTATTAAATGTTTTTCCAACCAATTTGTGGAAGTTATATAGTATAATTTTATACAATATACAAAATGCAATCTAATAAACATTACAAATGTTACTGCGGAAAAAAAATAGACCTTTTCACATCCTTCAGGGGAAATAGTGATATTCCAGATCATCCATGATCGTATTTGTATCACTGTGTACAATATACTAATCATTTTCCTTTCACCCATGTTATTGTATAGACAATTTACAACAAAAATCATAATTATGGACATTATAGAGAGCCGTGGAATGAACATAGACGTATGAATGCATATTGCCCTTTATAGTTTTAGGACATTTTTTCCATCTTCCTAATAGGCGTATTGAGTGCATTGTAAACACCCAGTTCAGTATAGTTAACATGCTTACATTACAAAACGATTTTAGCACGCTTACATCTGGAATGTAGATTACAAGTAGCAAAAACAGAGTAATCCCCAAATAGCTTCCGTATCCTACTTGAAAAATTACCCAAGTCCATGAACTGAATGAAATATCTTTGACAAGAAAAATAGCAGTTGCAATCAAATTTGTCTGGAAAGAATGGCATTTTATGGAGTGAGTAGTTTGTTATTCACTCATTTTTACAACAAAATACAACCATTCTAGGAGATGAAGGTCATCCAGTGTACAGAGCTATAGTGATCTTTTGTTGGGGAATACATGTATTTTGCATTCATTATTGAGTTCAGTGACTACTTCCGTTTGGTTTATGCCTGTATTTGGTAAACACGTTTGGAATAAAATTGCACTCGTTTATCCTATTGCTGAGCATCTTTCGAATTTGTTTAAATGTTTGTGGGGATTTGGTGGAGTCCTGCTTGAGCAATAAGGAGCCTTCATTGTTGGTGCGGTCTGCCCACTTTGCCTGCTGTATTTGGTTGAAAGACCCATAGTAACTAGTTTTCCTTTTCTTTACCTGGAAATACTTCTGCATGTCCACATTCATTCGCATTCCATAATCCCAACACTAAAGGATACCTCTTTTACTCCATCAGTGTTTTAATAAATTATCCTAATCATTTGTCTCCCAGCTTAAAATCGTCCCTCGCTTTGTCTGTTATTTTGAATGACTACCCAACATTATTGATGTTGTCTCTTATATACCATCAACATAGTTCATCACCTTAACTAGTGGGCTCCTTTTTCCTTCCCGTTCAACAAGCCCAGACGGCAAGCCCATCCCACAGGCCAAGTAATATAATGCACCTAAATACTTAGCTTATCATGTAAGGGACAACAATACACAATGTGCACAGTCTAGTCATGTGCAACACATTTTTGCCAAAAAGGAACACAGACAACATAAATATTCTTAAGCTCGTGTTACAGTAGACAACCCAGTAGCTGTATGTGGATCACACAGAAAAAGCTTCTGACAGGGCCTTAAAATCTGTGTGTGACTGTCCGCTCGCTGGTGCCGGGTACCGAGACCGTGAAACACTAATTGTAAAATCTGGCATGTAACATGTCTACCTGTAAGAAATCATGTAATTATTTTCTCCCACATTTGCCCAAAAGTTAAGCACTATACATTGTAACTTACTGACCTTATATAGACCCAAGTAATTTCATGGGGTTTTGGAAGCTTATTGCTGTGGTGGAATAAAATGTCCTGCCTGCAGAAATCCACGTATCCAGCCCTTAAGATGACCTCAATGAGAGACCATGGATAGATATAGCCTATTGCCCAGCCATGTGTGGAGTCCTCAAAGAAATTTAGAAAGCATAAACAAGCTGTGTTTCATAAAAGAACCTGACTTGGGTCAACCTTAACTAAACGGTGAATGCTGTGGTCTGTATAACTTTGTGGAAGGTGCAGTCAAGAGTAGATTGCTATACATATAAAAGCCATGTTGGGTGGGCCATAAAGTCGCAGCGCACTTGTTGCACTATGATTTGGTCCTGTCCCACGTAGCACTTTTTTGATGGGGCACAAAGAGCATGCTTGGGAACTCTCCTGGTTTCACTCCCAAATCCTCCAGATGGCGGGACAGATGTCCTGACACGCACCACTACACACCCTTTTCCCCTTTAAATGGGCTAAACAGATTAGTGATATCATCTACTGGCATCATGCCCCTTTCCGTAAAGCCACATACTGCCTAATATAAGGCCACATTTTACTGCCTTTTTGGCAATACATGGCTTCTGTACAGGGCGCTGGACACCATTTGTAGCCTGTGTATTCACATGGCGATGTTGCACGCATGTTGAATACGTCATCTTCACTGCAGTCTTCCAAGTTTCAGGAGACTTACAATTTGTAGAGAAAAGTTCCAAGAGTGCCAGATGATAATAGTAGGTGTTAAACATAAAGGTAAGTTAAATTAACAACTTAAAAAGAGTCAGACAGAGCATTTTGTATTTTTACATATGTAATGTTTTATTTAAAAAAAATATAGTGGCTGTGGGGAATTCCCTTTTAAGTAGACGCAGTGATTTCCATTCACTAAGTTCCTTAACAAGGTGTTCCTTTGCTGGTTTTTAGAATCTCCTTTGTAATTTCCATCTGTCAAAGCACCAATAGCGACATCTAGTGGTTAAATAAAATCACCTCCCTCCAGGGACTGCTTAGCAGTGATACAAGCTGTTCTCCCACAGATAGTGTGAACTTCATTAATTCCCTTGTGCATCAGTCCATAGTGATTTTTAATCTGGCAATGGGCAAAATAATACTATTGTCAAATCAATAAGTGGTGATATTAATCAACTAACTACACAAATAAACAAGTGGTCCTTATGTCTGTTTTGGTAATTGTATCTGCTTGTTTTTTATTTGTAGAATGTGGTGTATTGAATGGTAGTCTTTTAAAAAAAAAAAAAAAACATGCATAGAAAGTTTCCTTTTGATTTGTATAAAATTTAATTAGTTGCAGGTAAACTGTTCAATAAAACAATATGTGGTCGTAACACTTGTTGTGTCAGGAAACTGAAGCAGTAAATGTGCAGAAGGCCAGAGTATACTTTATAGAATAAGGATCTTCAAAGGTTGACGTGCATGAACATGTTCCACTATGTATTAAGGCTGGTTAACACATCAGCAGCACCAAAATGTTACAAGCCCAAAGGCTCAAGGTAATGTATGGTGGCCCAACACAGATGCTGTCAAACATTGAGACTGAGTAGCCTAGAGGCTCAGTGCAGTCCTGGTAGTGGCATTTGGTGCCGTGGGAACATCTTGATTTTGGAGGACCCATGTTATTTGTGCTTATTGACACATAATCAACAGCCATAGGTCATTCAAATGAAGCACACAAAAATGCAAGATAATAGCGGCATTAGAAAGCCTCTTCCAAGTGTTTGGATTGCCAGAAAGTTGGTTTGTAACAAGGGACCACAATTCACAGCTGTTGAGTTTCAATGCTTCCTGAACAGGCATTCAACACCTGAGAACTGCCCCATACAACTCTGCCACCAATGATCAGACAGAGCATTATGTTAAGAAGCTGAAAGGTTGTTTTAAAGGCATCCAAAGGGGAGCCACACAATCTGATGAAGCAACTACTAACATTTTTCACACAATATCCAACAACTCCTCCTGCATCCACAAGGATGCCTCACTCATGTTAGGGCATAGGCTGATAACTAAACTGAATTTGTTAACATCTAACATCCAGACAACCGCATTACAGCAACAATGAAAGTGCTGACTTAGCCTGACTACAAGATTGGTTTTGCAATATGACGAAGGGGACATTAAAATCGCTATGAGCCATGATCATTGAAACTGTCCAATGGTGTTCTAACCTTATGACACACTGACCACATGTGTCAACGTCTAGTGACAAAGAGCTTACAATTAAAATGACAAGTAAAGAACCAAAATGATGATTTCTAGCATGGTATTTGGCACCCAGTAGACATTTCTCGTGCTGACCCACCTATTCTCCATTGCCCAGAACATTAAGCTCCTGGCAGGTGAAATTATAGCAATGGATGACCTAGGAGAAAGCAAAAAGGTACCGGAATCAACGAGAGAATCAACAAGAAAGGATTGCCATTAAATAAAAACCAGGACAGTGATCCTTATCCTGTAATGCTGTTGATATATAATGTAATGTTGGCATGGTTTTATCTGTTTTGTCACTGTTATCTTATAGTTATTTAAAGTAGGATGTTCTATGTAATCACACAACCAGAACATTGACTTTTAATTCCCTTATAATGTTTAGTTGATATTGTTATCTGTTGTGCTATAATGTGAGGAAGTGTTGTGTCTTAAGCAGCGTTGTCATGGTGATGGTGTGGACTACCTGTAGTTTGAAATATCGTCTAAACATTGCTAGAAAAAAATCTCACTTTTAAGTTTTTACTTTAAGATTAATGAAAAGTTTCTCTGTGCACAAATGTATTCCAGGAACACAAAATGGGACCCAGACTATTAAGGCTTCTCCCTTCTTTATCTTTCTCTGTAATGAAAATAATTGTGTGAAGTTTTTTTTTTTTTTCCCAAAATATTTGCCTATTTACATAAAACAGTATTACTGATCCATCCTTGTTTCAGCACATTGTCATTTCAGTTTAAGAACTTGGTCCTATTTTGAAAATCTGCATCTTGTTTTGCTGTTCTGAACCTCAAAACTCATTTTGGATGGGAATGAAAATGCAAGGGAGACAAAAAATACAAATGTATTCCATTACGCATCATGATGGATTTTCAGTTTTTTTGTCATTACTGTCAGACCCTTTTGGAACATTATAACAAATGGAATAGCTTTTTTATACACCAGTTTCACACCACAAACAAAGCCTGTTTTTTGTATTATCTTTTGGCTGTTTAATTCAAAATAAGAATAAATTACATACCATTGTCCCTACCTACCAACCTTTATTAATCTCTCTCTCTGATTTCCCAGGGCTCTGGTAAGGATCTTCAATTGCTAGTTTTACCTCCTCCCCAAGTCTAATTGGGGTGAGCCCCATATATTTCTGGCTGCACCTCTTGATCAAAGCAACACCCCCAGGAGAGGTGGAACTCCAAGGAGACATGGAGATGACATCCAAGACCAAGAGTCCAGGAGCTCAGCTTGCCAACATGTTTATAATGGACATATATATATCAGTGTCACTGGATTCTGACAGATCGTTCTAAGCTAATGAGAGAGCTACCTGTGCTCATGTGAGGCATCCTGAAAAGTTTGATTTGCCTTAAGAACTAGGTTATCAATATATACAAACACCTTAATTAAGACCAAGGGTGATGCTACTGTATAAACACATTAATCAGATGCTCTTTGCTTTCATTGGTCAAAGGGGCCCCTTAGTGAATAAATTTAATTCTAATTAAAACTATTCAGCTGTAATGTTAACTAACAACCTAGAGCCATGCTTGCCAGCTGAACATTTGCAATGCCTGTTTGCTGAGAATCAGACTAGGAAAGCGTGCCTAAGAAATAATGCACAGTATCGCGCTATGCTTAGCGTACTGTAGTAACCTGTTTGCTGGATGACTATCCTACCTATCCAGAACCATCTTATTAAAGGAATTTGCTGCAATAATGTTAAGGCTCTCACCCTCTAGTTTTACCCTCCAAAACTACCGGTGTCGCATATGAAGAGAATTCCCCAATCACTTATTTGTTAATAAAGCCAAAGCACATGTGGAAGAGCCAAGGGGGAGCATGAAAAGGGCAAAAAAAAGTGTTTGTCCTCATACAGTAACCACCACATAACAAAGCCATTGCAGAATTAACCCTTTAAGGACAATGGGCGGTTCCAAAACCCATTGAAAACAATGCGTTTTGAGCTTTGTCATTAAGGGGTTAAATATGTTCCTCACAGCAGACAGAGAGGTTGGGAAGAGCTTCAGTTTAGAAATGGCTGTTCAAACAGATGGTTTTTACTTTGCTACCTAGCCTGTACCTTTAGCTATGCAAGACATTTAATGATAGAGAATAAGGTATTTGTTCCATTTCTTCAATCTCTCAGTATTGGTATTTGACCACACTTTCCAAAGTCAAAGGAAATTAAGGGATTTTTAATCTGATTTGAATACTGGCAAGCTGTGAACAATTTAACCAGTGGACAAATACGGTTTACTCTAATTAGGATCCGGCTAACTTTGTTTCCAGCTGTAGATGACAGACGATTTATACAACATTAAACTTTAATATCAACAAACATTATTAGCAATGATAGAAAGCAGATTAAATGATAATTACTAACATACAACATTAAACTGGTATACTAGCAGCCGTAGGAGATAATACAATAATACAATAACACAAGAAGATGCCATAATATTCAGTCAGCCATATTGCTACCTGAACTTCATGTGAATTGTCGTTATAGAGTATGGTCGCGGTGGCCTACACTAACGTTTTGTTGACTGCAGCTCCCATGATGTACAGTCACCCATTAATTTTTACCACCCCAGCTATTGTAAACTAAAGTTCTTATGCTGTTCAGGTACATGCTGGTCTGTTAGCTACTACTACCATAGTAGTCATATCATTTTTTCTATTAATGGGTAACTAATATTTGCCTCCCACCAGGAAAACCCTCTCCAGAGCCAACAAAGGTAGGCAACGGGGAGGAGGTAAGGAGGTATTGGGGGGTGGAGAGGATATTTTGCCCCTACTGAAAAAAATCCTGTAGATGCCTGTGACCATAATGTGACTATGTATGTCAAGTAGAAGGATCAAATTGGTTATGTTGCCCCAAATATTATTTTTAAATATGGATGACCAGTGTAGGTAAAGTGCCCTGCAGTATGTGAGATGTATAACAGCAGGAGAGGGCTGGCCAATGGGATAAGGGGATCATATACTCCTAGGCTGCTTTAATTTAATGATTTGGGATTGCTACCTGAAGCTTTTTTGTGTGTTAACCTGCACATCCACCTACAGCCACCTAGATATGACAAAGGCGGCATTTCAATTTCAAGTTGGTTGTTTTTATGTCTCATGCATGGGTTTTACACAGTTTTATTTTTCTGTAAATGTGGTTTGAACATGACTTAAAAGAGAATTTTCAGCATGTTTTTATTGTTGAGCTACTTCACTGGATGTGCCCCCTGGGTTTCATGGTGCCAGCCTTTCCCTGTATAACCAAGTTCCCTTTCAGTTTATACATCACACATATTCCAGGGGGAGCACTTTGCATTTGCTGTAAGCAATATATGAAAATATGTGTTACACAGCATATATGGTCACCTCATCACTCCTCACTTCATGAGATTCAGATATTAATACATTTGAAAAGCCGATATCTAGTCTCTCACTGACAGGATAAGTAAGGCATTACGCATTTTAAAGAACACATTTTCAATCAGTTAAACTCAGTACACCTTGCATGCACTTACATGTGTCAAAAGTCAACGGGCATCTAAAAAGCCCAAGCTGTTACCAAAGCTTACATTTTGGGATGCTATTTGCATCAACCTGACAGAAACTTGCACATTTTCAGCCAGATACATGATTGATGTTAATTTGGAAACTCCACACCACCCTATAAATACAGTTAAAAATCTAAAGACCTGTGCATGCACAGAGCTACACAGCGGTACAGAAATAGGAGCGCTACTTCTTCAGTACAGGTTTGTTTTTGCCATTCTTCAGGATGTCATGAAGACATGAGGAGCCATGACTTCAATCAAAAAGACTGAGCAGTTCCACTTCAACACAATCAGAATTCTTCAGGATGTTATGAGACCTTAAAGATTAAGTAAAATTAATAATAATCCAAAAATATTATATATAGATATATAGATATTATAATACAATTTTGGAGCACCTTAGCAGATTCATTATTTCCATTTTGTAGGCAATTTTGTAGCAGCTCACAAAGTATCAGCAAGGTATGGCAACTCAAAGCCTAAATTAGAAACAAATTGTCTGCAACCATCATTGCAAGCCAAATACTTAATATATCATCCATGCTGGGAAAGAAACAGAAACAAAAATGTTGGGATTCTATTTGATATATATTCCCTTGCGCCACTCATTATTTGTATTGATACATATGTAATATTGCAGAGAGTGACAAAGTTGGCAAAAAGGTTCTTCTCAAACTAATGACATTAAAATATAGCTTTACTAATGAAATTTTCAGTACAAAACCTACCCCAAAACCTTAATCCATGTTAAAAATAAAACTAGCAATACGATAAAAGTGTCCTGAGGAGAATGGTGTCAGATAGCAGAATCTTGTATGGATTGTGTAAATTGGCAGATTTTCAGACACTTGATTTCATCTGCCTAGCTGGACACTTTTGGGTCTCTTAAACAACTTGCCTCCACCGTTGAATTGACTGCTCTCCAAAAGTCAACAAACTAACATAACTATAATAATATATGTTACAACTAATCTCATGACATGATTGCCTTCTATGCTATCAAAAGCATCTAAAGATTTGTGGGTGTCCAAGTAGAAATAATACTGGAGCTTCATTGCATTTCTTTAATTATTTGCCATGTTGCCTTTAACACAGATAACAAGCAGAATAAATAAGAAATGTAAAGTTTGTGATCATAAATATGTTTTAAATAAACACACTTCAATGATTTCATGCTACAGTTGTGTAGGGGTTTAGATTTGCTCTCTTAGGGGTCCCTTAGATAAATGAGGGCTCTAAGCAGCTGCTAATATGTCACATCTACCCCTGTTTCTCATCATACTTTACCTACAACAAACAGGGAATGTGTGAATTTCAAATGATGTAATGTCACCTTTAACCCACTGAGTACCAGGGGACACATTTCCTACACTGTGGGTTATATTTAGGAAAATCTTAGAAATAGATTAGACACCTGCTATTTTATTCATAAATACCTAGCTTAAGGCAAACTGAGAATCACATTGTATGATGTAATAGTACAAATGCAAACAAATTTTAACCAAAAAACAGTAAACCGTATTTTTCCCAATTATTTCCCTGTATATGCCAAACCAGAGGACAAAAGTAACGTAAACGAAATATTTTTTCTGAAAAGATCAGACCCCTTTAGTAAATGTATCATTTACATAAATACACATAATATGCATAGATAATGCACAAGTTTCACATTTTGCAATAGAGCGTTTCATAAATACTTTCACCTTTTGATCTGATGTGCATGTTTACAAAATAAATAACTCAAACAAATAATTTAATGCTAATAATTGATTTAAATAGGGACTTTTTCTAGTTTTGTGTAAATTGGAGCTACAAACACGAATCTGAGGTTATGGGTGTTAAATAATTTTAAAGCTGTTACATACTGTATATATAAATCTTATCTGTACAGTAAAAGACCATAACATTCTGATTTCCAATACTCACAACAAAGAAGAATAAATAATAAAACGTTGTTTTTTAAGTCATTGATTCTAGGGCAAGATGCTGATCAAGGTAACATTAAACAATATGAAATTGGCAAATTGTCGTGTCTATCTTGCTTCTGTAAACATATCCTATTGCATCTGAAATATTACTGAGAAAAAATATCTATAGCTACCTATGAACAAAGTAGAATCAAGTATTATTAATAAGGCACTGAGCCATAATATGATGCAGGCCCTTAAACATTTTCCTTGATGTAGTTATTAAACATTAAGAACTGTTCATAAATATGTGCTCGTTAGAAATAATTCCATGTTACCCAATACAAAATACATTAATTTTCAACTATTTGAAATAGCCATATAGGTAGAGGTGTAGCCAGAGGACAAAACATTTATGTAAATCTGTAACCTGCTATTTGTGTCATTGAGTAATGTTAAGTAATGCATTTAGAAGAATAGCATTGTATTTTATTTACACAGGCTAATGGTTAAACCAGATTTTCTGCTGTTTCTATACAGGATTGGAACATTTGAGGAACCTCAGAGTACCTCCTGGGATATTATATTGTATAATAAGGATGTAGCGATGCCAAGGCCTCCAGCTGGTGGACCATCACACAGAAGTGCATTATGGTGTAACAGCTAACCTTAGTCTTCCAGCTGCAAGCCATGATGGTTCTCTCCATTTAATCAGCTCATTGATCACATTGATTTCTTATTTTTTAGTAAATGTAGCACACAAATCCAACACAGGTTATTGTTTTCATCATGAGTATTTCTTGCCAATGTAAAGTGCTAAGCTGTGCAAATCTCCCGTTTTACCTACAAGTCCATTTAAACCCAGCAGCCACTGCTTGTTACTTTAAAGTATATTAAGGGTAACCTAAGAGTATCTTTAGTTACTAAGATTTTATGATTTACGCACACCTTTTATATTGATCTAGATATGGTTGACTGATAAATGGATTTTAAATTTGAGTATGATTTTCCTTTTGGCCCCAAATATAATTACAATAAAAATACCCAAGAGCAGTACTTCTGTGCTCTTTCTTTTATTTCATGCCATGTTCAAGTGATGTTGATTCGAAAATTTAATAGACCTGTCAACATGCATTAGCAAAGTGAGACAACCTCCAGAATACTGCTATAAAAACAAAGTCCATTTTTAATTAGAGCTCTGCACCCATAAGCATTCCAAAACATATATTAAATAGATATTTCTTGTTAAAAGCTTGTAGTTTTCCAACTTCACCAAGTCCAGATGAAGCAATACAGACCAGGAGGAACACAGCTGAGTAAATTTATTTTCGTAGACTTCATCAGTCACAATCTGAGTGCTTTGCCATGTCTCTAGTAATGATGTTATGATAGGAAAAACATACACACGCCAGTGTGAGATTTATAGGTGACCTTATTACTGGACAAGGAAAACTATAAAACATGGGACAAAGAGACTAATCCAGGACTCTGATTTACATTAAGAGGTGATACATATTAAAAAAAAGTAAGATTAAGAGCATGGTTTAACGATCCTGCTCGATTTCCATTACAAATGTACGTATTTGCCAGAAAGCTCTTTTTTTAATTCCTTTGTTGTTTTTTTTGTTTTTTTTTTCTTGTCCGAATGCTCGTTTCATACTTTTTTGAAAGAAGGATTGTGAACTAAAATAACAACTGTTAAGGGCTGTATTGATGAGGATTACAAAATGCTGTAGTACTTTGTTTCTTTAATGGAGATTCCAAAATATAGGATCATTTCCTCTTTTAGATTAGGAGCTTCTGGTTCATTATTTTTACCATTATTTTAACTTGCGCACATACTATTAAGGAAGATACTGCACCATATGGTTGTTTTCTTTATTTTATGCTCTTAGAGATTTTAAAGAATAAAGAACAGTCTTCATACCTCAGACGAGCCTGTTGTGCTGGCACTGTTTGTGAGTGCATTTTACACCTTCTACATATCTTATTGTTTTTGACAATATTACACTATCAGATTATTTCTTTTTTCTATGTACACATGCGCCCCGAATTTTGCTGGTTACGTGTTTGAACGCCGAGAGGAGCGTTTTGGTTGGGCTGCGGCAGTGATACATTAGAGAAGTATTTTTTGGTTCCTATTCTTTTACCATCACCTTACACGTGTTTTTTGGGTGTTTTTAGTTTTTAATTTTTCATTATTTTTACCTTCAGACTTTATGTCAACATAAGAGAAGAAAAGTTGCATAAATCATTTCTCTCCACTTACATTTTAGAATGTTGTACCTATATGATTTTTCACTTTATTTTTTTTTTATTTCCTTTTATGCATTCAACACAGAATTGTTACATTTCATATATAAACCCTTCATCTACTTGTATGATGGAAGCCAAACCAAAGCCAAACAACAAAAGTTAACAAAACTAGAATTGACGGATTAAACCAAACCAATACATTAGGTGACGAGGGCTCTACTTGCAAGTGTACATACTAGAGGAAATATGTTATAAATTGCAATGGTGGCAAATGTATTCTAGTTGTAAAGTTGTAAAAAAGCGGGTTTTGAGATTTTTCCTGACCATTGAGAGGGGGTGACGGCTGGAGGTTGAGTGACAGCGAGTTGCAGAGTTATGGGGCAGCATGAGGGAAGTCTTGTTAGCAGGAAAAGGACGATCTGATAAGTGAGGAGGAATGCCTTAGCCCACATTAGCTTGCATGACCTCTTGGAGGTGTTTCTATTTTGTTTCTCACGTGTGCCATTGTAGATGAATATTCCTTATCTGAATGTTTAAGCTACTCTGCGACCTAATTTTTGGTAGGTATAATTTTAATTCAAAACAATATCGGTCCTTAATCATCTTTGGATGATTAATATGTCTGTCCCGTGCGTGTTTAAATTAGTTAAGTAAAACTTACATTACATTAAGCCTCTGACTCTCTAATTTTAGATCATGACCTCTTGTTCTAACATTTCCCTTCCTTTGATACTGTCATGTTTTCCAGGGATGCAAATCATTCGATGAAAGATGGCTGGACTGTCGGGCAAAATAATGTACCCCTTGTGGCCATAATAGAGTTTTTCACCCTCCAGCCAGTTCCCTGTCAGGTAGAGCCCTTGGTTTCAAGTGGCTGTGGGACTTGCTGGTGGCACCTGATGATGCACTACGGCCCAAAATATAAAGAAGTCAGACAAGCCAGGCTCAGAGACGGAGAGATAAGGATTGCTGGAATAAGCCCAAAAGTCAGTCTAGGCAGCAATCAGGCAATATAGTAGCTAGCCAAGGTCAGGATTGGAAAAGTCAGGAATTTCAAAACAGCAGACCCGGTTATACGGTAAAATAAAAACAATGAGAGGTAGACCACACAAGGGCGATGGGGATAAGCAGAAGTGAATGTATATAGTGGGAATGAAAACTAGCAGCAGTAATTGCAGATTGCTAACAGGTACTTTATGGCTACAATCATGCAGGAAGCACTGCCACAGAAATACTGCATGACATAACTGTGGTGCGTCTGCAAGGTCCAGGACCTGTACCAAAAAGTTTGTTAGTAAATCCCCTGTGACAAACCCTATAGCATGAGGGCCATACGTGTCACTTTTAGGGGTCCTAAGCACAGTCCTCTAGGGCAATCAGAGTCAGGAACAGCAGCTTTAAACAAAAACAGCGCTTTATTTTAACCACTTAAACCCCAAAAACCAAATCATAAAAAGAAAACCTAGCTCCCAATTGGAGCCCTCTCTAACTTAACTATGCTGGTCTAAACTGACCAGCCTAATCACTCACTACTTCAACCTCCCAGCCAGACCCAGCTACGCCAGGCTCTGGAAAACCTCCCCCAGACAGCACACACAATGTCCAGGCAGGTATTGCCTCACTTGGCTCAGGGATGATCTTGTTCAGGGCCTCTCCTTGCCCTGGGAGCACAGGGAACTTCCTCTTCCCCCAACAGTCTCCCTGAGTATCAGGCTCCAGGGGTTTTTAATGTCCAGCACCTGTGCCTGATGTCAGCCTCATAGAAATCCTGGACCGGATCCTGTGGACTTCTTGCCTCATGGAAAACCCGGCATGGAGTTTCCACAAAATGGGGAAATGGAGCATTGGCCCACCCTGCTCTCCAATTGCTCCACCCCAGGGACCCATATGTATAATCTGCATAGCAGCTGTACTCAGACACCATGCTAATCATCTCCCTGGGGTTCACACTGTCACACCCCCTACAAGGATGTCACATCCAGGTTAAAAGCATAGCCTACAGCAGATATCACACAACCTCATGTTCCATGACCCTGCAAGGTCTGGAAACGCAGCACCATGTAACCATCTGCACTACAAGCTGATGCACCAACGGAGGACCTGTGAAAATCAAGTCACTCTGGGCCCTTCATACCCTACTAGGGATGGCCCTGATTCTCTGTATTAAACAGTTTTACCAGCATTATGTATTGATTTGATACTGAATATTTAGTATTTCTGTGCTAGCTCCACTCAAGCTCTACCATGAGGTCTGCATATGGTCCAGATGCCACCCATACAGCAAATTTATTCCAACTTTCCTCTGTCAAGTCTGGATTTTTAGTAGTAGCTTTATTTATTTTTTAAACGTGTGATATATTAGTCTCATTTTTGTTTTGTTTTAACCTATTTTTTATTAGAATTTGGATCCTTACACTATCCATTATTTAATATTACCCTGATTTGCTTTGGCACAATGTAAAAAAAATAGAATAAATAACAAAATAATTATATAATGTTTACCTTCTAAATTCTAGTCAGCATGACTGTGTATGTTGCTTTGTTTTACTAAAATCATTAATAATGTTTAAACTCTTCTGGAACATCCACACCTTTTAAAGAGTTTAATGGAAAAATCATCAATGCGCTGCTGCCAAGTAGAAACATATTTTATTATATTCATATATTTTATTCCTGTCTTAATGAATAAGTCACTTAAAGTTTTTCTTTTCTATAAAATCAATCACTTCTATTTTTTTTAAATATGAATTAAAATAATCAGCCTTTGAAATACTCTTGAATGGAATGGAAAAGGAATGTAGTATTATATATATATATATATATATATATATATATAACCTTGTGTATACTGTTTAAGGCGATAGATAAAGAAGGAGCTACCCTGGGCACAGAACATTTTTGTCCATCTGAAACAGAGAGAGGGGAAGAAAAGTAAATTGAGATGAATGAAAGGTAGAATACATTTTATGAAGTTGCTAGGATGATTATAAAAAGGAAAGAAAGGGTATCCACAGGGCCGGCCCGACAATGGAGCCGAGTGGGGCAACCGCTCCAGGCGGCACTTTTGAAGGGGCGGCACTTCGCCGCCCCAAGCCCTTTTTTTTTTTTTAAAGCGAAAGAGAGAGAGAAAGGGGCGCCGAGTGGTTTTCGCTTACCAAGCTGTCAGTACCCGCTCGGCGCCCCCCTCTCTCTCCCTGTTCGGTCTCGGTGCCGGCTTGTAATGCTGAGTGCCGGAAGGCATTTTAAAATTCGCCCCAGGCCGCATTTTGCCTTGGGCCGACCCTGGGTATCCAGAAGTTGTGAGTGCTTCAGAAATTTATGGATAGGACTGGTTAAGGTCAAACATTTAACTGCAAACCGTCACAAAATAGTGAATAGCCTATAGTCTGCACCCAAGGGCTCATCTTTGTCCAGACGCAGTTCTAGGCGCTGGACACTGGACCCACACTTTTGCTATTGTGGAGGAATTGGAAATAGTCTACCTATTCCTTTGTGTCCAACAAAAAAACAAGAAATAAACTTGGTTGGAAATTCCAAGAATTTGCAGAAATTGAAGAGCCAGGTGATGCTTGAATACTTAAACATCCACCTAGTCTGTCTGTTTTTTCCTATGGTAGAAATTCAAACCTTAATCGGTCTTTTGGTTTAGTCTTAGATTCAGGATAGCCATATTCTTATCCCATGCATGAATAAATCACCTTACCGGATTAACCTTTATCACTTTTGCCAGAAGGCTTACCACAGACTGGATAAATAATTTGTCTAAAGGTTTTGCCAACTAATTTTGGATGCATCTCATCAAGTCCCTTGTATTTGTCTGTTTTGACTTCTTCCTCTGTACACTACGTGTTTTTATGACATCGATTCCCCTTGAATAAGTAACAGCACACTGCAGAAAATATATAAAAAGAGTGGATTAAAAAATATTTTTGAAAAGGAGGATATCAATCATGGAAGATGAAAACCCTTGCATGCAGCCTGGCGGTGATAGGCCGTTTAAGAGGCCCAAAGACATATGGGCCACACAGCCTGTTACAAACTAGGCCATTCCTTATGGAGAAAACAACACATTAAATGACATGTTTTCCAAATTGTAAAATATTATTGGCAAAGGAGGAAAAAAGTATAAAGACACTTGCTGGTCGCCTGGCAGGCAGCTATTTGAAAACAGATCCATGGATTACCAGCCAGGCCACACAGACTGATACTTGCTAGGCTATTATTTTGAAAAATAGCTTTGTGATGTTTTGGAAATTTTAAATAAAAACGAACAACACACCGGGGAAATCCTCAGACTCTAAAAAATGAACAAGGATAAAAATATTGAAGACAATTGCTGGCTACCTGGCAGGAAGAGTAAGAGTTTTTGAATGAGTTGCAGGGTCTGCCAGCCGGGGAAATAAAGGTAATTAATGTAAATATGGTAAAATGTAATGAAATCCTGGAAAAACTCAAAGAAAAGAAGAAACTTGTTATTGGGCAAAATTACCGGGTATGCACACTAGTGCCAGATCACCAATATTAACTATTTTACTCTGCCGGTACCGCTATTAGGTGGTCAGGCCCGTCTGGTGTACCGACGTTGGTTGGGGAGATAAAAGATCTCTTTTGGAACTGGCCCATTTGCACTACAAATGTCTTTGTCTAGCCAGCCCACTCTCCCTAGAACTCTTCCCTCAAACCACATTTAATTCAAACACTTGCACCTCTGTAGCAATCAAAGAGCAATCAAAACTAAAATAATTTGTGTGTGTTTTAAAAAAAAACAACGTCTAAAATGTTTAACTTAATTTGTGCTCAAATCACAAAATCAGGCAATTCTCAAATACTCAAAATAAAAAAAACCAATGAGCTATTATTCACAACTATAAAATATATTGAATTACAAAAGTTCACATGAAGCCTGCGAAGGGGGAAAAAACAGCTTTCCGAGTACATGAGGGAATTAATTCTTCTTAGGGCACCTGATTAGCACAATATCACAAAATGAGAATGGCTCTTAAATAGTAATCTGTATAAAAATGAATTATTGTCCTTCGGCAATTGCTCTGCCCTGTGGGAATGCTACTCTTTTGGAAGAATTAATTAAATCAGAAGGTGAATAAAATCTATTGCTAACTCAGCTCATAAAAGTTAATACTTTCCACAAAAGGGAAATTGTATAAGCAAAAGAATAAGCTGAGAAAATAGTTGTATGTATTAAAGAAACAAAACGAACATTAAATATATGCTTTAAAGTAATCCACCTGGGATTGTTTAAGAAAATAGATTAATTTAAATACAGTTTCTATAGTTTGCAGGTACCCAGAGACAATTTCCCTTATAACCTTAAGATGAGTGGTGACTAAAACTGAATAAGCACCAATATTATTACACTAATAAAATATAAGAGCTAAACTTTGGGCTACTAGCCTTTTACAAGGTTAAAATACTATGCTAACTTCCAGGACTACTAACACAAATATTTTGGGGCAACAAAACACACAATTCCATATAATTTATACCCATACGATACAGGAGAACTGTATGTCAACTGGAACAAAACTAGAAATCTGAACTTATAAATAAATTAAGTTTAAATAAATAACATTTACTGAACAGATATGGTACATCATAACTCCCGTTACTATATACTGAGCCAGAGATTGACGGCAGTGCAGCATAACTCCTATCACTATATTTTATATGCCTGTCCTATTTCTGCCCCCCTGAAGCAACCTGCCTGTGCCACCTTTGCCCCTGAAGCAACCTGCCTGTGCCACCTCTGCCCCTCTAAACAGCCTGTCTGTCCCATTTCTGCCCCTAAACACTTCATTAATTAATTCACTCATTTATTCATTCATCATTCACTCTCCTGATGTGAGTTTAAAAAGCAAGAAACTCACAGATGAATTAACCATTAACACACGGTTTATACTGTCCTTTGCACAGGGCCACATTGAGGATGACTAAGTGGTTCTGCCAAATGACGTATGCATGGCCACTGGCTGGATTTTGTGTGGTTGCTATCTTATGCTCATATATTATAGGGTGCATTTGTCTGGTGTGCCAGATGTATCAGCGAACCTGCATTGGGCACAGATAGGATTACTTTTCTGAGGAACCTTTTCCATCTTATTATTTTTATTACTTAACCTTGGACTGGTCCCTTTCCTTAGGATGAAGGTGAAGACCAACAGCTTTGTTTATTATCAATGGACCAGTTCAGTAATGGAAATATTTTTTTTCTTTATACGCTAACACCTTAGTGTCTCAACGTTTAAATTATATCCAAGCACAAAGACGGTGGAAAGCAATGGGGCATTGGCAGGTCCTATGGCACCCAAGCATCTCCTCTCCCACCAAGCACAGGATGAGCTCCATGCCTTCCGTGGCATATTTAATGATATTTAACCTATCCATCTTGCTTGGTACAGGATGGGGTTGAGGGAGTGACATATGAGGGATTCATACCCTGCAGGTTATACTCCTGTTGTTATCCAACCCTATGACAGATATCAAGAGGATGCCCTTTTTGTGAAATTACAGAATAAAAGTGTCCTCTCTGATTTGTCAGATATTAGTGGATTCCTTTGAAAAATCCAACCAATGTCAACAAATCCAAATAAAAATTTGTATTATTATCAAGACTCAAGACAACAAATCCTCAGTTCTTATCATGACTTGAATATTTAAGAGATTAACTTTGATCCAAAAATGAATATTCATTTAATCTGAAGAACCACCTCTTCTTTCCTGGGTTCTGCTCATTTGTTTTTCATCCAAGCTTCATGTTTGAACTATAGCTTAACCTAGTTTTACCATCATTACTGGCTCACTGATATGCCTAGAAAAAATAACAATAGTTTTAGTCCCTCTCTTAAAATTCAACCAATGCAAGGACCTAAATGAATATTGCAATATTCTTGTTGTCTTTGTGATCATTGTTGTGATCCTTTCCTACTTTACCGTAATTTTAATTCACATATCTACTCTTTTGACCCTCATTTCAGTATTCCTGTCTTCTTTACATCTGGTAATGAAAAAGAAAAGAAATGAGGTTAAGCTGACAAAGGGAAATTGGTATAATTATTTGATCCACTTGTTCCAGTTATTGTTTCACACTTGTGCCTCTTCATTCACCTACAATAATTTGTTATTCTTCAATCTGCATTGTAGCATATGCATATTATATATTTATATATATATATATATATATATATATATATTATATCTTTATATTATGAGACCCAATCAATGTCAATTAATTAAATCACAGATGCATCTGTGTGATTATTAGGTTTATATAAATTTTAGCATACATTATGCATGTTTTCAATCTCAACTGAATGTTTGGCAACAGCAACATGACGGTTAACGAAATTAACAAAACAAAAAAGAACAAAATACGAGCACTGTACTATATTTTGACCAAAGCACACAAGCTCACCTGCCACATCAAGCTAACCCATGAGAGGTTAGAAAAACAGTGCTTTACTTAGTAACCTAAAATGCATGTACTGCAATCACTAAGTGAATATCTATGATAAGAAAGAAGGTAGGCTAGAAATATGTCACACGATCAGCTCTTAACAGGGAGCTTAAAGCAAAAATGGGAAAGAATGACTTACATCTTCCAACCTAAGTGTCTGTGTACTTTTATTTATTCTAGAATGTCTTTTCAAGGATTTTACAGATCAGTAAATAAAGTCCTTGTTTAATGAGTTCCTATAATCATGACAAGAGGCAGCGTAACACCAGTGTTTTAGTCGCCCAGTAGGGAATATTGTTTAATCATTCAATAAGTAAAAGAAGTGATTGTATTTTCTTGCTTTTATCCAACATGATGTATTAAGTAGTTGATAGAAAGATGACTTTTCATTTGCCATTAGCGCTGTTTGGTTTTGGACAGAAACTACATGCCTTTGATATGTTTTTGGCAAATCATAAATGATATTGCAAATGAACTATTGGAATTAGTGATTAATAATGTTTGATAAAACATGTGACATGCCTAAAAATCATATTTTATGTCTTTTAACTGTATTTCTATGTGTATTTTATAAATAATATTTTTCTTATACAACATTTATTATGTACACATTTCCATTCATAGAGTTTTGTTGGCACAACACAGCACTACAAAGGTGTTTAAAGCATAAGGAGAGATGGGGATATAAAACAGGCTCTTCTTCATCCATACCATTTCAAACCGGGATTGTCCTTTTTAATGTTCTCCAAGGGAATTAATGGTACAGATCCCATTACTGAAATGGCACAACGCCTAGAAACACATGTTCAATCAATGGGTTTTTTCACTTTTATTTTTTTTACTTTTAATATTTTAGCACTAAAGGTCTCTCTCTACCTTAATTAACATTTGAATTGTGCTCTACTATTGGCATTTTGTGCCCGTGAAATGCTTAGTCTGTGGAGGTTATTTACTAAAGTGTGCAGGTGAGTTGATGTAAATAATTAATATGCTACTTATTTAGGTTGGACGTTATTTGGGAAGCCTGTGTTGTATTGTGGGTTTAGGATCCAATGATGTTTAACATTGAGCCTCATAACTAAACAGCGAAGGACCCACAAAAGGATGATTTCCAGTGCTACAAGTAGATATAATCATCTTTTATCTGACATAGGAATGATCTTCTTTAATGACAAGTAGATGTTTTTATAAAATTGAGCATACCAATTAAAAGCAGATCTGGAGTAGAATATTATATATGGAGCTACAACCCTGGATACTAATAGAATGTTCTTGCTAATTAACATAATTTTGGGGTTTTCTAACCTTGAGTTTATCTACCTTCAAAACCATTTTTATGTTGCTCTAAAAATGGCATGGCTGCCCCTGTATAATGGATCTGTAAGACAGGCTCTTCTTCACCCATATAATTTCAAACTAGGGTTATCTTATCCAGTGTGCTCCATGGGAACTAATGCTAAAGATCTCTTTACAATGGATCTATAAAACAGGCTCTTCTTCAGCCATACTGTTTCCCACTAGGGTTGTCCTTTCCAGTGTGCTCCAAAACAATTAATAGTAAAGACCCCATTATTGAGATATCTAATTAGTGGGTGTTTCCACTTATTTTAGTGTTCAACGTCTCTACCTTAACGAGAATTTGGAATGAGCCCTATACACATTTCACACCATATCTCACAGTGCAGTTTTCTCAGTAAAAGCCAAAACGATATGTAATTGTGCTTACAGATTACAAAATATGTCTAAACCAAGAACAGTTACCATTCTTTTGATGAAATCTAAACTTTACTGTCACCCTTTTAATGATGTGAGGGAGGATGTTGAAAAACATTTAAACACTTAAGGGGACTCAACACGACAAAGGAAGAGAGTTTATTTGAAAGGAGAAATACTACCACAACAAGAGGACATAGTCTTAAGCTAGAGGGGCAAAGGTTTAAAGGTAATATTACTTTGCGGAAAGGGTAGTGGATGCATGGAATAGCCTTCCAGCAGAAGTGGTGGATGTGAAGACATTTAAGCAAGCATGAGATAGGAATAAGGCTGAGCTAGATATAGCTAGATATAGGCCGAGGTTAGAGACTAAGGGAAGTATTCAGAGGTTGGGCAGACTGGATGCGCCAAATGGTTCTTATCTGCCCTCAATTTCTATGTTTCTATGATAATTAAGCATTTTGGATCTGTATGCTATTGACTTGAAGATAAAACAGTTCACACTTTTATGATACATTTAAAACAATTACACATTTTTTATTTTTTTTAAAAAACAACATGTTTTAAGCCCTTTTGGTAAAATAGCGAATGATGTGACAGCTCTATGTATGTAGCTTTCCATTAAAAGCCTCCATGTCACACACCAAACCTTCATTGCAGTTTCTTTATGTCTTTTTTATGGTAACAAATCAATCACTTGCAGAAATGTATGCAATGATAGTAATGGTTCAGTGTGACTAATTCAAACAAAAACATTTCAATATGTCCTTGGGATTATTTATCAAATTGAGCTGCTGTTGGTTCAGTCAACTAAAGCCAAATAATCAGAATAGATTATCTCATATGAGGGCATATATAGATTGTTAAACAAAATATACTGTATGTATGAAGTGAATAGATATACCTATGTCCTCAATCCCTGTTTTAACCCCTTAATGACAAAGCCTGTACATGTACGGGCTCAAAATGCATTGTTTTCAATGGGTTTAGGGACCGCCCATTGTCCTTAAGGGGTTAATGACTGTGAGTGTTTTTAAGACATATAATATATATATATATTCTTTTGGGTTTCATACCATCTTTACGCTAATTACTCTCATTCTCCAATTTTTCCTTTATTCTTCTGACCTCTCGCCAGAGGACATGACAGGAGGCGCTGCCATTCTTGGTGAAGTTTGTGCCATGTTATGCCTGCAAAGGTAGGGACAAAGATAGAAGATAAAAGAGAGAAAAGAAAAGATGAAGAACAAGAAGATGCAGAAGTGATCAACATAGAAGGTAAGAAAACATGAGAATTATAGCGTGAATGAAAGGGAAATTTGGATTAAAAAAATGAGTGGCATATCAGGGGGGGCATAAAGTATATCAGGGGAGCAGAGTGGCATTTCAGGGGAGCAGAGTGGCATATCTAGGGGGGCATAAAGCATATCTGGGGTGCATAACACATATCTGGGGACATAAAGCATATCGGGAGCACAGTGGCATATCTGGGGGGCAGAGTGACATATATCAGAGAGGCAGAGTGGCATATCTGGGGGGCAGAGTGGCATATCTATAAGGTGCATTATGAATTAAGGGGGGCCTTAAAATGGCTATTGGCTTTCCAAATTTCTATGCTGCATAATAGATCCCAAAAATGTTAAAATACATGTATCCCTGTTCATTAGATAAAATACTGTTTTACCATTCCACTAATGTTTATTTTTTTCTTTAAAAATAAATGTATCTTTAAAATAGCACCAAACGTTAAGGGTGCGGCTTATAATCGTGCCAATACGGTATAATTTGTAGTTAGCGTTGATTAATTAATGGTACTTAAAAGTATGCACTGGTGCTTTTTAGATTATTGATTGAGATTTTTTGAGTATGTGTGACTGTCTAAGTCTTTGTGTGTGTGAGACTGCCTGAGTCTGTGTGTGTGTGTGTGTGAGAGAGAGAGACTGCCTGAGTCTCTGTGTGTCTGAGAGAGAGAGAGACTGCCTGAGTCTGTGTGTGTGTGTGAGAGAGAGAGACTGCCTGAGTCTCTGTGTGTGTGTGAGACTGCCTCCCCTCTTCTCACCTTTTACTCCAATCCATCCTGAACCATTGTCACCACTTCCTACTTGCATCTGCAGAGTTTCATCTGTGCTGTACGTATTCTGTGGAACTCGCAAACTCTTTCTGATAGACTCTGCCCTACTTATTCTAATTTTAAATACTCACTAAAAATTCACTTATTCAAAAGATGCATGCAGTTTTCTTCTTAAAACCACCAACATGCACTGCAGAAAGGAACCATTGAGATCCACTGACCTCTCCAAATGACCTTCACTACAATCATATCATCCCAGCCCAAGCAGTCTCTCATCTTTTCACTTATTCAACCTCCTTTAAGCTGTGATAGCAGGCCCTTCTTCTCCTTCTCTACCAACATAACATATGTTCATATTATTGTTAATGTTATTGGTAATGTTATATTCTCCCCTATTGTAACAGTGCTACAGAATCTGTAAGGTAACAATATGATATTTCCAACAGTCATACTGCTATGGCTCATGAATGAGAATCCTGTTTACCATTTTGATTATATATAAAAACCTGAGCAAAACTGACGAACTGATGTTGACCTGTAAAGGTGGCACTGTGCCGACAAAGGAAAGTTAAGTAAATCTTTGCAAGTTTGTTTTACTTCACTGGTGAAATGAACATTTGTTTCCAAACAGTCCCAAAGGTAAAGTCTTTAACTGCCATTACTCCACTGTACTGGCATGCTGCTAACAGCTTTATATATTCCCTGTCAGGGAAAAACTTATGGAATCTATTAAGAACTTTCAGCAAAGTATCTCTCGGACTAAGATTTAAGATCGGTCTCACCAATGATCACCAACTTCAAAATTCAATTAAGTGTGTTGTACCACACCTTTACCAATTTCCCATTAAACGTTTAAGTCATGGACAGCAGGATATTACATGCTTCCCAAACAATTGAAATGCTGTAGTGTAGATAATATAATTGAGTTGTAAAGGATACCAAGCATTAGTCTGGGCTTATATATTAGTTCTAAAGATTTACTGTATCTTATTTGTCCCTACCAGAAATACCACATTTGAAATGATAATAAACAGACTGATGTATTGACCACAAAAAGACATTTTTTAGCGTCCTTAATATCAAAAACGAACAACATATGAAATTTATTTTTGCTTTTATATTGTCATATATTTTATTTATTTATTTTACAAACCCATGCATGAACATAGAAACCAACCAACTTTATTACTTGTTCATGACAAGAGAATATAGCGTTATTTGCAGATATACGGTATTTGCAGAGAACATATTGTCTTACTGTTGCTTTATTACGTTTTTTATTGCTGTGATACAGGTTAAAGAGACATTACCACCATCTCATACACTTTAAAGCACTTGAATAAATAACAAAGATTTTTTTTAAAAACACCCATAACTCAAAAATGCCATCAGGCATAGCCCTACTTGGCATCCCAGTCAAGGCCCACTCTGGCCCCCTGTACGAGTATGTGTTAATGTTGCTGTCAATTTTTTATAACGTCAATTTGAATTTTTACTTTCCCTTATTGTAATAGTGCTACAGGATCTACTGTATAAATAAAATATAAGGTTAAATATTGTGAGTTTTTTTAAAAAAAAATCTTAATAGCAATTTTTCCCTTATTGGTAACGGGGTATCAGAATTCCAGGATGAAATTTCTTCATGTTCAGAAATGTTGAAAAGTTCTTCAAGTTTTATGTGCACTTGTCTTAGACAGCAGACCCACCTAAAATTGTTAACATACAAAATCATAATTGTTCTTTTTAGAAGTGAATGTTCTCTGAAGAAAATTACCCTAATAGAAAACTCTTGTACGTGCATCACTACAGGCAAGTTTCCTTACTAGCTACAATATCCACAGACACTTTCGTGAAATGAAAGAAATCTCCATTACAGTTGGTTACATACACAAAACATAATAACAGTACAACAGAACATTCTCAGGTGAACTTTTAACAAACATGATAGGTGGCGCTCCAACCACCTTTTCAATCAATCAAGCTTTATTTGTTTACATCCCAATGTATGTTCCCATCATTAGTATGATGTTCCTAAAAATGTATTACTTGTTATCACCTTTCCCAGTATAATTTTTTCTCTCTCCTCTCCCCTCGTCCAATATCTGAACATCGCTTGGGCTACAAAGGATGGAATCTGGTTGGTCCTTTTGATCTCTCACAGCAGGTCTGTGGAAAGACGCAGTCTGCAGTTTGTGCAAAGCAAGGAGGTACTCGTCATGTTACCTCTCCCTGGTATATACCATTGTCTACTCTGGTAGAGTTGTAAACATGAAACACAAAACATTCGCTTTTCTACATCTCCTATAGAAGACGTTTGCATCCAGTCAGTCAACTTCAGTCTCCAGACAGTTGCTGGATACATTGCGGATACATATTACAAATATAATTTGGCAATTCAATTATTTAGATCTTGGTTTAAGATGATTAGTTGAAACCAAATTGTTGTGAACATAAACAATTGAACACAGCATAAAGGAAGACACGCTAAAAACAGGTTGTATGTTTAAGACTTGTCAATGATATTTTGACAATTTACTTCTTCACTAAAGCAGAACTTTGCAAGAGAGTTTAGAAGAGAGCTGTGGTTTGAACACACTTACTTAGCAATGCATTATAAAGGGCAGGCCATAGCAAGCGCAAGATATGGCTATAACTATACATTATACAGCCCTTTTTGCATTGGAATTCAGTTGTGTCTGCCCTTCATATTGCACAGTGATATTAGTGAGTGGAAACAGCAATTCTCCTGCAAACTTATCTCCAAAAATCCTCCAAAAGCTTATCTGGCTATGACCAGAAAAAGGAAGAAGCAATAGAACTAGTCACCAGGTACATAAGACAAAGTAATGTTTAGTAACCTGCGGTCATTTGTCTCAAATACTCTACATTTGACCATGTTACTTTACATATAACGAGAAATGGCAGCAAACAGCTGAGTATTCTGGCCTAGGCCTGGTAGCTGCACATCTACCTGAAAACAAGGAGCTCCCCAGTGTCCTGTTGTGAATGGAGAAGTGAGATCTCTCATCAACTCTACTGCCCCCTGGAGGTGATGGAGGCACTAGGGCTAGGTCAACTCTAAACTTAAATAATTGGAAGCGACTGGAATGGTTTATTTTCCACTTAGCCTGCACGAACAATGGCTTTAACAACAACTAGGCATTTCTAAATTATATAAAGTAACAGAAATATAATTTATAGTCATATGACATATATAACAATATAGCAATATCTTGCTTACTTCTTATCAACCAGATCATAAAAGTGAAAATATGGTCCCGGCAAAGTTATATATGTTGCTGAAGACAGTGGACTTAGCCCTTAGCAACACATTTATTAGGAAGCAGACAGGAATCTATACAAAAAATATTACATTACTACTTAACCCAAGAGAACAGCATATGCCAATAAAATCAATTCTTTATGAAGAACATCTGTGCAGAGATGCAACAACATGGTCTCCATAATGTTGGTTGAAGGATTTAAAGGATTTCCATCATTAGTTATTGACTATATCTGAGATGGTGGAAATCTATAAAGTATCTTCCATATATTACAAATATGTCCTGAGAGATCCGAGTGAGACAGGTGTACTCGACTGAGAGAGGTCGCCTGAGAAGAACTGGGTGGAGGAGTTATACACAAAGCCTGATGTAGTAAATCCCTGCATGTTCTAGTTGGGTAGGCATTTTACATACTGAGACAAATTATTACCAGGCCCTTGTTACCATGAATATTACCCCCAGGACAACTTCCCATTCCATAGTTAAATCCCCACTGAGACAGATAGGCATGTGCCATGCTCTACGAACAGTCCAAAGTTAGATTATTTTCACAGTACATTTTACTTTAATTTCATGAGCTTTTTTTTTGTGTTTTATTTTTTTCACACGTGTAGCTTAAGGTCATGTAAGTCAACACATTCTTGAATTAAACTGCTTCATAGTTCTGTGTTTTAAATTATTATTTTTTTTTCTTCCTCAATAAAAAGAGGGGTTGTAAAACCTTCAATAGAAATAATGGATATGACCATGAGCATTAGAAATTTGATAATTTGAAAATGATATACTTTGTATTAAACAATACAAGCTCCCATGATAGGCTTACTCACTTGAAGTATAGTAATTAGACTTTAGATGACAAATCTTGACACTACAAAGGAAACCATAATCTAAAATCAGATTGAAGTTAACAGATGTCATTGAGGGAAATGCTTAGCCGATGATGGAAAGTCACACCAAGTATTGTTTTCACAGTTGATAGATCAAACTTAAACTTGTCCCTTTTATTTGGTAAAAAGTTATTATCGTCTCAATGAAACACCTTTACCAGTCAACATTTTTTTTAAAAAAACATTTCTTTATAGATATATATATATATATATATATATATATATATATTATGTTTTTTTCATAAAAATAAATATTCTCATACTGAAAAACAAAACAAAAAATGACTGCTAAGAAACAAAATAAAAGAGATGCCTGTACTGAAATACTGGTAATACATTAATGAATAATTTTATGACGGGCTATGTTATTTCAAATAATCAACATAATACATTTGATGTAGATATTTAATCATGGAACTCTTATGGTAAACCTGGCATATATATATTTTATCATACATGTTTTATACAATATATTTAGGGTTTTTTCCCCTTATTTCTATGCTTTCTGTCAAAGCCCTGATCATTCCTATATATTATGAAGAGCTTTTTTGCATTCATATTCATGAAAAGTTATCGTACACATATATTCATATATATACAGTATATTATTAACATTTTATTTTAAACATTCTTTTTCCCCTTTTAGCAATAGCTCATATACACAAATTTGCACGCACATGTGAACACAACCTCTTGCCCCAAAGTTATTGTTTCTTTTGGCTGTATTATTGATGATGTATTCCACTTAACATGTCATCAAGCTGATGCCACCATCTGTTCTGGAAACAGCACCTTGCATGTGGCATCCAATGTCTACAAGACCTCATCTGGGTTACATTTCTGCCATTTCCGTTCTTTCCTCTAGTCTTGCTCACAAGAGAGGATTAATGTTGTACCATTTTCGACTTCTATTACAATCCTCGTCAGGAGAATGTGGTTCTCCACCAGCTTCATATTTTCTTGTGAATTTCGCTCAATATGTGCTATGACACCATGACCTTTTCCTAGGCTTTGTATTTAGTTTGGCTTGGCATTCTACATCTTCCCTGTTTATAGCCTCACAAACCTGTGAGAATATTCTGCCAATCAAAATAATGAATTTTACAAGGTCAAAGTATAGAGCCATATATTTGTGGAATATATGAGGCACTAAAAGCTTTAATTCTTTGTTCTTTTTTTAACTGAATTGTAATGAAAATAAAAAAAATATAACAATGAATCATCTTTCATCATTATACGAGAAATAAAAATCTCAAATAACCTGGTGTTACCAACTACAGGTATAGAGAGGCGTCATTTTCAGTTCCAGAAATGTATCAGAAACTAATAAACTAAAAATTACATCTCGTGAATAGATCTTGGTGAAATATTAAAATACGCATTCGCTGGAGTTACTTCTAAAAGCAATCTTTTTTCACCCACTTTGAGGCAGAACCAACAAAATCATTCTCGAGTGTGAAAGTGCATACGCATATATATTTACTGAAATATCACACATCACAAGTGGACATGTGACAGATGTCTTGACGTTAATGGTACATTATATATCCACTGCCAGAACGCAGACCTAGGAACAATGTTTCCCAAAAGACTTTTAGGGTAGAAGTTGTTACTTTCTAATAATTTTTTTCTCATGGGCCCCACTTCTGGTAAATACCCAGTGGTTCTGGAATTAAGGGAATAATTATTCATGACAGACACATCCTCTAATGAGGGCCCGGGAAAAGAATAAAGACTCCACCAACCAAACTCCCAATAAAAGATACTCACACATTTTTGGTTGGAAAAAAAATGTTCACAGCTTTATTATAACAATAAAATACCATAAATCATAAATATTCCATTGTTAAGTCATTGTCCGAACAGCAAACCATAACAATGTACCCCCCCATCATACCAAAACACAGACAATGACCCACAGATAAAATGGCATAATTATTAATCACCCCACACCTACAAAGTGCTAATAACTTTCCCAAAAATCCAAAATAGGGGCATACCACGACACCCGTACACCCCCTAGGTTCTGAGCAATGAACAAAACCCAAACCCGAGTACGATGGAAGGAGGGACAAGAACAGGTCTGTAGGGGCAATTAATAATGCTTATCACCAAAATGTCTGGGTAATTTTTAGCTAGTTGCAGGTAACAGTATTTGCCCCTTTCCCAATTTCTTATATTTTTTTTGTCACATTTAAATGTTTCAGGTCATCTGACTAATTTTAAGAATTAGACAAGTGAGTAAACACAAACTGCAGCTTTTAAATGATAATTATATCAACCATGTGACAAAGTAATCACCTCCTTAAACCTGATAACTGGTTGTGGCAAAAACTGCAATCAAACATTTGCCATCACTGGCAATGAGCCTTTTCCGTCACGGTTATGTGTTGGTGTTCCCCAGGCTCAATACTTGGGCCTCTCCTCCATTTACACCTTTTCCCTTGGACAACTCATATCTTCTTTTGGCTTCCAATACCATCTACATGCAGATGACACCTTAATTTCCTCTCCTGACCTTTTACCCTATCTAACTTGCCTCATTGATTGTCTTTCCGGAATTGCATCATGGATTTTGTTGCACTACATGATGCTTAAAATCTCAATCCTGCCACCCTGTCTGTCCACAATTCTCTATTACTGTCTGACAACTCCGCCATCCAAACAACTGACCAGGTTTCCTGACTCACATTTAGCTCAGCTCTCTCCTTCATCCATCACATCCAGTCCCTCACCAAATCTTCCCATCTTCCGATGAAAAACATCTACCTAATTTGGCCATTTTTCACAAAAGAAACAACCAAAATATTAATCCACTCCCCTGTGATATCCCGTTTGGATTATTGCAACTCCCTACTAACTGGTCTCCCCCACTCCCACCTTTCACCACTCCAAACCATCCTCAACACTGCAGCTAGAGTAATCTTTCTCTGTCACCATTCCTCATCTGCTGATCCACTGTGCCAATCAGACCACTGGCATCCCATACCCTACAGAATCAAATTAAAAACTCTCACACTGACCTACAGAGCCCTTAACCATTCTGGACCCCCCTATGCCCCATCTTCATTCCTCCCATGACCTGGGTCTTTCTTCTACCATCATTACCTCTTCTTACTCCTGTATTCAGGATTTCACACATGCTGTTCTCTTTCTCTAGCATTCCCTTCCCTATTCCTTCAGACTTTCTCCCTCGTACACTAATTTCAAAAGCTCTTTAAAACCCACCTCTTTCAAGAAGCGTACAACCTTTCACTAACACACAACCAGCATCCTAATCAAGCCATCTGAACGACCAACAACCTCTACAGATAATCCAAACCCTATCAACTCATCCCTGTCCAAACAGTCCTCTCTTTCATTTGCCTTTCAATAACCAACTAGATTGTAAACTTTTTCAATGTAATTCCTAGGAAAAAGTGTTCCATATATCTGTTATTTCTTGAGCTGAAGTTCAGCTTTTTATTGGTAGCTTACTTGAGGTGACTTTTGCTTCATGGCACAAAATAAAATACCTGTAGTATATTTTTTGTAATGCGCTATATAATTGGTAACAAAAATTAACAAAAATAAATATATATTCATAGCTACAATTTAGTAAATCTGATTCACTCCTCACTTGTGTCTCAGAATTTCTCCAGTATCTTTTGTTTTATAATTTTATCAAGAGTGACATAGTAAGCAATCACATTGAACAGAATCAGTTCAATATCATTTCTTCCAAAAGAAAACATATGACATCGGTATTGGGTGAAGCATTGTACGATATATCCACCTCTAATATTTTAAGTGAATAAAGAAAAATAAAGAAACATGAAAGTTTCCAGGTAGGAAAAAATTAAGTGAAACATTTGGCCATTTCTTTTAAATGTCTGCCGCCAGATACAGTTCATAGGCAGCTGTAGGCTAGCTGGCAATAGGCAAGAGTAAATGACCGCAACATGTGTTTTCTGTTCTTTATGACATGTCAAACAAATGGAGAAAACAGAAAAAAATAGAAATTGCCTGGGGTCATTGAACATTTGTGACATTATTGTTAGCTGTTAATAGTGGAAATACATTGTGGACTTTTTTCATAAAAAGTTCAAAGTGGATTGTACATTACTCATTTACTTATGTAAATGATCTCAGTTTCCAGTGTTAAGCAAAAGGCTTAAGGGGCACCATGAATACTTGAGTTGCTGTAGACCAATCTCAACATTTTACTTCTTACTGAGGAAAATGGCATGTTTAGAAACTCCTACAAAGGCTGTTACAGCCCGCCCCTGCCTTGACCCCATTAATCAGCCACTCGTTCCTCCTTCCAATTGTTGATTAATCCATATTTATTTTTAGGGACTCAAATCTCAATTTCTCCGAGGCCAAGTTGCTCAGAGTGGTTGTCTCTGACTCAGGGGAGATCAATGTCTTTGACACCAGGATTCCAATTTTAAAGGTCTTTAAGAGTGACTCTATTGGTCGCTGGCAGGGGGCTCCTCTGGTATCAACCAATGAAGGGCAGCTGCACTTCATTGGTTGATGCCAGACAAGCCCCCTGGCGGCAACCAATAGAGTCACTCGTATGGCCCTTTAGGTCCTGACGCCAAAGCCATTGGTCTCCCCAGGCTAAGTTGCTCCGAGGTGTACTTTGCCCTGCACTTTGCCAGGGGGACTCAAATCCCTGTTTCTCCAAGGCCAAGTTTCTGAGAGACTCATACAACTTGACTTGGAAGGAACAGGGATTTTAGTCCCCCTGGAAAAAGGCAGGGCAAGGTACACCTCTGAGTAACTTGGCCTGGAGAGACCAGTGGTTTCGGCCTAAAAACACCTAAATATAAAAAAGCTTCAAACGTACTCAACAAAAACTTAGGAAGAAAATAATTTAGTGCAAATTCGAGATTTACTTGCAACATAAACATAAATATAGTATATTGAAATGAAGAGATGTGAATCAAAATGCAATAACCTGTGGACCTACAGGGCCCACTTTATTAGAGAGAAACCCCTTCTCACATGCCACACAAATAAATAGGGGACATCTGACTATACACTATATAACAGCCAACCTGGGATTTTCTACTCAGGGACAGCATAAGTATTCCAGGGCCAAGTGCAAGATAATTTGAAAAGCAGTTTTTAATTATATTTTTAAATAATTTTTACATTTGTAATATAATTTAAACAAATTATTTAATTATTTTAATTAAATTATTTAATTTAATAAATATATACAATATATATTTAAAGCGGTATCGCTACCATATCAAACCAAGGCCGTCAATACGTGCACCACTGATTTCTACAGAGGTTATTGGGGGGGAAGGTGGAGGCTGTTGGTAGGAAATCATGGGACTGAGATACCAGAGATGGCATATTGAACTGTTTTTATTTATATTTTAAATTGTATAATTTGCAGAAATGTTTTTTAATACACTATTATTGTTTTATCAGTTAATACATGCCAGTACCATTCCCTTTGCAATCATTGTCATTGCATTGTATTATAAGGTCCTGGTTTGGAAACATAACCTGCATTCTAGGGTTCTAACAGGTGGAGGCACTGCTAATGATCCAAACAACCCAACCTCGCAATTCATTGCAGAGGCTCAGGAAAATTTGTTCATAAACAGGACTATGCATAGGACACGTGGTCACGGGTTTAGACTGGAAGAAAGGAGATTTAGACTAAAGCAGAGGAAAGGGTTTTTTACAGTAAGGATGTGGAATTCTCTGCCTGCAGAGGTAGTTTTATCGAAGTCTGTACAGACGTTTAAACTTTAAACTGCAACTGGATGGATACCTGGAAAAACATAATATTCAGGGATATAATCTTTAATTATGGGGAAACAGCTTATGATCGAGCGAAACCGGGTTTTTTTTTTTTTTTTGCCTTCTTTTGGATCAACAGCAACAAATTAACAGATATAGGAAAGGCTGAACTTGATGGACGCATGTCTTTTTTCAGCCTATATAACTATGTAACTATGTAACTAATTTCCCATCGAGCCCCAAAACAGTAACAGAGATGTCCAGCCGGGAAGATGTTACGGTAGCATGTAGTGACCAAACCTGCTATCAGAAATACTAAGAACTTGGAACTACTAATGCACCCTCTACCTGCCTTTGCATCCCTCTGCGTGGTGAAAACCTGCATCAGCAAGGCCAGAACACCTCCTTCTACTGAAAAGTGGACCAGATAGAGTAACCAGAATCTCTTGCACCTGGCCCCAGGAAAGAGAGAACTGGCATAGAGAATATTATAATGCAGCATTGTCAATGCTACATCCCAACAATCTCGAACATAGGCAGAACTGCCTAGTTTAGAGCAGAGAATAATACACCCAGAGTCTGCTTTTAAGTAGTTTTTAAGATGCTACAGTTACCTTAAGCCCGTTTTTCCGCTTGTCGGGAGCCCTTTAAACTTGTATGAGAATTTGTAGCGTCAGGCTGTGGGAATTAGGAACAGGATACAAGAAACAATGGCCAGAAACACAGACAACCATGTTGCTAGAGGAGACTTTACAAATAACTGAGCACCATCCAACAGGTGTCAGCAGTCACTCCTTTTAGCTCTCAGAAATGAAGTCACACTTAAAGATTAATTTGATATTAGGTAAGGAGAAGATCCCACAGACAGTTTGGATAACTTTAGAACTTGATAACAAGGTGGTTCTTTGCATAGGTGTGATACATAGACCCCCCTGGACATGCAGGGCTTTAATTATTATGGGGGCTTTAATCTCCCTGAAACCAAAACAGCTGAGTAAGCCTGGAGTAGAGACATCCTAAATTCTTTACAGGGATTGCATCTTAGGCAATTGGTAGAGCAGCCAACAAGGAAGGAGTTCGTGTTAGAGTTAGTGTTTACAAAAGAGGTCACACAGCACCACACTAAAACTAAGGTTTTAGATTTAATAAAGGAAATGGAACGATATGTACAATAGGCGAGTCTTTGGTGATCTTGACATCTTAAGATAGTTTGTTTGGGTGCTAAAGGGCCACAATTGGGAAATTTCATTTTTACCAGGGAGGGGTTGAAATTTGCACCAATGTCCTCTGGGACATTTTTTAACCCGGTCAATTCAATTTACCTTATCAAACCATATATTTTTGAAAACTAGACACCCCAGGGTATTTTAAATGCTGGTATTTAAACTCTCCGTGCACTAATTGGACCACAAGCGTTTGTCACAGTTGGTAGTGCTATTTTTGGGGGGGATTTCACACACACATTGTACAGCTCCTAGAAAACATTACCTCAATATGTGTTAAGCAACATCTCCTGAGCACAATGATCTCAGGGCGATCTGGAGGGGGGTTTATGTTACTGAATGCATCGATATCAAGTCATTTCAGCAAAATCGATTACGCTTAGGAAGCAATTGCTGATCTCATCCTAAACTATGTTTTAGCCTGCCGAACAACACCCCAATATGTGTTTCGCAACATCTCCTGAGCACAGTGATACCACCCATGCATAAGGTTGTTTGGGGGCTTCAAGGCCATATTTGGGACATGAATAATTTACAACTCCTGGTATATGTCACTGACAAACAACACCGCAATGTGTGTTCAGCATTATCCTCTTAGTACAGTGATACAGTGATGCATGTGTTTGCCAGGTTATTTGCCAGGTTATTTGGGGGCTAAAAGGCCACATTTGAGATGTGTGTATTTTTACCCCATGAGTATTTCAAACGCTGGTATTGTTCCAAAGAGGCCATTTTTTGAGGGGAGGGCTTTCCTCCCAATATCCTTAGACAGCCCTTCTGTGAATGCTGCAAAGCCGGCGATTGTGGCGAATGCAGCAATTCCAAAGCAGCCCATACATGTACAGGCATTGTCACAAATGCATTGTATTGCGAGCATGGATACACATGATCAGTCAGCAGGAAGACAGCAATACCGGCTTTCTTTCTTTATAATGGTATTGTTAACAGAAAAAAAAGCACAGACTGTTTAGTCCTTTCCTATTTGCACACTTACCTGGGCAAAGCTATACAGGATCATCACCAAATGTATGTCCACAGAAGAAACATAAAGGATTTTATCAGGTTAGCCTTTGGTTCTTAATAAAACATTTTGACACTGCAAATGTAATGTGCATACTGGTCTGACTGTATTTTAACCCCTTAATGACATTGCTTTCAATGGGTTTAGGGACCGCCCATTGTCCTTAAGGGGTTAAAAACACACTTTGAGAGTTTGATTTCTCTCAGTAAGGTATATCTCTCTTTTTTACACTCAGCCCCCAAACAGTCTACTTCTAAATAAATTAAAACACAGTAGATTTTGAGTTGATGCATACTGGCCCATTTGGAGGTTTCATACACACACCTATGCACAGCTACCTCACTCCTCAAAAAAATAAAAAAATAAAATTATCTGTGTTGTCCTTAGCAACCATTAAAAAATACAAGATCATTAAAAGAGTAAAAGAGTGTTGTGTTTTTTTAATAAATAAAATACTTGTCTTGTTATAAGGTTGGACTTTTGCAGTTACCTGACCTATCTCACTAATGTACTGCATGGTATTGTGGGTAGAGTGAATTTTTATTACTCTCCAGATCATAATATTTTGTCCTGAATCTTTTCATCATATAATTTTGGGAACTGTTTGTACATATTTCTGGTAAGGTTAAGAGCTTACATTCAAAAAAAAAACTCCCCAATGAGACCACATTAGTTAGAATGATGGCATGTCAAACTTTCTCCACAATTGAAAGGATTTCAGTTTACATGAATGTCAGCACAAAGTAAAGGCATAATGTGTGTGGAATGGAGAGGAAGGTGACGTGGATGACCAAATCTTTCCTTTCAGAGGTTTGCCATCTGGCTTTGCAGAAGCATCAGGAGTTGATACGCCTGTTGTTAATGGATACCAACAAAATAGTAAATGTGATATAGTTTGCTCTCATTTCCCCTTTAGGGCACATCATTAAAGATCAGAGGCTATGTAATAGTTAAGTAATGGAGTGTGGTATTAGTACTTTTAAATACTATTTGGGGTGTTTTCAGCTAAATTTGTATATTAAAATAATCAAGTGTATCACAAATCACTTAAAATAAAAATAAAATAATGTCAGTTTCACTTTATTATTTTTTTGAATTGAAAAGTTTTGTCACTTCACTGCCACTTCATTGGACACCACGGATATTATGATCTTTAATGGATAAAAATGAATTTATCATTCACTTAGCATCTCCACACCCTATGGGTAGTTGCCAGTTCAGTCTGTGATGGTTCCAAGCTTAACCAATTTACAAAGAGACCATCACAAGGCCTGTAATAGTTATCGGCCTGTTGTTTCCTATCCCTAAACACAACCTATGGAATCTCTTGGTGCCAGAGTTTAAAGTTTCCTATGAGTTGTGCAAATCTTAGAAATGCACATTGTGTTTCAAAATGACTGACCTGGTAAGGAACAATGCAATGTATTCCATGTGGCAAAAACATGCATGGGTTAGGTATATACCTATCAGGAATCTAAGACAAGTACTGCTTAAGGTCTGAATCTTTACATCAGGGCAGACTAGATGGGCCTAGTGGTTCTTAAGTGCGTCATGTTCCTAACTTGGTGTTCTACAAGTCAGTAGTTTAATGAATTTTGTGAGTTTCACTTCTCCTTGCCAGTAATGTCCTAGGAGAGCCTCCGGTTTGGAATACTTGCTTCCTATCAGGACCTTATTCTATTCAACATTGGGTTCATCTGTTCACTTGGGTGGTCAGTTGAGTTAAGGGTTAACTCAATTGACCAGACTTGACTGAGCTTGTATGCGAACACCCTTTCATGCTTACAATCACAGATTCACAGAAAACCTGCTTTTCCTTGCCTGAAACCTGCAAGATATATATATTTCACAATATGCCATTATAAGGTCCATCTTATGTACATACCTAGGAACTTGGCAGGGTAGGCCAATTGGGGCTATGCTTCTTCTGGGGATATGCTTGTTGAACGGGTGGTACTTGCACCAGATAGCCTTTAGTGTGAGGTAAAATGGGCAGTGGTAGGGGGTGGCCAAGTGCTGCTTCTCTGCCCAGAGTAATAAGAAGCCAACCTTAAGACCAGGAGACGCAGGGCTTCAACTGGAGACTCAAGGTCAAACCCAGAGAGTTCCCAGGTATGCTTATGTAATTACATTCTCTAGCATGATAGCTACAAAAACCTTAAATGATCTGTTGTTTTATTCTTTTCTCTAAAGGTGTAATCGCATAAAAACAACAGAACCCTTAAGAAACTTTTCAGTCTATATGAAAACGTGTTTACTTATGTGTCATCTGACAATTAACTGTTCCTTAAAAAAACAAGCAAAATTAAACACATATTCAAACAAAGAATTATTTTTGCAGACGCTTTTGGACATTAAATACAGCACTCGTTTTTAATGCTGCTTTGTGTGATGACAGTATTAAATTCGAAAGTTCAAATATATTGAGAAGGAGGTATAATGGGCTATTTCTAATTAGCCTTATTTTTGCCTCTACGTCTGTATGTCATGTAAAAAGCTGTTGTAATGGTATTAATGAAAACAAAAACAAAAACAACAAAAATAAGAGCTATGTACCCAAATTCATCAGATAGATGTTGGCGATGTAACCAGGAAAAGGGAGACTTTCAACATATAAGGTGGACCTATATATTCTATATCAATTGCAGATGGAAAGTGGCCTATACTGCATTAGCACACAACAGAAAAGAAAAAAAAATATTATGTATGAGGACTGGATTACAAAATTAAAGAATTTATGATCTAGATATTAAAATACACAAACCCCCGGCTTTTTTCTTCTTCTTTTATTTATTTTTTTATTTTTCTTCTTCTTCTCTTGGGATATAAGTGAAAATTAAGTTAAATATTACGAATGAGGATATTTATATCACTTAAATGTATATTTCTTAGTTTGTTAAATGTCTTTGTTTTTTGTGTTTATGTTATGTTTGAAAAATTGATAAAAATTGAAAGTTTTTTTTTTGTTTCAGAGCAAAGCATAACTCATTTTAGTTACAGAGAGACATTGACACTATTTGCATTAGTTACACCTGAAAAAGAGCATAATTTCCATTGTATATGGTGTTTGAATTCACATGGTGGGGAGGACACCTAGTGGTAAAAGCCATAATGGAAAAAAGGAATAAATGGCTAAAAATATACTGTAAGTAATGTGCTGAGAAATCACTGACCACAGACGTCATTTTATTACATTATTGTAGATTATATATCACCTGGTGAGCTACCTCAATTGACCTCATATTTAAAGAAGTATATACATGCTATAATACAAAATATATGCATTTAATAAGTATTCAGTAATTATTACTAATAGTCTTTAGTCAAAAGTGCCCAAACATTTATACAATGACTAAATTTAAACTATAATAGATGGGAAAGAAAAAGTGGTATAAATGATCAGATCTTAGAATAAAATATAGATCAGATTTTGTAATTTAACAGTTCTCTTGTACTTAATTACAATTAATTCCTTTAAATATGCATGGCAGAGGCCTAAGGCCCTCCTCAATATTTTACAAAAAATGAGCAGATTAGATAGGCCTGGATGGGTTCTCATTTCATCGTCAAATTCTAAGTTTTAATATTTTTTTTTTTGTAAATGTCTAAAACGTTCATATCTTGGTCCTAATCCCCCATTTCCAAGTGGCTGAGGGTCTGGTAAAACCAGCTACTGTGAGACCCTGTGAGTCGTTAGATCACAGCAGTTGGGGCATAGATGGAAAGGCCCGGAAAAAAGGAAAGAGTAATACCGCGGGGGCTTCTATGACTGAGCACCGGAAGGTCATGTGATGCTGGAGCTCCGTCGTAGAAGCCCCAGAGGAAGTTACATAGTTATATAGTAAACAAAAAAAACCCAGCCAAAAATTACCTTATATAATCTTTTGATTTTCAAAGTAGGACATTTGCAAAAGTGATGCAACACTAAAAGGTTCATTGCTTTTATAGGTAATCCTTAGTAAATATGCAAATAACTAAATGGATTTTTCCTCTTTTTTTTTGTGCCAGAGCTATTTAATTCCTTTCTGACGTTGGTATAAGACACATATGAATTATACACTAAATCATATTATGGATCCGATTTTTTGGCCCATATATATATTATATATACATATATTATATATACATATATATATATATAATATATATATATATATATATATTATATATATATAAAGATGTTTTGCAACAAAAAGGCAATTGAAGACCAAATACGTTTAGAATGGATTGTAGATGCAGAAATCCTAAAGGTTCTAATACTAATATAAAACCTTGCTATAATGCAAGCCACTGCATATTAAAATTCCAGATGGGTGAGAATATTCTGCATTCTTTATTCAATGTTTGAATATCCACAGATTTATTGAAATGTGCTGGGTTCTTACAGGGATGATGATCAATATACAACTTAAAATGTTGCAGGGTTAAATAGTGTTGTCATGTTTTTTTTCCTTTTCAAGTTATTAACCTCAAGGTTCAACAAGGAATACAGACTGAAACACTTACTATAGTTGTTAAATGTGGTCCTTGTTGTCAAAATCTTTTTTAAAGCTGACCAGCACAAAACATATTTGTTCTGCATTGTGTAAGTGAAACTACAAAGACAATGAAATAACATAGGTCAAGTTCTACATATTGTTACCATACCACTGAGGATCTGGTTGATTGTCTGCCAATAGATTCAGATAAAAAAAGAATTACCAAAATTGTACGCGCCTTGTCGGTGTTTCACATTAAATGACAATTGAATCCACATATTCTTATCTACAATGCCCGTCACACAAATATTCTTGTAAAATAGTAATTTAAGGTTGGGTGTAAAAAATATTTCTTTACTTATTAACACAAACTCCAAAGCAATCATCAGCAAAGGGATTTTTTTTTTTGTCGAGATCCATCCAACTAGCTGTCATTACCTTTGCCAAATGAGATATGAGTAAAACAGAACTTTCCACTGTAAAAATAAAAAGTAAAAGTTGTGCGAAAATTAAATGAGCTAATTACCATTTATTCTGGCTTGCACAAAAAAGGAACAGCTGTTAGCATTGACATCAAAAAGAATGTGTTGGGCGATTGAAGTAAATGCTTATTCCAACTGTTTCCAAATGTAAAAAAATGTTTATTTTTTAACTTTTTTCAACCTGTTCTAGAATAACTATTCACAACTAGGCTCTCTGTTGTCTTTCTATATGAACAGCCCAACTCCTCCAGAGTTAACCTTTTTAAAATATTTGTCTGCTTCACCTTATTGGTTAATATGTGGATATACCGTATGTATAGATATGCTATATCACAAACATTTTATGTGGATTACTTTGAGAAATTGTTTTATCATCAAAAAATGTTTCTCGAGTTATTAGCAAAGAGTTAGAGACTAAAGGTAGAAATCAGAATGTGTGCAGAATATTTTTATATAACAAATAATAAATATTGTATGGTATCTATTTTATCAAGAGTCTATAAGCACATATGTTATCAGAACATATACCAGGGGCGTCCAAGTCCAACATGCGGCCCGCAAGACCTTGAGGTGCGGCCTGCGTAAGATCGGTAGCCAGGGCAACTGATCTTACGCGGGCCACACCTCGAGTCCTGCTACAACAAGAGCCCTGCTACTTACCTGTGGGAGGGTCTTTTGTACTGCACAGAGGAAGCGGAACCCAGCAGAGTTCACGTGACATCACATGACTCTGCTCCAGTCCTGCATCCTCTGTGCAGTACCAGAGAACGCAGAGGGAGGCCACGCCCCCTGTTGAAGTCTGTGAGCGGCATCGAGGAGCTGCAGTGCAAGTAAGGGGGTGGGTGTTTGAATGAGTATGTGTGATTGAGGAAATGAATCTGTGAATGAATGAGTATATGATTGAATGTGTGTGTGTGTGTGATAGCATGGATGTGTAAGTGCTGGAACCTAGGCATAATGGGACTGTGATTGCTGTTAGCAATCACACTCCTATCATGCCAAGTCAGCCAGTACATGCTGAAACCTAGCTAGCAGCTCCCCTTGTGTATTGATGCTGCCAGCAGTATGGGGTCTGCACATCACTTACAGCCATCCTGTACCAGCATGTACTGGCTGACTTGGCATGATAGGAGTGTGATTGCTAAAAGCAATCACAGTCCTATCATGCCTAGGTTCCAGCATTTACTGGTTGGATGTGTAAGTGCTGGAACCTAGGCATGATGGGACTGTGATGGCTGTTAGCAATCACACTCCTATCATGCCAAGTCAGCCAGTACATGCTGAAACCTAGCTAGCTGCCCCCCTTGTGTATTGATGCTGCCAGCAGTATGGGGTCTGCACATCACTTACAGCCACCCTGTACCAGCATGTACTGGCTGACTTGGCATGATAGGAGTGTGATTGCTAAAAGCAATCACAGTCCTATCATGTCTAGGTTCCAGCATTTACTGGTTGGATGTGTAAGTGCTGGAACCTAGGCATGATGGGACTGTGATGACTCCTATCATGCCAAGTCAGCCAGTACATGCTGAAACCTAGCTAGGTGCCCCCTTGTGTATTGATGCTGCCAGCAGTATGGGGTCTGCACATCACTTACAGCCACCCTGTACCAGCATGTACTGGTCGACTTGGCATGATAGGAGTGTGATTGCTAACAGCAACCACAGCAAGCACAGTCCCATCATGCCTAGGTACCAGCATTTACTGGTTACCTGGGTATGATAGGAGTGTGATTGCTGTTAGCAATCACACTCCTATCATGCCCAGTCATATTGCTAATTTTTTTGTCCAATTGTGGTGTGTTACCTACTTTTATTAAAAATGTGAGTTTGTATTATTATTTTTAAAGGTGGAGGGTTATTTTTGGTTTTGGCTAAGTGAAACGTGAATGTTTTGGTCCAGAATTTTCATTTTGGTGGATCCCTAGAATAAATAGAACATTTTTAATTATCCTGAATTTGTAGTCACAAAACTTTCTAGGCCCAGAAATCAGTGAGAGGGAAATTAAAGGTTTTGTGTCATTTACTTTATTTTAATCTGCATATTTTATTGAAGGCCATATTTTCTCACAGAGAAAAATGAGTGCGGCCCTCGCACAGATACAATTCTGATGAAGTGGCCCACTGCAGAAAAAACTTGGACGCCCCTGACATATACCATAGTTAAATACTAAATGTATCTTTGGGTAAGACAATAAGACCTCTACACAGTAGAATACTTGAACATAACAACTCCATATCTAATAAGCCAGATACTCCTATGGACGACACATTAGACTTCATCACAACACTAACCTTGGATGTTTGAAATTCATGGGTATTGAATTAATAAAAAGAAAATCAAGAGGAGGAGACTGGCATATTTTTTTCCTACAATGAGACATCAAAATCTTTTTTTCCTAATGGATTTAACCCAGGTGTCAATTATACAGCATTTTATTAATTTTGAATTACTAGTTGTGTGAACTATCATGACTTAAGTGTATTAATAATTAATCATATCTACAGCAATACTTCTCTTATTTCCTATTAATATGACATCTGATGTCATTTAAACAACATCATTATTAATTAATATTTCAGGGGTTAACTTAATTTAAAATATTTACATTTTTACTATAGTTACCTTTCTTTAGTTTTAGTAACTTTCAAGCTTCAATGAGCGGAAGTTATTCTGCTGGTCAAATATATATCAAGTACAACTCATAGGCTTTTTTCGTATTAAATTGCTAATCAATTCATCCGTATTAGTTATAATTGCGCTTTCTGTATACAGTATAATATATATATATATATATATATATATATATATATATATATATATATATATACACACACACACACACACACACCGATCAGCCATAACATTATGACCACTGACAGGTCAAGTATATACCACTGATAATCCTGTTATCATGGCACCTGTCAGAGGGGGGGAGGGGTATATTAGGCAGCAAGTGAACATTTCTTCCTGTGTTAGAAGCAGGAAAAATGGGCAAGCGTAAGGATATGAGCAACTTTAAAAAGGGCCAAATTGTGATGGCTGGAGGACTGAGTCAGAGCATCTCCAAAACTGCAGCTCTTGTGGAGTGTTCCTGGACTGCAGTGGTTGGTACCTATCAAAAGTGGTCCAAATCCAACAGACCAGCTACTGTACCTCAAACTGCTTTAATGAGCATGTGAGCATAAAAACTGGACGACGGAGCAATGACAGAAGGTGGCCTGGTCTGATGTATCATGTTTTCTTTTACATTACGTGGATGCCCAGGTGTGTGGCTTACCTGAAGAACACCAGGATGCATCCATGGAGGCCCCACCTCGCAGGACTTAAAAGATACACAATATTAGGCAGGTGGTCATAATGTTATGGATTTTCTGTGTGTATATATATATATATATATATATATATATATATATATATATATATATATATATATATATATATATGCATATTTATATATATACTTTTAACACCTCAGCACTGGACTAGTTCTTGTGCAGATACATGAATGAGAATTATTGCAGTGTACTACTGACAAGATCCATCTTATGTATATTAATGGAAACTTATTGTATATGCTCAAATCCTTTGATGATTCACACTGTGTACCAATGAAGCTTGTCATCTCGAGGGTATATGCAGGGCCTCTCTCCTCCGCGGCGAGTCTCCCTGTTCGGTCTCGGTGCCGGCTTGTAATGCTGAGCGCCGGAAGTGGCGTCAATTTCCGGCGCTCGGCATTACAAGCCGGCACCGTGGCAGAGCAGGGAGACTTGCCGCAGAACTGTTTAAACGTAAGTACTTTTAAACGGGGGGGGGGGGGTGTATGGGTAGATAATGGCGCCGCCCCAGGCGGCATTAAGTCTTGGGCCGGCCCTGGGTATATGAATAGATTGGTTCACAGTATGGTTCACAGTATGTAAATAGTAAATCATTGTAATGTTTAATATCATACTTTTTTATTTAACGTGATAAATGTAACTCATAAATGTAGATGTTTACAAATTGATATGTTGTGACAATCAGACATGATTTATAACTTGTGATCCCCTAACACAGCATGATAGTTCTCATTCATGAAAATCCAATAGTGATTTACTGTAAAGTCACTCCCTTTAGGAATTGTCAATACATTTTGCTGATTTTTAGATATAGAATGAAAATATGCCTTTTTATAAATGAAAGTGTATCAGTATGTTCAACCCACTATCAGGATTATCGACAAACTATGAACACATCCTCTTGGGGCGTTATACATAATCCAAAGCAAACAGTGGCTTTATGTGTTTTGTGCCTTAATCTGGTGTTTACTCATTTGGGTTTATGAGTAACCACCAGATTAAAGCGGAAAACGCATAAAACCACTGTTTGTTTTGCCACACTGTTCGGATCTTGCATAGGCTTTGAAAACACTGTTCAATTAACTGCAGAATTATCATAATAAATCTTCATGAGGAGTGAAAGAGTGCCTGTGGAATTAACTCCCCTATTAAGGATATAGGAGTGGTCCCCACGTACCTGTTGTGAGGACACTTGCTGCTATATCTTCTACTTTATATCCTTATCATCATACCTGGTAACTTCTGGGTTCCGGCTACCGGAGCCTTCCCTTGCGGGACATTGGTGGGCGTTCCCGCTGATGTCGGTGGGTGTTCCCTTGCAGGACATCGTTGGGCGTTCCCGCTGATGTCGGTGGGCGTTCCCGCTGACAGCAGCAGGAAACACCCCCATCTAAAGGGAAAATGGGTGGGGAGTGGGGCATGTCAAGAATTCGGGTCTTGACCCAGAGAACTGGAGAACTGGTGCTTCACCCAGCAATCTCCAGGTCAAACTTATCATATTACCTTGTGGTAAACAATAGAACGACTCGGTCATAATTACACAGTTGGATACTCTGGCTGATGAAAGTCTATGAAGGAAAGGATTTCATTTCACAAACAGGACTTTTTTAGCTTTACTAGATGATCACATCACTGACAACGATGACAGCCTCCCATAAAGGCCAAGGTTACATATTGTATAAGAATATCTACACACAAGACCAGGATTTATATCATAAAATGGGTACATGGTACAAGACACAAGCACATTTTTATATCATAAAATGGGTACAAGATATAAGCATTTTTATTAGAGACTAAGACCTGTATTTAACTAGTACTTGATACTGTATTCAATGTATCTAATGCAATACACAAAATATGACTTGGAATAGTAAATATTGTTTTGATTAATATACAATAGAATAATTGTAACAGACATAAGGAACATTTAAAATCTCACGTTTGGAGTAGTGCTTAATCTAGATGAAAAGCCTTAAAAGGGGATAGCTAGATTATATATGACTTTTGGCTCAATAACTTTCAAATTAAGTTGGAGACAAGCAGAGAATTTAAGGCCAAATAATACGATACCCTAGGGTTGCAAAATTCCAAAATAAATAAATAAGATCTAGTATTTATCTTATGCCAGGAAGTCTTTTTAAATCAGAATAATAATCACAAAGAAGCATTTTGCTGGATCTTGCACTGATAAATTCCTGAATTGACTTCATGTTACCAGTAGGTGGCAGTAATTAAAATTTATATCAAAAGCAAAAATCCAGAGGGCACACAGTGTTACAAAGTTGCAACAAGTAGAGCAGTCTGCCTTTTTTGCACAGATTTACAGGCACAGTCGGCTCAAGATAACCTTGAGATGTGTGGAGCTTCATCCTCAAGACAGCACGCTAAAAGGAGAGACTCATGTGAGATCCTACCCCCGATGCTTTCTGTGTAAAAATACATTTTTGAAGGGATGGATCTGATGTCATACAGTACTACAGGCTATATACGTATATAGAGAGAGAAACCACACATGTTGGCGGCCGCCAAGGTCACATTATTACCACAATGTCACAGCATGCCATGTCCTTATAAACAAAACAAACTCTAAGCCTGTCCGGCTCTAACTAAACATCCGGATACCTCTCTACAAGCCAAGGTCCGGCACAAAGCAAAGTAACAGGTTTTGCATGGGTAAAGCTTCATACCTGGTGGGCTGCAGCGCTGGCTGTAGCTGCTCCTTCACTCAGTTTCTCCTTCCCTTTGCAAACCTAACAGCCCTCTCTTTTAAGGCTTCCTCCCTAGTAATGAGCTTAGGAAGCCTCACCTGAGAGCTCCTGGGTTTGCTACCATGCCTGGCTGAGGAAACCAGGTGAGATATATATCCCATCAACCACTCTCCCATACACTTTACCACAATATATATATATATATATATACACACACACACACACACACACACACACACATATACCTAGAAGTGAAATGTTAAAATAAATTGAAAATCAAAACATAAAACACACAGGTAAAAAAAGTAATGATGCACATAGACGTATTATTATTATTATTATTATTATCTTTTATTTATATAGCACCAACAATTTACGCAGCGCTTAATACAATACATATATTCAAGGGGTATGACAAGATGAGAATTCACAGACTAAGACAAACCGATACATTAGGTGGCGGGAGCCCTGCTCGCAAGCTTACAATCTTGAGGGAATGGGGTGACAAACAGAGAAAGGGTGAGAGGTAGTGTGGCGGTTGTATCAATAACAAGGAAATTCTAGCAGCTAAGATGCTGCGGCTTCTCTGAAGAAGTGAGTTTTGAGATGTTTCTTGAATGTTGGGAGGGAGGGTGAATGCTGAAGGTTCGGTGGAAGTAGATTCCAGAGATATGGGGCAGCCCGAGTGAAATCTTGTAGACGGGAAAAGGAAGAGGTGATAAGTTAGGAGGAGAGCCTTAGCCCATGGGAAGAACATAAGGATCGAGTAGGAGAGTATTTGTTTATGAGGGCAGACGTGTATGGAGGAGCAGTGTTATGGAGGGCCCTGTATGTTAGTGCCAGGATTTTAAATTTAATGCTAAAGGTAATAGGGAGCCAGTGGAGGGTTTCACGGAGTGGGGGAGCAGAAGAGAAGTGGCATACAAGGAAGATGAGCCTAGCAGCAGCATTTAGGACAGACTGTAGAGGAGAGAGTCAAGTGGAATGCCAACCAGAAGAGTGTTGCAGTAGTCAAGACGGGAAATGATAAGTGAATGAACCAGGATTTTTGGGTGAGGAATGGGCAGATGCGAGAGATGTTTTTTAGGTGCAAGCGAGAGGATCTGGCGAGGGACTGAATGTGTGGGATGAAGAAGAGGTTAGAGTCAAGGATGGCCCCAAGGCATCGGGCCTGGTTATTAGGAGAGATAGTCATGTTGTCAATAGTGATAGAGAATTCGGGTAGTGGAGTGGAGAAGGAAGGAGTGAAGATAATGAGTTATGTTTTGGAAAGATTAAGTTTCAGTATATGATGAACTGTATGTTATATACAGTACATAGTTCAAGGTACCAATATCATATCTCACACACTGAACACACCTTCATCTAAGTTTATAGGAATAGTCTTATGGGTACAGTCCAAGCATCCAGTAGCAAAGGACCAGATAGATCCCTTAACAAGTAGGTGCACAGTGCCCACTGGTGCAGCCCAATGTTCAAACTGAGGGGGAAATACATAGGGGAGGCACCATAACTACAAAGAATACTTGTGGATAATAATAATATCAAGCATAATTACATTAGAATTATCATATAGAATAAAACCAATAACAGACATCCATTATTGTCTTTGTAAATAAATATTAGTGGTAGCTGGAAGTTATTTTAATGCTCCATCTGGTAAAAAATTACCAGAAAGGAACAACAAAATGGCTTTTCAGGTTTCATCCTTTACATATTATATTTAATATTTATATTTATTATGTTTAAATTCCACCAGGGTATATATATGGCCACAAATAAGGTTACCCCCTGCTAACACATTGGCACTTTTACAACATACAAAGCTGCAGTAAATAGTCACTATAATGCTTGATATTGCCTATAATATAATACACATTTTGCTGGGGGTTCTCATGATGTAAAGTTCATTTGGCTTTGCAGATTTTTTTGTTTGCAAATCCAGAAATGCAGGTGTGAGGTCTGATGGCAGAATTACTCCCTAGTTCCACTACATTCTATGTATGAGCCAACATTTCCCAATGGTGAATTCAGTACCGACTTGTCATTCCTTTCTTTCAAAGCTTTTCAAATTCTCCATTGCTATGGTCATGCTGGCAACAAATCAGATTTAATTAGCATGTGTAGACAGTGAAGTTCAACATTCTTGACAGTATTTCTGTCAGTTTCCAGACCGCATAAAAACTTGTCTTAAGTGACACACCTTCGCATGTGTTGAAAAGGCAAAATATGCAAGTTTCTCTGACTATATGTTTATATGATTTCAGGGAAAAAAATAACACATGCATTCAATTATTCTTGACTGCCAATGGAACTTCATAAATGAGAGAATCCATCATATAACCCTTCAGCACTAGTAATGTTAACACAATGATGAGATTGTCAGCACATTGTCGACCGGCTAGAAATACATTAGATTCTATCTAATTTTACTACAGAAAATGTTGATTTCATATTAATGCAATAATTTTCCTGCCTCTGTATTTTGTAACTGATGATTTTATATCATTGAAGAAGGTTGCTGGTTGTGGCTGGCATTTGTATATGCAAGCTTATGAAAATGTATATCTACAATAAGCATCCAGGAATTGAGGTTAACATAGTTCCAAGTCCTCAATTAAATTCATTCAGGTTGGTTGCAAATTGAGCAGAAAAACTATTTAATTATGGTTTCTGGTCCAAAATATTAAAACTTTGAAATATTTACTTACTTGCTTTTCAATTTTCCTGTCTTTTTATAAACACAGAATGTATTCCATTTATGTTTTCTCTACGAATGTATCAAATACCTATATATTTCAAAAATAGCCTTGTTTATGTACCAGGGGTGTCCACAGGAATAGCTAAATATACAGGACACAGATCGTAACAGGGATCATACAGATCAAATCAAAGAAAACTGTCTATATAATTATAGTGTACTGGAAAACATCTGTACAATTCTCTACTATGGGTACTTTTGTGGGACAAATGTAGCAATTATTCAATTTAACACCATAATCTCTTTATTAGCAAGATAACAACAATATTCAGTGTTCCTTATTACTTAGAAAGCCCTGTGGACATAGTTCAATAGGAGTCCCCAGCTGTGCAATGCTGTTTCACAATGAGCCAGATGCTCCCTAAAATTGGATATAATCCACAAAACACATCTTGTACATATATTACTTCTAAAGAGTAAATTAGTTGCTAACATTTTGTAAAACAGACAAATTAGTTATAAATATCAAGGTTTTTTTTATTATGTATCCATGTGGATTGTATTTTGATTACTATGATTTGTGTAACCATAGACTAAAATGATTATTATTTTAGAAGATGATTTTATAAAATACTTTATGTGTTGCACCAGAACTAAAGAAGCTGGAGCTATAATGTAAGAGATACAATAATGAGAGTCTATATGCAAGCTCTCCTATATTTAACAAATCTGTGCTATACATATAAAAGTTATAACCTCTAACCTCCAAGGATCCATTGCACTAAACCCACAGAGAGACACAGCAAATCAGTCTTAGTACTAAAGAAACGTTACTGAAGATAGGTAACATTTCCTACTGGAATATTAAAAATTAGAAAAATTACAAGAACTAAGTCTCTTGAATGATTAAAAACGGGCTTCTTCTTTCAGGGCAGGAGCAAAAGCCAAAGAACTGTAGCTAGACACATCATTTAACAAACACAAAAAGTGAAATTCCTTATTTTTTGCTAATATTATTTGTCCTATTTATGCTGCTGTGTGGAAGAGGCCATGATGTCTGGTAGGGAACATTAAGCTGGAAGTTTTTCTTTTCCCCATTATATTCGTATGTATTATCACAATCATTTTGTCTCTATGACTATTGTACGTATATCACTGTACTTTTTGTAGTTTGTTATACTGTAAACATACATAAAAGTTCACCATACCTAGATGCCCAGCCCTATTAGCAACCAATGTCTGAAGTCAGGATTTTACACTAAGCCTCCTCCTTTCTGTTCATATTTACGTCTAGAAGGATGCAGGAAGCATGATACATGTGTGATATCCTGAGAATGTGGGCTTTTATTATTACCGCATGTGACTGGCTCTAGACCATAGGTATTCAGCCTGATTGTGCCATTGGTAGGCCTAAGAACGCCTTGAGGGACCAAGCGCTAATCCATTAACTGCACCAATGTCTAGCTCTGAATTACTGACATTTGTTAATGTTTTGTGCAATTTTTCAAATTAGCTCGTACACGTATGCTGTTCATTTGTTGCACCCATATGTTTTTATGTATTATTTTCTTCTTTGTTGTTGAGATTCATTGGGCTATACCTTGGCACTGGGTATATATTGCTTTGTTTATTTTTTCACTAAGATAAAATTTCATCTGTTTATTGAAAAAGAGTATAGAATATAATCTACACCAAAGAACGCCAGTCTAGATACTCTTATCTTTATCTGAATTATAATGCATATATCAACAACCTTTTTGCAGATCTGAATAGAATACACGTGACTGAATAGTCAAGTATGATTTCACTTTTTTCTGGGGTATGATGTAAAGACAATTAACTAATTTAAACCCAAGAGTATTGCATATTATCTGTACAAAAAAAGGGCAACCTTAAGCATACGTATATAAGTGCATTATACTAAGATTTTACTGTATTAACTCGACTTAGATCAATTAGTGTAAATTTAATTCTTGATTCTATTTGTGTCTTAATTTTTTTATATGTATTTTTTTCTTTCTATGAAAACAGATCAGTATTTACCAATTGCATATGTATATTTTCCATCATATAACTGTTGTATTAATCCCAGCCAATACAAATATTTGTGTGGTTATACATGCTCTGTCCATGATATCCTATAATGTATCATGTACCATAATCTGATTTGTAATTTGTTCTGTACAACGGCTTATATTGTTTCTTATTTTTTTAAGAAAGAAAAAAAAAGGCTTGCAAAAAAACCCCCAAACAATGTAAAACAGAACAAGCAGTTCTTCATTATAGTAGCCCTTTTAGCTGGAAATTGTTGCGTCACAATCTCTCGATTCAGAATTGTACACTTTTGACACATAATTAATAAGCCACCAATTCTCATTAAAGTGATTGCTGGAAATATGTCTAATGCCGAAGCATTACGATATCCCTGGCTCTGCGTTTACTGTAGCATTTACAAAGTCCTTCAGGGTAAATATAACCAAGTTGAAGCATTACTTTCATTGTAACAATAAATACTTTAAATGTCAAAATGAGTAACGTTTTAAGTTCTATAGCATGTCTTATCTAAATCTTAATGATCTGGAAATATTTAGCAGGGGAGCTTGGTAATGAAAACCAGAAATAGAATGGATTCATAAAAGCAGCAGGGAACGTCAAACTTTAATGAAATGTTACCTGTTCTTTTTTTTTTTTTTTACAGCAAACTGTTGCTTACCGTTAAAGAAAGACCTTTCATAACAAGTACACAGCTACATTCTACGTATTTAGTTTGTTAGCTTCTGCAAATTACATTTGCACATTAATTTAGTCCTTGTGTTTGTGTGGAAGCTGCAGCAGAAAGAATAGGTGCCAAAATGAAGAGCTAAACTCAAGACTTGAGACAGTTGTATTTAATTTATCAATATGGCAGGTATGCACTTAAGCTTTAGGCTGGGCAAAACTCTTCAATCTAAGCCCCAGTCACACTCCCTGTTCCCCAGAACCCCAAGTGGCACTGTTGAGAGGTAAACATATCTAACAAACCACTATGGGTATATGAACATGTTCTAGAAAAAACATTGGATTTACACTTTATTAGCTAAAGTTGGAATTTGCAGGATAAACATTATGTCTAATTTTGTCATTCCCCTTAAATAAATGTATTGTTAAATGCCCTGCTTAAATTGTTGGCACTGTGTAAGATGATGATGATGATGATGATAATAATGTCATAAGAAACACTTTGTGCATGAATGGTACGGTAATTACTGAAGCAGATGTAACAGTGCAGCAAATGATATATTGATAGAAGTCATCACTAAGATTATTGAAAACAAGATTTTTAAACATGTAAAACAGAAAGAAATTGAAGATACTTCAGAATGCGTTGGAACAGCTTAAAACAAAGCATGTGCTTTTTAGAAGGCAAAATACTATTTTTTTTTTACAGGGGAAAAAAATGTACGTTTTGATATTTCAGATGGAGATGTTAAAGAAGAATAACTTGTGCATTCGTATTCGGATACCAAACATGGCGACGCAAAACGTATACGAAGATAAAGACACACAACACAAAGAATCTTCGTCTTCCTCTTCATTTACTAATCTCCCTGGTCCCTTCCCCATCTAGCCTACCTTATCTACCAATTGGTTGATGCCAGAGGAGGCCCTGCAGACGACCAATCGACTCATTCGCACGGCCCTTTAACTCCTGACGGCGCAACTTGGCCTGGGGAGACCGCTCCAAGAGTTAAAGGTTCGTACAAGCGACTCTATTGGTCATTTGTACGGACCTTTAACTCTTGCAGCAGGGAGACCAGTGGTCTCTCCGGGCCAAGTTGCGGCACCAGGATTTTAAAAGTCTGTACGAGTGACTCTATTGGTCGCCAGCAGGGGCTCGTCTGCCATCAACCAATGATCGTATGTACATTTAAAATTGTCCCTACCACTTTATGGCACCCAGGCATTTACCCAGGTTGCCCAATAACCAGTTGGGCCTGATACATTGTTATTAAGAGTACTGATCCCAACATTTATGTGACACAAGTTCTGGTTGTTTAAGGCAATATAAGGAATGTGCAACGTGTGGTATGACTGAAAACGTAAGTACATTTGGAGAAAAGTTAATGTGAAAAGCTTAATAACAAAATGCATCATGCGTCATCTCAAGAATGACAGTTTATAGATGTTTTGTGGATTTTAGACAGTAATGTAGTTTAATGTGAGGTGCCAGATGGATAGAGATAACAGATGTGATGTTGCCTGTTCATGTTTAAGAAAATAAGTTGAAGCCTCAATGATCCATGAAAATGTTTTCAAGGCTAAATCTTGTTTATTTTTATTATTATAATTAGAAAATGTTTACTTCTGAAATTTAATTGACTTTAAGTTAAACAACTTTAGCATGTTGCATATACTTTTGAGATGTAGATTTGACATTTAATGGTTACTGGCCTGCATGTCTATTTGGCTTCTGTGGTGGCATTACTATATAGATGGACTAAGTGGCTGCCAGTGGGTTTTGGAAGTGACTGGAAGAGTCTACAACAAATGTAGACTCTGAGGCTGACAGGGACAGAGCTGACTAGGGAGGCAGCGGGAGCTTAGGGAGATGAATGCATGGCTGCAAAAGTGGCGTAGGAAGGAGGGATTTGGGTTTTTAGAGAACTGGGTAGACTTCGGTTACAGACGGACTGCACCTCAATTATGAAGGCCTGTGGTACTGGGGGAGAAGATGGTTGGAGGGTTGGAAGAAATTTTCAACTATAGTTTGGGGGGAGGGTGAAGAAAGCATTAAAAGAGAAGCTAGAGTAGGTTCAGGGCAGGGTTTAGCTTTGGGAAGTTGGGACAGGAATGGTGGGATCAGTTTAGATATAGAAAAAGCTAAACCACAAAATGTTGTGACACATAGGTTGAAAAATAGCTTGGTGGTGATGTGTACAAATGCCCTTAGTTTAAGGAATACCATCCCTGCACTTACTGCATTAGTGAAAAAGTGATAATGTGGATTCTGTGGCAGTAACAGAGCCCTGGTACAATGAGCAAAATGGCTGGGATGTTGCCACACCAGGATGCATGTTATATAGAAAGAATAGAGATGGCAGAAAGGGAGGGGGTTGCCCTTTATGTAAAAAATATCTTAAAGGTAAGTCTTATACAAAGTAATAAAGAGAACATAGATTTGGGTAACTTTAGGATACTCCCAAACATATTAAAAGAGCTTCAACGTGTCCTGGCAAAACCACTAGCAGGTTTATCTAACCAGTGACTAATGCCAGGAGTAGTTCCAGAAGACCGAAAGTTTGCAACCATAGTACCACTGCACAAAAAAGGTGGTAGAGAAGACACGGCTAACTATAGACCAGTAAGCCTCACATCAGTAGTTGGCAAATTAATGGAAACCATGCTAAAGAATAGTATCTGGAAGTAAGGTGTAAGTATGTCTTTTTTTGCAGATGATACAAAGGTCTGCAACAGGGTAGACATTCAGTTTAACATTAAGAAATGTAAAATAATGCACTTGGACGTAAAAATCCCAAGGTAGAATATAGCATTAAAGGCACAGTACTGTCAGTGACAACAGAAGAGAGGGATTTAGGAGTAATTATTTCTGATGACTTAAAAGGTAAGCAGAGGATGCAATAAACCATCCCAAAAAGCAAGCAGGATGCTGGGTTGCATAGGGAGAGGCATTAGTAGCAGAAAGAGGGACTTGATTATGCCACTTTACAGATCTCTGGTCAGGCTTCACCTAGAGTATTGTGTACAGATCTGGAGACCCCATCTACAGAAGGATATTCACACATTGGAGAGAGGGGGATGCAATAGAAACTTTGAAATACTTAAAGGGATATAACAAAGTACAGGAGGCAAGATTATTTGAAAGGAGGAGCAATGTTCAAAAGGTCATGGCCTAAAACTTGAAGGCCAGAGACTTAGATGTAACATAAGGAACTTCTACTTTGCTCAAAGGGTAGCAGATAAATGGAACAGTCTCCCAGCAGCAATGGTGGAGGCTAATACAATGAGGGAATTTAAACAAGCATGATATAGATATAACGCTTTCCACACTATAGGACCTGACCGAAGACCGATAGGGGTTTAAACCTCTTACATAAGGAAAATTGGGCAGACTAGATGGGCCGATTGGTTCTTATCTGTCGCCAAATTCTATGACATATACTTCCTCAATGCAGTGAAGCATCAGTGAAGAGGGAGGTTGGTGCAGTAACATAATATGACCCTGCACTACTAATGTAGCAATATTGTGTGTGAGAGAGATGAGCCCTGCATGTGACATGTAAGCTGAGTTTTTGTGTATGTACTGAGTATAGTGCTTGGTTGAGTGTGGTGTGGGTAGATGAGTGTCAAGGGTAAGTGAGTGTGACACAGGTGGCCGAGTATAATGTGCATGTGGCTAAGAGAAGTGTGTGCAGCTTAGTGTGGCTGTAAACTGGAATTGGAATAATAAAAGTTATAGATATTTTGCCTGGTGGCTGCTAGGACTTCACTGTCTTTGCATAAGGAACACCATGGGAGGTAATATTGATGTCAAAGAAAAAGCCAAATTCAGTACATGGAAATCAGAGTGGGACAAGTACAAAAACTGGTATCATACACAGGAATCAGAGGCTCAATAAACATGAATCAAAGCTCAAAAAAGGTAACCAAATCCAACCTAAATTGTTCAACTAAGGGACTACTTTTGAGATGTGTGGGTATTTTAGATGTTATCCATGACATCATTGATTAATGCATGGGATAGACTAACAAATGACAACTTTAGTAAACATGCAGATTGTCATGAACTGTCATTGAGAGGAAAACCAGATTGCAACCACCAAGTTAGAATTGAACTTGTGAGTAATTATTTTAGCAAAGTACCATGATCAGGGAGAAAACCAACTGCCAACAGCATAGTTAAGGCAAAACTCTTAAGTTGTCAGGCTGAGACCAAGTTGCACTCTGAAAGAAGAAGGGGTGCAGTAAGAAGACAAGATGAAGAAGAGTTCCTGGCAGTCCATTTATTTGCCTTTGTCTTGTTTTTTGAGTGCTTGGTATATGATTTTACTATCTGCTATGTTATTAATACTTTGTGTGTGTTTTTTTTTTTTTTACTATGGCTTGAGTAAACATATGCTTCAGTCTGTTGTCTTGTGTGACGGTGCATGAAAGGTATTAATGGTTTATGACACAAAGGATGATTAAAAACATTTAAGAAGAAACAATTATTTTTGTTTTGTTTTAGTAATTGTGTTATTATTGCCATTACTTATTCAATCTTGGCAAAAACTAGGTTAAGAGCAAAATGCATTGATATTGCACACTTGTGATATCAGTCACTTGTGTATTCTAGGTTCCTAAGACCACCAGGAGCTGGCATGTTGATTGTATATCTTGGGGCCTTGCCAAAATTTGAAGCCACTAGGCTGATTGCATTACTTCATTCTAGTGTTTTCCCAATCAGGAGACAAGCTGCTGGGTGACAATGGACAAATTCACAAAACAAAAAGATGGATAGAGCCCACTAACTTGATGGTTTCCATGGGGCCACCTGTCTTTAATTTGTAATGATCATAGCTATTTAAAGGATTTCTATTTCTAAGGATTTGTCACTGACACAACTGAACATCGGGTAACACGTTTAGAAGGGTCTGAAGACTCGTCCAGAAAAGCAGGGCATAGGCAAGAAGTTACAAATTAAACTCAACATAGATGAGTGAAAGTGGAATGGGAAACACAAAGGATGTACTTATGCTACGCATAGTCTATGACAACCCTGATACATCACCCCATATCTAACAGGAGATCCTAAAAACTATAAAAGAGGACAAAGTATGTGAAATGACAAGTGAGGCTAACGAAATCCTTATTGTTAATCATATTAGCTGATAAACCTAAACATGTACGCCAAATACGTGACCTGTTAATCAAGAACTAAAATCCCTTTTTCCCAATGCAGCTTAAGGGCCCCTGTAAAGGTTTTATATAACTGAAGCCATACAGTCTCTGTGAAAAAGTTAATTATGCAAGAGTACGTTATTGTAGCACAGTCTCAAACCGGCATGCCCCCAACTCCTATCCCAGCTGCAGCTGATGAGCAGATTAGTTAAACTACAAGAAACGAATGGGTTATAAATGGAAGACAGCCACAGACAGGATGTGAGGGCCCATCACGTTCCTGGGTCACATCATAAAATGATCATGGGTGGCCAAACATCTATGGAGAAAATGAAGACACGAGGGTAACATATGACTGTTTGCTGTAAAATGACTACATTCAGGGATGTAGAATGCAGGCTGTTTTTAATTTCTTGCAAAGTCATTTAGTTCTATGCCTATAGGAATTGTCTCTGGAAAACCAAACGCACATGTAAAACGCTTCTTTAATATAGTTTTCTGCATGTCAACAGAATCACTAAGCTGGAGTCAACGTAAATAAACAGTTCTGTTCAAACTTATTTAGTCCAGATTACCAACTGATGTATGGGGCATGTAGGAAAGCAATATGTATTGTTGGCTTAGGTGATGTCTATTACTGAGCTAACGTGTCATGCTGGACTGATTATAAACCTCGCTTTTTTTCCAAATTTGTCAGCGTGACCTTTACTCTGAACTTTACCAAACTTGTAAATCAAATATGTAAAATGGGCATCGTATATTTTATAATTGGTGCATTACTATAATTACTCACATATACACTGAATGTTCTGAGGACTTCCCGTTCAGGCATCTTCCAACACATTTAATAATACAATACATTTAATTATAACAGTGAGACTAACATTTACACAGCTTAAGAGATCCACTATATACAGTTTATATAATCTTTATTATGTTTTTATTTACTAAGCACCATCAAACTAAGCAGCACTGTACAATTCAATTGGGGAGGTCAACACAGATCACAAATATACAATAATACATACAGACACATCAAGAGAGCGTTTGATTGATTTCTTAGTAAATAAACCCAGGGTCTCTATTGATTACATAATTATTCAGTTATAATAAGCTCAGCAGCACCTATATTTTTATGAACCAAGCAAATGATGACTGTATAGTGCTATCTTTAAATAAAAGTTCAGATGCTTTATTCCATAGGCATTATAGAGTGAGGCAAATATAGAGTAAGATGTGAAAATAAACCCTCAAGGGATAGATATTGTGTCTACAAGCTACCCACAAGAATTCCATGCAATGTTTGTTACTCTGGATTTACTGGACAGTGCATTGAGTGTGTTCAGAGCTACAGCATAGGCCTTCTTGCAACAACCACGTGGCTACCTTGCCACACTCTGAAGATGATCCTGACCATGGCCCCTCCTGGGTTCAAACACACCCTGTCCCAATTGGATACCTGAAATCTTGGGGGGTATTAAGAATTGATCAGAATCCCAAATTCCAAAAGCCCACTAGTCATTGTATATTTAAAATCTTTCCCCCTTCCGTTTTTTTATGTGAATAATACATAACCACAAGTAACATTAGGTGACACATTTATTGAGTCAGCTTTGATGTGAAAAACATGGCCCTATGTGTTCATAGTGTGTTTCATTTTCATTTACTTCGCCGTGCTGTAAGATGGCTCAGAGCGTACAAGTAGTGCCACCTACTGCCCATTACAGAGGTTGCTACAGTATAATATTACACTGTGGGAGAACTGAAAAGCCCTAACAAAATAAACAGATAATCAAAATACATTATGGATTCTTATACCTTGTTGGACCTATTCATCACACACTCAGAATGACTAAATAGAAGAACTCCCTGCCTTCATTATAAAGGACCAACTCAGATTAGCTTCTCCTGCATTGTTAATGTGGGAAGCGGAGGTTTCTTTAAAGTCATCATAGCGGCTATGCATTATGCAGGGCCACTATTCTTGATGGAGACACTTATGATGTGTTGCCCTTCATAATACATTTTAAAGTCAGGAGTTGAAATGTTAAGCCCTTCTGCAATATCATGGTTCAGTGTATAAGCCCCCTACATTGCATGAATCATACATGTACATTCTGAGTGTTAGCAGCCACTTGGCACTACTCATGTTCTAAAAAGTAACGTTTATCGTATTTTCAAAGTTGCATTGATCTTTACAGAATGCTAGAAGTTGCAACTGTATTATCTTAATAACGTAGCAGTTATCACACTTTAAAATAGCAGATCTTTATAATGTGATTCTGCTTTGTGTAGTATGATAGCCATGATAGCCATATAGTCATCATTTTATATGAATGACTATAAAGACTTGCACAAAATTAACATTTTTTGTTGAATAACACATACACATCTGATTTTTAAACTAATGAGTCACGCCTGGCACCGTCTGTTGCTTATTACAGCCACCTGACCGCTTTGAGAAATGTTCCTCTTAATATTGCAGACATTGTAGACATGTAGGGAGTTTCGTACATATTTTTTTCTTGACATAAAACTATCATGACATGAAAGATTTTTGTGGTCTGAAAGCTTCTGAAGAAAAAAACGCTATAAAGGCCTTTCATGTAAGATCAAAAATGTGCAACAGCCTGCAGGACATTGCATTATTATAGCTCGATCCACAACTTGGTGAACGATATTACTGAATAATTTATCAATATTCTGTATTGAGGTATCCTTTAAGAAGTTATTTTTTTTTTGATCATGAAAAGTTTGAAACAAGATTTTATCACTATAGCAACCGACAATGTTCCTGTGGATTAGACTCCCCCAATTGGACCACTTTTCAAATGTTTTACTCAAATCAAGTTTCATAAATAACAATCCTTTAAAAGAGTTATTGTGAACAATTAACCAATAACGTAAGAAACAGTACGCCCGAAAAAAAACTACATCTGCAGTTCTGGAGCATCAAACATCAGTTAACAGCAAATGACTTCTTGGATCCAAAATTTAGAACCCCATCCTCTAATCCAACAATAAGTTTTTGGATGAACTTAAATATACTTTCCACTACAATGCAAAGCAGAGACAAATGCACATGCATTTGATTGTCTTGTTTGATTTGCTTTTTATATTGTGTCCAGAAGACCAAGCTTCTAACAGGTGGAAAAGGAACGAATTAGAATATATTTACTAGGGAAAGTTGGCAGCATAATTGTGATTCGAACACAAGAAAGGCTGAGCTTTCTTTCCGAGCAAATAGAGGTCTGACTATAAGACTAAGCACTTCTGCTGGGGCTTCTATGACAGAGCGCCGGCGTGCATGACCTTACGGTGCTCAGTCATAGAAGACCCAGCGGAAGTGCCGGGTAGCAGGAGAGGTTGTCTACATGCATCGCACAGACGCCCACCGGCTGACCACACTAGACGCCAGAGAGTCTGGAGCACAGGGGGGGGGGTCACTAGAAAACTCTTTTTATACCCCAAATGTTTCAACGGTAGTGTATGTCTCTTTACATACATGCTTACTCTACAGTACAGCTCTCCCCTCCATCTTACCTCGCTGAGTCCTGTCTCCCCTGCAGTTTGCGCTCTGCGTCTCTGCCATGGGTAATGCGCGTTACGTGACTCCACTGGGCCCCTCAGTGGCTCAGTGTGCCCCCTGAACCTAGTACACCGTATATACTGTATACCTCTCAATGGCTAAAACGAGGGATTCCTAAAATGGGTGTCCAACATGCTTTACAATGAAAATAAAAGTAAAACGCACAATACCAGAAACAACGCTGTGGTAGTAAATACAAGACTCAGAGCAGCCATTACATGTTTTCATTTAAATGAGTTTTATTTATAAAATATTTGTCAATTCATTTTGAAATGACAAATGAATTGACAAATACATACTTTATATTTAAAATAAAAATCATTTAAATTGACTTGAGTAAAAAAAATATAAATCAAAACATAGTCGTGGTAGGACTCGAGCCTACACGGGAAGGGTCTTCCCCTTAATGTTTTGATTTAAAAATATTTGTCAATTCATTTTAAACTGACAAATGAATTGAGAAATAAATATTTAATATTTAAAATAAAACATTTAAATTGACTAAAAAAATATAAATCAAAACATAGTCGTGGTAGGGTTTGAGCTGACGCGGGAAGTGTCCGTTCACATAAGCCGTTTGGCCATGACTAGTTGCACGGGCACAATCAATGTGACTGACAATATTCTATTAATGGTTATAGTCACTAAATATTACAGACAAAAGTGACGCGTTTCATAAGCAGCCATATACGCACACGCTACGTCTTACGAAGGAAGTTTGACCCAAAGCGCCTCCCGTACGTGAGCGAGCCGTCGTTTAGCAACTGTTTATACAGCCAGGGTAATGGGGACCTCGGTGCCTGACGATGACCTGGACCAGCTCTTGGACGAAGTGGAGACCAAGTACTGCGGACCAGGAGCTCCGAGAGCTTCATACCGGGCGGGTGAACGGGTTAAGCCGGAGCCGAGCAGGTGTCACACTGCAGCATCGCTGCTTTTCTTTTTTTTTTATTCACTGTTTATTAGGATCCTTATCTTTTGTTTTATTTTTTTTGGGGGGGGGGGGTCAAAGATAACCTGTTTCTTTATGGGGCTGAGCCCCCCTGCGCTTATATCCTTTAAAGACAATGCAACAATTCTCTGCAATCGGGTCTCATGTTATTGATGCAGAGTAAACTTTGTGCAGTTAACCCTTAGGTGGCTGATCATATACTGTTCTATAGCTTTGATTACATGGACAACAGGTAACTATGTAGCTGTCTTTTAAATTTCCCATCTCCCGTTCATACTTACAACACGAAGGTATCATAGACACACAGCCAATGCTAGTATATTTACATTTGGAAAGTCACCGCACTTGTGACTTCCGGTCATTTAAGTCGCTGTCATTATACCATATTACAAGATGTGCTTATAAATAAGTGGAAATGATGTAATAATGTGCGATCAGATTTAAGTATTAAACACTATGTCTGCATTAATTCTCAAAGCGACTGAAATCCTTTATTTGTATAAAAATACATTGCTTTTTTTTACTCGAATCTTCCTCCTTGCAGTGCTGGAAATGTATTAGTGAAGGCATCTAATGATGATGAAAATATTGATGATTTGATTGAAGATATACTTAACGTAAACTGTGATGGAGAAATGAAGGTAAGTGAATACTTAAAGCACGGTTCTTTCTTTAGCTTTGGTACGATACTAAAAGGCTGAAATACGGACTAAGTGGGGCGTATGGTTACTGGCAGATACTCCAACTCCATCAACTAAGTTGTTTAGAAATGATTATGACAGGAGATGTTAACGTCGCTGCATCTATGCAGAAACCAGGGCCGGCCCGGGACATTGAGCTGCAAAAACCCACAGGGATCAGGGATCGTATATGTCACTGCTGGTAGCCGCTGTAGTTGGTATCAGCTCCAGGGTGACATCACCGCGCTCTGCGAGAAACTCATGCCCATGCTGCCACACGAGAGATTTCCTCTAATCATGGAGGTGAAGACGCTCTGCGCAGCGTGCATTAGGTCCGAAGACTGCAGAGAAGCTAATAATAGCGTCCAAAAGCATTTCTGGGGGCGGCAAAGTGCCTCCTCTTCAAAACTGCTACCTGGGGCAATAACCCCACTCTGCTCCATAGCCCGGCCGGCCTTGACAGGAACTCTACAATGTCAGCATAGTAGGGATAGTCTAAAGGATTCGGACCCATAGGGTGCCCAATTGTGAGCACCTGACTTAGCACCTGACTCTAAGTAAGCATTTGACACTCGTGGAACTGTGCAGAGTTTTACTGTGTTTGAGTTTTGTGGTGTTTGTTTTTTAACAACATGTATTATTATTTTTAATTATGCTGCAGCATGTATGCAACATATTTTAAGTAAAGGTTTGACTGATCTCTCTGCCAGCATCCAAAAAGATCGCATTGGATTTGTGAATCTTCCTAAAATAAGATTAGATATTGTGCTTCATAGTCGGAATTTCTAGATTGAGGATGCATGCCAAGTGCCAGCATTCTGTCTTAACATTCTGTTGGCATAGCCCTTGGATGATCAATACAAGATGCACCAGCTAGCCATTCTCTGTACCCTCAGAAACCAATACTACAGGCACCCATGTCCTTTGTGAAAATAAAGTATTGGTGAGAGATGGTAGACTTGGGGGGGGGGGGACCAGTCATTGGTGAAGAGCCATCACATAACCATGCTGGCTTCCCCCACAACTCAAAAACATCATTACTGATGTACAAAGTAGCAATATTATTAGGTGCGCTGTAGAGTCGTTCCTGACAAATGCATTCATACTCATTGGGTTTAGACTCTGTACTGTTGTGTCGTGTTAAAGTAAAACATTTGAACTCCTTGATTTTGCTATGCACTTTGGTGGCCCGGCTCCAGTGCGTCTCTGATAAGAAGCACAATGTTTGCCATGTAATGCATAATAAAAACAATGAAATGGATTCTTTTGGGCTACTTTTGATCCTGCACGTAGAAAAGAAGCAATGCAACTCTCTAGCAATCTTGTTGGTTTGATTAAACACACCTTGGTTAAAAAGGATAAGCAATGTATTTTTTGTAAGTATCGCTGAAGCTTTGCACGCTGCATTGCTCAGGGGGTTAAAAGGATCTAATTCAATTGAGAATGAATAGCACACCCTTTTTGCCATCTCAATAGAATTTAATATTTAACTATATGGACTTCAGCGGCAAATACTCATCCTTGATTTTATGCTAAACATTTTTAATATAATTACTCCTGTAAAGTTGTGTATTCCTTACTGCTCATCAGATATGCCTTTGAAGCTATTGAATGTATTGAGGTTCAAAAGCATGTTGTTATAATGAAGCATTACCTGCATACAAAGATTCTGTATTGTTTTAATAGCAAATCAATTCACCAAAACATCTGCCAATCTGTCTACTTAATATTTTTCAGGAGAAACAGAACAAATCAGCGAACCAACACTCCAGTCACGTGAGATGTAAAAAGTAAGTCCCCCCAGAAGAAAGTTTAATTGGATGAATAGATGCCTTAATTGTTTAAAGTAATATATATATATATATATAGCAGTGGTAGGCAAATGAGGAGAAACTAACCTGTTATTCTTCTGCCCAGATGCTGCCCTGCGTACGTTGGAGGAAGTGATGTTCTACTTGGCCTTGGCACAAATATATATAAAAGGTAAGTGTGTAATTGACTCTAGGGTCGTTTACGCATGTGCAAGTGGCAGGGATTAGATGTTCAGGCAGCAGACCTTGTACTTCTACAATCATTCAGAGGTGGACTTGCTTGTGTTACTCAGATCATTGTCCTGCTGCGTAACCCAACTGCGCTTGAGCTTTAGGTAACAAACTGATGGCCAGATGTTCTCCTTCAATATTTCCTGGTAGAGAGCAGAATTCATGGCTCCATCAATAATGGCAGGTCGCCCAGGTCCTGAAACAGCAAAGCAGCCCCTGATCATCTCGTTAGACTGTTGGTATGATGTTTTTATTGTGGTTTTAGTGCTGTATTAGCTTTATGCCATATGAAGACTCACATCTTCCAAAAAGTTCCACTTTTGACTCATCAGTCCTCAGAATATTATCTCATAAGTCTTGGGGCTCATCAAGATGATTTTTGGCGAATGCGAGACAAGCCTTTGTGGGTTTTTTTTTTGGGGGGGGGGGTCAGCAGTGGTTTTTGACTAATAAATGTCAGTCAACAACCTATTGGACCATGCAAGTCAATTTTACTGTATGGCTTAAATTGCAATATCTATTAAGATAATGTGCGTCCTAAAGAACGGCATGAATCTCTATACATTGTTGAAAGGGTGTAATCCTGTATGTTATGAGGAGTGTCTCATTGACATATGTAAAATGTGATATTATATGTTAAACTTAATAGGCAATTATTACCAATAAAATGTTACTTAGAACTCTTCTTTAATATTTCAAGACATTCTATAAGGGTATCCAGTTCTCATATATACAAAATGAACAATATACTTTTCATCTTAATTAAAAATGTCAACTTTTGGAAAAATATGTAAAAACGTACTGTTTTCTCAATAATAGAGTGCAGTATCCTAACTTGGCCAGGAGATGGCAGTGTTGAACTATTTCATGTGCCTCTCATGCATCCTGTTGGAAGAATCGCTGTAAATATTACATAATAAATTAAACCACTAGAGGAATTTCTGACCCACATGTTTGTTAGTCTGTTCAGTTTTACCTTACTGAGCAGCAATGTAACCTCATAGGAGGGCATGAAATTCCATCTTAGACGGTTCAACATTTGGATGGGGCAAATGGCTAACAAATGCATGATTGTTTTGTCATCAGTAATGTAAGGTATGCTGAGTAAATCCACTTTGAGAGAGGAAGGAATGTCGATTCCCATCAGCAGCATGTCAGCTCTTCAGAAGTTTGTGGCTTTGTAGGTTGTCTGCAACAACACCATGGTTTTTATTTAAAAAAAAACACACATTTTAATTAATTTTAACAGTACTTGAAACTACTGACTATATTAACTCTACCACTTCTGCTTGGAGGCCATTCCTGCGTGTGAGAGAAGGATATTTCTGTGTATAGAAGAGAATGACGTTATCATCCCTCTACTAGCTTATTTATAGACATTATAAAATACAACATGGTTTAGGTTCTGGGACAGAAAAAAAAATCCTCTATATTCCAGATATTTTTTATGGCTAATGACATCAGCGCCTGCAAAATGTTCGTATATTTTATTTGTAAGATATTATTAATTTTAAAAAGGAAATCAACTTTTTTTTGTTTCGTCACTAAAATGTTTAATGAAAAGTTGTGCCATTTATTGGGCCAGCAAACGTCACAAGCATTCAAGATATGAGGTTTTTTTTTTTTGGGGGGGGGGGTGTTACGGGTATTTTATTTTTGTCATGAAACCTTTAATCAAACTATATATATAATATTACACCTTACTGTTTCTGTCTCTTGCGGCTTTTCCTTTCCCTTCTGTTTTTTTTCCTTCTTTTGCTCTATCTCTTACACATACACTGTATGGACACAAGTATTGGGACACCATTACACCAACAGGGACTTTGATGACATCACATTCTAAATACATATTCATTAATATGAAGTTGGTCCCCCCTTTGCAGCTTTAACAGCATACATGCATCTTATTGCTAAATTCAAATAGTATATGACTTAAATCTTCACTGACTACTTGACTACTGATAGGAGAGTGCCATCTCATCTACATTTTTGGGTGGGACCATCACCGCTAACACAGACTTTAGAACCTTATCTGAGAAGACACTTGTGATAGACAATGGCTGTAATCTCCATATACAGCCGCCTGTTGAAAGGGGGTGAGTGATAGCACAGTGCTGCCATTGTTTGATTAAGCCGCTCCTCGCCAAAAACGCTGATCGAATGCTTTCACGCGTCATCAAGAACCGCTAACCTTTTAATTCATTCACACTAAGGCCACCTAAGCCACTCAACAACTTTCACACTTGGTTTCTCTGACGTGCTGCTCTGTGCGCTGAATTACAAGTGGAATATCCCACCACATCATTTTTTGCGGATTCTTCGGTATATTGGGAATAAATGACAAGAACATTTATTGTGTGATTCACTATAGGCTCTCACCCCTCTAGACAGTGGTGGCTGCAAATGAAAAGGACACGTCTTTCATTGAAGTTGAAGCAACATGTTTGTGTAAAAGCTATAGTAGATAATGCAAGATGTTCATATAAACTTTTATTTATTAACATACCAGATTCTCCCCAGCTATGGCAATCTCTTTATGGGAGGGTGGAAAAACCAATATGTCTGGAATGGATAGAACTGGGACATGAATCTGGTCCTATATTTAAGATACATGCATTATCTCTTTTATATGTTTGGAAAGGGGATGAGGAATCCATTCAAGCCTTTCTAAACCACCCAGGTAACAATGACAGGAATATAGTTTCCAGCAAGGAAAAAAAATTATGTTTTATATCTAGGTGTGTATATGTATGTATGAGAGAGAGACATAATGGAGAGTTAAATCTAAAATAAATGTTTATTAAAAAGTATGCTAATAATATGCTGTATGTGTGCTATCTTCGCCTGAATATTTGGCTTTTTGGTGAGGGAGGTGTGGTATTTTTTATTTTTTTTTTGGCTTGCAACTCCCCCAGACAACTCCAGTGGTCCTGTCTGCAGGTCTTCGGTCTGGACAGTGTGGCCTCCAAAGATAATTGTTGGGGGGTACAGTTCCCATTGTGACCTTACAGCGGCACTTTTTTTACGTCACATCAAAGCAATGAACCTTGAGGCTTCAATAAAATGAAATAGATAGGGATATACACTAAGTTGTGATGTGTTTTCCGCTAACCCATCCCTGGTTGTGCCATGTAACTTGTGGATTTGAGAACCCGCTGAGCTCAGGGCACATACGTACTTAGTGGTTCAGTACTGGTTTGAGAACTGCAAAACCTGGCACCACTGATGCATCTTCGCTCTAGAACGAGTACTGAGCCCGCCAAAAAAAAAAAAAGAAAAAAACTGATTGTAAAACTGCATAAAAAAGAAATTAATGTTTCTATGTTTTCATTATTATAGAAAATGCAAAAACATTTACAGTTTAACTAATATCTGTGCCTTCTTTTTTCCAGAGCTTGTGATCAACTACGCTGCACTGTGTGTGATTTTAAAATAGTACTATTTGATGACTACAAATGGGAAGCATCTTGTGACTACCTCTTTTTCAGGTATATTTGAAGTGTAGTAGTGTGCTGACGTGCATTTCTGTCAACCCTCACCAGGATACCAGGTTTATTGTCTATAGTAAGAGATGTTGCATTAAATGATCAAATGCAATTTGCCTTGCTATAGGAATAATATGCCTGAGCTCAGCAAACTGCAGTCTAAGATGATAAAGAAGAAGGGAACAAGAGCATATGCTTGTCAATGCAGCTGGCGGTCAGTCCAAAACCTCATGGACCTCAGAGAAGACCAGCAGCTCCACTGGGTCTGTGGCAAACACTTGGAGTGACACAAAGCATCTTTCAAAGACTAGTGGATTGTATGAACTACAGTAGTCTCCTGGAAGGTAGAGGTTCCAATAACTACCTTCTGTTATTTTACATGGGAAATGTGCTCTGGTAATGGCTAAAATATATTATCATGTTATATACATACATGCAACACGTATATATTCATATAAAAAATAATCAACTCCGCTCCATTGCAGTTTTGCTTGGAGTATTAATGGTTTCAAGTTCAAAGCATAGATCCAACCACAGTGAATTATCCCCAGTGAGTGTTAACTGTCTGTTCCCTGACAATTGAGCTGTTCTGGCCACTGACATCTAGAAATTGCTTGGATAAAAAGGATGCAAATCATTACTAAGTTTGGTTGAGGAAAGTGCGCCCATGGTATACCAATAAGAAGAAAATAAAAGGTATGGCTTCTTAAACAGAAATCAACAATTGAATCTGACACTGATATCCACCAATCCTTTTCACTGTACTTCAATCAGGACTCGCGTCCTATAGTGACAAGCTTGTGTCCTTTGGCAGAAAATGTAATAGTAAGGCCTCATGTTTATTAAAAATATGTATTTGCAGGTTTGGATTCGTGCTGGTATTGTTTTCTTTTCATGTGTTTAAATGTGGATAAATTTCAAGTCATTGTTGCCTCCCAAAAAATTGGTATTAAACTCATAAGTGTTCCTACTTTCTACAAAGATCACATGCTTTACTGTTTAGGAGAAACAATAGTTGTACCTTAACACTGGGAACCAGCAGTGACTCTAGCAAGTACCTACAATCACTGAACCCATGTTATCCTTTCTTAAGGGAGAACCTTGCCAGGGTTTGACTCTTCATAACGCATAGTTAAGGCTGTGAGTTGAAATTACAACTTCTGCTTTACTGATTTACATGTTTCAGATCATCAAACTAATCATTAACTAATGTGTTTCTACACATGGCTTCTCCATTTTGGCTTTATCTTTGTTGAATACATCATGACACAGTGTAATATGGCATGTATTGTTCATCTTAGGTTGTATTTACCTAATTTTTAGACCTGCTAAGCAATAGATGATTTTTATTATGTCCTGATATGTAAAATCATAGAATTCAAATAGGGTGTACAGCAGACTCAGACTTACATTACATTGGTTTCTCATTGTTATGGTTTTTGACCACCAAAAGTAAAATTGGCAGATGTTCCCTTGCATTTAAAGACCCTCACCGCACTGTTACAATGGACATGCTCTATAAGATATGCAATTCTACTGTGTCTGCCTTTGTTATCTAAAGCAGTATGCTATAGGCAGCTGTTTACTGTACTAATCAGGGTGCTGCATAACTTTTAATCTGCTAATATACAGTATGTTACTTAACATTGCATGTACTGCCATTTCTTCTCGCATCACCTTCTGGAAAATACCCTAATGTAAGTCTGAGGATGGATTGCAGTAGGAGATATGTGTCTAAGAAATGTACCGTATTGGCTCGAATATAGGCCGCACTTTTTTCCCCCACTTTAAGTCTTTAAAGTGGGGGTGCGGCCTATATTCGGGGTCTAGCGCCTGACGCCCGGGACATGCAGTCCCAGGCGCCGGGCAGGCAGCGGGGTTAGGATACAGATCCCCCGCAGCGGTGCAGGGGACCTGCATCCTACTCCCCGATACGCTCAGACAGCCTCCCCTGCCAGCACTTCCCACTTTACTTTTACCTCTGCCCCCCCCCCGGCTTACCGGAGTAGACTCCCTGGTGTCTTGCGGGGCCGGCGGGGGACATATACGCAATACGCGTATACAACTTCCGGTGCCGGCACATCCAGTGCCGGCACCGGAAGTTGTATTGCGTAGATGTCCCCCGCCGGCCCCGCAAGACACCCGGGAGTCTGCTCCGGTAAGTCGGGGGGGGCAGAGGACAGTGGTAGCATATGTCTGGGAAGGGAGTACAGTCGTAGCATATCTCGGGGAGGGAGGACAGTGGCAGTATATCTCGGGGAGGGAGGACAGTGGTAGCATATCTCGGGGAGGGAGGACAGTGGTAGCATATCTCGGGGGGGGGGGGACAGTGGCAGCATATCTCGGGGGGGACAGAGTGGCAGCATGTTTTTTTTGGTGCTTTTTTAAAGAAAAAAACTTTTTCTTTAAAAAAAGCACCAAACTTTTAGGGTGCGGCCTATATACGGGGGCGGCCTATATCCGAGCCAATACGGTATTTAAAAGCTAGGTATGTTGGTTTAACGCTTTGAGTGCCAGGGGTGGGGACACATTTTTCTCCCGTGAGGCTGGGACAATTTTAATACTGTCGCTGCAGTTATGTTTAGGAGAGAACCTTATAGATGGCTTACACGTTTACTTAGGGAAACCTGTGTATATGTTTTCATGACAATTTAAGCATTCGTTTGTGATATTATAGTAATGGAAAAAACTTACCTATATGCCAAAGGGTTACATTTAAAAAATGTAAATGACAGAACATAACTTGTCACAGAGTGGCCACATAACAGAAGGGGTTAAATTCTGTAATTGTGCTAAAGAACTAAAATGTAGGTGACATACAAAGCACAGAATGTCCACAGAATGGCACCTTTTCTGGTACCACCTGCTTTTGAGGGAAAAATTATTTTTTACAAAAATATATATTGAAGCATTACAGACAATCTGCTATAATAAACAGAAATGGATTCAATATAGCCGTTGTGATCTACAATTGTATCACCTTTAATAAGAACTGAAAGCTATGTAAACTGTTTCCATAATTAGTAGAGAATAAAAAATTGGACTGTATGTTGTACTAATGCTTTTGAATGGTTTAGTGTTTTTCAATGTATTGTCTGTAATTACGTGTAGAACACGTTTTGTCGAAATATCTGTGATCTTGCACCTGAGCTTCTCCTCCTATGACTAGGCTGGTCATTATAGGTGTCTGTCTAAGCAGCAGGGAGAGTAGCACCAGAACCAGAACCAAAAAAGCGTGTCCTCCCCAATCACCGATGGGTCCTTGTAGTGTCCTTTCAGATGTGTTCAAAGAGGAGAAAGGATAGGCTCTCTAGCTGGTCCAGGTTCTGGAGCGCTCTTTGGTAGGTTCTCCTTTCTCTTGTCTTTAATTGGTTAATTTGTTTTGTGTAGTTTTAACTATTTGCAACTTGAACCATTCTCATGATGTGTGTTGCGCTTCAGATTAGGGTTAATATATATTTTTTGCAGATAAGAGCACAGGGGTCGAGAGATAAGAATTGAAAAGTCACAGTTCTAAGAATACAACAATTGCATGCACGTAGATACATGAAAATTGTGTCCACATTCTTAATTCTAAAAAAAAAAATGATAGGTAAATTGCTTCCCATTTCACCAATATATCTTGTATTATTATTCATTATGTTGTTATGTGTTATAGTGTTGGTACCTTTTTGGTCTAAAGTTCTCTAGATACTGAAGCTGGTAGTATTGAATGGAATTACGATTTTTTTTTGCCTTGACTCTGGGTTATTGCTGCGCTGGTGTTTTTAGCACCCTAGGCATACTGTATCTCTGGGGTCCGGCGCTGCAGGTAGTTTCTTGGTAACAATGGAATTCACATCATGTGTGTACCCCCACTAAGCTCAAACCACTAGTCCCTTTATAATAGGACTGGCCCTGTTCCTGTGCCCTCAGCCATGAGCATTTGTATTAAAATATCAACTACTCGCTCAAAAAATATATATATATACAAAAATGTAAACCAACTATGTACTTCCTTCTGTAATCTAATTTATTGTGACTGAAGAATATATTGCCTATTAAAGCAACAGAAAAGGCTGTTATTATAGATATGAAGTACCTTTTAAAAAGGAGGAATGAATCAAGGTTTATCTCCTTCAGAAGCAGTTACTCCGCGTTCTGTTTTTCGAAACTAGTCACAAACTGTTCTCTGACCTGAGTCATGATATATAGTTTTGAGTGCTCCAGTTAATGTCACTATAAATGCCTGAAAACTTTTCTCACCGCAGCGGGTGGCTTTGCGTTAGTTTAATGGAGGTGTAGGTTAGATAGATCAAGGAGCTTGGATTTACTGACGGATCTTAAGCTAGGATAGAAAAAAGAATCAAATGCTGCACCAGGATTTGAGAGGTATACAAATGGATGTATATGACTCAGAATAGTTAGCTTCTGTAAGCAGTGTTTGCAAGCACGTGTATTAATCAAAAAAAGTTACAGTAGGTTTCTATTTTCCGTCGAGTTCCATGTTCCTGTGTTTTGGTTGAAGAGAGAAGATGTATATTCCAATAAATATATTAAAGGTATTTCAGCTAAGGTGTCATTATATATCATGTACAGAGCCGGAAAAAAAGTATTTTATAGATATAATATAGTATATATATACCGTATGCTCGATTATAAGACGACCCTGATTATAAGACGACCCCCCAAATCTTAATATTAATTTAGGAAAAAAAGAAAAAGCCTGAATATAAGATGACACTATAGGAAAAAAGTTTTACCAGTAAATGTTAATTCATTTAAACACTTTTTTTAATAAAAGCTATGCTTGAGAAAAATATTTTGGTTTTATTTCCTTCTATTTTCCAACCTGCCCCCCAGTTATGCACATCTGCCCCAGAAGTGCCTTTTTACCCTATATGCCACTGTGCCCCATGATATGCCTTTTAACCCTGTATGCCACTCTGGCACTTAGAGGGTTAAAAGGCATATTATGGGGAAGAGTGGCATATAGGGAGGTTTAAGGCATTTCAGGAGGCAGAGTGTCATTAAAGGGGTTAAAAGGCATTTCACAGAGCACTCTGCCTCCAGAAATGCCTTACACCCCCCATTTAACACTCCCCCTCCCTCCTCCAAACTTACCGGTGCTTCTGAGTTGGGGGGGGCGCATAACACAGGAGGGTCCAGGTCCCCTGCATCTGAGCCCCAGGTGCTTAGTCCGGGCAGCATGTAGAGCTCCACGCGAATCGCGTAGAGCTCTACACGCAGCCCGGACTAAGCACCGGGGACTCAGATGCACAGGTAAGTTGGGTCGGGGGTTAACACAGGAGGATCCAGGTCCCCTGCATCTGGGTCCCCAGTGCTTAGTCCGGGAAGCGTGTAGAGCTCTACGCGATTGTATCGCGTAGAGCTCTACACGCAGCCCGGACTAAGCACCGGAGACTCAGAAGCACCGGTAAGTTGGGGGGGGGTTAACACAGGAGGATCCAGGTCCTCTGCATCGCTGCGGGGGATCTGGATCTTAGTCTCATAATCAGACCTATTTGAGGTCTGATTATAAGACGACCCTGATTATAAGACGAGGGGTATTTTTCAGAGCATTTGCTCTGGAAAAAACCTCGTCTTATAATCGAGCAAATACGGTAGTTTATACAGTATAGATTTATATACACTCTTAGTTACTAAATCAATCAATTAAACAAATTGAATTGATGATTTTCACTAGACACAGCCAGTCCTGATTACTGCCAGCACTGTTGAATCTAAACATTAAGTGGTCTAAAAGGTCTCAAAACGCAGGACATGATGTCGCAATCTGCAGGAATTTAAGAACAGATGTGAAACATAGTCATTGACATCTAACAGTCTTGAAAGGATTACAAAACCAAAGTGAGAGCCGTTATCTACAAATAGAGAAGACTTGGAACAGTGGTGACCGTTCCCATGAGTGTCCGGCCTACCACAATTCCTCCAAGAGCGCATCAACTCATCCAAGAGGTCACAAAAGAATCCGGACTAACCTGTAAAGGTCTGCAGACCTTACTTGTCTCAGTTCGGTGTTAACAAAATGCAAAAATGGCATTCATGGAAGAGTTGCTAGGCACAAACCACTGCTGACCAAAAAGAACACAAAGGCTTCTCTCATATTTGCCAAAAATCATCCTGGTGCCCCCAAGACTTTTGGGATAATCTCTGGAATGATGAGTAAAAAGTGAAACATTTTAAGACATGAGTCCTGTTACATTTGGTGCTAACAGCATTCCACAATAAGAACACCATACCAACAGTCAAACACAGTAGTGGTGATCAGGGGCTGATGCTTCAGGACCTGGGCAACCCGCCATAATTGATGAAACTCTTATTTCGGAAAATCCTGAAGGAGAATATACGGCCATTAGTTTGTAACCTAAAGCTCAAGCTCTGTTAGGTTATGAAGAAGTACAATAATCCGAAGCACACAAGCAAGTCTATCTTTGAATGTATTAAAAGAAACAGAATACAAGTTTTGGGGGGCTTGTCAAAGTCCTGACTTGAATCTGGTTGAGAAGCTTTGACATGACCTTTAAAAAGGGAGTTCATGCTCAAACACCGTCAAATGTGGCAGAATTGAAAAAATTCTGCCATGAAGAGCAGCCAAAATGCATCACTGTGGAGGAAAAGATTTTTTGCCAGTCATTACAAATGTTTGATTGCAGTTATTGCCGCCAAGGGTGGCATAACCAGTTATTAGGTTTGAGGGGGGTCAATTACTTTTTCACATGGATGATATTGGTTTTGATTAACACTTTTACCTTCAATAAATACATTTTTTAAAAGAGTGTTGGGCCAATGAATATTTTTGCACACTTAACCAAGTCGCATAGAAATTCCAGGTCTAATTTTTGGTCTCCTTACATGCAAACTCATTAACCATCGTGTCCTTATTACTTCATACCCTAATCTCCAGGGGAACTACAATGTAAGCAAGGATGTCCCCAGAGATAAAAAAAAAAAAGCTCACTTCTTTCCACCCATAGCAGCTGTCCACATTGATAAAAGGAATGTTCACGAGTTCATGTGAATTTCTTCATCACGGAACAGGAAGGCATTTTCAGGTCTTAATCACGCGCATTTTGTAGGGGGATTCTGTCCACATGAATATATAAACAGAAATCCTTAAAACAAGCTTGTTTGGGTATACTAGATATTTAGCTAGCAAGGTGTATAGATAAATAACTGCCATGTACTATTTTTTTCATGGTAGATTTGTGTTGTTTTCTGTAATCTTATATACCAAGTGTTACTGGCAACAAGAAACAAAAAAACCCTGTATGTGCCAGAGGTTTGGCCAGTTTATTATAATTCACAGATGGTGGTATATTTACTAAATGCCTCATAAGGGAACTAAAAAAACCTAGGGACACGTGCATGATAATGTGCATGTTATCACCATACAATTCACTATACATTATAGTGATATGTGTGTAAGTGTCTCCTGCATAAAGTGCTTAACTGCCCTGGAGGGTGAGGATTAACATTAAGGGCTACATGACAGGGCCCAGATCAGGGAGAGGCATATTTTATTTAAATATGGCAAAGGGTTTTATGGGGGTCCCATTATTGGTTAGTAGGTTATCCTGCCTTGGGGTCAATCAGAAGTCCTGGTTTGCAAGACACCAGGGGGGAGGGGTTGCATCTTTAGAGATTATTTCAGATGGGTCCCTCACAAGTCATGTATTATCAGAGGCATATTTACCTAGGATGGTGCCCTAGGCTTGACCCAAGCCGGTGCCCCCAGCTTACCCCTCCATGACTTCCATCATCACTGCAGAGCACAATACATTTTAAAGTGAAAACTGGAATAGATAATTAACTTATTGTGTCAGAGATGAGAGCCTTTTAAGAGTCCCCTGTCATTTGTAATGCTTTTTCATATGTCACGTCACGTGACTTTTCAGGGAACAGTTCCCATTGTCCTGCAGAGGGGATCATGGGCTGGTTGAGGACATCTTCTGATCTCTCCTGACTAGCTTGGGGAGCGGTAAACCAGTAGAGGTCAGGGCTGTGCCGCACAACCCTCCACATTTGCAGATGAGTGGAGCTCTTTGAGTATGGTAGGCAGATGACTGCACCTCCAGCTTCACCCACTCTCGCCAATGGCCCTAACCAGCACCTCCTCTGCCCACATCCCCAACACAGGCGTCCCAGTTTGGAAGCCTGAAACGTTTCGGGGTATGCTTTATTTCCTTGCACCCTTTACTAAAATACAATATTTGTTGCAGATAATCCTTTCCACTTGTTACTGTAATGGAACCACCCTCTGAATTTGCAACAATAGGTGGAAACGTGTTGTAAGCTTTGACCTCTTCATGTAAATCTCTGCGGCTGAACTAGATCACAGGAAATTACCTTTTGTTTCCTATAAAATGTGCGCTGAGAATGCCGCTGTTCCGTTGTTTGCTCTTACAATGATGTTGTGTTTGCCATAGTAAGGCAATGTATTTGTACAATGACAACACTGCACAATAATTTGAGCAGGACCTCTGACCCAGCAGTTCATCCATAGTTTGCCTCTATGGTTTATTTTTAATGTTTCCAAACCTCATTTTTGAAACACAAAGATGATTAAATCCAACGGGACACAGGAACAGTTTTACGTACATTTTACGTCAATCGGTGGGGTCTGCCAGGCGAAGCATTTAAAAATGCAAACGGCCTACGGGTTTCTGTATTTAAATATGAGAGCACTAGGTAAGAAAATAAGGATTTATGAAATGCATAGTATACTAAGAGAGATACACTTCTCTTTTATTTTATTGTGTATTAGCAAGTAACTTTTACAAACAATTACAACCTAGGTTGGTATAACATTAAAGCTGGATATATACCGGTCATACCGGCCTATTTATGAAGTGTCTTTTATTAGTTTTAATAATTATATTACTTCTAAGCGTGCAAGTACTAGACCCTTACTATGTGGGAAAATGTGGTGCAACAAATGAAGGTATGATCAGGGAAATCCGATTTGCTGCTCATCTGGTTATTGCACAACTTTTATCACCTACTTTTGTGTATTAGTTGTAATTTATAGAACAATCAGAATATTTCATCATCTATCATCATTTGTTCATCTGTGGTCATGTCACTGTCTGGAGGTGGATGAACTGGTATTCTTATTGGATTTTTTTGTACTTAAAGGCACATTAAAAGCAAGTGATTGTCATCTGAAAATGCTGTGTCAGGAGGTTTAGTTGAGGGACAGATGCTGATTTATCACAACTACTTTGCATACAGGGAGTATTAAAAATTTAAATGGGGCCATGAAGTGTGCTAACTGTGAAAGTGCCCTGCTCCTAATAACATCATGCTTGTGTAGATTAATACATCATTCAGTAGTTGCTCAATCTGTCTGCCGGTTACATCAGACAGCAGCCCCGTGTCATCTTTACCCAAAAGCAGCTGAAAAGGAAGCAGACATCATCAGCAAGTGCCAAAGCAGCCAAGCGTAGAACCTCTTAGAAATGCAAATCTAAAATAGCTAATGTCTGGATACAAACACAAATTCTGTGATGCATACCGTAGGATATAATAACACAGTTGTATATATTGTGCACACATGAGAGTATGCATGAACAGCGTTTGCAATGCATTGAAGTACGAACAAATGAAAATGTGTTGTGTATGCAAGCTATAACAGAAACTCTAGTATTTTCTAATGTTAAACATTTCATTACCCTCGATCAAAACCGTGGAAAAGTTGCACTGCAAATAATGTGTACTGACCCCTGTGCTCAAAGGGTTAATGGAAGAACAGTTCTTGCATGAATTGTATACATCCTAAAAATGGAAAGCTGCTTGCCAAAATGTTTTGCTTCCTATTCCTTGTGAATGGTCCTTCCTTTTAACCCTTTATGCTCTCTGTATTTACTACACAGACTAAACCCTGTGGACTTCCTTCATGAAACCGATCATTAGCTGTGGCAGTAGCTCTGGCAGGGCGTAGCAATCTCATAGCGCTACCAAACAGCACTTCCCTAAACCCCTCCCAACCTGAGAATTCACTAAGGAATATTGTCATGTTTTTTACGACAATCTACGGATTCACCTGTACGAGGGAAATGATTGCATGTTTTTTTGTTTTTTTTTATTTAATGATAGCTCCGACTTAATGATGTAGAAGCTGCCCTAAGAAACCAACTGGGCTGTGTATAAAGCGCTCCAGATTGACAGAAGGTGTTAGCAATAGTCTTTTGCTGTGAGCTACTAAATAAGTATAAATGGAAGTTCTAATTTTATCAGCAGTAGTTTATTTTTAGTAAGAAAATAGTATTTAGAGAAACAAGGTGACTTCCTTTATGTAGTTAGTTAAATCTCTTTTAATTATTTTCTCTCTTATGATGGATCAACATTTCAGTAACATAACACATACATCCCAACCGTCCTGATTTACATGGGACTTGGGGAAGCACGGTGCGGAAAATGTAAAACCCACACAGACACGCGCACACACATATCTCCCAGGTTAAGTGGACAATACGGTACAGAACTGATTTATCTCTATTTTACTGCACTGTAATGCGGTGATGTATTGTGGCCTAGGCTGACTAGGTCTGGGGTGTCAGGTCCAGGAGGTAGTAGTCCCCTGCTGCAAAACTGGGTGACAGATCTGCTCTCTGCTGTGCTGCCCATTTACACTATGGAAGCTATGCCAAGCCGGCATAGCCTCAAAAGGACACATTACAAGGTGCCGTGAACGTTTAAGACCCGGGGCTGCCGCAATATAATGTCATATCTTGGGGCTCCAGGATATGGCAGCCACGGAGGGGGTGCTGCCCTCGTTCAACCCTAGGGCAAGGCCAAAGTAAGATATTTCAACTAAAATATAACATTATGACATAATGGCTATAAATAGAATTACTATTTTAGAGCTTCTGGATCCAAGGAGAAATCCGATTGCCTTTTGGAGTCAAGAAGGAATTTTTCCCCTGATGGCAGAATTCAAATTAGCTTAATTAGGTTTTTTTTGCCTTCTTATGGATCAAGAGTAGGAAGGTTAGGTAGAAGGATTGAACTTGATGGTCTTTTTTCAACCTTATGTACTATGTAACTATATGACATTGTTTTTTCATTTGTTTCTACTAATTATTCTATAAACCATTTAAAGACTTAGTCAAGTAACATTGAAAGGAACTGTACAGGAAATGCTACATTGATTGTTTTTCTAAACATGAGGCAATCCGGAATAATTAACAGTCCAGGTAGTAATTATGGACACACGTCAGGGGAGGAATCAATGCCACTACAGAAAAGTTTATTCAAAGATGAATAAACATATTCGTCAACCTATTGTGCAATGATATTTCCATACTTAACACAAAAATAGTGTAGCACAACTTTCAGTTTCATAATAGTGAATATTAGCAGAAAATTATATGTTTTTAATTGCTAGATTTTCAGAGTTGACGTCTCTGCATGACTCAGATTTTATGTCCTCCCAATAACTCACATCACGAGCGTCTAATTATAACAAGCTCAGTTTGGCAACCCCTTGTTCTATTGATTTCTGTGACACAGGAACAAATGAAATACATCAAGTCGTCCATAAACCACATCTGCCAGTAAGAAAGAAATGTTAAATGGGGACTTTTTTGTTTTCTGTAAATGTCATATTTTTATTGTTGGTGAGGTACCTAGCAACATGTACTAAGTAGGTTTTGTTACTTGAAGCAGGAAAGCAGGAATACTTGCATACACCGATCAGCCATAACATTATGACCGCTGACAGGTGAAGTGAATAACACTGATAATCGTGTTATCATGGCACCTGTCAGTAGCTGGGATAGATTAAGCAGCAAATAAACATTTCGTCCTCAAGGTTGATGTGTTAGAAGCAGGAAAAATGGCCGAGCGTAAGGATCTGAGCAACTTTGACTAGAACCAAGTTGTGATGACTAAATGACGGGTCAGAGCATCACTGAAACTAGAGCTCTTGTGGGGTGTTCCCGGTCTGCAATGGTCAGTACCTATCAAAAGTGGTCCAAGGAAGGAAAAGTGGTGAACTGGCAACATGGTCATGGGCGGCCAAGGCTCACTGATGCATGTGGGGGTGGAGGCTGGTCTGTGTGTTAATGCTGGTTCTGAACACACAGTGCATTGCAGTTTGTGTATGGGGCTGTGTAGCCACAGACCATTCAGGGTGCCCATGCTGACCCATGTTCACTGCCGAAAGTGCCTACAATGGGCACGTGAACATAAAAACTGGACCACGGAACAATGGAAGAAGGTGGCATGTCTGATGAATTATGTTTTCTTTTACATCACGTGAATGTTTGCTTACCTGGATAACACACGGCACCAGAATGCATCCATGGAGGCCGCACCTCGCAACTTACAAGACTTAAAAGGTCTGCTGCTAACGTCTTGGTATCAGATACCACAGCACACCTTCAGAAGTTGAGACGATCCCATGCCTCAATGAGACGGGGCTGTTTTGGCAGCAAATGGGGAACCTACACAATATTAGACAGGTGGTCATAATGTTATGGCTGATCGGTGTACAGCCTGGCGTGGGTGTTCCTTAGTTCCTGTTTTCCCGGTGTGATTTACAGGCAGTACCTCCATTGTTCACAAGAGTTGTGTGTTGCCCTCATGCCAACAAACGAGCGGGTGCACATCTAGAGGAAATGAACGAGCTTCAGCTGACAGGAACAGACTTCACGCTTGACATGTTTCGTATGTAAAGGCTGTAACCTTACCCTTGAATCAGTCTGCGTTAGATTAAGAACGGACGTGTGAAACGCTTCAAGTGTGAAGTCTGATTCTGTCAGCTGAAGCTTTCTATTTCTGCTGTCCAAGGACAGGAACAAAGCTTTTTGATTTTACCCTGTTCATTGCCGTAGTGAATTCTCGCTTCCTTTGGACGTGCACCCACTTGTTTCTTGCTCTGATGGCAACACACAACTGTTGGGGGGAGTGAGTCCGATTGCGCTGTGGCACCCACATTGCATTGGTGCTTTGGCGGCTGGAGCGAAGCCAAGATTTGTGTGAGCTTGTGTGTTGCCCTCCCTAGCAAGACTGTGGACTCGAAGGGAGTTTACTAGCTTGAGATGTACTCTAAATGAGTCCAGAGTGTTGTTGCTAATAAAAAAGCATTTTGCTATTTTTGTGACCATATATTAAATGGTATATCTAACCAGTCAGTGGTCATATCGGTTGCATCAATAACCTTCCTCCCTCCTGTATTATTCTGTGGAATTTATTCATTAGAGAAATGCAACCATATCAGACATTTTACTCATCTTTATTTTGGGGGTTTTATTATCTCATCTTGTTAATTTCCTTGAACGTGAAGCCATATGAACAATCTCCAGATCACTGCAGCCTTGTAAATATTTCTTTAATTATAGTTGCCAACTTTGACAATTTATTCCTGAATATTCTCTGGTACTAGAGTTTGTACAATGTATATACTAACACAATGGATTCATTCTATGAATCGTTGTGAATCATGGCTGTGATTAACTGATCCATTTCTGTGAGAACATGCATTATACATATTTCGGGGGAGCAGCATGAAAAGTATATTTGTCGTGGACAAAACATAATACTATGATATTATAATATACTAAACCCACGCGTCTACCAACAAAGGAATATTAAAAGGATGGGGTTCATTATGTAGTGTGGCATGCCTGTATGCCATGATCTGGAGAGTTTGGGTTGTGACCTACAGAAGATGGTATGTGAATACGATGTACCTTTCTTCAGAAGGGTGCCACTTTACAGGAAGCTGCATAAAATAAGAAGAATTGAGCCTCTACACACGTGAAGAATTAATGGGCCAGGTGGGCTCAATTCTTCTTTGGGCAGATAAAGCCAGTCATCACCAGCAAGGTAAGCTGGAGATACAGTTGTCACTGGGAAGTTGTTTGGGGGCAAAAGATAGCGCTGTTAAGCTGTTTGCGGACAAAGATTGTGTAGCGAAGCTGTTGGGGCACAAAGATAACACTGTTAAGCTGTTTAGGCACAACAATTGCACTGATAAGCTGTCTGTGGACATAGATGGCACTGGCAAGTGACAATCTGGTGGCAAAGATGGCGCTTACTGCCACCTATGCACAGTGCCTATTCACAAGCTGGACTGAATTTGAACTAGGCAGGAATTGAGCTCCAGGCACCTGTTACCTGTACATAATCCTGGCTTAGTTGGTCTGACAGGGAGGTTTAAGTTAGAGAATGTTTAGGCTGGTAATCCTGGCCCAGCAAAGCATAGGCCAAAGAAGGCTCCAATTGGAGGTAGGTTTTTATTTTATGATTTTGTAATTAACAACAATTATTTGTCACTTGTAAGCAAAATTCAGTTGCAGGAAATGTGTTGTTTCTTTAAGTGCTTGAACACCCCTAAATGTGACTTATTGGCCTTCAGCTAAGGGCTTTTGTCACAATACATATATGAACACACATAGGATTGGACTGACCGTACTGGCTGATAGCGCCTTATACCCAACTTTCAACACAGCAGATGTAATCCCTTAGTCCATGTGACCATGTGCATATACATTCACAATGCCCCATGTACCACCTGCAAATCCTTGCATGCATCCTTTCTGCTTAAATAGATATATTTAATATATAATGATATATATTTATACATACAAACTTGGAATGAGCTTCAGCGTCACGATTCCCATTAGTCCTGACACCCGCCTCTGAAGCATGCACGGTGTGGGGGGCAGAGTACTACAAAGGCCATGCTGACTGAACACAGACCCCTGTAGTGAGAACAGACTGGTTACAAGGTAGATTGTTAATCTTCCCTAATGGCCCATCTGGTAAGCAGTGTTCCAGGGAGCCTGATCGCCCCGAAGAGTAATCTGGCACAGTAATATACTGTAGCAGCCCCATAGATCTGCCACCCTAGGGTTGAATACGTCACTGCCTAAGAATCTAAAAGAAATTTAATTGAAACCAAAACACATTAGTGAAATATGTATTGAATTTGATATTCAGCAGCAAACATGAATGTTTTAACCAATTTCAGCTGGGAAGCTATCTACAATAAACCTTTCTACTGTAAAAGAGCCTTTGTTACACCCCAACGTATCATGGACAATTCCTAAACCTTGATTGATTCTGATATTTTTAATACAACATCAGCAGCAGTTATGTAATCCTCTCACACATACTCAGTTCATTTTTAATCTGTTGATTATTTCCTGTGCGCCTTCTCAGCAGGAAGCTGCTATAAGACACAGGAAGTGAAGGAATGCAAAGGAAAATCGGCTCCCGTATCCTGTTACTTCGATTCCAGTAATTATATCTACATTACTGCAACACCGACCCAGCTGACATACTGTCCCAGTAATACTCTTTGGGACCCAACTCTCTTTGTGTATGGTGCCGAGAATGTTTGGTGGGCCTGGCTGTATAACTATGTTCTCCCTCAGGGAACATAGTTATATAAATACAGTTGTTAAGTTGTATCTAGATACTGTAGCGCTATTTTGAGCTTTTGAAAATCATATTGTTATCACTGTTGATAACAGATAACATATTTAGGATAGAATTCACTTACGAGGTGCCTCTAGGCTGGGTGACTAGATGGTTCAGAAGTGAACCTCCTTGCTCACTGTGACTAGAGAGATATCAACCATACCTCACTGACAAGGCATATGAATGGTGAAAAATAAACCTAAGGCAGCATGTATGTTGGGGCAGCAGCCCCTGTACCGCTTAGCTGGTACAGACCTCCATAATAGCCCTCAAGCTTCAGAGAACCTGTATATGATATCATATCCCCAAACATACACCAGCCATCAGGCACAATAGTACCTCGCACATGTCTTTATTGCTGCCTAAACAGAAAATCCCCTCTTTTAGTGTGCAGGATATACACTGGTGCAAGAGTGTAGGGTACAGGTGTGCCTATTCAGCAGATCTCATGTGCATGTATTTTATTGTACACTGGCCTTAAAGTGTATCCTTCTACGGGAGGAATCATTCCAATAGGATGCTGGGAGAGTTGTCATGGGTCAGACCTAGAGCACTGCCCCAATAAATGTATCTTTGTGACTGGGGTTTTTGGTTGTTTCGTGCAGAGGAAACATACTCGGTATTTCAGGTCTGGACTAAACTAATGAATGCCTTTATGAAATCACCAAAAGTTACCTTTAGGTAAGAGAGTTTAATGGTGATCTATAGTAATTGTAATTACAACTATAGTTGTATTGTTTTTTGATGGAAGTAGTGCAAAAAATTGTGAACAATAATAATAATAATAATTACAAGTAGAACATATTCTTTAAACATATCTTGGAAACCCCACCTCACTTAGTTACACAAAATTAAGAAAATGCATGTAAAAAAAAAAAGAATATAAAAATCTGACTTATTGCCATCAGAGATTTCTCCTGCATTGTTTTCTTGCCTTCCATTAGACCAGGGTTGTCAAACACTAGTCATTGAAGGCCACGGTTTTATGATATCCAAGCATGGGCACTGGCAGCTCATTTAAAATTGTAGAACCTGATTAACTAAGTTAAATGCTGCAGCAATAGCTAAAAGCTAAAAGCTTGCAAGAAAGGATAGATCTAAACAAAGGTCTAAGGGGCCTCCTCACCTGATGTCTCTGTAAGTCAATTTGTTATGTTACATACTACTTGTTATGTCCTGTCTACCCATTGTACAGTGCTACGGAATTTGATGGCGCTATATAAAACAATAAATAATAATAATAATAACTTTGGTCAGTTTTTATTGGTGTTCATTCAAAAGAAAAAAAATATTGTTTGTCATTTTATAAAGTTGAGGAACAAATCCCTTCTTTTGGTCATATTCTATGTTAATACTTACATACCTTTGCATATTCCATTTTACTAAAAAGGGAAGGTAACATGTTTTAAAACTATGCAGTATGACTATAAATACCCACTCTTTAGGCAAAGAATTCTAGAATACAGAACAAAAGTATAAAACAAGGAAAAGAGACCGCAGGCAGTACAGATAATGAAGACTTCAGAGAATACAATTCCTTTCAAAAACGTCTATAAAGAAGTTATTAGAAGATTACAGTTTAATAAGAAATTACACAGACCAACAAAACAATTTACTCATCAAAGCAACCCCTATGGGATTAACTAATGTTTTCCCTTGGGTGATAAAGAGATTGAATTAATAGAAAATGAATGATCCCTTTTGTGCGGGCAAACAAGGAGAAAATCTATACAATGAAAAAAATCACAGATTAGATCAGGTTGAATGTACTCTGAGTAAATGACAAAACGCACCAGTAAGTACAAATATAATTTGAAAAAATAAAGAAACTATAATGTTCTTGAAGAAGTTATTCCTGGGGGCCCATAGCAGCCACCCCTTGGGCCCGCAACCGTAACCGCAACTGCTACCAGACCTGCCACTCTAGGGTGCTTGGGCAACCCCTGGGACTACTTTCGCATCGGGCCCGCATCTTTCCTCTGTGTTTCTTGCACACTGTGCGAGCAACCTCTCTTGAACTGCCTAGAAAGAAGCAAAACAGCGAGGGGGTCATGTTATGTCACATTACATTAGGTGACCCTGCTGTGTTCCTGAAGCAAAGCGAAGTTGCTTGCACAGTGTGCTAGCGCCACAGAGAAATCTGCTGGTGAATTAAGAGCTTATGCACGTTAGAGAGTATAAATGAGTATGCGTGAATGAGTGAACAAATGAGTATGCATGAATGAGTATGTGTGAATGAGTATATTTTTTGTATGTAACGGAGTATGGTATAAAACTGACTGGAACACAATTTCTAACCTAAGGTTTTCATCATCCATACCCCTGAATAGTACATCTGTGTGTGTGTAGCATATATCATAATTCCGTTTTGCTAGTGCTGACTGATGTCTGTGGATATAATAATAGTTTATGTCAGATTGAAAAGGGGAGCAGCAAGGAAGTATTCTCTTGTTCTGCAACTTGTTTTTGCCAGCAGTGACTCATCAAGTATTTTGCTGGAAACAATAACAGAAATTATATCACATATCATGAAATGTTTTCTAATTTTATGACAGGATTTCCAAAACTATATATTACATAAAATATAAATATAATATAATCTCATTGTTTAAAAAAAATCATAATATTTCCCCTTTTGTTCATTTAATTTTATTTCAGATGATTGACTAATACAGGATTATAGACTATTATTTAAAACAAGGGTGTTCCTGATACCACAAGAACTGGTATCAGTTATGTGGTAGGTCACTGTTAATGTTTGAACCCACAATTTGGCTGAAACATAGTTATGATGTGAGCTGTACATGATAATTACTAGCACATAACAGGTCAATGCAGCCCAGCCTAGTAATCACAATGTGATCATATATTTAAATAAAATATTGTTTTAAAAAAATATATATATTTCCAGTTCCAACAAAATCCAATGAAAAAAGGTTATTTTTATAAACAAGTTTTAAAATTAGAGCCATATCTTTCCAAAAATCCTGGCATGGAAAGAGTTAAAATACCAGTATTTGAAATACCAAAGGAATGTCTAGTTATCAAAACTATATGGTTTGATGGGGGTAAATTGAACTGACCAGCTTCAAACATGTCCCATATAGGACATGGGGACAGTATGACCAGAAGATGGTTTTGAAATAGCAATATGTTACTTGTACTTATTGCCCTATAACTTGTAAAAAAAAAAATGAAAACACTGAGTATTCCTAAACTCAGGACAAATATTATAATCTACATAGCAGGTTTTTTTCATTAGCTTTTAAATAAAAACAGATCTGTCCTTAAGGGGTTAATGGTCCATTCAAAAAACATGTCAACAAAGAGCAGTTTAATATTTTATCAAACATGAGTTAATAATCTTTGGAACCAAATAAAGTCCCAAACAGTTTTGGCCGCCTGGGCTAAAAAGGTTTTATTTTTGAGTCTTGGGTTGCATCTAAAATGTGACAGAAAATCTACTGCAAAAAACTATGATCTGCTGTCCAACCCCTTAAAGCAAAGCCTCTAGTTTGTCAAACAAGCAAGTGTTAATGAAATCGACCACCTTTTATGAAACAATGCTCTTATGATTTGGTGAACACATCCTTCTAAACATACCTACCATCAATCCAAATATACCACTTGGCAAACATACTGTATGTTGCGCATCTTTGCTCCTACAAATCAGGCAAACAGAAGTCATATTTATTTAAAAGTTCTATAGATCAGAAGATCAAAGTATTGAAGAACTTGTAGCAATATCATTTCTGTCAGATGATGACCACATTTTAAAATCATGGTGGGGAAGCCCACACCCGCATAACTCAGTTTATGTGTGATCTTAAACCATAAATTTAGTAGTTTTCAGGATCTGCATTTTCCCAAAACACCAGCAGAGGGGTTCATAACAGAGCACACTGTAGGGTTTTCTGTATCCACTTGCTGTGGATTCTGTTTTCATCTTGTTTTGATACCAGGATGCTGACCTGGTTTGATTTTGGACTTCTCTTGCTCCACTGACATGTCCTCAAGTTGTATCACAAACACATTGTTAATTATAGATTGAAACACATTAGAAAAGAGGTAACAGACCGAAATTGTCCTTATGAAACATATGCAGACACATGCCATAAAATAATTGCAGGCCTTGACTCATTTGAAATGGATGTGCCTAACTTTGCTAATAATCCCACACTTCATAATGCTCGATACACGCTGCCTCCCAACCCAGGTGGTTTTGTCTTATCTCCAATGTTTAAAATCCAAATATTAAATAGCTTGTCTTAACTTTTGGACCTTTTACTGATGTTACTGTTTGTGTTTACACTTTGGTGTCTTAGTTTTACATTCAAGCTTGAAAAATATCACTGAGGCAACATTTCACATGTTTAAAACATTCCTGGAATGAGCTTGTGCTTTTAACTAGGAGTGATATTTCTAATGCTGCATTTAGTGAAGAGAGTGTTAAATTTAGCTAAATGAAGTAACATATTTATCAAGAAGAATAAAACACTGTAAACTGTTATCATGTGTGCTTATATCAATCACTACATATAGGAGAGGGACATTTGTTTCTGGGTTGCCCAGTCACCCCAGTCAGTGGTGGAACTACCGGGTCGCAGGGGTCGCGACTGTGACCGGGCCCCGGCGGCGGGGGGCCCAAGCCAAGGGGCCGCCCGAAATCGGGCAGGGGCGTCCGCATGCGGCCCGCGTAAGATCGGCAGCCAGGGCAACCGATCTTACGCGAGCCGCACCTCAAGCCCTGCTACAGATACTCGCACCCGGGCCCTGAGGCGTCTAGTTATGCCCCTGACCCCAGTGTCTCTACTGGTCAGTTTAATAGTGTTTGAGGAATTTACTACTGGTAGCTGAATGGCTCCACAGCAACATGCATACTACATGCAAACAGAAGATTTCCATTAAAAAGGAAAAAGAATGCTACCGATCAGAGATTACATTAAAGCAGAGATCGGACCAAGATGCAGGCAGTCTTATATGGCTGCCTGCTACTATAATAGCCTATATTCAAGTAAAATTACATTTCCAATAAATTAACGCAAAAAGCTGATGATGTTTTGTGGACTATAGCTCCCATCAGCTTCAGCCAGAATTATGTTTTTCCAATACGTTTTCATAGCAGCTCTAAAAATTGTTAATTAATTGTTAGTAGCTTTCATTAAATGTAATGTTGGAGACCGCTGATTTAGCTATAGACAAAGTTTTGATATCCGAGGCCCTGCTCTTAGAAGATTGAGTTATTTTGAAACCATGTATGTGTTGTAATGCACATGAATATGGATTTTCTTACGTGGATTTTCATAACACCTGCTATGGTTACTTCTTCTTTTCTTAATCATGTACTTCCCTTTCTTTGAAAAGAGCTTTTCTGATGTTAGCACACAGTGGCAATGCATTTCTCCAGATTTACAGCATTTGCTAAAGAGAGAATTGGACCAGACTGGTTAAGATATAAGATATTAATCTGTATCCATTTGAAGCTAAAATACAATAGTACATTTTGAATGAAGATTTTGTTACAAGATTTCCTCCTTTATCCACCACCAATACTATTAAATACATGGTCTGGAACTGTAACCAAACTGTGGGCAGCCTACGCCAGAAGGTGTAAAAAAGATGGGGTATTTTTTGTCTTGCTGTAGTAAGAAGCCACGTGCGCACCATAGAAATACAAATCATGTGAGGATGTTCAGTGCTGCCCTTGACTCTTTGCCAGGAATACATAATTTAATGCCTTTCCCTAGTATTTTCAGTAACAGAGGTATTGTCTCTCCAAACAAGCTTAACTATAACTGCAGAAATGCATCAAAAGAGGGATCCATCTGACTTACTACCATCAGGGCTCAGTAGACTGAAGACAGCCCTCCGTGGCTTGTGATTTGTGGTGTATATCCCTGGTGGCAGGGATTGCTTAACTGGCTGAATGATGCTTCTTCTTCTTGTGAAACCTTCATTTCTTCTGCTTCTTCTGTGTTTTCCATGTTGGAGACAAAAAAACGTAACATTTTAGCAAATTAATTCCTATGCCAAAGTGTGTTTTTCTTACATTAATATTTACAAAATGCCCTCTCTAGTCTGTATCCAATATCCATGCTTCATTTTTATTGCAGACAATATGAAATAAAAGGTGATCAAGTTTTCAGTTCAATGTCTAAGCCAAAGACTGAAGACTGCTATGTTTCCTCCTTGGGGCCGGATTCAACAGCTGGATCTGCTGGTAATCTCTCTGCTTCAAAAAATACAGACGCCTATTAAAAAGTTAGGGTGTGATCTCAGCAAAAAAGGGAAAGCTTACAGAAACGTCAGGCTGATGGAATTTACTAAAAAATGAACATACATTAGGCGTACCTGTTCCTTTAGGAAAGATATTTCTCATTTACATCCTCTTAAAAACACAAATATGTCCCATATCTACAGGTATGACGGACATTTGGAACTTAGCAATAGCTTTCCATTTACGTTCCTGCTGGGCGTAAGGAATCTAGCAAAAGGGGTAAAAAAAATTGAAAATGCTAAAAAGAAAGGTCCAGTTCTTAAAATATGTAAAAATATTTGAAAATTAAGGAACTATTGACTGTGAGTTTGTGCTCATTTGTTTTTAACATGACTTGACATGTTGTATGCTTTTGCACTAATAAAAGTTGAACTATCGTGACAGATTCCTCAGATTTGTGAGATTTCATGTTGGGTGGGTCTGATGATAAAGCGTTAATGTTTCACACGCAAAAAAAGATTGAAAACAGTAATCCACGTGACTTTCCATGCCACTGGGGTGCTTGAACAACTGTTAATATTTAATGCAGATCTTTTGAGTGAGTTCAATGTGCTTCCAAAATTAAACAAATATCCTAAAGGTGTGCAGACTGTAGCGTAGGCCGCAAACAGTTCTAGGGAGCTGATTTTACGGGTAGAATACACATCTATAAGGATTGATGACGCAACATAGTCCTGTTGCTATAAACAATACTAGGTATTTGTAAAGAGAATATATGTCTATGGTATAACTAAAACATACTCACAACATGGCTCTAATACCCATCATACGTACCCTTAGTTGCATTTACTGACTTACAATAATCACAGATCGTTACACGCCATACATGATGGAACATATACATAACGTACAGCCAAACCCGAGCAGGGATAGATATTACGGGAAATGTATCTGGTCAGAGAATTCACAACAAACAAATGGGTTCTGAGAAAATAAAAATTCCGTTCTTCCTTAGCTATCTCTTCTGCGGGGCTCATCTTCTCACTTATTTATTAAAATTTGTCTTAATATGCATTACGAAGATGCTTTTATAATTGTAATAACACAAAGCAGAGGTTCCTCATAAATAATTGTCAATAGGCCGCAAAGTCTTGGTAAAGTCCCACCTGAGCCTCGCCTTTAACAATCTACTTTTAACCTGAATACCAAGTTTAATCTTGGTTTGCCAGTAATTATAGTTTACTATCCACCAGGTGATACCCCCAGTATTTCAGTTATTGCACTGCATTTTTCTTTTTGTTGTTGTGGTTAGGAATTAGAAATGATGATTTAATATGCAGTATGCAGCTAGATGCTTTATAACGACGGTGGACATTTCACTAATAATACATTAACTCCACAAGATCAGGTTTCCAGGAATTACTAGCCTCTTAACTTTTTGTACCTAATAACTTATTTTAACGACTTAAGGCTTACTATGCTATGACCATATGGAGCAGGTGAACTAACTTACGCCATTTTCTTTCTCTTTTGTGTAACGTACACAATGTTTTAGGCCAATTGTCGGTAAACCAATGAAGGACAAGGCCACTTTGTTCTATAACTAATGAACGTACTAAGAAATTAATTTGCTTAATCGGAGTGCCACTCAAGTCAACGAAGACCTAACATGGCATAACCCAGCCAAATATAAAGTACTTGGGATGTATAATTGGAAATTATCAGCAGCCTAATTATTAGAAGCATGCAAACCAGATGTAGTATAGCATGTAGCAAGCTCCATTCATGCCGGACTCCAGGGTCCAAGTACACGGACTTAAAAGCAGAAAGAGAAGACTCATTTTTGATTGTCTTCTGCTGAGTGGACCCTGTGCTTGATTATACATATTTTGATCTACACAGAAAACATGAACAGGCACCTTCAACAGTAAATCGAATGATCAGAATTATAAGGCCTGGAACACTCGTTTACTTTGAAGGCAAATCTTATTTTTGAGGTCTAATTTCTCTTTAACACACAACTTCATAAACATATAACATATCTACTACAGCGTCAAGCCATATTAAAAGCTTTGCTTTCAACCATAATCATTGGTGCATGAAATATGTCAAGCGCAATATGTGTGTTATATAATGCATGCATCTGGGAACTAGCTATGTCCAAAGGATAAAAGCATGAGGACACACACAATTAGCAAACGCGGCATAACCAGACACAAAAAAAAGCATTAAACATGCTATGGACATCATAATGTAAACAAAGGAGTTTTTTTTGCTAATATTTTAACACAGCTTAAAATATTAGCAAAGAAAAAGCCCTTGACTTATTTGTCCCTCAGTCCCCGTGTTAAGAAGTTAAAATGTAGCAACATTGCTTGTCTTTTTCACAAACAGATTGCTTTTTATACTCACATCTGACCTTTGAATCTTCTTCGCTTCGAAGGACAAGATATATTAAGAATAGAATGCAAAGCACTGGCTTAGCACTAATTCCCAGATGCCGGAATACAGGTCAACATGTTTAGAGGAAAGTGTACCAACAGTATTTAGATCTGCTGATTTGACCGATTTTCATTTTTTTTAAATGAGCAAAGATGAGTTATTTAAAAAAAAAACTCCTATTTTTGAAGAAAATCTAGTTTACGCACCACAGGTGATCTGCAGGTTCCTTCTGGAAGGTTTTCTGTAGGTTTATACCGTGTGACATGTTAAACACTAAGTTCTGTTCACAAAACCCAGAAATGCACCAAGATCATTGTCAAGATTTTGGATGGCGGTTGCCACTCCTGTGGACATTGCATAATCCCTCGGCAAATGCTAACGTCCAAAAACAGAGCTATGGTTGGCTTTTGACTTCAGAAGAACTCAAAGCTGCTAGAATCTTAAAAACAAAGCCTCAGCTGAAGATAGCGAGGTTAATGGTCTGAGTTTATTTTTGTACGAATCAACAAAGTTGAACAAAGATTAATATACATATAACAGGCAGCTGAAAATCACATTACTAAAGTGTTAATTGGATCAGGGCCGGTTCTAGGAGTTGAGGGCACAGGTGCAGAGAACTTGTCTCTGGTTGAAGATAGAACTCTGCCATTGCATCCCGAATAGTGCTCATCTATACCTCCAGTGAACAATTTTAATCACAACCCTTTGTGAGGTTTGATGCCAACACAAAGGAAGAAAGTTTCACCTCTAATTTAAGAGACTTTGTGTAAATATATGTATCTATGAAATAGAACCTGGAATACATTTTATCAGCTTCCAACACTCACAGAAAGTGGCTGAGAGTCCCTTATTGGAACAAGTTATGTTGGCATAAATTCACAGAAGGGACATAAAAATAGTGACATAGCAAAAATATTCATATTGGAAATCTAAATTTCCTGTACAGTCTCACACACTGCATGGAAACTTGTAAAGCTTTATAAATCCTCCACATTTACAGTAGTGGCTATTAAGTGTGATTGAGTGAGCAAACGGTTTGCGATTTAAAAAAAAAAAAAAAAAAAAAAAAAAAAAAAAAAAAATCACACGAATACGGCTTATTTAAGACGCATTCCATATTAGTATAGAATATAAAAATTTAGGAATGTTGGGAGGAAAACAAATCTGTGGAACAGCACCTTTAATAAGGTTAATAGTACAATTAACCATTTAATCGCCAGCAGCTGTCATTCTACCTAATAATAACAAGCCCTAACCTTTGGAACTCCATATCACACCCACAACAGGATGAGCACACCCAACGCTAGTCTCAAGTACCATAAACAGTTCATGACTTCTTGGTATCATTGGTAAGGTCAGTTTCAGTCATTTAATTAAGCCGCGTGCGCTCAAGTAGAGAGATACCCAGGAACCCTGGCTTTACAAAGGACTTTGTCCATCTTCATCCACTGTAGAAACCTCAAACATTATCTAGTCCTTAGTCTTTAAATTTTAAGGTCTGGCAGATCTATGATGATCTTGGATGATCGATGTTGCCTTCCATCACTTCTGTTGCACTCTTTAGCAAAAGCTTGGATACTATGTATATAAACAATAGACACTTTTCTATGCAGAATAAAATCGATACTAAAAAAATACTTCTCAACGCAAGGTAAGCCTACCATTTAGTTTTTTTATTTTAACAGTTTTGAAAAACACAGCCATGGCAAAATACTGAATATTTATTTGGAAAGTAGCACAAAAGATCAGTTCATAATCTACAAGAATAAAAACAAAACACAAGTAATGAGGGAAATATATAACGGGTAAACATATTAAACAAAGTAAAAAGATTTTCATTTTTGATTCGCATTAGAACTTTATTTTATATTTTCAGCCTTTAAAACAAAAGTATAAATCTAGTCAACATTTTCATAGAAAACAGAAATTTATCCTGCAACCACAGCATGATCTGCTTCATGTATTTCCAAAATTCCCTTTGATTTATATGGTTACCTTCGCCATAAAAAAAAAAAAACGTCTTAATGATATTGTATCACGGAGCAGAACAAAGTGGTATTTCAGGCTCGTCCTGTTAGTCCACATATGCGCAAGGGAGTACAAAGAAAAAAAATCTTTATAAAGTAGATGATATAGCAGGAATTATGCTTTTTTGCCCAGCCTTGCAAACAGTAATGGTGGCTCATCATATGAAGTTTCCCCCCCTTGTTGTAGGGGTCGTATATATTGGCAGCTGAGTGCTAATAGGTAGGTCTTTTGTGACTTGAAGCAGAATTGCAGGAAGCAAAGCTTTAGCATTGGTGTCCTTTGTTCCTGCTTTCCCCAGAGTTACTCACACACAGAACATCCAGCATCCGCAGCTCTACCGACTTTCCCTACAGTGGACACCAAGGAGGGGGAACAAGCCTTGGCTGACATCAGAAGCGCTGTATGTGAAACCAGAATATTATTGCAAATAGAGAACGATTATGCTATTTTTATTTTTTTTTATGTACAAGATATGGCTTGAGTAAGGATGTTTCACACAGTTTGAGGCTAATTTATATAGATCTAGAAATTGAAAGTTAACAATTTTAATATTTACTGCATTACACGTGCCAGAGGCTTTCAGGTTGCAAGAACTGGCTTCTCAAATAGCAGGCGGGTCATGGGCAGGCAAGCATTAGCATGAAACAGAAATAAAGTCAGGAAGTTACTATATATCAATACACACACACACACCACAGCATTTTACATAAACATCCCTTGCAATCATAGAACTAATTATATAATATTTATATCTCAATAAAACCTATGGTGGGAGTTCTTTAGCAAGAACAAAAAAATCCAGCTCCCAATGATATCTGCGCTCTATTTAATCCCAGCTAACCTCTTGAAAACAGATCAACCTGAGGATTTATTGATAGTTAAAGAACCACCAAGACAAATAAGTAAACCTGTAAGGTGACTTAAGAAATGAGAATAGCTGCAGGTGATAGTATATGTATTTTCATGCACTGAAAGCCTGCATATCTTGATACAGAATATGCATGCAAGCCCAACCTCATGTGGTTAACATGCCACGAGGATACCACTTCTATGGGCTTTCTTTAAAGAGTTTGACATCACCGAAGAGGTTTTTGGCAAATCCCACAAAAAATACAATATATAGTGTTTACTTTGATGAGCCCAAGGAAGAGTGGGAATCTTAAGGGTTATATATAAAAAAACATGACACAATGCGAGTGGCTCTGCTCACTCAGTGACCAAGGAAGTTATGCAATACCTGTGCCAATGTGCTTAAGAAATAGTCAGATACCAGCCGATGCTATTCAAACAAGCTGGACAGGGATGATGTAAAACCTAAATGATTTTTCGTTATCGGGGGGGGGGGTTGGAAGAGAGAAAGAATAAATCACAAAATTTTGGACTGAAGGAGGACAGAAGATAAATGGAACCACCTTCCATCATAAGTGGTAGAGGCCAATACAGTGACTGACCAAGGACCGACTAAGATCTGAGTCTCCACCTTAGAAAAAATGGTCAGACTAGACGGGCCAAACGGCTCTTACTCGTTATCAAGTTCTAGGGTTCTATAATGCAATAGGAAACGTTGTGTATGCAAAACTAAAATAAAATCATCCGTTTCGTTCACCTAGCAAATTTGGAACGACTTGATACGTATTAATGCTGAACTAAGAGTGCTTGATGTGCTTCCGTGGACTGGAAAGCAGTGATGAGAACTCCATGAATAAATCTGGCTGACAGGAGAGAAGACCTCAACCAAACTTTGGTTTACCAACTACCGGGTGAAGATACCAGAGCAAAATCACTGCATCAGGGACGTGGGTCTTAAGGTTAACAAAGATTTTGTTTCATTTAAAAAAGTTAGATTAATGACAGGTCAACTTTGTGCTAAACATATGACCAGGTTCCTCCAAAGCCAAAGAAGTTACCAGATACAGCAAATGTGTAAAGTTAGATAGAATAGACATTTGCACAAAAGGTGAATGACAGAAGCGCACAAACCAGTCAAGCTGCCAGAAACCCAGACTCTGCAATCATAGTGATATATAAATCAGCACCCCATGCGGTAAAATGAAAACCTAAAACAAAGCAAGAATTCAGCGCATACCACAAAAGACACCCAAGGCATAAATATTGGGAATTCCGTCACATTCTATGGCCATATATTCCTCGGCCGCCACTACGCCATGTACTCAGTTTGTTTGGCGAGCCCCATCTAATTTTTCATTTCTATATTGCTTATCAAGGAGGTGAATCGGTGGAACCGCACTGCATTTTAACCCAAACCTCAAGCCTTTTACACTATTAACGAGGTAACAAGATCGCGAACAACCTAAAAGGCATATACATTCAGATTCCCGGGTAGCTGCTAGAATAACCACCAATAAATACACAAAACAAAGAAAAAACTGAGAGCATACCCAGCAAATATCATCCATAGGGTGGATTCTGTCACCCTATAAGGCTATGTATTGCGCAGCCCACCAGTAGCCCATTTATGACGGAACCCCTAGTATTTATGCCTTAGGATTTTTTTTTTGAATGGTATTCGCTGGGTACACACTGAATTCTTGCTTTGTTGCGTGCACTTACCGGTCATCATTAATCAACCTTGGAATCTAAATGTATATGTCTTTTAGATTGTGTGGTCCCTAGTTTATTTTTTGTGCTTTTAAATAAAAAAATAAAAACCATGTCTTAGACCATTCAATCTTCTGAAAGTTTCAGGCATTAGGCACCCGCTATGTCTCTATGTACACACAGTGACCGTACGGAGGGGTGGTGGAGGGGAAATCACTATTTACGCTGGTTAGTTTCACACCGAACTCAATCCTCCCATCTCATTCCTGACACACAAGGGAATTCTCACAAAGTCAAGTTATTCAACATGCACAATTTCCTTTCAATGAACAGCTAAAATCTCAGAGATGCACAACGCTGATAACAGAACCTTCCACATGAAGTATTAAGCCTTACACTAGGGTATTCCCTATATTAGGATATTCTAAAAAATATGCCTCCACCAACCAGATCCACGCATGGTGTTTGGGAAAGTCTGCCCAGATACCGGACAGAAATTTAAGGTAAATTGATGGCGTCCATTAATAATACTGTCACTTTCGATATAAAAAAAAAATAAAAAAAATAAAAAATAATAGATTAGCCCTTTAAGTGGCATGATAGATCTCTAATCTAACATCTAAACAAAAAACATAATAGCACAACACATAGCAATTTACTTCTATACGACACTTCGGGAATTGGGTCTCTATTACAATTATTAAGTGACACGTGCGCAGTATACTAGAGATTCTGCAGGTATTGTGCTTTGTGTATGTAGACTGATTACTTTCCCATTTGGCCGGCTCAGGTACAGAAAAGGTATGGAGATATAGCGGTGACAGCTTACATATCTTGTAAAAGGACAACAAACACCAGAGCAAAATGTTCCTTTGGATACACACACAAAAAAAACGTAACGGTCTATCACGCAATAAACACTTTCCTTGATAAGATACATGCAATATCTTACTGATTTAGACCTGAGGATAGGAGAATAAAAACATGTCCCAGCTTACGGTAGCACAACTTGCATAGATATAACAGTATTAAGCAATCAATGTGAAGCCGCTTGCCCCTTTTTAAAAGGAAACCGTTGTATACGCAGACATCGGGTCATTTTTCTGCTAGGTAAAGTTATCCTTGAAGTCAAGGACCGTTTAAAGCGGCCATCAGTGCTATCTGAGTTTTCATGCAAGAGCAAAGGGAAGTTTATAGAATATATGCACACGCAACTATCAAGGCAATTTGGTTCAGAGTATCACTTAATTTCCCAGGGTGAGGGATACACAGGGAGAACAGGGTGGTATAACGATGCGGATCCTGAGAACAGGAACACTGCGGCTCCCAGAATATGTTTAGAAGAGGAGTAAGAGAATATATTATATATATCCTGTAAACACCATTGCAGGTTTAGGTTATCCAGTGCAATGAACTATAAAAACATACAATTAAGAAAGATCTGCTTCATATGTTAATAAAGTAACATTGTGTGTCTACTCTAGCCCTACGCATCTCTTACAACGTATCACCCACAACTACAGGCCATTTAATGATCACTAAAATTCACATCAAAATTTAGATCTATTCAGTTCAAGACGATATAACACTGTTAGTGCTTAAACGTTGCATAGATTGAAAAATACACTATCATGACACAGCACGACTGAAATAAAGCAATGTAACTATTTTACATTATGGCATTATCATTTCTGGCCAATTTACTCAAGTCTATTTATAAGTGCTACCAAAGCAAGGTTGCTTTTTTAATAACAGTATTTCCTTGGTCAGTTGCTCTAGAGGAGCAGGTCATAGGAAACTATATTTCTTTGTGGTTTATATTGTAAAAACTTCTATAAAAAAAAAAAACTTACTTGAATAAAATTAGTTGTTAGAAATGAATACAAACATTTGACAAATTGGAGGATCTCTTTATATTATGTAGAGTGATACTTTATTCCTATAAAATTTAATCAAGCACCATGCGTCTGATTAAGTCATAAAACCCTCATTTCAGCTGTGATAAGGCACGTCGCGGCTGCTCTTGTACGATTGCTGAACGCTTACTTCCACAATACAATATGGCAGCATCAGAGAGGCGAAAAGGTTGTACTTCGTAAGCGTTTGGATGCACCTGCTGCCAATTTCAAAAGAATTAGATATCTCAAGAGTTGAAAAGCCACAGATTCAACGTCTTATAGTATTTCAGAACCGGAACACACTGAGCTGAAGTAACACGTTATTAGCGATTTCGACATTTTTTCCCTGAAGGAAGTATTTCTTTCACACAGGCACATTTAAGTTATATATTCTCAGGCAAAAACAGGGTTAACAGATAGCCAAAGGAAGAAAAAAACCCTTCTCGAAGCAGCTCACACCAAAACATAAGAGTTTTTCTTGAAGTTTAGTCACTACTATCCTCGTCGTCGTCATCATCAGACAAATGGTTTGTAGATCTTGGAGAGTTGGAAAAAGAGTCCGATCTACAAGGCTGGCAGTTCACTTCACCGCTGGACAGTAAATCGTAGCAGAAATCACAAACCCGCACGGGCTTCGAGGACAGATTGGGGAGGAGAAACTTCTTCTCGGAGCAAGGTGCACAAATAACAAATCCACACTTCCGGCAGTGATGTCTGCGGGTTACCGCTGTAAACTTTGCTTTCTTACAACGCATGCAGACCGTAGCCTCTGAATCTGGAATCCAGACTGCAGCATGTTCACTATTAGGAGTCTTTCCACTTTTCGATATCAAATCAAATACACATTTGTTAATGTGATTCATCCATTCGGACTTCTCGGTAGCCGTCGCAGCATACACGGCAAACGATTTTGTAGGAGTCTTTATAAGCCACCCATTCCGCAGGTCTCCTTCATCTGGGACCGAGTCAATGGTAACGTTCTCAAGGGGAATTATGTGCTGTTTATTATATTTTTTCTTCTGTATGACAATATTACCATAAACAAGGATGTCATTGAACAGGAAAAACTGTCTGGCTTTTGGCTTCTTCCTACAAAGCTTTGTTAACACGCCTTCTCCGATAAGGACTCTTCCAGGTATAGCTAAAGGTTGGCCAGCTGTTCCAAAACAGCTCTCCACCTGGTTAATACGCCTTGCATTAGCTTCGCTATGTACCAAACGATCCACCATCTTCTTTAAGAAACCTGAAGGAGAAACATATCAAACATGTCAGAACACAAGCATAAGTAGACACAAAAATAAGTCACATAATGACATGGACTAACATGGGAAATCTTATCAGTAAGTCTGATGCAGGGCGCAACAAAATCGGCGGAGCCAGGAAGCTTGCACTCCATTACCCCTGTCTGACTTCTAAGTAATATCAAGCTGTAGTTGTAGGCCTGGTTCCTAACTTCTAGACCACTTTGACCAGCGCAGACTTTTGTGATTCGCCAGTGTCAACAGGGCCACTCTAATGGGTCCTGATTCTAGAAACCAGGGGTGAGTACATTAGTTGCTTTAGCACTCCTAATATACACACGTGCAGATTTGCAACTACCATCTTATATCAGAAACAAGCAGCTTTCCCACTAAAGCTCATTGAAAACCAAGAAAACATAATATACAGACGGCTGAAAACAATGCAAAGTGAATTTCAGACAATCATGGTTTCCTTCATGTTTCTCTCATTTAAGCGACATTTCCTTTTCTTTCTTTTTCAGCAAAGACCCACGAGTGTTGAGTGAGACTGTCACTTGTAGATGGAAACCATGGTTTTAGCACAAAAGGGAAGTGAAAACCGCAAAGGCAGATAGACACTATGAATATTTACCCCTAAAAACCTGAAGCAGAAGAACCAGGTAAGAAGCACAGATCTCAGAAACCCTCCCAGAAACTAAGGAGAGGGGTCAAAACGAGTTCAGGGACGCTAGACCCCTTTAGAATTTAAGGCCAAAGTGCAAATGCTCTTCACCTCTGTAGTGTCCCATTTCTACATGCAAAAAAACCCAAAACCATCAAGTCCCAGACAGTTGCTGACATCTCTGTAATACAAAGTGTAGGAAGGGAAGATATAGCTAAAATTCTACTTCTCAGACACTGAATAAACCATAACATTGTGTGGTAGACCCAAACAGATAAGAGAGGTCTGACATTTGTCATGTAGCAGAATCTATTTTGCTCAGCAACTTGGCTTTACATGTATAACGTGTATAACCGTGTTGAGAATTTAATCTCTCCACAACCACCACAGGTAGGACTGGACAAAAATTGTGCATTTCTTCCTAGCTACAATCAATAAAGGTCTAAAATGTATAAAAACCAATAGAAGTTAGGCCTCTAGCAACATTTATACAATTGGATACGGCTTTAATATGCCCCGACACAAACATTTTGAGATCATTGAGGATCTCTCTACACAACATTCTGGAAGGCTGGTTGCTACAGAAGAACGCACTAGGAGAGTGAGGCATAAGACCCTGCAGTGCTGCGTGACCGGAAGTATCGGCTGGGTAAGAAAACAATCAGCGTCCCTAAGTGATCCCCAAGGTAAAAAGGACATCCGTTTATTTAAGAAAAGGTTGGGAATTAACACATAGCCATCAGGACGTGCCTGCAGAAGACCTCCACACCACATGTACATGAGGATTTAGGACTATTGTCTGAGTGACCCATTCAGGGTGCCGAGTGGATAGAGGACTGGATGTCTTTGAAGAGCAGTCAGATCCCCATAGCATCCAACTGAACGATCCAATCACCAGGAATATTCCACTGACTGTTATGGTGAGAAGGTCACAATAAAACCAACAATACAGAAATAATCCTACTGAATGCACAGCCCTCATTCTTCTATACCTATAGTACTTACTGCATGAATGCCACTAAAAGGAGAACACGACTATAAAGAGCTCTGAGACCTAACCCACTGAAACTACATTGTCTGGCAATGTCAACAAACACCGCAGACACATGATACGAAATCATGTCAATTACAAGGTCAGCACTGTCCAAAACATACACGCGATCGGCTTCAAGAGTCTCTATAGGATGATGTTAGTTCATACAGTAAACGATCAGTGGTTTTTGAAAGGTTGAGGGGGATTACCATTCAAAACAAGTCAATGTGTGGCAAGATATTAACCCTATGACAGTATGCAATAGGCCATCAGAAAATGGAAAAGGGTAGTTAACGTGTAATCCATAAATGGCTTTGTAAGGGGGTAAGAATGACACAGAGCATTGACATGCATTAACGCGCATACAATGGGTAGAGTGCAGCTTTACACAAAGAGAAGGTGTTAAGGGACCGTATAGACACAAACGTCGTACAGATTTATAAACACACGTAAGCGGATACAGTCACAGAAAGCGCCACACCTAGAACTCCAAACATTATGCAGATTTTTTTTTATGTTAAACGTCTCGGAATCGCTGTCACAGTAAAACCATTCAGCTCCTCGGCTCTTGGGAACACCCTGGTGCCATATACCAGTCTAAATTACCCGTTTGCGGTCTCCCATCACGGCAGAGCTCACGAGTCCGACCAGTGCTGCATGTTCACAAAAATGGCTAGCTGGCTCCCCCCGGAACAGGCCATAAACGGTTAAATGCATGTTACGTCAGTGATCTCACAAAACTACCTTTAAAAATGGGAAGATAAAGGAAATCAAACCCCTGATTAGAGTCTATACTAGGGTTTAACGCAGTACAACTATAGGGAGGTCAGATACCTCTATGAGCGTATTCACTAAAGGAGATAAACAAAAGAGCTGAGCATTTCAACTTCCTCATATCACTATGCATGTTCTAGGGTAAACCCCAGTGAGTTTCACTAGCAAAAGGTCTGTGTTGGCCCTTAATAATGCTTAGATAATGTGGGTCAATCCTCTAAAAACTCAACGAGTATTAAGCTACACATTGTGCAGGTTCAGATCAGCCATGCAAAGGCATGGAGCGATTACACAATTACTACCTTTTTCCAATTTGTGGCAACCTATTACTTCGATCAGATCACTGGAATTTGGCCTTGATGATGTATAGCGAGAGTGAAAGGGAAACTTAATGAATAAACCGCATCGAGTTAGTCATGTTGGAACAAGGTTCTCGAGCGTTCTAGCAGAGCTCGGACTTGACTGATGAAACTACTTCATTTCAAGAAATCTCGTGGACAGGTACAGTAGTGATACAGAGACGCGTCTAACATCACAACTGCCACTTAAAATACAACAACCCCCCTCGGTACGCGGGAGACTCATCAGATGATCTTGCGTTTCATACACTTGTGGGTTAATGTAGAAAAGGAAATAAAGCAAAGTGGTTAAAGGAGACGGTCGCAATATATTGGACGCGCAATATTGCTGCTGAGATCCTTTTGTTACTCAACACCAAAAGCGCTCTGTATGTAACAACATCGGACAGAATGATTTACAGCTTTCACTCTAATAGTCCCTTACAGAACTATCCGGAATAACAAAACATTAAATATGATTACTCAGACATTCCAGAATAGTTGGTCATATTGTGAAGTTTACAGATGACTGTCACTTGTCTTATTCAGATTGCAAGATTGGATTGCAGAACAGGCCCTACATTTGCCAAGTAATCGCCTAAATCTGGGTTGTCCGACTTTCCTAATAAGGGGGCCAGACACAACTCAAACACAGGCCGGGGCCAGACACAACTCAAACACAGGCCGGGGCCAGACACTGCTGAATTCTTCATGTTGTCTAATGAAACACATTTTTGTTACATCTTTTGCGCAAAACTAAATGAAACATTCAAAAAGAAAGAATTCCTTTCTTTCTTTTTGAATGTTTCATTTAGTTTTGCTGGCACACATACAAAACAGTCAATCAAAACTCAAACATACATACATGTATTTCATCCATGTATATACACACACACATGGCCTTGCACCTGACAACACTGGAACATGGCCCGAGGGGGGGGTCTCTCTAGACCACCCACTATTGTGACACAGTCATGTGACCAAAATATGAGGAGGGTCTAGGACCAAAAATCCTATATACGCCTATTATATAAACACACATTCATGATGATTTCATGTAGATTAAACCAAGAAACCTAGACATTGACATCAGATAAACATCCGGAGCATCTAGTCTGCGCGTTTGTTAAGCTGTAAAATGTTCAAACTTTATTCGCCTCTTGGTCTTGTCTACTATTTAGGGCGGCCACATGCCTACAGATGGGTGCTTAAATCCCCTAGCAGTTATATCATATATAGCGGATATAGCAAAAAGGCAGTCATAATTTACAAGAGGAACACAGCCAGCACTGATACAAAAAAACAAATAAAAAGAAAATGTATGTGTGCGATTATACATACACACACGCATCTACACACAGACACAAACTCCTGCTCTGCGGTCTGATCCGCTGCTGATTTCAGTGGGTGCCCGTTCTGGACAGCCTCCCATCCCGCAGCACTGGAACAGTCTGGCGGGAAGCAGATCGCCTGCATGCTATATGGCTGGATGGCAGGGAAAGGGATATATGTACACATCTGTTATTGTCTTTAAACACCTAGGAATGACACTTAATAGCCCAAATTGAACAGTAGCTTGTTTAGTAATCTTATGCGATAAACTGTCAGAGAGGAGTATTAATGGGCTCAATATACGAACGCAGAGTCTGGGATCCGGATAAAGATCCACCGAGATAAAGAAAAAATAAAATGGTTGCGATAGTTAGGCTGGCTGGCCTCTGGTATTTGGCCAACAGTCAGATAATATACGGTATATCACATTAAATCTGCATATAGCCCAACACAGCTTTAGGTGCCCAACACCTCACAAGGTAACGTAAGAAACTTCCTTACATGATGCGTTAAACTCTGACCCTCCGGCCTCCTGTTCTAACATGTGTGTGTGTGTACATATATGTATGATGTATGTGTATACACACATACATACACACATATATATATATATATATATATATATATACACATAGACACACAGCTATTGAGGGGTAGTAAATACCCTTAATATAGATTAACCCCAGTGGGTGAAGTTGCCAGACCGGCCCTTGCTTATAAAGTAAAGTTATCGGTGTGTCCCAGAGTTACAGGAGTTTATCAGCTTCGGATACGGATAACGTATACACCGGATCACACAAGGTAAATAAACGAGTGTCACGGAGTTCGGAGGAGAGGAGAGAGAAACCAACGAAGGATTTCAGTGACATTCGGTGCTGGCGGGAAGGAGGAGCCGGTCCGGTCCCAGCGAGAACCATGGCTGACACGGTGAGAACGCGGGGTGTCCCTAAAAGGATGGCATCTCCTGGCAGACACAGGACCAGCAGGCCAACGACATGCTTCGGAGCGGGCCAGCCACCGGGCTTCCAAAACAAAAGTTCCCGTGACTGTCCAGGCGAGCGAAAAACACTCAACCATGGCACGGAGATCGTAGATGAGGAATGTTTGGGTCCGGCTGCCAAATGCCGAAACCCACTCTCCGTGCCAGCAGCAGCAGCAGCAGCAGCAAACAACATGGCCGCCTGCGAAAAGTAAACTTTTCACTCCAAGCTCCCACAGGGATTAATGGGAAAGAGCACGGATCCGGTATTTCGAACACCTTAGTGATATGATAGGTACCCCCGACACTTACCGGAAGACGGTGAATGGACGAGGCCGCCGGTGATTAACCGTATTCACAGGGCGTAAACAATCCCGAGCTGTGTTTACTTTTCTATCACCTACACCAGCCGTTTACTGACAGCTAACTGCCGGCGTTAATAGCGAAGCCTATCAGGAAATAATCGCCTCCCATGCACCGAGCACCCGGAGGGAGTGCTATAATAAATACAGCGGACCGGGAACTCCAGGCAGCGACCACTCCTCTCGGCACTTCGGGCACCCGCCGCTCCCATCATCACATGCAAACCTAGGCCCCACCCTCTGTACGCAAGCCGCCATTGGTCGGGCAGGCCGGAGCAGATCTCCAAGAATAACAGGGGCCCGCCCACAGTCACATGCCATAGGTTTACTTCCAAACAGAGATTGACGGGGTTCCCCAGCCTGGTGCTGGAGCCGCGGCGTGCGAAGGATGAGGGAAGGGGACCGCTTTCTAAAACGCTGGATTCATACGGAAGCCGAGAAGGAATCCCGCGGAAATACGACTTCAATGTGCAGCGGGAAAGAAACTTCCCGGTGAAGAAATTCTTTAGCCACGAGTGTGACGCTGCGCCATTTTGGGCTTCTGGCGTATTGTGACGTGCTGTCATACTGGTTATTACTTCGCAGATAGCAAATAATCAAGTTTTAAAGTTTGTGAGAAATGCGCCCCTTGCAATGCTTTGTTCAGGTGACGAGCTGAAATGGTTCCCATGCGCACCACCCCCCCCCTCAAAAAACAAACAATTTGAAATGTTGGGATGGTAGCTGGTAAGATCTCCAGTGTCAGGATTTTGACTGCACTCCCACAGTGATGTGTTGGGATCGCGGTGTGGAGTAAACTCGTTTGATGAAACTCCTTTGATTAGACTTTTGTTGAAGTACCGAACATACATGGTAGGCAAACTGAGGCAGCGCAGAACACCAAACATCAACAGCCATAGTGCTTGTGTTCTGTCAATCACTAAACAGCACACCTGGAAAAGACCATCACGCTATATAATAAGGAACAGCAGAAGTCACAACGTACGGCAAAAAGAATAACAGTAACGGTCGCACAAATAGTAGCCTTGCGCCAACTCCTGAGGATGGGAAGGGGTACGATGGAAGTCCAAAGGCTGGGGGATCAGGAGAGTGAGAACTTTCTAAGGTATACAGTTGTTTAAGATACCTTAGTCCTTCCTGATAATTTGTATCCTGCAAACCAGTTACCATCTTAGTAGCCTTCTTCTGAACTCTCCATACTGGTCAATATCCTTCTGGAGATGGGAATCCCGAGAACTGTACGCAATACTCCAGGTGGCGTGTGGTGAGATCTGTAGAAGTGGCAGAATCACCTCTGCTGCCCTCTCCACCTAATGTATCTAGTCTTCTCATATCCCTTGAATGTACGTATTGTAATAAGCACTGGGTAAACTGTTGGAGCTATATAAATAAAATATATTAAAAATGGCTTTAGCTATACAACCCATAGCAAATATGGAAGAATTTGCCCAGCCTCCTATGAGAAATATAAGTCCTGAACCCTGGTACTTAAAAGTGTTCCCATCCAGGAGAATAATTGGGGAAAGTCACCCGCACCTCCACACCCCCCAACACAGTTGCCCTGATTTTAGCACCCAGAATTTTGTAAGATGTAAGAGAGAGAAAAAAAGTGTGATGTACCTTAAAATAGCAAACCATCTAAAATAGATTTTAGGTCCAGATGGCCTTTAGATCCTCATTTAAATTACATTGGTGGACATGTGCTTTACTTTATATTCTGGCCTCTGGCCTGCCTACACACTGCAATCCTTGGGGCAAATAGGAATTTGCTTTCCTGTGTGTTACGGCTCCCAGCTGCTCAAACACTCCAGTGGAATTTAGAGCAGGCAGACAAAAAATATTTTCTCATGGCGAGTGCTACTTTTCATGTTTGGTATGTGGTTTCTGGAAGATATGCCTGAATGTGACAGTTTTGAAAAATGGCATGGCTCCAATGCTGAAAACCAATAATTTCAACAATCTAGGGAATGTGATTATAAAATAAAATGGTTTTTGTACATTGATGGCTTTCAATAGGTCACAAAAGCCCTTTCTCTAGCAACAACTCCAACCACTCCTCCTAAAACAAAGGTTTGACCGTTCCAAAAGTGAAGACATGAATAAATGGTCGATCATAAAGTCTTATAATGTGCGTGTTTTTGTTCTTGTGTTGGTTCATTGGAAGGATACACCGCAGTATTTCTGACTTCACAGCTTACCACAGATTGGTAGATGATGATATGATGTTTTGAATGTATCCCTGATACAGCAGAATTATCTGTTAGAAGTCAACTGCAGAATCTTGGAAGACAAGACATATGTGATTGGCATTTTGAAGCATCCTGCTCATTAAAACCTGCTTCTGATACCACTGTAACCTGCCAGTATCTTACTAGTTTGGTACAAAGACAAACAAGCAGTGATGTATTCTGCCCAAGGCTGACTATGTCTGAGGCAACAACTCCCCCTCCCATGAAATACCGTATTTGCTCGATTATAAGACGACCCTGATTATAAGACGACCCCCCAAAATCTGAATATTAACTTAGGAAAAAAAGAAAAAGCCTGAATATAAGACGACCCCAAAGGAAAAAAGTTTTACCAGTAAATGTTAATTCATGTAAACTATTTTTTTTTAATAAAAGCTATGATTGAGAAAAATATTTTTTTTGTTTTTATTTCTTGTATTTTCCAACCTGTCCCCCAGTTACGCACATCTGCCCCCAGGCTTGCCACTCCAATATGGCACTGTGGCCCATGATATGCCTTTTAACCCTCTATATGCCACTGTGCCCCATGGTATGCCTTTTGACCCCCTATGTGCCACTCTGCCTCCAGAAATGCCTTATACCCCTATATCCCATTCTGGCATTTAGGGGGTTAAAATGCATATTATGGGGCAGAGTGGCATATAGGGAGGTATAAGGCATTTCAGGAGGCAGAGTGCTCTATTAAATGCCCCCTTAACGCCACTCCAGAAATGCCCTATGCCCCCATTTAACACACACACACACACACACACCCTATACCCCCATTTAACTAACACACACACACACACACACACACTCTCTCTCTCCCCTCCTCCCTCACCCCCCTTCCCCCTCTCTCACCCCTCTCTCCCCTCTCTTACCGGTGCTTCCAGCCGGGGCAGCGGGTTGACGTCGCCTTCCGCTGCAGCCGGAAGGAGGTGGAGTTGGGAGCGGGGGTTTGTATGCGTCCGTCGCGTATACTTTCCCCGGCTGTCAGAGATCAGAGTTCCCCGCACCTGCGGCACCGGTGCGGGGAACTCTGATCTGTGACAGTCGGGGAAGGTCTACGTGACGGACGCAGACAACCCCCGCTGCTAGCCACACCTCCTCCCTGCTGCAGCGGACGTTGTCTACGCGGATCGCGTAGACGTCAACCCGCTGCCCCGGCAATACAGCAGGAAGCACCGGTAAGTGTGTGTATGATGGTGAGACAAGAGGATCCAGGTCCCCTGCAGCGGTGCGGGGGATCTGGATCTTAGTCTCCTAATCAGACCTCTATTTGAGGTCTGATTAGAAGACGACCCCGATTAGAAGACGAGGGGTATTTTTCAGAGCATTTGCTCTGAAAAAAACCTCGTCTTATAATCGAGCAAATACGGTAATTAGACAAACGGGAGAACAGGTAAGACAATCCAGAGTGAACTGCTTGCAAGCCACAATTTGGTTCTGCTTTATCAACGAAGCACAAAGCCAGAAACAAAACCCTTGTGACATTTCCCTTTGGGAAGCAATCCTTGCAGCATCTTCCTGGAACCATGACACAAGCTGGGCTCTAACTTGGCTTGCTGCTTGCTTTTGTTTTGCTTTGCTTTCTTCTTGCAGACTCATCCTAAAGGATGGACATATGCAAATTAAAAGTAAAAATTGTACTGACCCTCAAAGCATAATTTTGCAATATGGGTGCATACACACAGAGCGCGTCTACCAATAACCACCTTATTAAGCAAGCAGGAAATTGTATGCATTTTAAGGGTTTAGAATTTGCATTATATATAAAAACACAGGAATTATTTACCTTACATATATGATGTGTGATATTATTGTTATTTATTTATTATATTAAATCCTTATATTTAAGTATTTCAAGTATGTATTGATTCTAGCAACATTTACTCTAGAGAAAGATGGACTCCCCTTTTCACTAATAAAAATAATAGGAATCCATGCCAAACTGAAAAGTTTGGAGAAATCACCATATAAGCTGGCAGGATAATTAGGGATTTTGCTCCCTCGCAATTAAAAAAAACATATGTATGTTCTGAACATAAATCAGTATTTTTTCATTAGTGGCACCAAAAGTAGTAGAATTTATTGCAATGCAAAATATAAAAAATATATATTTTGTAACATATTTATCATATTATAGTAAAATAAATGCATCCCTGCCTCTTGTGTGGGCACATTAAATGTATATATAAAAAGTAAGATGTAATTGAAAAAACATACAGTAACAACCACCAAAAAAGGTTGTTCCTACGGTGGGAAATCCCCAGGTTATTGACACAGCAGTGCATGTACTATCCATCTAAGAACCATAAACACTGTCGGTGTTATATATCCAGTTTTCATTTGTTTCAAAACACAATGTAATCTTCATGTAATCATTCTGTCCAGGAAGTGCATTGCGGCAAAATCCGTAACGTATCTAAGCACTGTTTCACAAGAGGAAATGTTTTTATGGAAATTAGACTTTTGTTTCTATAACAAGAATTACATTTTATACTAGAAATGTAATTGATTTTGCCATTTAGGTTCCTTTATTGTTTTTGAAGCCTCCAAAAAGAGAGATATTGCCAAACTATCTCAATGCATTATGCTGGGGTACAGATACTTATTACTGAAATTACAGCTCACTATCAAGTTCTAAATCTGTGCACATTGCAGTGACTCCTGCTGTCGGTTCAAGGTAGTTACCATCCAACTAGTGCAAAGAATTCAAATTCACTCGACTAAGCAACCAGTGGCCGTCCAGCAAATATAAAAGCAAACGGTTTATAAACTATTTCAGAATTATTGGGGTTGTAGTCCAACAAAAAACAAAGTTATGTTGATTTCCTACATCCAGACTAGTAAAATTAAATATAATGCAGTGGGAATAAATTTGACTTATTATAGAGTTTCCACATGAACGAGTATGACATGGTATGGACAGATGATCTGTGTCTCCATTGTGTTATCCTTCCTGATATCTCATAAGTTGCAGACAGTAGCTGTAAGAGAATGCTTACAAGACAAATTGCTTGCTTTCTTGTGAAGCAACCAGTGAGTGCTGGAACATGCTTCAAAGGTATGGATGCTGGAGCTCATTAGCGGTGAAACTGACTAGTGAAACTTATTAAGGTTCCTACCATGTGGAATGAATGAGTCTTTAAATCTAACTCTTAATGATCATTTTCTAAAAGGAAAACTCAAAGTCCTAAGAAGTCCCTGACTAAATACAAGTTAACTAGGCCGTGTACATGGATTTAGATTCCCAGAGTCCTATACATTATGCACTGTGCCTGCATTCCTTGTAGTCCATTCCTCAATATCCTTACTAATTAGTGAAGGCACCTATAAGGATATTGGGGGATGGACTACATGCAATGCAGGCCCATGAGAGCATATGTATGTGTAAGTGTGTGTTAGCATGAGTGTATAAATGTGTGTGTTTAGTGTTCCTAAGTGCATGTTAGTGTTGGTATGTGTAATCTTGAGTGTTTATGTGTGAATTATGTGGGTCAGTGCATATGTGAGTTACCAGGAGGGCACAAGGGTCTATTTGGGCCCTGGGCCAGAAAGTACCAGATAGGAAATTGTTTTAGAATGATTATCATCATCATATCGTGCAGCTTGTAGGTGAAAGGAGAAGTGGCTAGATGTTCTTCTCTTCTTGAAATTACACAAATTACAAGATTTCTCTGAAACATGTGCGTGTTTTCAATATATCTGGAAAAAAAATCTATTCTTAATCAAAAAAACATAAAATGTTAAATTCTTGAAAATGTAGATATGTAAATGCTACTAAAGATAAATGTAACCCCTTGACTCCTGATGGTCAGGGCACATTTCCCCCTACAGACTGGGACACTTTTAGGAATTATTGCATAATTATTCAGAAGAAGCAATGTATACATAAAAAAGCTATATTTTATTCAAATATAATGCCCATCGATCTTATTATTATTATTATGGCTACTGACGATGAAAGTTATAATCCACAAAAGCTGGTTATCCCCTTTTTTATTTGGAAACCTAAACTACTAAGCTATTTCCTTCGAATGAGTTATTCATTTTTTTTTAGGCAATTTTTTTTTTTTTTTTTAGAATAGAGGGTTTCCTGTGGTCACAGAGATAGATCCCTGCATGTTGTGTTAGTATGCGTTGCCTCCTGAGATCACAATCTGGATCTGCAAGGTCTTGGTAGATACATACGAAATTACAAGTGTAACACAAAAAGCTGAATGTAAAGTGTATGGACAAAATACTATACATAGGACCCCATATCGAAAGGATTACAGGAGTGTAACAAGGGGGCTATACACACTGCATCTTCATCTTCCTCCACACACCTGGAGGTTTGTGAACTAACTGATATCGCTCTACAGTTAACCCATTTCAGTGCGTATCTGTTTTATCCCTACATAGATTTTGCCTTTAATTTGACAACTATTGATGAAATAGTTGTAGTCTGAACTTTTGAATTTGTGTCTAACTGTATTGGGGGCAATTAAGACACATAACCATCTCCAGGCAGAGAGATCAATATTTAGTTAGAGCTCTCTAGGGAGGGCACAGGACATGTCCCATGAAGTGCCAACTGCAAATAAGTGTCCCGAAGAAAGGGTTACAGGAGTTTACCAAGGAGGAAACCCACGGACAACACTCCAATCAACAACTCCTCATTATTATGCTATTGTGCATGCTGCATTTTTGCGTGTGTTCCTTGCCTATCTATACCTATCCAAATATCCACTCCCTCTCTTACCAGCATTTATCACCTCATCTCATGTGCATACAATATACCATTTCTACCACTAACATTCATTCAAATATGACCATACTCCTATTCTTGGTAACGCTTCTCTCACTCCATTCATGTTCCCATCTTTGCTGAACACTGGTGGAATCATCAGGGTCGCGGGGTATTGACATGTCCCACTCCCCACACATTTCCACAATGTCAGGTAGCCAAAGCCCACAAGTTCCCAGGTATGGTTATAACATGAACAACCATTGTGGCACGTTGAAAGATTATAACTGGCTATCGCTAGAATCCATGTGCGCCTTTCACCTTTCCAGTCTTGTGTTTAAGAGCTTCTCTGGGAAGTTCCTACCCTACCTGAATAAGATGCTCTTCCCAGCTGTTCCCACCTCTTATATCCTTTCGATCCAGTACCAGCGCTTGTTTAATATTTCACAGTACAAAAACAAATGGCTCAATCCTCGTTTTCCTAGAGAGCAACTGTGGAATAACCCCCCCCCCAGAAACTATCAAATCTTCCTTCAGTCTAAAATTCCTTCAAAGATCTCTGTCAATATACCTCAATACAGAATGAACCTGTAACCATGGTTGATTATGTTGTACTATGTTAAATTTGTACATTTGTATTTTAATATTATTTTGTAATTTTAATATTATACTACAACCGATTGTAACAATACAATGTTCTTGTAGCTGTAGCTTGTAGGTGAAAGGACAGGTGACAATACATTCTTCTTAACTCCAACTCAACAAATGCATGGTAAAATGTTTAGTACCTGAAAATGTAGATGGTTATATTTGTTAGCAAAGATAAGCTTGACTCTTTTAGCGTTGGAGACGTTTATTCCTCTGGAAGGATGAACCATTTTTCTCAGAAAAAAGTTTTACTTTAATTACATTTTGGTAACAGCCTTAGGTATAGTTCACGCTTTAGCTATGGAAACCTATTTTTTCAGGCCATGTTAATCTATTCATAGATAATTAATTATGTATTCATTATGTAATAATTATGTAATAATAAGTATGTGTTGCCAACCATGTTTTACATGACATGAGATATTACAGAAAAAAATTATTTCCAAATAGTACATAAATACATTTCCTAAAGCTCCCACATCCTTAATACATGTATTCAATAGATGTGGCTGTACATACATGTAGATTTCGCATGTACCACATGTAGCTGACAGCACAAAATATTTCGCAGGGTAGGCACACATAAAGGATTCATAATAATTATGCAGAACACCAAAACATTGGTAGAAAGTACTCTTTTCCACAAATACAACTCCCTTCAGCTTCATCCTTGTTCTGGCTGTGTGTGATTAAAGATGTAATCCACAAAAGTGAACAGGCGTTTCTAAAATTCTTTGAAAATGTAAGTACTTTCACGTGTCAGTGTTTTATTTTTTGGGAGTTTCTTTTATTTTTGTTACAGTGGAGACATACAGTGTGGTGTCTCAGCTACTGATCACTGCCGGTTAACACAGATCAGATAAGTATTTCTGTAAATTGGCCAACTACAAAGGAAGCAAGTAGCCATGTTAGGCTGTCATCTCTATGGATTTTTGTTTCCCTTTTTATTATCATAGAAACTGCTTCTTTTTATGTTTCTTTGTTCTTGGGTTACCAGTTTGCTGCCAGTTCCGATTATTCGTTTGCCTTTTGTCCTTTTTGCTCCTTACTAGTTTTTTTAAGAATACAGTTACATGGCCCTTGGGGTTCCTCCTTCAGGCTAGGTTTCCACTTGGGTTTTTGTCCTGCGTTTTTTTCTTGATGAAAAACGCCAGGAAAAACGCCAAGAAAACTGCCACTGCATTTACCTGCGTTTTGGCGTTTTTTCTGGAGTTTTTTCTGGCGTTTTAGCCTTTCTGTGGAAATTGCTTTTTTTGACCTTAGGCAGTTTTTCCAGCCTCAAGTTAGAAGTTTCACCCAGCTAAAAGGGATTAGGATAAATGGCAAGTATCTGCCCTCTCCTGATGTCATTTACTTGGTAGACCCTTTTGTCTCTTTTCTGTGGTTTGTAAGGCATGCTTTATTTCGAATGTCTGCTCCTCTGGGAAGATTGGCCCCAAATGATGGTGCAAATTGTTTGCTGTTGCTTTTGGCACGCAGGATCCAGTTGATGCGTCGGGTATGTTTGTTTGTAATGGCATGTTTGTTCCAAATGGTGTAAAATTCAATATGAACCAGTCCAGGACTTTGTTTTGTGTGAAACTGTTTGTTTTGAGCCTATTTCTCGTAGGACACACAGATACTGGGTCCATCCTCTGCATTGTAACTGTGGAAAAAACGCCATAAAAAACGCCAAGGCAATAAACCCACATGGCTTTTTCATGGCGTTTTTTCTCTCCCATAGACTTCTATTGGAGAAAAACGCCATGATTTCCTTGCAAAAAACGCCAGAGTGTCAACATGCTGCGATTTTGAAAAACTGCCACAGAGCCCAAAAAAGCAGAAAAACGCCAAAGAGGACTGAAAAAACGCCAGACAGAAAAACGCCAAGTGGAAATGGCATTTTGCTATTTCCTATTGAAGAACAGCTAACATCTGGCTGCAGCAGTTTTTCACTAAAAAAACGCCAGGTGGCGCTATTGGCGTTTTTATGGGCGTTTTTAGCAAAAAAAAAACCAAGTGGAAATCTAGCCTTATGGAGTCTTTTTTAAGTAATACCCCCACAATCCCCAAAGAAAAATATTCCTTTTTACATGGGATTTCCCCCTTAAGGACAAACAACAAATATGTCCTTATTTTTCAGTCTGCTTTCTTAATGCTTCCTTTTTGGTTCTATTTATTAAGCAATGAATTACTCATGACTCGTGTGAAGGCAGTAGTGTGAAAAAAAGATGAGTTTCAGGGCAGCGATCGCTGCAGAGTCAGTCCTTGGCCAAATAGTGCCCCAAGCAAGAAGCCCCTTTGTCATCTGCTACATGAATACACCATACTTTTGTACATTCAGAATGCCAATGTAGGCAATGTAGGTATTCTTTTCCTGGCTGTTAGCTCTAGGACTTTAGATTGGGATTTTCAAGGCATTGTCCTTTAATTAACACATTGCAGCCTAGACTAGTGCTATCTCCCATTACAGGGAGAGCAGACGGGCATTTTTATTTCACGTGTGACATTTATTATCTGGACGTGCTAACAGGTTTCCATCACCGAGCATCTATTAGAGAGTGTAGAAATCCCACTCCCCATCTGTTATTATCCTGTTATTATTAAATCACTGGATTGTGGTGGAATCATTTTAGTTAGCGTTTTGATCTATTATAACCATTGTGAGGTAGGTATGGGATCGCCCCTCGCTGAGGACAAGGGACAAGTCCCCGTCTTCATTCACCAGGCAAACAGCAGTAGGTTTGTGCAATCTGACACGGGGTCAGGTTTATTGGAAAGGTTGCAAAGACAAAAGAAATATAACAGTAACAAAAGAAAAACCTTGCCTGTCCAGCACTTACTATACAAGGGATGTCCCTCACTACCAGCTGGAGAGCTTCTCTCTGCCAACTTAACAATAATAAGTCCAGCAACCTTTACTCACGTGTCTCTTCCACAGACAGGCTTTCTGTGTCCTCAGCCAGAGAGAGCTACCTGCCCTCCTGGCTTCCCTTTTATATCCACCCTCTAATTCACTTAATTAAACACCTAGCAGGTGGAAGTCTCAGGTGTTACTCCACATAGGAAAGGAATCTAGGAGAAACATACCTCCCTTCCACCACCAATCCTACATGACTGTCACACCAATGATACTTGTAATCTGTTTTTTTGTGCAGCAATTTTTTAAATTATTTTGCTGTAGAATGATTTTTTTGGTAAGTTAGAGTGATTATTTATATTTTCCCCAGTATGGGGTTTTATGGAATTTATGCTTTAAATTTGTGATAGGCTAACCTAAGGTTTTTTTCTGCCAAATTAAGTTAGTCTATTAAAACTCTGGTGCATTTGTGTAAGTATAAATCCGCTAAATGTTTTATAGTGATTTTAAGTAATTCAGGAGCATGCCATTCCATTTGAACTAAGTGGCGCTCTGCTAACTATGAATCAAGAGGCTGATTATACCATTCAGTGTGACTTGGCCAGGCTCATGTGGTGGATTCAGTATTTAATATTGAAGAAAATCACTTTGTACAGTTTTTTCTTATGTTTACACCTATGATTTTTATCTATCCATAGAATTCTCAGACAAACATTAGATGGTGAGCATCACTTTTTGCAAGCTATATTTTTTCAAACTTTATGTGCTGGAACTGTAGCTTTAATAACACACAGAGATTCCAAAACCACCCACAAAAGCGTGTGGGTGTACAGAGTGTTTGGTGGCTTTTTTTAAGTACTTTTTTTTACTTTACTGGGTAAAATTGGGTATAAACCCTTGATTGCTCTTTTAACTAGTGAATGCTACAATTAATTACTGTATATTAGTATATATTTGGTCAGACGAGTTAGTACTCCTTAATCAGGCACATAAAAAGAAAATGCCCAGGCTTCTGTTTTGGCATTCAAACACTTACATATGTGAAATTCACAAAAGATGTAATAGTACATTCTTTGTCCTTAACGGATGGTCTTTGAGGATGTACTATTATGGCATATTAACATCTTAATATTCATGTTTTGTGTGCCAGTAAATATATATATATATTTATACCAAAATTAAGGAAAATTTAATTTCATGTCACTTGTGTGCTTAATCATTAGCTCTATACTATTATCTATACCCAGATATAAAATGTGTGCAGGGTTGAGAGCAAGTCTGATACATTAAAGAAGTATAGATCCTTTCCCTAACTGTATGACCCACTTCAACCCTTGGTTGTTTGATGTGACACGACCATGTTAAAAAATGAATGTTTTCTCTAACCTAACCTGCTGGATAGTTACCATTTCTTTGCTATGAGCCAAATGTTAAAGATAATTGAGCAATTCATACTATACACAGGGTATAATCCAAACATACAACAATAAAACTATTAATTAATTTATTAATATATCAATAAGACAACTGAGGAATTATGAGCGATCAAAATTAATCTATGATACATACTATAATGTTGGAAAATGTATTATGTAAAAAGCCAACACTGCAAATTCACTATCCTTACTTCTTATCTTTGCTTTTTCTTTTTTTTTTTTTTGTTATCTTTTTCTTTCACACACTCTTGTATTAGAATATCAGCATAATCCACTGTAGTCACAGAAATATAGAATTCTGTAGTAGGTATGATTTGAAATAGCAAGGTCAGTGGAGCCGTTCATCTTATCGGTGAAGGCTAAATGTGGGATGGAAAAAAGGAGACACAGCACATTTACGGTAGGTGGGACATAGCTAGTTCTCCTATAAAAGCCAAGGAGCCTGACTATGGTTCTCAGAGCTCTTGACACTTCTCACTTGAGTCTTATCCACTCTCCAACCCAAACAGTCACCATGGTTCACTTTACAGCTGAAGAACGTGCCGCCATCACATCCGTGTGGCAGAAGGTTGACATCAGCAAGGATGGCAGCGACACCCTGACCAGGTAATTAGAAGGCTGGTTTATACCTAGTTGAACTTCTGCATAAATATATATATATATATATATTTGAGGGTTTTTCTGAGTTAAATTTTAAGCATTGCCGTATTATTATTATTAATGTAACACCAACAATTAATTCAGTGGTTTATACCATGAGTTTTGTTTCTAGAGTTTTGGTAGCAACTAATATTGGCTAAAGACATTTATTTTTATTGTTATTAATTTTTTACTAATATATTAAAGTATACTAACTCCTCAATCAGGTATATAATTATTTTATTTAAAAACTGTTTTTCTGTCACTCCAGGCTGCTCGTTGTCTACCCCTGGACCCAGAGGTATTTCAGCTCTTTCGGAAACCTGTCCAATGAAACCGCTATCTCTGGAAATGTTAAAGTGCAGGCCCATGGCAAGAAGGTTCTGGGTGCCATCGGCGGTGCCATCCAACACTTGGATGATGTCAAGGGCTCTCTCCACGCTCTCAGTGAGACCCACGCCAACAAACTGCACGTGGACCCCGAGAACTTCAAGGTATGTAAATATAATAATTACTTTGCAAATGTTTTCTCTGTGTTGGTAACCTTAAAATTGGTTATAACTATAAATGCACAGGTTAGGAATGACGGATAAACTGATTGGTGCTTTAGAGCTCTATAAAATTAAAATAATCCTAGTTTTCCAAGTGAAGTAGGAAGGTCATTTTGTACATTATTAAATATTTAGTAGGCATTCTAAAATTGAATTTGCAATGTTTTCTTTTGGGGCCAAATGCATTCCATGCAAGCAGAGAGAAATCTCTCCGAGTTATTACAGAATACTTATTCCCTCTCCGATTGTTATTTTTTGGAATGTAAATGATATGCTTTCCAAATTTGGTGAAATAATATGTACATTAGAATAATATAGTAATATTTAATGTATATGTATTTTTGTTTTACTTATAGCGTCTTGGAGAAGTGCTGGTGATTGTTCTGGCTGCCAAACTGCGATCCGCTTTCACCCCTCAGGTCCAGGCTGCCTGGGAGAAATTCATCGCTGTTCTGGTTGCTGGCCTGAGCCACGGATATCATTAAATTAACTATTAAACATCTCATCTGAGGACGTGGATTAATATGTGTTTATATTTAAACATATCAATAAAATTTACTTTTACCTAAAATGATTGATCCTTAGTCATGTTGTAAAGTAATGGTGTCATGGGTTTGCTATACATAAGATTTACCTTCCTATGGCTTGGGTGTCTGATAAGTGTATGTTTCTTTTGGGGAAGGATAAATAGGAGTTTCAGAAAGGATAACATGTATGGTAGAACAAATATATTGGGCCATATTATTCAGGACAAAAATGGAGAAATCGTTGGGCAAAAGGGCTACATTTGGAGAAACCAACAGATCCGTGTTCACATGGTCAGTCAAACATTTTGTATGAACTCCATTATCCTTTTCAAGACCTGTGGTGTTTTACAGCATTAGTATCAGATATTTGCACTTTTTCATGTGTAGGGTACACACATGTGACAATTTACACTCTAGAATGTTTGTGAGCTTCTTTTCTCTGGGATCTTCAAAGCCACGCGGCCTTCCAGGGTGAAAACGCATAGAAGGCTCCTATGTATTAAAATGCCTGTTTAATTTGATCCCTGTTCTATGGGTCTTAAATGCGACAATGGGGAAAACGTAAAATTCTAATAAAGCCTGCTCAACATGAGCACTAACTAAGCAATTAGCATCCTATCTGTGATTAGGTGGCTACTTTGCTTGCTGACAAAATTAAAGGGGTAGCAGAGGCATTATTAAATTATTAAACACTAATCTACACCAACCAGACAGGCCGAGAGACTTGCTGTTCCCACAGACATCGTATATTGCTGCCACCACTGTGAGGGATTCTGGGTAATCACTTTTTTTGCCTCATTGTTAACCTAATTTGCAATTGCTTACCCAGAATCCCTTGCAGTGGTGGCAGCAATACAAGATTTCTGTGGGAACAGCGAGTCTCTGGGCCTGTCTGGTGGGTGCAGATTAGTGTTTAATAATGGAATTTTGGAATTTGAGCCTCCTCGTAGCAGCACCATTCACTGATGCTGCTGGGACATAATAAAGGCCCTGCACCAGTTCAGTCCTGCAGTTAAGTAGTTACTAAACGAGATGTATGTGGATTAATTACCATTGAGAGGGCCAGGTATATGTAAGCCCAATAATAGGAATTCCCTGGAGGGCGAAATTAACCAAAGGCCTGCTATACTCTCTTGTACTCCACGTCAGGGACCCTAAAGATCTTTAAATAGTGCTGCTGAACGTTACCCAGCATTACCCTGCCTATGGAGAAATATTATATGTGAAATTATACTGTGTGAAACCCTCAGTTCTTTTCTACCACCAACCCCTGCATTCTGTCACAATGTGTATTTTGCAAGAAGGTATTGTGTTTGAAACCATATTCTTATATATCTATATCTATCTATATATAGATATATATATATCTATCTATATATAGATATATATATATATATATATATATATATATATCTATATATAGATAGATATAGATATATATATATATATATAGATAGATATAGATATATATAGATATATATATATAAATAAACATTTAAAGTATAAACACTAAAGTATAAAAAATAGTGAAAATGAAACACATTGTTTTTAATTTTACTAAGGATAGTTTTTACAGGGTGCCACCACTAAAAAAAGGAATTAAAAAAAAATGATATTCATTCCTTCTCTTTTTACTTTGGTTTGCTTTTCTATTGACACAGCATGTAATCAGCAATAGCTGATCATCAGAGACCCCGGAAGGGTCTCTAAGGCTCTGATGGATCCTTTCTGATACTGCAGGAAGGGAAATCCAGAACCCCCACATGGGCATTCAAATACTGTCAGTGTAACACGGCAAGAGAGATCTTCCTGCACATTCAAAAAATGTAGTACTTTCTATAACAGGATCACTATTTCCAGGCTGTAATAGTATTCAGGCATATTGCTATTGGTAGGTATCATGGCCATCTTGAAACATAAAGGGCTTGGGGCAAGCAAACATGCATGCATGCATGCATGCATGAAAACACTGCTACAGTTGCCATGATATAATATGATGCTGGCAACAATGGGTGCACGAGACACCTGTTTAGGGATCCTTATGGGCAGCTGCTGTGAGTGCCTCCGATACCTGAGCAGCTGCTTCATGTTTCTATGGCCCTTGTATTCTCACTGTGTGCTGCGCTTGGTTCTTCTGTTTATCTACTTTAACAATGTAAGAACAGGGATAGACAGAGACATTGGTGGCTTGTGCCCTGTCCAGTGCCTAGTTCTTGATGTTCCTAGGTCATTGTTTGGCTTTGCAATGTCTCTCTATTATTTGGTCAGCAGAATGATCTATTTCTTCAGTAAACAGAAGCTTTTTTTGACCTTGAAAGCACTATCCTGGGCTACTGTTTGTGGCTTACATTGGCTTGTTTTGTTTCAATCAAACATGACCTGAACCTGTTGTTATGTTCATAAAACCATTACAGAACCATTTTTGCTTTGTGGCAGGGAGATTGCCAAAGCCATCATGGAATAATGTGTTCATGAAGAGGTGTACATGGTCTGCAACAATGCTTAGGTAGGTGGTACGTGTCAAAGTAACATAGAAACATAGAACTTGATGGCAAATAAGAACCATTTGGCCCATCCAGTCTGCCCAACCATATGATGCCCGTGTGATGCCCAAAGCATCACACTACCTCCGCCAGCTTGCCTTCTTCCCATAGTGCATCCTAGTGCCATGTGTTCTCCAGGTAAGTGAAAATGTGATTCATCAGACCAGGCGCACGTGCCCTTTGGGGTGCTGCGTTATGGCAGACCCCCCCATAGGGTATTGTGTATACTTCTGGAGAATTTATCTCCACAGGAGGATAGAATAGAGAAGGGGATTTGATGGAAACATTTGAATACTGTACATAAATTGCAATTTATCTTAGAAAAGCCAAAGTTATTTAAAACTAGTATTTTTAGTATATTATTTACATGACTGTTAATCATGGCTATTTAAGGACCATTGTATTTAGAGTCTGCGGTAACACTGAAACATAGAAAGTGACGGCAGATAAGAACCATAAGTCTGAATACTTTACTTACTCCCTGGCCTTCATATATCTAGCCCAGCCTTATGTCTATCTCATGCTTGCTTAAACTCCTTCACTGTATTCATCTTTACCACTTCTGCTGGAAGGCTATTCCATGCATTCACTACCCTTTCTGTAAAGTAATATTTCCTGATATTACTTTTAATCCTTTGCCCCTCTAGTTTAAGACTATGTCCTTTTGTTGTGGTAGTATCTCTTCTTTTAAATAGACTTTCTTCCTTTATCATTTTGATTCTGGGACTACTCCAGCTAACAATGATTGGTTGAATAAATTCGTAAATGGATTTCCTAGTATACCACCAGGCTCTTTTAACAACTTGGTGTGTATCCCGTCAGGCCCCATCGACTTATTTTTCTTTACCTTAAAAAACTGAAGTAAAACTTCCACCTCACATACTTCAAATGATCCAGTCTTTTTTCCTAACTGAGGTCCCTTTCCTTCATTTTCGGTAAAACTGAATAGAAGTAGTCATTGAGGCAGTCAGCGAGACCTTTATCCTCTTCTACATACCTTCCTTTTGTTTTTAATCTAACTAATCCTTGTTTTACTTTCCTTTTCTCATTTATATATCTTATACCTTTCCTTGCTTCTTTCTGCCTAATCTTATAGATCTATCTTCTGTATCTTCTGTATCTACTAAAGGCTAACTTCTTGTTTTTTATGATTTTGGCCACTTCTGCGGAGTATCCAGTGGTTTCTTTAAATTTTTACTCTTACTGACCAGCCTAATACAATTTTCTGTTATCTTCAATAATTCAACGTTTAAATAATCCCATTTCTCCTGGATTCCATTTAAATGGCCCCAGTCTGATAGTGACTCCTTTACACATATTCTCATTTTAGTCAGCTTTTGTAAAATCTAAAACTTTTGTTTTTGTGTGGTGCGACTAAGTCACTGTTCATATATGAAACCACACAGACTGATGATCACTAGATACCAAACTTTCACCTACAGAAATATCCGTTACCAAATCTCCATTTGTGAAAAACAAATCCAATATGGCCTCCTTACAACTTGGCTCCTCAACTACTTGTTGATAATCCTAGTCTGGAGTTTAGAAGATCTGCACTCCGGGCACAACCAGCTACTTTGGTTTTCCAGTGAACAATTTAGGAAGATTAAAGATTTAATTAGTGCTTCTTATAGCATCACAGAATATTTGATGGTGGTCACCGAAGCAAATATAGTACTGAAACTCTGTTCATATAAACAGAAATTAAATTTTGCACGCTACTGTTTTAAAAGACTGTAATATCAGCATAATTTGCTGTAGTTAGAAGAATTCTGCATGGAACAGGCATAAAACAAAAAAGCAAGGTCAGTTGTATGGGATATGTTATCAGTGAAGACTAAATGCTGGATGGAGAAAATGAGGTGACACAGCATAGTTTCAATAGGCTGGACATAGTTAGTTCTCCTTTAAAAGCCAAAAAAGTAGACCGTGGTTCTCAGAGCTCTTGACATCTCTCACTTGAGTCTTAGCCACTCTCCAACCCAAACAGTCACCATGGTTCACTTTACAGCTGAAGAGCGTGCCGCCATCACATCCGTGTGGCAGAAGGTTGACATCAGCAAGGATGGCAGCGACACCCTGACCAGGTAATTAGCAGAATAATATTTTGCAATATTTTTTCTAGAAATTGAAAGCATAAGTATCTGTTTTACTTGTAAACAAAACCTGTACGGTAATTATACGCAGCTCATGCACATTACGGGTAGCCATACATCTTAAGTACTAAGTAATTACTACCATTGCTATTATTTATTTTATTTATTTTATGTATTTAATACCAACATTTAATTTGATGCTTTTCATAATGCGGAATGGTCTTGGAGTAAAGAAAGGTCTCAACAGTTTTGAATTAAATTCCCAATACACATAAGACCATATTTATAAATGAGTAGATCTACTGAATGTGCTACATATCTATTGGTTCTATTGGTTTTTCTAGTTCCCTATATAAAATTAGAGTCTTTATATCATTACATTGTCTGTTGTCTAATTAAGATAAATACATTTTTATGTTACTCTTTTTAATTGGCATTATATTGGTAACATTTGAATATTAGATAAATTATACTGTTTATAACAGCCAGATGTTATAGTTTTATTAAAAAACTGTTTTTCTATCACTCCAGGCTGCTCGTTGTCTACCCCTGGACCCAGAGGTATTTCAGCTCTTTTGGAAACCTGTCCAATGAAGCCGCTATCTCTGGAAATGTTAAAGTGCAGGCCCATGGCAAGAAGGTTCTGGGTGCCATCGGCGGTGCCATCCAACACTTGGATGATGTCAAGGGCTCTCTCCGCGAACTCAGTGACACCCACGCCAACAAATTGCACGTGGACCCCGAGAACTTCAAGGTATGTATCTATTATTACCTTTTTCTCTAACATAGGAAATCCTTAAATTTGGAATACTTTAGTTATGACCGTGACAGATTCCACAAATAAATATCCCACACACATAGACCAGTAATGAATATATTCCATGTACTTTTCAAATGCCTATATAATCCGCCCTACCGATATCATTACATGGCTGCTAGCATAACATTAATAATCCGTTTTTGCAATTTTGTAAAAGAATTTGAAAATCTGTAATTTTACACAATTAAGGCTATACAAGGCCGTATTGCTACTAACCATGATAAAGGCTATAATACATGTATGTGGTTTTTTTCCCAGCGTCTTGGAGAAGTGCTGGTGATTGTTCTGGCTGCCAAACTGGGATCCGCTTTCACCCCTCAGGTCCAGGCCGCCTGGGAGAAATTCATCGCTGTTCTGGTTGCTGGTCTGAGCCACGGATATTATTAAACTGACCATTTGAGATCATGGATAACTGTGCTTGAACATTAAAGCATTAGTAATAAAAGCTGCTTGTAACTAAAACAATTATTTGTCATGTATCTTTGTCAATATGTAATTAAACGCCTAAACACTACATACCTGATGTTCATAAATAACATTTAATTGTATGTCCTGTCAGAGGCATTCTTATGGCCTGTAGCTTAAAGGAGAAAAAAAAAAGTGAGAGGAGATATGACAAAAATGTATTTGAATACGCAAATGGATTCAATGTAGTAAACGAGGGAAGAATATTTCAGAGGAGAAATGTTAGTACAAGAGGTCATAATTCAGGGCTGCCCCAAGACACTGTGCTTCCTGAGTCCAAGGATGAAATGGTGCCCACAGCCACCAAAACCATACCACATCCATTTTGTTATATCATGATCTGTCATGCTCTCACACTCACGCTCTCAATGTCTTCCTACCTTCTCTGCCAACCGCTTCTGTGTCCTTTTCTGCAGCTCTGCTTCTTCTCTTGCCCCTTCCCGTCCTTCTGTTTTATTTATTCGTTTTTCACTTTCACGCATTTGTACACACTCCCAGATTTGCACAGACCTACACACTTATACCCTACCTTAACACTTATGATACGCGTTCATACTCACACAAAAAACTACACTTCAATGCTCACACAAACCCACGCACATCCATGCTCATCCACATCCTTGGTCACACACATGCTACTCATATCATTACATGGCTGCTAGCATTATACACCCATGCTCACACAAACACATACATACATACATAATGTTCCATGTGTATTTGGCTTGGACTAGGTATTATATGAGAAGAATCAAGCTGAATGGGAGGGGGGGTTTATATGATTACATAGGGTAGAAGTGGAGTCTCCTCTGTTTTCTTTTTGATTTGGTCTCAGTTCTGGACAAGGTTAGGCAAATACAATTCTCTGGATTTCTTGCCTTCAGCAAACACCTTGCTTCATTTTCTCTGTGCTTTCTGACTCTTGTTGCTATATTTCCTTCTCTTCTATTCTTTCCTCCCTCTTAGGCAACTTCTTTTGCCCAATCTCTTTATTTGCACCTTACTTGCTGATATATTTCACCTCCTTTTTTCTTTTATTTTGCTTGCCCTCCTCTTTTTAACTTATATTCTGCCCCTCCTCCATGCTATATAGACACACGCATCCACACATATACAGCTACACGTACATATAGATCTACACGAACACACACACATATACAGTATATACCGTATTGGCTCGGATATAGGCCGCCCCCATATATAGGCCGCACCCTAAAAGTTTGGTGCTTTTTTAAAGAAAAAGTTTTTTTCTTTAAAAAAGCACCAAAAAAACATGCTGCCACTCTGTCCCCCCCCCCGAGATATGCTGCCACTGTCCTCCCCCTCCGAGATATGCTGCCACTGTCCCCCTCCGAGATATGCTGCCACTGTCCTCCCCCCCTCTCCGAGATATGTTGCCACTCTGCCCCCCCGACTTACCAGAGCAGACTCCCGGGTGTCTTGCGGGGCCGGCGGGGGACATCTACGCAATACGCGTATGCGCCGGCCCCGCAAGACACCCGGGAGACTGCTCTGGTAAGTCTTGGGGGCAGAGGTAAAACGCATCGTGCGGACGGTCACCGGCTGCGGCGATGCGGCTAAACAACCTCCGCTGCCGGGACATCTGCACGATGTGCTTTAACAACCTCCCCCTGTGGGAATTCAAGGGAGATTGTTAAAGCACATCGTGCAGATGTGCCGGCAGCGGAGGCTGTTTACCCACATCGCCGCAGCCGGTGACCATCCGCACGATGCGCTTAGACAACCGCCCGTGCCGGCATCCCCCCCCGTGGGGGGCCCGCTGCCTGGCTAGACCCCGAATATAGGCCGCACCCCCACTTTAAAGAATTAAAGTGGGGGAAGAAAGTGCGGCCTATATTCGAGCCAATACGGTATATAAATATATGTATACACATATATAACCGATCAGCCAAAACATTATGACCACTGACAGGTGAAGTGAATAACACGGATAAACTTGTTATCATGGCGCCTGTCAGTGGGTGGATATATTAGGCAGCAAGTGAACATTTCATCCTCAAAGTTGATGTGTTAGAAGAAGCGTAAGGATCTGAGCGACTTTGACAAGGACGAAATTGTAATGACTGGACGACTGGGTCGGAGCATCTCCATAACTGCAGCTCTTGTGGGGTGTTCCCAGTCTGCAGTGGTCAGTACCTTTGAAAAGTGGTCCAAAGAAAGAAAAGAGGTAAACAGGCAATGGGTTCATGGGCGGCCAAGGTTAATTGATGCACATGAGGGCGAATGCTGTGGTCAAATCCAACAGACCAGCTACTGTACGTCAAATTACCGAAAATGTTGCTGTTTCTAATAGAAAGGTGTCAAAATACATATTGCATCACAGTTTGTTGCGTATGGGGCTGCTTAGCCGCAGACCAGTCAGGGTGCCCATGCTGACCCCTGTTCACTGCCGAAAGACCCTACGATAGGCAAGTGAGCATATGAACTAGACCCCAGAACAATGCAAGAAGTAGCCTGGTCTGATGAACCACGTTTTCTTTTACAACACATGGATGTCTGTGTGCATGTGCATTGGTTACCTGGAAGAATGCAAGTCGCTGGAGGCAGTGTGATGCTTTGGGCAATGTTCTGCCAGGAAACCTTAAGTCCTGCCATTCATGTGAATGTTACTTTGACACATACCACCTACCTAAGCATTGATGCAGACCATGTACATGGTATTCCCTTATGGCATTGGCCTCTTTTAGCAGGGCAATGCACCCTGCAACAAAGTAAACATGGTTCAGGAATGGTTTGAGTAACACAACAATGAGTTCAAGGTGTTGACTTGGCCTCCAAATTCCCCAGATCTCAATCCAGTCGAGCATCTGTGGGATGTGCTGGACCGTAAAGTCTGATCCATGTAGGGCCCACCTTGCAACATACAGAACTTAAAGGATCTGCTGCTAACGTCTTGGTGCCAGATACCATAGCAAACCTTCCGAGGTCAAGTGGATTCCATGCCTCGATGGGTCAGGGCTGTTTTGGCAGCAAATAGGGGACCTACACAATATTAGACAGGTGGTCATAATGTTATAGCTGATCAGTGTATATACATACATGTACATACACAAATACACCGTACTTTCCAGATACTCTCCTTCCCTCCTGTGTGTTCCTTCCGGCAATCATCCTCCCTCACCTAACGTCGAGAAGTCATACAATTTCTGTGAGCACAGTGTCAGGGAGAATGATTGCCACATTTCGCGGGACGCCGCTTAGTGGGACAGGTGAGAGGACCCTGGAGCCCCCAGCCCTTGTTCTGGAGCCTCTACTCGGTCTATATGTCCTCTCTTTACTAGAATTCGATTACCACCTGTAGGCTGACAACATGCTAATTTAACGTTCCTCCCCTGACCTGTTGTCCTCTCTTCTAACTCAAATTACTGTCACTCTGAAATAGCGTCTTGATGGCATCCCATTGCCTGAAGCTCAACATTTACAAGGCTGCACTTCTGGTTACTCATCTCCTCAATCATCCCCTTCATTTCCAGTTAGGAAATCCAGCAGTCATTACCTGCAAAGATTTAATTGATCCTTTCCTCACGCTACTAATAAAATACTAATTAATTCCCTTGTGATATTCTGTCTAGAGTACAACTCTTTTTATCTCTCCAATGCATTCTGAACACCTCTGCCAATTAACTGTAATCTAATATCCGTCACCAACACATGCCTTTACAAAAACTGCCCCCATATCTTTGCTCTTATCTCCATATACTTTGATAACTGCTCTCTTTGCTCTCCTCATGACTTGCAACTCTCTTCAGCTGTTATCACTTTTTCCAACTTGTGTCTTTAAGATTTTAGCTATGCGGTCTATTCTTTGGATCTCCCCACCTCTTTCTGTCAGACTCTCCCCCTAACTTTAAATGCTTTCATTTTACTCTTCTCGCTACAGTAAAATCATTCTCACTCATGCACTCACCTTCTCATTCCCTCCTTAATGTTCTAACGGATTGTAAGCTTGTGTTATGTCAATGTTAGTTTTCACTTTTATTTAGTAACAGTACTATCTGCTGGCAGAATCTGCTGGCACTCTAAAAATAAATTGTAATAATAATAGTAAATAAATATAATAGTTTACAGCACTAAATAAACACCACTGTAATAAATAAATAAAATAAGTTAATAAAAGACATATCCCAAACGATCGGGCAAAAATTATGAAAACCACTTATCCTTCACATGGGGCCAGACCCTCAAAATTTAAATACATTACAAAAATATTTAGCAGCCACTGGAGCAGAAACTCCTTATAATAGATCACATAGAAAACACATATAAAATGAACAGCGTTAAATAATGAATATATAATTAAAGCAAATATGCAGGTACTCAATATTTTTATAAAAAACAAATATTTTATTACACATAAATCAATAAACAAACAAATAATAATAAAAACATTAGTAGTGGGTAAGTAACTAATAAGAATACCAATTGGTATCTACAATATCTTTATTAACTAATAAGAAAAAAGACATTATTGTCTACATATGTAAACTTTTTTTTTTGTTTGTTTACAGTCATAAACTTGAAAATATAAAACATTGTAGGATCTTTTCACTTAGCAAAGAGAATTACGAAATTGAGACAGAAATAGCATTGGAATAACAGCAAAATTATAGATTTTTTGGCCTCATTATTTAATTTCTCTTAGAATTTTAACCTTTACATTTACCATGATAATGTACACAGTTCACATATTGGATACAATTTCCACTATGTAATCTTTAAACACCTTCTTATCATTTTCTCAAAATAATCTAAACCAGGACTGCACAACTCCAGTCCTTAAGGGCCAAGAATTCTGTGAACCTTTTCCTAATGACAAGTAGTTTAGTACATTCTTCATTGAGACACGGCTGCAGCCTTATTGCTCTGCCCCTGGGTAGTTTGAACATGATGGGCAAATATGGATCCCAGCTTTTTGGCCAAGACAATTACCATGACTACTCCCGGAGCATAAGCTTAGCGGGGTTAGCCCTTTGTAATGTAAGAAGCACAAGAGAGAAATCCTTGAATCTTCCAAGAATAAATAAAAGCAGCTAGAGGTCTCTAGCTAGAGACACAAGTTGACATATCCAAGGGAACAATAAATATAAATAGTGTAGTACTGTTAAGGGATAAAAACAAAACACTTATAGTGCCCTCCACTAATAATGATACCCTTGGTAAATATTAGTAAAGAATGCTGTGAAAAAAAATGCCCTAATCTTTGATATTTTGTAAAAAAAAAAAAAAAACACAAAAAATGCACAAAAATACTTTATCATAAAAAATAATAGTGACATATATGTAGCAGAATTCTTGGCATCCTATTAGTCAATACTTTTTGCCCTCTTTGTCCTCCCTTTACCAAGAGAACAGCTCAGAGTCTTTTCATATAATGCCTGATGAGGTTGGAGAATGCATGGCAAGAGATGTGAGACTTTTGTGGTCCATCACTGGTGGACTCTACTCTCCAGTTCACCCCACACGTTTTCTGTAGGATTAAAGCCAGGGGACTATTAGTTAAGTGTATTACGTTTATTACATTTACTTTTACTTGTGGTAGTTGTAGGATCATTAGAATTAAAGACTGCAGTCATTGGAGTTCAAGATGAGATTTATTTTTAGCATCACAGGGTCCTTAATATTGATAGCGTGCTCTGATGCACCCATGGAACTGAAACTCTAATTATCTAAGTAGGACTACCCAATTATCTCTAGTTAATGTGAATTGTGGTGCAATTTAATTTTGCACACTCATGTTTTATAAGACTGTGAGATCAGCATAACCCACTGCGAATACAGGAAGATGGAATTCTCCACGGGCAGGCATGATACAAAATAGCAAGGTCAGTTGTATGGGTCATGTTATCAGTGAAGGCTAAACATTGGTTGGACCAAATGGCAACACAGCACAATTACAGTAGTTGGGACATACTTAGTTCTCCTTTAAAAGCCAGGGAGGTTGACTGAGGTCTCAGAGCTCTTGACATCTCTTACTTGAGTCTTTACCACTCACCAACCTCAACAGACACCATGGTTCACTTTACAGCTGAGGAGCGTACCGCCATCACTTCCGTCTGGCAGAAGGTCAACATTGACAAGGATGGCAGCGACACCCTGACCAGGTAATTAGCAGAAATAATTTGCTATAATCTTGCTACAAACAGAAGGCATGTGCTTTTAAGGCTGTGTGCTCCCCTTTCTCCATATTTTTCTGCTAAATGTGCTGCATATGGCATAATCAATGAAAGGGTTACATTGGGTGCTATGGTAATTGCTCCATATTTATGAATGCAGATAAGAAATATGACCACATATTGTTAAGATTTTTTTGTCTATTTCAGATAATTATGTATTTTCATTATATTTTAATAATCATGACATAAAGCAGCACAGATATACATCTAAAATCTCCAGCCCTAAAATGAAATTAAGTGTTCCAGGCATAATTCATGCTTATTTACCCATAATGTTGACCTATTGAAAAGTATATATTGTCGGTAACAGTGAATAATAGATAGAGGCTTTCAATGTGCAAGCAAAGAGAACATTTGTATATTAGAATACTATATTTAAAAAATGGTATATTTTATTTTAGTATATATCAGGTCCTCAGTCAGAGTGCGATTTTTATTTAAAAAAACAAAACCTGTTTTTCTATCACTCCAGGCTGCTCGTTGTCTACCCCTGGACCCAGAGGTATTTCAGCTCTTTCGGAAACCTGTCCAATGAAACCGCTATCTCTGGAAATGTTAAAGTGCAGGCCCATGGCAAGAAGGTTCTGGGTGCCATCGGCGGTGCCATCCAACACTTGGATGATGTCAAGGGCTCTCTCCGCGCTCTCAGTGACACCCACGCCAACAAACTGCACGTGGACCCCGAAAACTTCAAGGTATATAATCTCTTATTACTACTTTCTATATGTTTTCTCTACTGCAGGTAACCTTTAGTCTGGAATATTTTGGTTAATTCCATAAAAGATTCACAAAAGGTTTTTATCAATACATTTCTGAAACATACAAAGGCCAATAATAGATCTTTTTAGTTGACCTTTTAACATGTATTAAATGTCTATATAGTATGACCTACTGATAACATTAAGTGTTATTAATATGTAAAAGACGTATAATTTAGAGTTCATAACTCTATACAGTTAAGGGTTATACCATAAAAAAGCCATGTTGCTCTTAATCTTTGCATTGTAAAGGCATGTGTTAAAAGCATGTATATCTTTCTGTTTTACAGCGTCTTGGAGAAATGTTGGTGATTGTTCTGGCTGCCAAACTGGGATCCGCTTTCACCCCTCAGGTCCAAGCCGCCTGGGAGAAATTCATCGCAGTTCTGGTGGCCGGTCTGAGCCACGGATATTATTAAACTGACATTATTCTACGTCATCTTGAAATGTGGATTTCTGTGTGTGTTCATATTGAAACATACATAATAAAGTGTAGTTTTGACTAAAGTGAGACTCACTTGTGTTGTTAACTACTGATACCTATTAAAGAAGGTCTATACCACTTAACAACTAAATAATCATGACTGGAGCAAAACGTGGGCAATTGTGTAAAATGAGCATTCAATTGGTTTCCATGGTGAATATATCTCAAATATTCTTGGATATAAATAGCTAGTTGGTTATATTTGGACTAGGTCGAAAGAACAATTCTACTGAAAAGTAGTTTTTTGGGGGTTTTTTTAGATGAACAAATCAGGAATTGGTCTGGACAAATGTATCATTTCTCCAAATTTTGTTGTTTGTGGTCAAACTTCCCTAGCAGCTCCTACATTTGTTAAAGGGTGATGACACTTGGGTTGGTGGTTACAAACCTCTACCTTTTGGTTCTAAACACTCTTTTAAAGTTTTTAAAGTCTGCCTTTTAGCCATATGGACTGGATCTCAAATGCAGAGTTTCTAAAAATGATCAAACTTGTTAAGTTTCATATTGTCAAATGATCAGTAGAAACTTTTGAGCATTGATGCTCCTCCATCAACCTGTCCTTTTCATCTTATTTTACTACTTATTTCTGTTCTTCTCTATCCCTGCGTTGTGCCCATGTTTTTTTACCAGCCTCTCATTTTCTGTCTCTCACTACCTCCACATCGATGTCATAGGATGCCACCTTTGTCACAAATCAGTTTGTGATTTCCCCTGCTAGATCTGCCCCGGTCCACTGTAGGTGCTATTATTGTGAAGTGAAAGTATATATGAGTGACAACAGCTCAGCCACAAAGGGATAGACCACGCACACTCACCTCTTCTCTATATCTTAACTCACAACAAAGTTTCAAACTGCCTCTGTAAACAACATCAGCACAAGCAGTTTCCATGGCCAAACTGCTGTACGCTTTAATTGCGAGACAGACCTTCTTGTAGTATATCTGCAAAGGGGGGAAAACTCCATATTAATGCCAATGGTTTTGGAATGGGGTACCCAACAAGCATAGGTGGGATGGTCAGGTGTCCCCATATTTTTGTTTATATAGTGTATATCAGATTAGGTTCTGCACAAACCTGCATTGCAGCTCGAGCTGTGATAAGACTAAAGAACCAGAGCTGGCTCTTCATGGAAAGTGGATGAGTGGCCTCACCCCTGGCCTGCCTTTCCTGCCACCAATCCCCCTCCTGAATTAGATTGTTATTTAAATTAATTTACAAACTGGTGTTCATGTGTCTTATATACAGTATGTCCTTATGTCAGGGCTGTGGTCATTATTTGGCTATTGCATATGGTAAATAAATAGAAAACACTAGTGGTGTATTCTGGTCCAGGCCATGTAGACCTACGGTGACCTTGGACAGCTGCTCTCACTGGGATGGTTGAGGGGATCCGAAATCTCCTGTAAACCAGCACATTTATATTGCAGGAGACTCCTGTTGTATTTTTAATTCTTGACATGTGACCTAAGGCAGAGCACAAGAGTGTGACATCATATCTCGGCACTCTGTGTATAGTGTAGGTGAACCCCCTCAGCATGGTTAGCTTGGGAACCAGGGCACAATCCCAATAAATATACCACTGGCAAAACCCTCAGCAACAGTTCTATGCAGAGCGGAGAGCAGTCTAAAAACAGCTGTGTAGAAGAAAACAATTGGGCTGTCTCAGGTCTATTCACTAACAATGTGAGCTGTTGGTTGATTCAAGGGATGGTTTGACTGACGTGACCAGCAAGTATCTGCAAGTAGCTTACAAACTCTCAAGGCAACACACAAGTTCACCAAGAAAATGTTTGCTTAAGTATGCGATGGCTTGTGACGCTTGCAAGTGTATCAGGCTAAAATAACAATAAAATAATGTTCCCTCTTTTGTTGGATTTTACACAAATACCACTACAGCAGAGAAAGAGGATTAGGGTGTCAGGGTGATCCTCATCCTGGTTTCAGAACAGCCCTTGGTAGCCACGGCTCTTATTTTTGTTTTATTTTATGCTGTTATCCATTCAACAGAGGAACAGGCTGAGAGTGTTATGCTGACCATCATCCTGGATTCACAATAGCCGCTTGTGGCCACAGCACAACAGTAAGACTCCTGAGCTCCCCTTTTCTTTGGCCGGACATTCATATGTATACAGCGGCAAAACTACCGGGGTCACAGGGATCACGACTGCGACCGGGCCCTGGAGTTCTGCCAGTCCGGGGGGCCCAAGGCACTCGGCGCCCTTCTGTCTCCTCTGCTCCCTGCCGCCCCTGCAGCCGCCTGCCTCAGAGCTGCCCCGACTGTAGTGCTGGGAGCGTGAGGCGTCTGTCTTGGGTGCCGGCAAATGTGTGTGATTCAAACAATATATATTTTATGTGTGATATTTTGATGTTTATTCCCCCAAAATCAATAGCACATTTTTGGTTAAAGTTTGTAAACCACTTTGAGTGCTCATGATAATAAATATTAGAACTTTTATAGTTTCTTGATCCAAGAAGAAATCTGATTGCACCTTGGAGTCAAGAAGGACTCCTTCCCATAGGTAAAATTCTAAAAATAATAATAAATAATAATTGGGGCAGAGGGTTGCCTTCTTTTGGATCAAAAGCAGGAAGGATGGGTAGAAGGGATGGACGTGATGGACTTAGGTCATTTTTCAGGGAAAAGAAAAAATGTCGGTGCGCTAAGCTAGTCACAGGCTCACATAATACAAATGTGTAATACGAGGCCTACCAAACAGGTGTAAGCATGCAGCAAGAAACAGTGTATTGGCTGTACAATGTATACAAAGAACAAAAACTGTCTGCGCTTCTTACCCTAATAAAGTTGGCAACAAATATATAAACATAATATAAATGAGAGGTTTTGGTTATATGAATTGGCCAAAGCATAATTAAGCTCACCCGCCACGTCAAGGCACACTCTCAATAGGGTGAGAACCTACTCTCACCTCCTACATAGTGGGCACACAAAGCAGTTTATACTGCTACCAAAACCTTATTAATGTGTTGGGGGAGGTGCAATTAAACCTCCTCCCCATTAACCCCTGGACAGCAAGCTGCAACCAGACTGATGAGGAGCCAACAACCTCAAATATGTGCAAACAGGGAAAAGAAAAAATGTCGGTGCGCTAAGCTAGTCACAGGCTCAAATAATACAAATGTATAATACGAGGCCTACCAAACAGGTGTAAGCATGCAGCAGGAAACAGTGTATTGGCTGTACAATGTATACAAAGAACAAAAACTGTCTGCGCTTCTTACCCTAATAAAGTTGGCAACAAATATATAAACATAATATAAATGAGAGGTTTTGGTTATATGAATTGGTCATTTTTCAACCTACATTTCTATGATTTAAAGCATGTTGTGCCTATATGATTATGTAACATAAACACACATTTTGTATTGAGTTACTTAGAGATTCTTGGATACTTTGAGATTCATATTTAATATCATTTTTAAATCAGCAAAAATTGTGCTTCTGCTATTGCCCGTGATGAGAATCTATACCTACTTTGATACTTAAGCACATACTGCATCTGAAACAACCTCATGCATTTTAAAAGCCTTATAAGCTAAAAATACAATAATATATAAATAAAATATGCAATTTTCTGGCTATATTTTCTACATAAGACTTCAAACCTTGTCCCATGATGCAAAACTAACCTCAAGTTAGCTACCAATGAACGGCTGAACTTCTCCCATAAATGAATAGTGTGTTTTTTCCCAAAGAAAATTACAGATAAAGAAAGGTTGTACAGGGAAGCCTAACTATCTTTTTTTCTGTTTAACTGTAAATGAAATCATTTGTAAGTAACAAGAATATTAGTTTAGTGTATGAAGTTATTGACTTCTCATGCCAGTTTTAGGATCACTGCAATTATTGGTAACTAGAATTTCAGAGGACATCACTTTTAACAACACAGAATCATTATTATTGAAGGTGTGCTCTATTACAAACACGGAAGTCAAGCTCTGGTGAGCTAAGCAGGACTCCCCAAATATCTCTAGCTGAGCTCAAGAGTGGTGTAATTGTCATTTTGCACACTTGTGTTTTATAAGACTGTGAGATCAGCATCATCCACTGTGAATCCAGAAAGATAAAATTCTGCAGGTAGCAGACATGATACAAAAAGCATGTCAATTGTATGGATTATGTATTAAGGCTAAATGTTGGGTGGAGCAACTGGAAACACAGCACAATTACATAACTAGCAATTATAATTATATTATATTATATTATATATATATATTAATAATAATAGGTGGGACATAACTAGTTCTCCTTTAAAAGCCAAGGAGGTTGGCTGTGGTTCTCAGAGCTTTTGACACGTCTCACTTGAGTCTTAGCCACTCTCCAACCCAAACAGTCACCATGGTTCACTTCACACCTGAAGAGCGTGCCGCCATCACATCCATGTGGCAGAAGGTTGACATGAGCAAGGATGGCGGCGACATCCTCACCAGGTAATTAACAGCAATAGTTTGCTATAATATTGTACAAATTGAACCAATAGAAGACATGTATATCTGTTATACTCCTAAATTAAACCTGTGGCACTATTCTACATTATCCATATTCCATACCCTTTAACTGATTTTATATGTACATGATACGGGTAGGCTTATCCCAATGCTTTTCTTTAGCACTGAGTAACTGTTTGTTTAGTACCAAAAGGTATTTAATGTTGCTCATAATGAGTTTTAAATTAAATAAATTATTTGGCCACATCATGTCTATATTTATAATGGGTAATTCTGCTGGATGTACTAATTATGGTGCAATTATCAGGAGCGTTTCAATGGTTGCAATGATGATTGTTTCATATTTAAAACTGCGCTTGCACAGAAATAAAGCCCCGTATTGATGAAATGTCTATTGTCTACTTCAAATGAAAAATATGACACAATAAGGCATATTAATTGAGTTATATGAGATAAAAAAAAAACCAAAAAACTGTACAATTATATAAAGTGGTTTATGCAATAATTTAAGCTTATTAACACCTAAGTTTATCTACATTTACTAACACCTGCGTCTCGTATACAATTATTTTGTTTAAAAACTGTTTTTCTATCACTCCAGGCTGCTTGTTCTCTACCCCCAGACCCGGAGTTATTTCAGTTCTTTCGGAGACCTGTCCAATGAAACCGCTATCTCTGAAAATGTTAAAGTGCAGGACTATGGCAAGAAGGTTCTGGGTGCCATTGGCAATGCCATCCAACACTTGGATGATGTCGATGGCTCTCTCCGCCAACTCAGTGATATCGACACCAACAAGGTGCTTGAAGACCCCCACAACTTCAGGGTATATAAATATTATTATTAATAATAGATTACTTACATCATTGAGTGACTGCAACCATAACATTAAACAATATTTTGAAATATTATACTTATTTCCATAAAAGATTCAGTGGCAACGTTCCACGTGATCATGATTATGAGACAAAAGAGCTCCACAGCTCAATTGTAATCTCTTCATCTTTTAAATTCTTTTAATGCTTAGCATTGGATGCTAGCATAATATTAACAATTCAATTGAAAAATTAAGATTATGCCTTCATGGCCACACAATATACTAGTGCTTTGAGATTTTGAATGGCATGAAAACCTATGTATGATTTGTATTTTTTTCTTTCACAGCTACTTGGAAAAATACTGCTGATTGTTCTGGATGACAGACAGGGATCCGCTTTCACCCCTCAGGTTCAGGCCGCCTGGAGGAAATTCATTGTAGTTATAGTGGCCGGTCTGACCCAGGGATATTATTAAACTGACTGTATCGTACTCCATCTTAAAATGTGCTTTCAGTGTTTTCATTTTGAAACATTCTTAATAAAATGTAATTTAAACCAAAAGTGTTGTAAAGTGTTTCATGTTGTAAACGACTGGTCACTTTTTTAAGAATGTGCACATGCTGTCATATAATTGTCTTTAAATAACATTTAACCTCCTGTAATGTAACAGTGTAATCCTGGCCTACATGGCAATTCCCACTTTCTCCCAAGTCTTTTTTTTTTTATTATTTTTTTTTAATATTTATATTTATTTAAATTTTCAAGCAGTTTGACACAAATATAAAGTACATCGGTAAGGTAATACAATGTCAGTTCTTTCTTGCCAACAAAGAAGTATATAATCTTAAATGAATTTAAACGCTTATTCAAAACAAAACAAAACAAAGTGTCCAGTCCTCATTCTTTACTATATTTAGTACTACAATAGATTGTATATTTGTTTAAGGACTTTATGAGCAAACAGACACTATATTTCTGGCCCCACCGAATGAAAGAAAAACAGCAGAAAAGTAAGTTACAGGTTATTTAGTATTAGCTATAAATATAGCAGCCAAATGTCAATCACAAATACCACATATATCATTCATACATCAGTCATACTTGGGAGATGAGAGACATATGGGGGCTAGCTGTTGGTCATAGATTGAGTCGTAATAAATTGTCCGCCCAGGGGTATAATAAGAGAAAAAAATAAATAAATAAGTAAATAAATAAGGAAATTATATATATATATAGAAAAAGAAGAACATTAATCCTCAAATAGAATCTCTAACATTCTAAGAGTCAATATCACAAAAATGTTTCCAGGGTCGCCAGATGTTGTCAAATTTGGCAAGTTTATTAATTTTGATATAATATCCTCTTTCCATTAGGTACTGATGGTTAATTTGATTAATAACTAATCTCCAGTTAAATAGACCTGCTTGTCTCCAATGCCTAGCTATGCATATCTTTGCGGCCATAAGGACATGCGTAATTAAGATTCTATGATTTAGACAAAAATTCTCAAGTCCCAGGTGGAAGAGGAACACCTGTGAATCTAGTTGTTCCTGACAGTGGAAAAGTGATCTGAGTAATTGCAGAAGATTGTTTCTTAAGTTTGACAGTTGCGGGCACTCCCACCAAATATGGGCAAAGGTGTCTGTATGGGAAAGGCAACGCCAGCATCTATTTGAATGTGCAGTGCTGATTTTATTGAGTCTAGTTGGGGCCAGGTACCATCTATAGGTTATCTTAATGTAAGTCTCTATTAGGTTTATTGAGTGGACGAACTTTTTTGTATAGACAAAGGCCTGACGCCATTGGTCCAAGGAGAACTCAATACCTAGGTCACTTTCTCACTTCAGGATCGGTGGATCTTTCTCATCTTTTTGGAATGATAGTAAAAGTATAGATGAGCTTGAGATTTGTTTCTTATTTTTATCTGTTGTTAACCAATGTTCTAATTCAGGGTTCCTATCAATTCCTACCTGGTTAATAAGATTCTTCATCCTCAAAAAAGAGAATAGTTCAGATGGTGGTAAGGTAAAAGATTTACATAACTGGGGAAAGGGTATAATGGTGTTTTGATCTAACAAATTACCAATACAGGAAATGCCGCATCCTTGCCATCTGGTCAAGTCTATATCTCTAATAAAGAATCGAATAGCCTCGATAGGGGTGGAGGGCATAAGAGTTCTCTTTATTCCCATAGTTCGTTTTAGTTTAGAAAGTGTTTTAAGTGTATCATAAATTATGGGATTCGAGACTTTTATGTTTTTCAATCTACGTGTATCCGCCCAGAAGAGAGAGTATAATTCACCAAGTCCAATGTCTATATATATATAGCCATTTTGGGGAGTTATTGGATTTTTTATCCCAAGCCAGGTAGTGGGTCAGCATTGTAGCTTCATGGAGTTTGGTGATACTAGGATAAGATATTCCCCCTCTATTTGTTTTTTTAGTTAAGATATTATATGTAATTCTTGGTCTTTTCTGCTGCCAAATAAATTGTTCCATAATTTGCTGAATCTGTTTCAAGATAGGGGGGGTGAACTCTTAAAGGAATTGTTCTAAAAAAATAGAGGATTTTGGGGATTAAATATCCATTTATTAGGTGGATTCGGCCAAGCCAAGACATTTCTAAGTTTTTCCACCTTAAAAGCTGTACTTTTATTTTGTCGATTAGTTTTTTATAGTTGAAATTAATAAGTAGAGGGAGCTCATTTGTAATATTAATTCCGAGGTAATCTATAATGTGAGAACACAAGGACCCAAGCTCAGTTATTTCGTCTTGCGTAAAGCAGGTCGTAATAACCTGCGTTTTATCAAGGTTAATTTTGTAATTAGAAATTGAACTATATTTATCTATCGCTTTAAAGAGTGCGGGAAGAGAAGAAGTTAAGTTCGTCATTGAAAGAATTACATCATCTGCGTAGAGAGAGATCTTAAATGACTCTGAGTTAATTTGTATACCAAATATATCGGGCGATTGTCTCAATAACTCCGCAAAAGGCTCTATGGTAAGAATATAAAGTAACGGGGCTAGTGGGCATCCTTGGCGGGTTCCATTTTTTATGGGGAACCAATCTGAATCCAATAGATGACCGACCACCTTGGCAGTTGGATTGGTATAAAGGTTCATAATGTAATTCTTAAATGTTCCCTCAAAACCGTAGTCTGTTAGCACCGCATCTAGGTATCTCCAGTTCACCCGATCAAACGCCTTTTCGCTGTCGAGCGCCAAAAAAGCTGATTTGATTCGAAGGGAGTTGGCCTTATGTAAAAGGTTTAAGATCTTATGGGTATTATCCATGGGGCTCCTGCCTTCCACAAATCCTGTCTGATCCTTATTGATAATATTTGGTACCACTTGTTTTAGTCTCTGCGCTAATATTTTAGAGTAGATCTTAATGTCTAAATTAATTAAGGAAATAGGCCTATAGTTAAGTGTAGAGCTTGGGTCCTTGCCTTCCTTGAGTATTGGAGTTATCACCGCTTGAAAAAGTTCTACTGGTGGTTGCACCGTTAGCGAGAAAGAGGAAAATACTCGCAGTAGTAGCGGGGCAATCGTTTGCTGAAGCGATGTATAAAAAAAGAGAAGAAAATCCGTCTGGGCCGGGAGCTTTTCCTTATTTCATTTCCTTTATTGACCTCTTAATTTCTAATAATGAAATAGGTTGATTTAGAAATTGTGATTGTGAGGCCGAGATCTTTGAGAGATTTAATTTCTGTAAAAATGTGTTTATTTCCAAGTCCGAGTATGGAGGCTCGGGAGGTTATATAGAGTTTTTTTAATAATTGGCGAAAGCATTGGATATATCTTTAGGGGTAAGAAAATGATTATTTCCAACTATAATCTTTTTAATAGTTTCAGCTTTATATTTGGCTTTAAGTTTATTAGATAATATTTTCCCTAACCTGTTGCTAGAATAATACCATTTCTGGCGAAGTTGTAAGAGCATCCAATTGATTTTTTCCTGTTCTTTAGTTACGATATCCTTTCTAATAACTTTTATCTGATGGAGCATAGGAAGGTCCCTGTTGTTTTTATTAATTCTCTCTAACTCAGCTAATTTTATATGCAATTCAGTCAGTGTACGTTTCCTCTCTCTAGTACTATTCTGCCTCACTTAACAAAGCTGTGAGATATGGGTTCCTGAGACCAACTGCTAAGTCTGTATTGACCAGTACTCACACAATGAAAGTTCAGCAGACAGTGTCAACTCAGCAAAACTGACATGTAGAAGAGGATCAGTAAAGTTTTAATCTTCAGGCTGACAATCCTTGAAAACATGTACAGATATGCAGATGAAAAGACAGTAGTTCTTGCTAACAAATCACATAAAAATGGCTGCTCCCAGACAGTATGGTTAACAGCACAGAATCTACCGGAAAGGGGAGGGGTTAGCTGAATACAACCTGACTAAGGGAGCCCAGCAGGGACAAATAACATACTAGCCAGTAGCAAACAGCATATAAATCAAAATACAAAATAAACCATGAGACATGACACTCCCCGCATGAAATCTTTAGATTTCAAAATTATCTGAAACACAATAACTATTAAAGTCCACAAGTGAAAGAAATGTTGCAATGGGGAATGCAGAGTGGAAGAACACATAATAATACAATTATAAACAGAATAAACATGAAGTTGAGCCGAAAGTCTCAAAGGTCATGTATCGATGATGTGAGCCATAGTCCAAGATGAAAGGATTCAGAACTCTAACAAGTGGAACCGATCTTCAGGCTAGGGAAGCCGCATTAGGCCAAAACTTCCACCAACCCATGTTATACTCCAGTGAGGATAGAATGTTCCAAGAATGCTCTTGAGTGACACAGCTGGCAGTTCATAAACGCGTTCCACCGAGCTTTGACCTGAGTGAGAGACTGTCAAGTGGTTTCTTCCCTTGGCAGAAGAAGTACCAGTTCGGTGATTGGCCGGAAGAAACGGCGTTCAGCACCTCCTTTAGTCACCTTGACTTCTACCTTGCGGTTTCTTCCATCACCACTGGGCATGACCTGAGTGATAATACCCATTGGCCATTCGTTGCGATGAATCTCATTCTCCTTCAAAAGGACAAGGTCACCTACCTGAAGGTCAGGTTTAGACGTCTGCCATTTGTGACGGCTCTGAAGCATGTGTAAGTATTCGTTTCTCCAACGACGCCAAAATATATTAGACAGATGTTGTACCTGCTGCCATTGGCGTCTGAAAATATTGCTACAATCAAAGTTCCCAGGAGGAATTGCAGCAGTCCCGACCTTTTGGGTGAGTAGTGTAGCTGGGGTCAGAATTATAGGGGCATCAGATCCATACTCCTTTTCTCCTCTTTGAGCTGTCTTACTCAATCCGTCGATAGCCACCGCAGGAGAAGGGCTGCAACCATCTGGCAAAATGCGTGTTTTGAAGGAAGAGATCTTGGTGGGTATCTTCATTTTGCCTGTACAGATATTGCCTATTATAACCCAACCTAGATCAAGGCGTTGGGCGAATGGAGCATCATGTGGTCCATTAATTTGTTGACGTACCTTGTGTACTTGGAGAATGTCTCTGCCCAGGAGAAGTAGGATATCTGTGTTCTTGTCGAAGGCTGGCAACTCTTTAGCTATAGCCCTAAGATGAGGATGGTGAAGAGCAGCTTCCGGTGTGGGAATCTCTTCTTTATTGGATGGGATCTGGTTGCACTCGACGAGTGTAGGTAAGGGGAACTCCAGATCACCCTTGAAAGAAGATAATACGAGTCCACTGGCTCTTCTTCCAGAGACCTCTGTAATGCCGCTGCATGTACCCAAAGTGTAAGGGTAGGTGTCTCCCTTTAAGCTGAAATAATCAAAGATTTCCGATCTTGCAAGGGACCGATTGCTCTGATCATCTAGGATGGCATACGCTTTAAGAGACCTTTCTGGGTGACCTTTTGGATATATTTTAACTAAACATATTCTAGCACAGGACTTGTCACAAAGGTCTTGTCCGCAGATTTCTGTGCAGGAAGAAGACACTAAGGTTGCTACTTGGTCTGTAGTCTCCCCGCCGTACCTTGACACAGGAGGGGAGTCTGCAGAAGTTGCAGGGATGTACTGAGATGGATGTAGCGCCTGCACGTGATCCTCACAATTGCACTCTGTGCACTTGATGGGGGTTTTGCAGTCTTTGGCAAAATGTTCAGTAGAAGCACAACACCTGAAACACACCCCATATGTCTTTAGGAGCTCCTTGCGCTCTTGGAGAGGTTTCTTTCTAAAGCCAATGCACTTTTTGAGGGGATGAGGTTTCTTATGAATAGGACATAGGCGGTTAGGATTCTCAATCTTTTTACCTTGACTGTTCTCGTCAGGAGTTGATGTAGGAGGTGGAAGGACATTAGTCTTTTTCACCGATAGTGGACCCCTGTAGTTTCTAAGATTAGAGTGCGGTCTGTCGTAGGCCTGAGGGGGGATGCCAAGGGCATTGAGCTCATTGTAGGAGAAACTAGGGTCATTCTTAGTTTCTGCAATATTCTTGACAAACTCACAGAAGTAAGAGAATGGGGGAAAGGAGACTTTATTCTCTCTTTTATACTTTGACCCAAGCGTTACCCATTTTTCCTGAATATTGTATGGCAGCTTGGAAACTATAGGGTTTACTCCACGAGCAGTGTCTAGATAGCTGAGGCCAGGGAGGTAAACGTCTGCTTTGGCCAGCTGGAGCTCTAAGAGAAGGTCACTGAGTTCCAGGAATTTCTGATTGTCCTTACCGGATATTTTTGGAAAATTCTGCAGTCGTTTAAACAAAGCATCCTCTATGGCTTCAGGGCTACCAAAACTTTGTTCTAGTCTTTGCCAAGCAGCGATGAGGCCGGCTGCGGGGTTATCAATGTGGACAGCCCTGAGTCTCTTGACACGCTCTGTAGACTGTGGGCCAAGCCACCTGATCAGCAGGTCAAGCTCCTCAGCAGGAGTAATGCCAAGGCCACTAATTGTAGTTCGGAAGGTGCTTTTCCAGCTTCTGTAATTTTCAGGCTGGTCATCGAACTTGGAAAGGCTAGTTTTGGTGAGTTCGTGGCGAACCATATACTTTGCTAACTCTGACATCTCGAAGTTTGGGCAGAGAATAGCAGGTTGAAAGGTGTTGATCATGTTGTCTGTGGTATTCTGGTTGAGCAACTTAGGGTAGTATGGGGTCGCATAGGTATTTATCCCTGGTGGCGGTTTATAGTCTGTAGACCTGGTCAGGGATACATTTGGAGCAGTATTGTTGCCAGCGATTTGGCGCACTGCAGGAGAGTAGATTCGCATCTGGGGTTTTATGTGTTGAGCTTGCTGATGCATTATGGTGTGTGAAGAAAGGTCAGGGCAGTTAGTGGTTAGTGCATTGTACAGACCTTGGGCGCAGGGGTCTGCCAAAGAGTCGGTGCCGTGTTGCTTTGGAGGAATATCTCTACTGTCAGGAACATTTGAGGCAATGAGGAGATCACTATTTTGGTTTAGTACATAGTCATTGGTGCGCTTAAGGGGATCCTCGGTATCCAAGTCACTTAAGCTGGCACTGTCTCCCTCACTCCCGTTGGCAGCTTGTTCTAGAACTCTTAGTGTTGCCATGGCTGTGGCGTGCTCACATTGTTTCTCTAGAGCTACCATTTCTATTTTAGCCTTCCTTTGCGCAAAGGCTGCCTGTATCTTAGTAGCCTCTGCTTTAGCACGGGCTTGGATAAGCTGCTGGTTGAGTGTTGAACTCTTTGAACATTGCGAGGATTTTGACCTTGAGAAGTTTGAGCGCTTTGAATGCTTGCTAGATGCCGAAGTGTGAGAAGCAATCTCTTGGAGTTGAGCAATTCTCTCCTTGGCTTTTACATTGGTTTCATGTACTAAATTGTCTCTTTCTGAATTAAGGCATTGGAAATGTTCTATTTCCTTTAAAGCATCTTCTGAATTAATCTTCTGTAAATTAGAGACATAAATTTGGCTGTGAGCAAGATATTGTGAATGTGCTGTAGAGAGCTGTCCTAGAGCTTCCTCTAGTAATGACACATCAGAAGCGGTCTGTGTGATAGTGGTGGTACAACTCATCACCTGTTCCCAAAGACATTCCATGTGTTGCAATGTTTCACAGTTTATGTCTTTAAGTGCCTCAATGATCCTCCAGGTAGGCCTTATGCTGCGTTTGCTTCTAGCTGAATTGACATCTATGATTTCCTCATTTGAGGCATGTTGCTTTTCCTGTGATGATAGTGAGCTACTTCTTTCTGCCATGTTTCACACAGATGAGGTAGCTGGCTGTCTAACAGGCTTATGAGGCAGAGGTATTACTTATCTACACAGGTCCAGTACAATAGGGCTGCTAAGCTGTGTTGCTAGCAGTTGTAATTGTCTTTTCACTATTCTGCCTCACTTAACAAAGCTGTGAGATATGGGTTCCTGAGACCAACTGCTAAGTCTGTATTGACCAGTACTCACACAATGAAAGTTCAGCAGACAGTGTCAACTCAGCAAAACTGACATGTAGAAGAGGATCAGTAAAGTTTTAATCTTCAGGCTGACAATCCTTGAAAACATGTACAGATATGCAGATGAAAAGACAGTAGTTCTTGCTAACAAATCACATAAAAATGGCTGCTCCCAGACAGTATGGTTAACAGCACAGAATCTACCAGAAAGGGGAGGGGTTAGCTGAATACAACCTGACTAAGGGAGCCCAGCAGGGACAAATAACATACTAGCCAGTAGCAAACAGCATATAAATCAAAATACAAAATAAACCATGAGACATGACAAGTACCTATTTTTATCAATACTCCCCTCATGTATGCCTTAAATGCGCACCAAAGGATAGGGTCAGATACTTCCCCGTTGTCATTAACCTGACAAAATTGCTTAGCCTCCTTTGACAATTCATCTAAAATTGATGTTTCTCAATAAGTATTCGTTTAGTCTCCATTTATTTCTTGTTGTATAATCGGGATTATTAGTGATCTCTAGAAAGACCGGTGCATGGTCCGACCAAGTAATATTTCCTATCTTGGAGTCTTTCACCATTTTCAAAGAATTTGGTTTTGTCAAGAAAAAATCAATTCGCGAGTACGTTTGGTGCATATTTGAGAAGAAGGTGTAGTCTCTCTCTAGTGGGTGGATAGTGCTCCAGCAATCAAACAAAGAATTTCTTAACAAAAAATCTTGGATCCCAAAAGATGAGTTTTTAGGATGACTGCGACCTAACTTAGGATCTTGAACAGAGTTGAAATCCCCACCAAATAGGAGAGTACCCGTCTGAAGAGAGTCAATTTTAGTAATGAGTTTATCCAAGAAACGGACAGAAATCCTATTTGAGGCATATACGTTAACTAGTGTAAACTTAATATCATTAATTTTAACTATTAATATCAAGAAGCGTCCATTAGGATCAGCTTCCTCATATATAAAGTCTATTTTAAGTTTATTAGAGAAGATTATAGCCACTCCCCTTTTCTTCTTTTCACCTTCCATATTAGCTGAATAAACATGGGGGTATTTTTTTAATTTCCATAAGGAGGTGTGCGACTTAATCGAGTGAGTTTCTTGGATGAAAGCAAGGTCAATATTATTGTCTTGTAATGATTTAAATAGGGCACTTCTTTTTTGCGGAGCATTTAGTCCCTGGGCGTTTAGGGTAAAGACCCTAATGGTCATGAAAAGTGATATGTTGCCCCTAATGTTTCTATTCTCCCTCTTTCATTCATCCATTTTACAAAACAGTCATAAAATACAAGCATCATCTCTAGAGTTCAAGCAAACTAATTATGTTACTAACCCTAAAAGTTCCTGTTTCCACCACAGGAGTTATGTAGGGAGGGAGGGGGAGAGGAGGTGTAATTTAAAAAAAAAAAAACTCAGTGCCTAAGATCGCACTGTATAGTCAAGTCCAGGCCTAATATTCAGGTTGCATCTTAACCACACCTCACAATATAACATTATGTATACACGGCTCTAAAAAAAAAGATGAGTAGAATAGATACTTGCTTCAATTTGTTTGAGCAAAAGATAAAGTAAAGATCTAGATTGTGAGATATATAAATTATAAAAGTTGATTAAGAAGTATTAATAGAAATAAAAGAAAGGTGCCGTGGTAGGTAAATACCTTTAAGGTTAAACATGTGTTAAGAGTGTGTGTATTGTAATGCAGAATCGTGTTCAAATTTCACGGTCTTGTGTTATTTAGAATTAGAAGAAAGTGCAAGTGTAGATTTATAAAAGTTGTGTGTAGCTCCCCTGTGTGGGAGAGTATATAGAGAGAAAAAAAATATATATATATATATACATATATATATATATATATATATATATATATATATATATATATATATATATATTCAGCTTTCTATTAAGCCCCAATGGAGCATCTTTTCTCTGAGAGAGGACTGGTCCTTAAGTTGATATTCTTTATCTTCATAGTAGATAATTGTAGTAAATGCTGTTGGAAAGCCCCATCTATAACGAATTGATTTTTTCCTAAGAATTTGTGTGAGTTCTTGGAAAGATTTCCTGGCCATTCTTGTAGCTTGAGGAAGGTCTTGAAATACTTGAATTTCTTTAAATTGATCCATTCTTGGTTTGTCTTTTCTAATTTCTTGCATAATACGATTTTTAAGATAAAAGCTAGAGAACCTTACAATAACATCTGCTGGATAAGAAGTATCTTGAGTTCTAGGTTTACGCAACCTGTGAAATCGTTCGAATGGGAGAGGGCCCAGTTCATCTGATGAAATAAAAGTCAAAAAAAATGTTTGCAGAAAATGTTCCAAGGTCTGATTTTGTAATGCATCCGGGATTCCTCTTAGTCTCATATTTATTCTACGGGATCTGTCTTCAAAGTCTGAGATTTTTGCTTCGAGATCTTTGACTTTACTTGTAAGGACAGCATTTATGTTGTGTAGAGATTTGTTATCATCTTGCAAGCTTGTAATGATTTTATCGTGTTTCACTAGGGCTTCAGCGACTTGAGAGACCTCAGTTCTAATCTGGGCGAGGTTGTCTACCAAGTCCTGTTTAATTTTCCTATAGAATCCCTCCATCAGGTCTCTGATAAAATCTTGTGAAATCTCCTGCTGAGTCACGAGCTGTGTCTCCTTAGAGGGAGAAATAGGTAAAACTGAATGTACTGGCTCAATATTCCTTACAGGTACTGACTCCTTCAGTTCTCCTGATATTGATTTTCTATGATCCATGGGCTGTGAAAGTGATTTAGGAGAGCAAAAAATATTCATTGGTTTGCTCCTTTCTAATTTCTCTTTTTCTCTATCTTTGTCCTTTTTTTGAGGCATTTTCTTGATATAAGCCCTTCACAGAGGGTGGAGTCAAAAAAAAAAAATAAAAAAAAATATATATATATATATATGTATAGTATAATATGTAAGTCGCAATTTAGATAAGACTGCAAATGGTAAGTCCTCTCTCGTCCACGGGTCCTATAAGGGCCTCCCAAAAATACAGAAGGCTTTGAAGTATGTTAAAGTATATTGTGATTAAGTTTCTAGCATGGCTTGTATGTGAGCAAAAAAAAAATAAAAAAAAATAAATAAATAAAAATAGAAATAAAGCTCACCGCAGGATATCACATCAAGTCTGGTCTGATAAGCCTTCTGTAAAAAAAGCGTTTATTCTATCCTCCAGGTATTTTATTTTCCTCAGGAAACACTGCCGCGCACTCCTGAGGGAAGCCAAACAGAGCAGGCGTTTCACGAGCGGTTTAGCCGGGATTCCCGGCACAATACGTAAGCCGCAGACCGCTCAGGCTCCGTATTTCAGAAACCTTCGACGGACTAATACAGCAGCTCACGCTACAGCCGCTCGTCCCGAATCGGCGGTCGACGATACGGGAGGAAAATCAAACAACTTTGGGGACGCGGGAAGTAGTTTGAAGGGGCATATGGGGGGGTGTAGTTTGAAGGGGCAGAGGGGGGTTAGTTTGAAGGGGCAGAGGGGGGTAGTTTGAAGGGGCAGAGAGAGGGGTAGTGAGGGGGGGCGCCAGAGGAGTAGTCGGCACAGGGCGCCACAACGCCTAAGGCCGGCTCTGATTCCATTGATCCATGTTTTCTCGTTTTGGCTCTTTATATATAAAATGCAGCAAGCTCTTTTGCTAGTACCTTAACACACATATTTTAGAGTAAGTGTAAAGAACAATTCTGCTACAATCAACAATGCGTCTGGGAACACATATATTTTTCCATGGTTTTCAGTTCATGGTCAAAGATCTCCTGCAGCTACTAAACACTGAGTTCTGTTTCACTGCGTTCTTTTTCAATTCAAATAAAAACAGCACTACATTTAGCTTATTCCACTTTTTTTAAAAAGTGAACAGAAATTACTTTTATGTAATCATGGGAAGCAACCAAAATGACCATAAGAATATTTAGATAGAACACGAAATGGTCCTCCCCAATCTGGCCTTGATGCAACTCCATTTTCATTCAATGCCCTGCCTTATTAATCTATCCTTTACCCCAAGATGTATCGTATTTTGCTCGATTATAAGACGACCCTGATTATAAGACGACCCCCCAAAATCTGAATATTAATTTAGGAAAAAAAGAAAAAGCCTGAATATAAGACGACCCTATAAGAAAATAGTTTTAACAGTAAATGTTAATTCATGTAAACTATGTGAACAATTGTTTTTTAATAAAAGCTATGATTGAGAAAAATCAACAAACAAACCAACAAACTGCACATGGACCCCGAGAAATTCAGGGTGTGTATCTATTATCTTTTTCTCTAACATAGGAAATATTTAAATTTGGAATACTTTAGTTATGACCGTGACAGATTCACCGGAAGTTTCCACAAATAAATATCCCACACACATAGACCAGTAATGAATATATTCCATGTACTTTTCAAATGTGTTTTGATGCCTATATAATACGCCCTACCGATATCATTACATGGCTGCTAGCATAACATTAATAATCCATTTTTGCAATTTTGTAAAAGAATTTGAAAATCTGTAATTTTACACAATTAAGGCTGTACAAGGCCGTATTGCTACTAACCATGATAAAGGCTATAATACATGTATGTGGTTTTTTTTCCAGCGTCTTTGAGAAATGCTGGTGATTGTTCTGTCTGCCAAACTGGGATCCGCTTTCACCCCTCAGGTCCAGGCCGCCTGGGAGAAATTCATTGCAGTTCTGGTTGCTGGTCTGAGCCACGGATATTATTAAACTGACCATCTGAGATCATGGATAACTGTGCTTGAACATTAAAGCATTAGTAATAAAAGCTGCTTGTAACTAAAACAATTATTTGTCATGTATCTTTGTCAATATATAATTAAACGCCTAAACACTACATACCTGATGTTCATAAATAACATTTAATTGTATGTCCTGTCAGAGGCATTCTTATGGCCTGTAGCTTAAAGGAGAAAAAAAAAGAGAGAGGAGATATGACAAAAATGTATTTGAATACGCAAATGGATTCAATGTAGTAAACGAGGGAAGAATATTTCAGAGGAGAAATGTTAGTACAAGAGGTCATAATTCAGGGCTGCCCCAAGACACTGTGCTTCCTGGGTCCAAGGATGAAATGGTGCCCACAGCCACCAAAACCATGCCACATCCATTTTGTTATATCATGATTAATAAATCCACTCTGTCATGCTCTCACACTCACGCTCTCAATGTCTTCCTACCTTCTCTGCCAACCGCTTCTGTGTCCTTTTCTGCAGCTCTGCTTCTTCTCTTGCCCCTTCCTGTCCTTCTGTTGTATTTATTCTGTTTTCACTTTCACGCATTTGTACATACTCCCAGATTTGCACAGACCTACACACTTATACCCTACCTTAACACTTATGATACGCGTTCATACTCACACAAAAAACTACACTTCAATGCTCACACAAACATTCACACATCCATGCTCATCCACATCCTTGGTCACACACATGCTACTCATATCATTACATGGCTGCTAGCATTATACACCCATGCTCACACATACATCATGTTCCATGTGTATCTGGCTTGGACTAGGTATTATATGAGAAGAATCAAGCTGAATGGGGAGGGGTTAATATGATTACATAGGGTAGAAGTGGAGTCTCCTCTGTTTTCTTTTTGATTTGGTCTCAGTTCTGGACAAGGTTAGGCAAATACAATTCTCTGGATTTCTTGCCTTCAGCAAACACCTTGCTTCATTTTCTCTGTGCTTTCTGGCTCTTGTTGTTATATTTCATTCTCTTCTATTCTTTCCTCCCTCTTAGGCAACTTCTTTTGCCCAATCTCTTTATTTGCACCTTACTTGCTGATATATTTCACTTCCTTTTTTCTTTTATTTTGCTTGCCCTCCTCTTTTTAATTTATATTCTGCCCCTCCTCCATGCTATATAGACACACGCATCCACACATATACAGCTACACGCACATATAGATCTACACGAACACACACACATATACAGTATATATATAAATATATGTATACACATACATAACCGATCAGCCAAAACATTATGACCACTGACAGGTGAAGTGAATAAAATTGTAATGACTAGACGACTGGGTCAGAGCATCTCCAAAACTGCACCTTGGGAACTGGGAACTTGTGGGGTGTTCCCAGTCTGCAGTGGTCAGTACCTATCAAAAGTGGTCCAAAGAAGGAAAAGAGGTAAACAGGCAATGGGTTCATGGGCGGCCAAGGTTAATTGATGCACATGAGGGTCAAATCCAACAGACCAGCTACTGTACGTCAAATTACTGAAAATGTTGCTGGTTCTAATAGAAAGGTGTCAAAATACACAGTGCATCGCAGTTTGTTGCGTATGGGGCTGCTTAGCCACAGTCCAGTCAGGGTGCCCATGCTGACCCCTGTTCACTGCCGAAAGACCCTACAATAGGCAAGTGAGCATATGAACTAGACCCCGGAACAATGCAAGAAGGAGCCTGGTCTGATGAACCACGTTTTCTTTTACAACACATGGATGTCCGTGTGCATGTGCATTGCTTACCTGGAAGAATGCAAGTCGCTGGAGGCAGTGTGATGCTTTGGGCAATGTTCTGCCAGGAAACCTTAAGTCCTGCCATTCATGTGAATGTTACTTTGGCACATACCACCTACCTAAGCATTGATGCAGACCATGTACATGGTAGTCCCTTATGGCATTGGCCTCTTTCAGCAGGATAATGCACCCTGCAACAAAGTAAAAATGGTTCAGGAATGGTTTGAGTAACACAACAATGAGTTCAAGGTGTTGACTTGGCCTCCAAATTCCCCAGATCTCAACCCAGTCGAGCATCTGTGGGATGTGCTGGACCATAAAGTATGATCCATGTAGGGCCCACCTTGCAACATACAGAACTTAAAGGATCTGCTGCTAACGTCTTGGTGCCAGATACCATAGCAAACCTTTAGAGGTCAAGTGGATTCCATGCCTCGATGGGTCAGGGCTGTTTTGGCAGCAAATAGGGGACCTACACAATATTAGACAGGTGGTCATAATGTTATAGCTGATCAGTGTATATACATACATGTACATACACAAATACACCGTACTTTCCAGATACTCTCCTTCCCTCCTGTGTGTTCCTTTCGGCAATCATCCTCCCTCACTGCACGTCGAGAAGTCATGCAATTTCTGTGAGCACAGTGTCAGGGAGAATGATTGTCACATTTCGCGGGACGCCGCTTAGTGGAACAGGTGAGAGGTCCCTGGAGCCCCCAGCCCTTGTTCTGGAGCGTCTACTCGGTCTATATGTCCTCTCTTTACTAGAATTCAATTACCACCTGTAGGCTGACAACATGCTAATTTAACGTTCCTCCCCTGACCTGTTGTCCTCTCTTCTAACTCAAATTACTGTCACTGTGAGGTTCGTCTTACCAGGAGGAATCCGATATGCAGGACTGGAACACACTTGCTCAAAAACAGAACACACACAAGGGGCCTGGTGAGGGTAACAGGGCACTTGGCAGTGTAACTGTAAGCACGAGTGGTCAGAGGGAAGCCTTTTAGTAGACCAGGGTCGGGACGTCAGAGATACACAGGAACCGTTTAGATAGCCGGGGTCAGGAAGCCAGAGGTACACGTAGTCGGTATGGATAGCCAAGGTCAGGATGCCAGAGGTACACAACGTTGCAGGGAGAGCCAGAGTCAGGATGCCAGAGATACACGGAGTGAGAGTATAGCCAGAGTCAGGATGCCAGAGAAACACGAGAGCCGTTTAGCAGACCAGGGTTGGATACCGGGATAACGAGAGAAATATATCAAATACAGGAGGAGCTCACGATATACGGAAGGAATCAGTATAACTGAGCACTGAGGACACTGTGCGAGAGGTTTAAATAGCCCGGGGGGGGGCGTTCCCCGACGTCTGGGACGTGATCGCGGAATCCAGCCGGCGGTCAGCCTCATAAATATGCATGAAGCGCTCGAGCGCGAGCGGCTGCTTCATGTTCCAGTGAACGGTGCCGGCGTTTCAGCCGGGAGGGAGGAGAGGATGTCCGGGAGCCACTTAAGGTAGGTGCTTTACAGTCACTCTGAAATAGCATCTTGATGGCATCCCATTGCCTGAAGCTCAACGTTTACAAGACTGCACTTCTGGTTACTTATCTCCTCAATCATCCCCTTAATTTCCAGTTAGGAAATCCAGCAGTCTTTACCTGCAAAGATTGAATTGATCCTTTCCTCACACTACTAATAAAATACTAATTAATTCCTTTGTGATATTCTATCTAGAGTACAACTCTTTTTATCTCTCCAATGCACTCACCAACCTCAACAGACACCATGGTTCACGTTACAGCTGAGGAGCGTACCGCCATCACTTCCGTCTGGCAGAAGGTCAACATTGACAAGGGTGGCAGCGACACCCTGACCAGGTAATTAGCAGAAATAATTTGCTATAATCTTGCTACAAACAGAAGGCACGTGCTTTTAAGGTTGTGTGCTCCCCTTTCTCCATATTTTTCTGCTAAATGTGCTGCATATGGCATAATCAATGAAAGGGTTACATTGGTTGCTATGGTAATTGCTCCATATTTATGAATGCAGATAAGAAATATGACCACATATTGTTAAGATTTTTTTGTCTATTTCAGATAATTATGTATTTTCATTATATTTTTTAATAATCGTGACATAAAGCAGCACAGATATACATCTAAAATCTCCAGCCCTAAAATTAAATTAAGTGTTCCAGGCATAATTCATGCTTATTTACCCATAATGTTGATCTATTGATAAGTATATATTGTCGGTAACAGTGAATAATAGATAGAGGCTTTCAATGTGCAAGCAAAGAGAACATTTGTATATTAGAATACTATATTTAAAAAATGGTATATTTTATTTTAGTATATATCAGGTCCTCAGTCAGAGTGCGATTTTTATTTAAAAAAAAACAAAACCTGTTTTTCTATCACTCCAGGCTGCTCGTTGTCTACCCCTGGACCCAGAGGTATTTCAGCTCTTTCGGAAACCTGTCCAATGAAGCCGCTATCTCTGGAAATGTTAAAGTGCAGGCCCATGGCAAGAAGGTTCTGGGTGCCATCGGCGGTGCCATCCAACACTTGGATGATGTCAAGGGCTCTCTCCGCGCTCTCAGTGACACCCACGCCAACAAACTGCACGTGGACCCCGAAAACTTCAAGGTATATAATCTCTTATTACTACTTTCTATATGTTTTCTCTACTGCAGGTAACCTTTAGTCTGGAATATTTTGGTTAATCCCATAAAAGATTCACAAAAGGTTTTTATCAATACATTTCTGAAACATACAAAGGCCAATAATAGATCTTTTTAGTTGACCTTTTAACATGTATTAAATGTCTATATAGTATGACCTACTGATAACATTAAGTGTTATTAATATGTAAAAGACGTATAATTTAGAGTTCATAACTCTATACAGTTAAGGGTTATACCATAAAGCCATGTTGCTCTTAATCTTTGCATTGTAAAGGCATGTGTTAAAAGCATGTATATCTTTCTTTTTTACAGCGTCTTGGAGAAATGCTGGTGATTGTTCTGGCTGCCAAACTGGGATCCGCTTTCACCCCTCAGGTCCAAGCCGCCTGGGAGAAATTCATCGCAGTTCTGGTGGCCGGTCTGAGCCACGGATATTATTAAACTGACATTATTCTACGTCATCTTGAAATGTGGATTTCTGTGTGTGTTCATATTGAAACATACGTAATAAAGTGTAGTTTTGACTAAAGTGAGACTCACTTGTGTTGTTAACTACTGATACTTATTAAAGAAGGTCTATACCACTTAACAACTAAATAATCATGACTGGAGCAAAACGTGGGCAATTGTGTAAAATGAGCATTCAATTGGTTTCCATGGTGAATATATCTCAAATATTCTTGGATATAAATAGCTAGTTGGTTATATTTGGACTAGGTCGAAAGAACAATTCTACTGAAAAGTAGTTTTTGGGGGGTTTTTTTAGATGAACAAATCAGGAATTGGTCTGGGCAAATGTATAATTTCTCCAAATTTTGTTGTTTGTGGTCAAACTTCCCTAGCAGCTCCTACATTTGTTAAAGGGTGATGACACTTGGGTTGGTGGTTACAAACCTCTACCTTTTGGTTCTAAACACTCTTTTAAAGTTTTTAAAGTCTGCCTTTTAGCCATATGGACTGGATCTCAAATGCAGAGTTTCTAAAAATGATCAAACTTGTTAAGTTTCATATTGTCAAATGATCAGTAGAAACTTTTGAGCATTGATGCTCCTCCATCAACCTGTCCTTTTCATCTTATTTTACTACTTATTTCTGTTCTTCTCTATCCCTGCGTTGTGCCCATGTTTTTTTACCAGCCTCTCATTTTCTGTCTCTCACTACCTCCACATCGATGTCATAGGATGCCACCTTTGTCACAAATCAGTTTGTGATTTCCCCTGCTAGATCTGCCCCGGTCCACTGTAGGTGCTATTATTGTGAAGTGAAAGTATATATGAGTGACAACAGCTCAGCCACAAAGGGATAGACCACGCACACTCACCTCTTCTCTATAGCTTAACTCACAACAAAGTTTCAAACTGCCTCTGTAAACAACATCAGCACAAGCAGTTTCCATGGCCAAACTGCTGTACGCTTTAATTGCGAGACAGACCTTCTTGTAGTATATCTGCAAAGGGGGGAAAACTCCATATTAATGCCAATGGTTTTGGAATGGGGTACCCAACAAGCCTAGGTGGGATGGTCAGGTGTCCCCATATTTTTGTTTATATAGTGTATATCAGATTAGGTTCTGCACAAACCTGCATTGCAGCTCGAGCTGTGATAAGACTAAAGAACCAGAGCTGGCTCTTCATGGAAAGTGGATGAGTGGCCTCACCCCTGGCCTGCCTTTCCTGCCACCAATCCCCCTCCTGAATTAGATTGTTATTTAAATTAATTTACAAACTGGTGTTCATGTGTCTTATATACAGTATGTCCTTATGTCAGGGCTGTGGTCATTATTTGGCTATTGCATATGGTAAATAAATAGAAAACACTGGTGGTGTATTCTGGTCCAGGCCATGTAGACCTACGGTGACCTTGGACAGCTGCTCTCACTGGGATGGTTGAGGGTATCGGAAATCTCCTGTAAACCAGCACATTTATATTGCAGGAGACTCCTGTTGTATTTTTAATTCTTGACATGTGACCTAAGGCAGAGCACAAGAGTGTGACATCATATCCCGGCACTCTGTGTAAAGTGTAGGTGAACCCTCTCAGCATGGTTAGCTTGGGAACCAGGGCACAATCCCAATAAATATACCACTGGCAAAACCCTCAGCAACAGTTCTATGCAGAGCGGAGAGCAGTCTAAAAACGGCTGTGTAGAAGAAAACAATTGGGCTGTCTCAGGTCTATTCACTAACAATGTGAGCTGTTGGTTGATTCAAGGGATGGTTTGACTGACGTGACCAGCAAGTATCTGCAAGTAGCTTACAAACTCTCAAGGCAACACACAAGTTCACCAAGAAAATGTTTGCTTAAGTATGCGATGGCTTGTGACGCTTGCAAGTGTATCAGGCTAAAATAACAATAAAATAATGTTCCCTCTTTTGTTGGATTTTACACAAATACCACTACAGCAGAGAAAGAGGATTAGGGTGTCAGGGTGATCCTCATCCTGGTTTCAGAACAGCCCTTTGTAGCCACGGCTCTTATTTTTGTTTTATTTTATGCTGTTATCAATTCAACAGAGGAACAGGCTGAGAGTGTTATGCTGACCATCATCCTGGATTCACAATAGCCGCTTGTGGCCACAGCACAACAGTAAGACTCCTGAGCTCCCCTTTTCTTTGGCCGGACATTCATATGTATACAGCGGCAAAACTACCGGGGTCACAGGGATCACGACTGCGACCGGGCCCTGGAGTTCTGCCAGTCCGGGGGGCCCAAGGCACTCGGCGCCCTTCTGTCTCCTCTGCTCCCTGCCGCCCCTGCAGCCGCCTGCCTCAGAGCTGCCCCGACTGTAGTGCTGGGAGCGTGAGGCGTCTGTCTTGGGTGCCGGCAAATGTGTGTGATTCAAACAATATATATTTTATGTGTGATATTTTGATGTTTATTCCCCCAAAATCAATAGCACATTTTTGGTTAAAGTTTGTAAACCATTTTGATTGCTCATGATAATAAATATTAGAACTTTTATAGTTTCTTGATCCAAGAAGAAATCTGATTGCACCTTGGAGTCAAGAAGGACTCCTTCCCATAGGTAAAATTCTAAAAATAATAATAAATAATAATTGGGGCAGAGGGTTGCCTTCTTTTGGATCAAAAGCAGGAAGGATGGGTAGAAGGGATGGACGTGATGGACTTAGGTCATTTTTCAGGGAAAAGAAAAAATGTCGGTGCGCTAAGCTAGTCACAGGCTCACATAATACAAATGTGTAATACGAGGCCTACCAAACAGGTGTAAGCATGCAGCAAGAAACAGTGTATTGGCTGTACAATGTATACAAAGAACAAAAACTGTCTGCGCTTCTTACCCTAATAAAGTTGGCAACAAATATATAAACATAATATAAATGAGAGGTTTTGGTTATATGAATTGGCCAAAGCATAATTAAGCTCACCCGCCACGTCAAGGCACACTCTCAATAGGGTGAGAACCTACTCTCACCTCCTACATAGTGGGCACACAAAGCAGTTTATACTGCTACCAAAACCTTATTAATGTGTTGGGGGAGGTGCAATTAAACCTCCTCCCTATTAACCCCTGGACAGCAAGCTGCAACCAGACTGATGAAGAGCCAACAACCTCAAATATGTGCAAACAGGGAAAAGAAAAAATGTCGGTGCGCTAAGCTAGTCACAGGCTCAAATAATACAAATGTGTAATACGAGGCCTACCAAACAGGTGTAAGCATGCAGCAGGAAACAGTGTATTGGCTGTACAATGTATACAAAGAACAAAAACTGTCTGCGCTTCTTACCCTAATAAAGTTGGCAACAAATATATAAACATAATATAAATGAGAGGTTTTGGTTATATGAATTGGTCATTTTTCAACCTACATTTCTATGATTTAAAGCATGTTGTGACTATATGATTATGTAACATAAACACACATTTTGTATTGAGTTACTTAGAGATTCTTGGATACTTTGAGATTCATATTTAATATCATTTTTAAATCAGCAAAAATTGTGCTTCTGCTATTGCCCGTGATGAGAATCTATACCTACTTTGATACTTAAGCACATACTGCATCTGAAACAACCTCATGCATTTTAAAAGCCTTATAAGCTAAAAATACAATAATATATAAATAAAATATGCAATTTTCTGGCTATATTTTCTACATAAGACTTCAAACCTTGTCCCATGATGCAAAACTAACCTCAAGTTAGCTACCAATGAACGGCTGAACTTCTCCCATAAATGAATAGTGTGTTTTTTCCCAAAGAAAATTACAGATAAAGAAAGGTTGTACAGGGAAGCCTAACTATCTTTTTTCTGTTTAACTGTAAATGAAATCATTTGTAAGTAACAAGAATATTAGTTTAGTGTATGAAGTTATTGACTTTTCTCATGCCAGTTTTAGGATCACTGCAATTATTGGTAACTAGAATTTCAGAGGACATCACTTTTAACAACACAGAATCATTATTATTGAAGGTGTGCTCTATTACAAACACGGAAGTCAAGCTCTGGTGAGCTAAGCAGGACTCCCCAAATATCTCTAGCTGAGCTCAAGAGTGGTGTAATTGTCATTTTGCACACTTGTGTTTTATAAGACTGTGAGATCAGCATCATCCACTGTGAATCCAGAAAGATAAAATTCTGCAGGTAGCAGACATGATACAAAAAGCATGTCAATTGTATGGATTATGTATTAAGGCTAAATGTTGGGTGGAGCAACTGGAAACACAGCACAATTACATAACTAGCAATTATAATTATATTATATTATATATATATATATTAATAATAATAGGTGGGACATAACTAGTTCTCCTTTAAAAGCCAAGGAGGTTGGCTGTGGTTCTCAGAGCTTTTGACACTTCTCACTTGAGTCTTAGCCACTCTCCAACCCAAACAGTCACCATGGTTCACTTTACACCTGAAGAGCGTGCCGCCATCACATTCTTGTGGCAGAAGGTTGACATCAGCAAGGATGGCGGTGACATCCTCACCAGGTAATTAACAGCAATAGTTTGCTATAATATTGTACAAATTGTACCAATAGAAGACATGTATATCTGTTATACTCCTAAATTAAACCTGTGGCACTATTCTACATTATCCATATTCCATACCCTTTAACTGATTTTATATGTACATGATACATGTAGGCTTATCCCAATGCTTTTCTTTAGCACTGAGTAACTGTTTGTTTAGTACCAAAAGGTATTTAATGTTGCTCATAATGAGTTTTAAATTAAATAAATTATTTGGCCACATCATGTCTATATTTATAATGGGTAATTCTGCTGGATGTACTAATTATGGTGCAATTAGCAGGAGTGTTTCAATGGTTGCAATGATGATTGTTTCATATTTAAAACTGTGCTTGCACAGAAATAAAGCCCTGTATTGATGAAATGTCTATTGTCTACTTCAAATGAAAAATATGACACAATAAGGCATATTAATTGAGTTATATGAGATAAAAAAAAAATACCTGTACAATTATATAAAGTGGTTTATGCAATAATTTAAGCTTATTAACACCTAAGTTTATCTACATTTATTGACTAAAACTATATTTAATAAATTATACAATTTATCATAGTATATACTAACGACTGAGTCTCGTATACAATTATTTTGTTTAAAAACTGTTTCTCTATCACTCCAGGCTGCTTGTTCTCTACCCCCAGACCCGGAGTTATTTCAGTTCTTTCGGAGACCTGTCCAATGAAACCGCTATCTCTGAAAATGTTAAAGTGCAGGACTATGGCAAGAAGGTTCTGGGTGCCATTGGCAATGCCATCCAACACTTGGATGATGTCGATGGCTCTCTCCGCCAACTCAGTGATATCGACACCAACAAGGTGCTTGAAGACCCCCGCAACTTCAGGGTATATAAATATTATTATTAATAATAGATTACTTACATCATTGAGTGACTGCAACCATAACATTAAACAATATTTTGAAATATTATACTTATTTCCATAAAAGATTCAGTGGCAACGTTCCACGTGATCACGATTATGAGACAGAAGAGCTCCACAACTCAACTGTAATCTCTTCATCTTTTAAATTCTTTTAATGCTTACCATTGGATGCTAGCATAATATTAACAATTCAATTGAAAAATTAAGATTATGCCTTCATGGCCACACAATATACTAGTGCTTTGAGATTTTGAATGGCATGAAAACCTATGTATGATTTGTATTTTTTTCTTTCACAGCTACTTGGAAAAATGCTGCTGATTATTCTGGATGACAGACAGGGATCCGCTTTCACCCCTCAGGTCCAGGCCGCCTGGAGGAAATTCATTGTAGTTATAGTGGCCGGTCTGAACCAGGGATATTATTAAACTGACTGTATTATACTCCATCTTAAAATGTGCTTTCAGTGTGTTCATTTTGAAACATTCTTAATAAAATGTAATTTAAACCAAAAGTGTTGTAAAGTGTTTCATGTTGTAAACCACTGGTCACTTTTATAAGAATGTGCACATGCTGTCATATCATTGTCTTTAAATAACATTTAACCTCCTGTAATGTAACAGTGTAATCCTGGCCTACATGGCAATTCCCACTTTCTCCCAAGTTTTTGTGTTGGGAAAGTTGGGTGTGGGTTTCAAACGTGTTTGGAGATGGTAGAAACAATTTATATTTTCCTATTTATAAGGGCAAAACTTGAGCAACCTTTGGGTAAAGGTGTACATTTGGAAAGTCACACTGAATATTCCATTCAGGGCCGGCCTTAGGGGTGTGAGACCTGTGCGACCGCACAGGGCGCCATGGTAGCAGGGGCGCCTACCCGGGACTTAACTTAAAACATCGGGGTTTTTTTAAACTTTATCTAGCATCATCATGTTAAATAAAGTTCAAAAAAACCAAAAAAAAACGATGCTTTAATCTAAGTCCCGGGCAGGGGCGCTGAGCGGTTGCTCGTGAAGTTCTCAGCAACCGCTCGGCGCCCCTTACTCTCCGTGACTCCGTCGCGGTGCCGGCATCTCATGTTGAGTGCCGGACTACTCCGGCGCTCAACATGAAATGCCGGCACCGCGGCAGAGCGAGAAGATGGATGCCTCCCGCTCTCACCGCAGGACTCCGGCAACAAGGTAAGTGTGGGGGGGTGTAGTTTGAAGTTGCAGAGGGGGGGTGTAGTTTGAAGGGGCAGAGGGGGGTATAGTTTGAAGGGGCAGAGGGGGGGTGTAGTTTGAAGGGGCAGAGGGGGGGTGTAGTTTGAAGGGGCAGAGGGGGGGGTATAGTTTGAAGGGGCAGGGGGGGTGTAGTTTGAAGGGGCAGAGGGGGGTGTAGTTTGAAGGGGCAGAGGGGGGTGTAGTTTGAAGGGGCATAGGGGGGTGTAGTTTGAAGGGGCAGAGGGGGGTTAGTTTGAAGGGGCAGAGAGGGGGGTAGTTTGAAGGAGCAGAGAGGGGGGTAGTGAGGGGGGCTCCAGAGGAGTAGTCCGCACAGGGGGCCACAACGCCTAAGGCCGGCTCTGATTCCATTGACCCATTGTTACCTTTCGCCGGCGGGTCTGTCCAGGGAGCTCCTCTGCTGCCGTCCTCGGTGCTATGGAGGTGCACACACGTGCACGCTGTCATGGCGGCCAGGAATCCTTACCCAGCAACTGCATACGTCACGCTAGGGGGCGGGTCCTCCCGCTTTTTATCTGATTGGCTGATTATTGCCTGCAGCTGTTTGGCACCAAATTTAAACCCACTGCTCACTCTAATCTGAGCCCTTGTGTGGTACAAACGTTATCACTGTCTCAGTGTGCTATATTCTGATTTACTGGTTTCCTGACTCCTGCTTTGTTCCTGACTACTCTTTGATCGCTGCCTGGATTGACTTTGGATTGCTTTTTGGACTTTGCCTGTGTGCTGCCTGCCTTGACCTTGGACTGTGACCTGTTTATGCTATTGGAACTTTCCTGCTGTTGTCCCACTATTCCTCCTGCTACTACCCGTCCTGATATCCTACCATTCTGCAAATGGGACCCGTCTCTCGTCGAATTGTTACACCCATGTTTTCTCGTTTTGGATCTTTATATATATGCAGCAGAAATGCAGCAAGCTCTTTTGCTAGTACCTTAACACACATATTTTAGATTAAATGTAAAGAACAATTCTGCTACAATCAACAATGGGTCTGGGAACACATATATTTTTCCATGGTTTTCAGTTCATGGTCAAAGATCTCCTGCAGCTACTAAACACTGAGTTATGTTTCACTGCGTTCTTTTTCAATTCAAATAAAAACAGCACTACATTTACCTTATTACATTTTTTTAAAAAAAGTGAACAGAAATTACTTTTATGTAATCATGGGAAGCAACCAAAATGACCATAAGAATATTTAGATAGAACACGAAATGGTCCTCCCCAATCTGGCCTTGATGCAACTCCATTTTCCTTCAATGCCCTGCCTTATTAATCTATCCTTTACTCCAAGATGTATTTATATTTCTCCTCATTTATGTTATTCTCTATTCTCATTTTAGTCTTCTAGTTCTCTGTTTATACTCCTTTTCTCTTCCCCGATACCTCTTCTTAAAAAAAAAAAAACGTTTTCCTATTTATTAGGGCAAATGCAGCAATCTTTGGACAAATTTGAGAAATCACTGAACATTCCATTGATTCATGGTGGTGGAAGCATATTTCTCATTTTGGCTCTTTATATCTCAAAATGTAGCCTACGCTTTTGCTAGTACCTCAAAACACATATTTTGTGTTAAGTGTAAATAACAATTCTGCCACAAAGTAGTTTGTCACAAAAGGCCTAACTGGAAACACAAATCAGCAATCAGGAAACACAAATTGTCTGGGAACGTATATAATTTCTACATTTGCAGGTGTATCAGGCTCTATCAATAAAATAATGTTCCCTCTTTTGTTGGATTTTACACAAATAAACACATTTGGGAGTTTTCTTTCTTGTTTCAGATAGCCCAACATGCAGCATCCATCCTCAAATGTCGGTACAACAGAACACAAATCCTCTGTTCTTGAGATTCATGGTGAATATGGACCATGTATAAAAGTAAGTGGAATGTCTTTCAAATGTTCAAGAGTGTGATTCAAACAATATATATTTTATGTGTGATATTGTGATGTTTATTCCCCCAAAATCAATAGCACATTTTTTGTTAAAGTTTGTAAACCACTTTGAGTGCTCATGATAATAAATATTAGAATATAACATTACTTTTATAGCTTCTTGATCCAAGAAGAAATCTGATTGCACCTTGGAGTCAAGAAGGACTCCTTCCCATAGGTAAAATTCTAAAAATAATTTTTTTTTTTTTTTTTTTTTTCCCCTCAGCCTCTTTATTATGATGGGCTTTTATGCACTATACAGGGTAGCTAATACTAAGGTATAATGGACAATACACTTCTGAATGTGTAAAGGCACATGGATAAAGTTTAAAATGCACCTGGATCGGTAGATTCTTGATGTACCTTGAAACACAAAGAAAATCACACATATGAATTAGGATATCTATAGTGCATGAAAATAGCTGTAATATGTAAAATAGAACATAATATACACATGCTTAGGTATAGGACTTAAATCTAGTTATGCTCTCTATGGAATATTATTAATCTGTATGTAGAGCTGAATCCTATTAATTTTCAATTCTTTATTATATAAAATCTATCCTATTTAATTTAGGTATGATTAATGTTGAAACACTAAGCTGTTTGCTCACTTGTACGGGACCTTCAATCACAGAGGATTAGGGGTTTTTATTCTACGTATTATATACACTAGCGAATACTATGTCTATAAACAGGGCCGGCCGAAGACTTAACGCCGCCTGGGGCGAAGTTTAAAACGCCGCCCCCCCCCCGCCGACGCCGGGGGGGGGGGGGCGGCATTTTAAACTTCGCCGACGCAATAATCTACGATCCCCCCCGGTACTTACCTTTAAACAGTCCTGCGGCGAGTCTCCCTGCTCTGCCACGGTGCCGGCTTGTAATGCTGAGTGCCGGAAATCTTTTTCTATAATATAAAATCTACCCTTTTTTAGATGTGATTAATTGTTGAAGCACTAAGCTATCTGCTTACACGAATGTAGGTTTCTTAATCACAGATGACTTTGTTTCTCTTTTTTTTTATTAATTTTATTATGACGGGCTCTTACGTACTCTATAGGGCAGCTAAGATTAAGTTATAATGGAAAATGCACTTTGACTGTGTAAAAGGCACATGGATATACTTTAAAAGGCATGTGGATTGGTATAGACATGATTAATTGTTGAAGCACTAAGCTATTTGCTTACATGAACGTTGGTTTCTTTATCACAGATGACTTTTTCTTTTTTTGTAGTAATCTTAATATGATGGGCTTATATATACACTTTATAAGGCTGCTAACATTAAGCTATAACGGAAAATGCACTTGGATAGTGTAAAACGCACATGGATATACTTCAAAATGCATTTGGATTGATATAGATCTGATCAATTGTTAAAGCACTGAGCTATTTGCTTATACGAACGTAGGATTTTTAATCACAGACGACTTTGTTTCTCTTTCTTTTTATTAATTTTATTATGATGGGCTTTTATGTACCTTATAGGGCAGCTAATATTAAGTTATAACGGAAAATGCACTTTGACTTTGACTGTGTAAAAGGCACATGGATATACTTTAAAATGTATTTGGATTGGTAGATTCTTGATCAGGGCCGGACTGGGACTGAAAAGCAGCCCTGGAAAAATTTGGAGACCAGCCCCATATAGTATATCTCACGGTCGCGCTCTTTAACCACACGCACCCCTTATACATACCCGACTCACACTATTCGCCATTCTTTTTATCTCATTATTTGTATTAAAATGCCAGAAAGCAAAAGTGTTAAAAGGCCCTAATAAATGAAATACATTACACATAATGGGATCAAAACATTTACTACTGCGAACATTTTTAGATGAAAAAGTTCAGTGGAACAAAACAGTGATCACATTATTCTTCACGATATTCTGGTAAGAAACTTTTGTTTCTTTATTAATTCATGTAGACTATTTTTTTTCATATTTCATATAAGCTATGATTGAGACATGTTTTTTTTTTCCTTTTATTTGCCAACCTACCCCCGAGTTATGCACATCTGCCCCCAGGCTTGCCACTCTGCCCCCCTGATATGCCTTCTAAACCCCTATATGCCACTCTGCCTCCAGAAATGCCTTATACCCCCTATATGCCACTCTGTCCCATGATATGCCTTTTAACCCCCTGTATGCCACTCTGCCATATAGGGGTCAAAAGGCATATCATGGGACAGAGCGGCATATAGGGGGTATAAGGCATTCCTGGAGGCATAAATGGGGTTAAAAGGCATATCATGGGGCACTCTGCCTCCAGAAAAGCCTTATGCCCTCCTATATGCCACTCTGCCTCCCTGATATGCTTTATACCCTCCTATATACCACTCTGCCCCGTGATATGCCTTTTAACCCCCCTTTTGCCACTATACCTCCAGATATGCCTTTTGACCTCCTCTATGTCACTCTGCATCCAGAAATGCCTTATACCCCTATATGCCACTCTGTCTCATGATATGCCTTCTAACCTCCTATATGCCACTCTGCCATATAGGGGGTTAAAAGGCATATCATGGGACAGAGTGGCATATAGGGGGGTATAAGGCATTTCTGGAGGCAGAGTGGCATAAAGGGGGTTAAAAGGCATATCATGGGGCTCTCTGCCTCCAGAAAAGCCTTATGCCCCCCTATATGCCACTCTGTCCCATGATATGCCTTTTAACCCCCATATGCCACTCTGCCTCCCTGATATGCCTCAACCCTCCTATATGCCCCTCTGCCCCGTGATATGCCTTTAACCCCCTTTTTGCCACTATACCTCCAGATATGCCTTTTGACCTCCTATATGTCACTCTGCATCCAGAAATGCCTTATACCCCTATATGCCACTCTGTCCCATGATATGCCTTTTAACCCCCTATATGGCAGAGTGGCATATAGGGGGTTAGAAGGCATATCATGGGACAGAGTGGCATATATGGGTATAAGGCATTTCTGGAGGCAGAGTGGCATAAAGGGGGTTAAAAGGCATATCATGGGGCACTCTGCCTCCAAAAAAGCCTTATGTTCCCCTATATGCCACTCTGTCCCATCATATGCCTTTTAATCCCCTATATCTCACTCTGCATCCAGAAATGCCTTATACCCATATATGCCACTCTGGCATATAGGGGGTTAAAAGGCATGTCATGGGACAGAGTGGCATATAGGGGGGTAAAAGGCATTTCTGGAGGCAGAGTGGCATATAGGGGGACACACTTACATACACACACATGCCGATTTTTTTTGTTTTTAACACATTCAAAAAAATATTATACATTTTGTATAAAAAAATACATTACTTTACTCACCTTCTACTTCTCTTGACTTCCGTCCTCTGATAGCCGCACACTGTTCTCTTCTCTCTCCTGACAGGATGTCACTGACCTGACATCCGGTGCTGCAGCAGTCTGAGTGTGAGGGGCGGAGCTTCCACTCCTCACGCTGCTCCCATCACTATGCAGCCATCAGACTGCTGGGATTGTAATCTAAACGGCCGGCGCGTGCTGATGCCCCCGGCCGGAGCTACTTTAACACTTTTTTTTTTATTTATATGGTAAGCTGGATCGGCTCGCCATATAAAGTAAAAAAAAAAGTATTAAAGCAGAGGCGGCCGGCGGCATCAGCACGCATCGGCCGTTCAGATTACATTCCCAGCAATCTGATGGCTGCATAGTGATGGGAGCAGCGTGAGGGGTGAAAGGTCAGTGCGAGGGGGCGGAGCTTTCACCCCTCACGCTGCTCCCATCAGTAAGCGGCCATCGCACACGGCTGCTGGGTGCCGATGCGGCCGGCCGGCGATACTGTAATACATTTTTAAAATTTAATATGGCAAGCCGGACCAGCTTGCCATATTAAATTAAGAAAAAAGTATTATAGTAGCGCCGGCCGGCCGCATCAGCACCCAGCGGCCGCTCAGGTCCCAGCCCGCCCCTGGTCCCAGCCCACGGACCTGCCGGCCCACCGGGAAATTTCCCGGTATCCCGGTGGGCCAGTCCGGCCCTGTTCTTGATGTACCTTGAAACACAAAGAAAATCACACATATGAATGTCTACAGTGCATGAAAATAGTGGTAATATGTAAAATAGAACATAATATATACATGCTTAGGTATAGGAATTAAATTTATTTACGCTTTCTATGGAATAATATTAAGCCACAGGTAGAGCCGAATCTTATTATTTTTGAAGCCTTTAACATATAAAATCCACCTTATGTAATTTAGATATGATTAATGAAACATCAAGCGGTTTGTTCACACGCATGGGAATTTTTTTTTTTTTCTTCTCTTTGCGCTGATAACAGGAATTTATTTAATTTAAATAAGAATAGTGTCCCTAGACTCCTAATGCCATCGTGTTGATGGCAATAATTATTCGCAGTAAAAGTAGGGGGAGATATTGCGAATACAAGTGGGGGCATCAGGGGATGTCTCACTTATTGTGTTGTCTTGATTTAAGTGTTAAATGTTTATTGTGTGGATTCATATTAATGTTTTGTAATATACTGACAGTGTTGGACTCATTCGGGGTTACTTAAGACCTTAGCTTGTATAGATATGATAAGATTTGCTACAATAAATACTCAAGGCCTTCATTCTGTTCACAAAAAAGCTATAGTCTTGCAGAGACTTTGGAAAGAAAAGATAAACTTCTGTTTTCTCCAGGAAACCCATTGGCGGCTCCTGGATAAAACTGATATTTCTAATCAAAGATTTCCCTTTTGTATAAAGGCATCATTGAAAGCAAATAAAAAAAGAGGTGTGGCCATTTTATTAGATTAGACTTGAAACTCAAACATGTAGAAATGGATCCGGAGGGAAGATTTATAATAGCAATAGCAGAAATCAATAATCTGCTTTTTACTCTACTTAATGTATATGCCCCAAATCGTTCTCCAGTTAGGTATCTGATTAAGCTATTAGATAAAGTTCTAAAAGTAAAACAAGGGTTTTTTTATGGATGGGGGATTTTAATTGTGTTTTAGATCCCCACCTTGATAAAATGTCTCTGAAGGGCCCCATTAAAGATCAAAGCCTTTTCTCACAAGCTTTAAGATTACAATCTATATTAAAAAAATATGCTCTATATGATATCTGGCGAATTTTTCACCCGACTTTTTTTTTACATACTTTTCTAAATCCCATTGTGCATACTCCCGTATTGATTTAATATTGGGGGATAGCAATTTAGCTTTTAAAGCAAAAAAATATAAAAATCCATGAAATAACATGGTCAGACCACAATATGGTATCAATGGATTTAGATGAAACTAATTTATTAAACTAAACTAAACCCTAATTTATTGAAAAAAGAGATTGATATTGAATACAGCTCTGCCACTGTATGGAACAGCATAGAGTGATGGGAGTTATGATGTACTTTAGAGCATAATTATATAATGAAAAAGACTTTGGAAATGGTACAGCATAACACCCATCACTCTCACACATTTACCAATCCACACTTACCATTCCACAGATTCCACACATACCAATCCACACTTACCAATCCACAGATTCCACACATACCAATCCACATTTACCAATCCACACTTACCAATCCACAGATTCCATGCATACCAATCCACACATACCAATCCACAGATTCCACACATACCAATCCACACATACCAATCCACTCTCACTGTCACTCTCACTGAATGATTTCCTACCTTTCCTCTTTTCTTCTTACAGCAGTCAGCTCCTTTTCTTCGTCTTTGATCCTCTTCTTCTGTCTTCTTCTGGTTCAGAGGACACGAACGGCGGTGGGCGCGGCTTCAGTGTTGTGCGCCGGGATTTGACAACAAAACCAGACGCACAGCAGCAGTTGCCGCACGGATCGCGAGAGAGTGGTATCGGAGGTCTTTAACAGACCTCCGGCTCCCTTGAGTGATTTTAAGCCAGTTCAAGGGAACCGGCTTAAAATCACTCAAGGGAGCCGGCGGTCTCCTTGCGAGCCGGCAGGTTGGCACCCCCCTGATGAGCGGCACCCGGTGTGGAACGCCTGCCGCCCCCGCCCCCCCGCTACTGATTATTGGTAACTAGAATTTCAGAGGACATCACTTTTAACAACACAGAATCATTATTATTGAAGGTGTGCTCTATTACACACACGGAAGTCAAGCTCTGGTGAGCTAAGCAGGACTACCCAAATATCTCTAGCTGAGCTCAAGAGTGGTGTAATTGTCATTTTGCACACTTGTGTTTTATAAGACTGTGAGATCAGCATCATCCACTGTGAATCCAGAAAGATAAAATTCTGCATGGAGCAGGCATGATACAAACAAGCAAGGTCAGTTGTATGGATTATGTTAACTAGTCATTAATTATAATTATATATATATATATATATATATATACATATATATATATGTATATATGTATATATATATATAATTATATAGTAATAATAATAGGTGGGACATAACTAGTTCTCCTTTAAAAGCCAAGGAGCCTGACTGTGGTTCTCAGAGCTTTTGACACGTCTCACTTGAGTCTCAGCCACTCTCCAACCCAAACAGTCACCATGGTTCTATTTACACCTGAAGAGCGTGCCGCCATCGCATTCTTGTGGCAGAAGGTTGACATGAGCAAGGATGGCAGCGACCTCCTCAACAGGTAATTAACAGCAATAGTTTGCTATAATATTGTACAAATTGTACCAATAGAAGACGTATATCTGTTATACTCCTAAATTAAACCTGTGGCACTATTCTACATTATCCATATTCCATACCCTTTAACTGATTTTATATGTACATGATACGGGTAGGCTTATCCCAATGCTTTTCTTTAGCACTGAGTAACTGTTTGTTTAGTACCAAAAGGTGTTTAATGTTGTTCATAATGAGTTTTAAATTAAATAAATTATTTGGCCACATCATGTCTATATTTATAATGGGTAATTCTTCTGGATGTACTAATTATGGTGCAATTAGCAGGAGCGTTTCAATGGTTGCAATGATGATTGTTTCATAGTTAAAACTATGCTTGCACAGAAACTATATTCTTATATACTTGGCAACAGATTAAAATTGATTCTTAATACGATTATTAATCGGGATCAGGTTGGCTTTATCCACGGAAGATCTTCTTGTAATCACATTAGAAGAATAATCAACATTTTAGATCAAGCAAAAAAGAAGTCTATTCCAACTATTATTATGTCAGTCGATGCAGAGAAAGCTTTCGACCGAGTAAGCTGGGATTTTATGAGGAGTACCGTATTTGCTCGATTATAAGACGACCCTGATTATAAGACGACCCCCCAAAATCTGAATATTAACTTAGGAAAAAAAGAAAAAGCCTGAATATAAGACGACCCCAAAGGAAAAAAGTTTTACCAGTAAATGTTAATTCATGTATACTATTTTTTTTAATAAAAGCTATGATTGAGAAAAATATTTTTTTTGTTTTTTATTTCTTGTATTTTCCAACCTGTCCTCCAGTTACGCACATCTGCCCCCAGGCTTGCCACCCCAATATGGCACTGTGGCCCATGATATGCCTTTTAACCCTCTATATGCCACTGTGCCCCATGGTATGCCTTTTGACCCCCTATGTGCCACTCTGCCTCCAGAAATGCCTTATACCCCTATATCCCATTCTGGCCTTTAGGGGGTTAAAATGCATATTATGGGGCAGAGTGGCATATAGGGAGGTATAAGGCATTTCAGGAGGCAGAGTGGCATTAAGGGAGTTAAAAGGCATTGTATAGAGCACTCTGCCTCCAGAAATGCCTTATACCCCTATATGCCACTCTGGCATTTAGGGGGTTAAAAGGCATATTATGGGGCAGAGTGGCATATAGGGAGGTATAAGGCATTTCAGGAGGCAGAGTGCTCTATTAAATGCCCCCTTAACGCCACTCCAGAAATGCCCTATGCCCCCATTTAACACACACCCTATACCCCCATTTAACTAACACACACACACACACACACTCTCGCTCTCCCCCCCTTCCCCCTCTCTCACCCCTCTCTCCCCTCTCAGCCCTCTCTTACCGGTGCTTCCAGCCGGGGCAGCGGGTTGACGTCGCCTTCCGCTGCAGCCGCAAGGAGGTGGAGTTGGCAGCGGGGGTTTGTATGCGTCCGTCGCGTATACTTTCCCCGGCTGTCAGAGGTCAGAGATCAGAGTTCCCCCGCACCGGTGCGAGGAACTCTGGTCTCTGACAGTCGGGGAAGGTCTACGCGACGGACGCAGACAACCCCCGCTGCTAGCCACACCTCCTTCCGGCTGCAGCGGACGTTGTCTGCTCGTATCGCGTAGACGTCAACCCGCTGCCCCGGCAATACAGCAGGAAGCACCGGTAAGTGTGTGTATGATGGGGGGGGGGACAGGAGGATCCAGGTCCCCTGCAGCGGTGCGGGGGATCTGGATCTTAGTCTCCTAATCAGACCTCTATTTGAGGTCTGATTAGAGGACGACCCCGATTAGAAGACGAGGGGTATTTTTCAGAGCATTTGCTCTGAAAAAAACCTCGTCTTATAATCGAGCAAATACGGTACTTTAATAAAGTTTGGAGTTACGGGGTGGATACATGTGGCAATTATGGCCCTCTATACAAATCCATCAGCCAGAACAGTGGGACCTAATATATGTGCTAAATGTTTTTTTTTTTTAAACGGAACAAGACAGGGCTGCCCGTTATCCCCCTTGTTATTTATTATATCAGTCGAGCCACTATCTATTGCTATTAGAAGCAATGATAATATATGTGGTTTTCCTACAAGATCTAAAGATCAATCTGTATGCCAACGATATACTAATTTCTATTGCTAATACACAATTTTCTTTAATCTGGTTTCAAATTACAAGATGAACATAAATAAAACTTCAATTCTAGAAGTTAAGATGGTTGATTTCGTTTGGGTAAAATCAGATTTTGTATATTTAGGCATTTATATAACAAAAACAATGACAACAATTTTAGAAACCAACTTTATTTGTCTTTTGAAGCAAACTAACATTTGGTTAAAAGAATGGAGAAATAAGGAATTCTCTTGGTGGGGTACAATTAATATCTTAAACTCGTATATAGTGCCGAAGTGGTCATACCTGTTTTCAATGCTGCCGATAAATGTGCCTGAAGCATGGTTAAGTTTAGTTCAGAGGAGTTTTGAAGTCCACCGTATTGGCCCGAAAACCTAAATGCGGCGGTTTGGGCCTTCCCATTATTAAAAATATACTTCTGGCAAACATAATAGTACACATTTACAGATTACAATTAGAACATTCTATTAATGAAGGATGGTATGATATGGAATCAGAGGTTAGTGGTGGTAAGGATTTGGCGAGTATTATTTGGCATCCCATAACTTCAGAAAATACCATAAAGATAAGAAAACAAAATATGATATTTGTTCAAATACTCCACAACTGGTCTTAAAACATTTCCACAATTAATACAAGAATATAATTTGAATAGCTCTGATATTTTTAAATATTTGAGGATTAAAAATTTCTTATTAAAAGAGATAATAAAAGGCAATCAGGAGACACTGTCACACACTCAAAGATTTTTTTCAGGCAATTCTTTGGACAGAGTGTTATCTAAAAGTCGAGATTTAATTAATTCTGTCTCTGTTTCAGTAGCGAGAAAACTACCGATTATGGGTATTTGGGAAAGAGAATTAAATATTAGACTTGTGCATTCGTCTTCGGGTGAACATGAAAACGAACACGAAAAGTGCGTTTTCGTGTTCGTTCCGAAGACACGCCGAAGAGAAGACAGCGGCGGTAAAACGTAGGCGAAGACGAAGACACACACCACAAAGATCTTCGTGATAGTCTTCGTCTTTGTCTACCATTCTCCCCCCCCCCTTCTAACTTACCTTGTCTTCGCGGCATCGCGGCAGTTCACGGAAGTGGAAATCCACAGGTTCGACGTCACGGGTTACAGGGCAGTGCGAATGAGCCTATTGGTCGCCTACAGGGACCTCCTCTGGCATCAACCAATTGGTTGATGCCAGAGGAAGACCCTGCAGGTGACCAATAGGCTCACTCGCACGCCCTTTGTAAGTTGTAACCCCTGACAGCGAACCTATGGATTTCTGCTCCCGTTAACCCCTTCGATGCTGCGTTAGATAACGGGAGCGGAAATCCGTAGGTTAAAGGGCCGTGCAAGCGACCAATAGGCTCACTCGCACGGCCCCTTAACCCTTTAAAAAAAAAGTTAACCCCTAATAAAAGTTAAAAAGTTAACCCCAATGCTGCAACTTACCCGGCAGATCCCACCGGTCTCCCTGTTCTATCAGTTAAATGTCCGTACAAGCGACTTTATTGGTCGCTCGTACGGACATTTAACTGATAGAACAGGGAGGCCAGTGGGATCTGCAGGGCAGGGGCGTACCTAGAGTATTTGGCACCTGGGGCGGATCCTGTATGTGGCACCCCCCCCCCACACACACACTTTAAAACTGCATAGCTTCTACCGTTATATACCAGCACAGACACTGAAGGTGGTACAGCATTACTGTTATCATTATATACTGAGGCAGACATTGATGGTGGTACAGCATAACACTTATCACTATATACATATATATATATATATATATATATATATATATATGATTGTTAACAGCAATCACATTCCTATCATGCCCAGGCATACCCAGATTCCAGGATGTACTTGCAGACTTGGCATGATAGGAGTATGATTGCCCTATCTACCCCGTCTCACTCCCTTCTCCCTATCTACCCCCTATCCCCCGTCTCACTCCCTTCTCCCTATCTACCCCTCCTAACTATCTACCCTCTCCCTCTTTGAAGTTCACTTACCTTTCAAGAGTCCTGCGGTGGGGGTGCAAGGCCTCTGTCTCCCAGCTCTGCCACTGTATGGAACAGTATAGAGTGATGGGAGTTATGATGTACTTTAGAGCATAATTATATAATGAAAAATACATTGGAAATGGTACATCATAACACCCATCACTCACACATTTACCAATCCACACATATACCAATCCACACACACATACCAATCCACACACATATACCAATCCACACATTTACCAATCCACACATATACCAATCCACACATATACCCTAATCCACATACACATACCAATCCACACACATACCAATCCACACACATATACCAATCCACACACATATACCAATCCACACATACACCAATCCACACATACACCAATCCACACACATACCAATCCACACACATACACCAATCCACACACATACACCAATCCACACATATACCAATCCACAAATATACCAATCCACACACATATACTAATCCACACATACACCAATCCACACATATACTAATCCACACATACACCAATCCACACACATAGCAATCCACACATACACTAATCCACACATGCCAATCCACACATATACCAATCCACACACATACCAATCCACACACATACCAATCCACACACATACCAATCCACACACATACCAATCCACACACATATACCAATCCACACACATATACCAATCCACACACACATACCAATCCACACATGTATACCAATCCACACACATATACCAATCCACACACATACCAATCCACACACATATACCAATCCACACACATATGCCAATCCACACACATATACCAATCCACACACATACCAATCCACACACATATACCAATCCACACACATATACCAATCCACACACATACCAATCCACACACACACCAATCCACACACATATACCAATCCACACACACCAATCCACACACATACCAATCCACACACATATCAATCCACACACATATACCAATGCACACACATATACCAATCCACACACATATACCAATCCACACACATATACCAATCCACACACACCAATCCACACACACTGTCCCTCTCACTCTATGCTTTCCTACCTTTCCTCTTTTCTTCTTTCAGCTTCTTTGCCTCCTCTTCGCTACTCTTCTTCAGTTCTTCTGTCTTCTCTGTCTTCTTCCGGTTGAGAGGGCACTGACAGCTGTGGGCGCGGCTTCAGTGTTGTGCGCCGGGATCTGACAACAGACCCCGGCACACAGCAGCTGTTGCCGCGTGGATCGCAAAGGAGCGATATCGGAGGTCTTTAACAGACCTCCGGCTCCCTTGAGTGATTTTAAGATGGGTTCAAGGGAGAAAATCACTCAAGGGAGCCGGAGGTCTGTTAAAGACCTCCGATACCGCTCCCTTGCGAGTCTGCTCCTCCAGCGGCGGACATTACTGTCCGTCTCTGGAGGGGTGCCGGGTGCCGGCAAGTTGGCACCCCCCTGATGAGCGGCACCCGGTGCGGACCGCCCCCCGCGCCCCCCGCGCCCCCCGCTAGGTACGCTACTGCTGCAGGATAAGTTGCAGCATTGGGGTTTTAAAAGTCTGTACGAGCGACCAACCCCTTAACCGGAAAAAACAAAGACAAACCGAACACGAAGAATGTCCACGAATATTCGCCCAAAGAGAAGACAGGAACAGGCGAATATTCGCGGAATACGAAGATTTCCCCCCCCCCCGAAGACGAGCACGAAGACGAACACGAAGAGCCCCCTGGTGCCCAAGTCTATTAAATATAGAAATCAATCTTGCTAATTGGCAAAAATCTTTATTTGACTATCTATTCACTCTTTATCTTTGGCAGAAACTCAATTTAAAATCTTGAATAGGTGGTACTTGGTTCCAACGAGGATACAAAAGATGTACCCAAATTGTTCTGATATGTGTTGGCGTAGTAGACTGGAAAAGGGGAGTTTTCTCCATATATGGTGGAATTGTCAGGGAGTTAAAAAAATTTGGTCTAAGATATTTGATCTAGTTTATACTTTAAGAACAAAAATCATTAATAGATCTCCTGCATCCGCTTTATTACATTTAGGTTGGCCAAATTGTAATATGAAAGAAAAACAACTAATTATCCGTTGTTTCATTGCCGTAAAAATAACCATAGCTCGACTATGGAAACAAGATACTCCTATCTGTTGGAATGCGGTCTCCATGCAATTGAAATTCCAGATAAAAATGGAAAGACAATTATATAAATCTTATTTATACTCTATAAAGAAATTTGGGATTTTTGGTTAAAAAAACCGGAGAAAGCTATAATGTGTCTTATAGATAATACTTTTTTTTTTTCCGGTTATTGTCTTCTCCTTTTTTTTTTCTGAGCAATAACTAGGAACCCGGGTGGTGTTGGCCGCATCACACTCTTGATAGATAATATTGAGACTGGTATATTTAAGGATGTGAACACCTGTCCCTATAGCCCAAGCAGCAATTTAAATAATGTATTTGTGTTTTTGTTAGTATTACTCAGTTACTGATGAGTAATTTCTGTTTTTACTACTAATAATAATTTGGAGAGATCAATACAGACATATTTATCATAAGGTATATATGAATAATTGTATGTAAGGTACTGATGTAATAATATTTGTTTGTTTATGTGTTTCTTTTTGTGTTTATGTCATGTATTTCTTTTTTCCTGTTATAAATAAAGAAAAAGATTGATTGGAAAAAAAAATGTCTATTGTCTACTTCAAATGAAAAATATGACACAATAAGGCATATTAATTGAGTTATATGAGATTAAAAAAAAAATACCAGTACAATTATATTAAGTGGTTTATGCAATAATTTAAGCTTATTAACACCTAAGTTTATCTACATTTATTGACTAAAACTATATTTAAGAAATGATACAATTTATCATAGTATATACTAACGACTGAGTCTCGTATACAATTATTTTGTTGAAAAACTGTTTTTCTATCACTCCAGGCTGCTTATTGTCTACCCCTGGACCCAGAATTTTAACACCAATTTCGGAGACCTGTCCAATAAAACCGCTGTCTCTGAAAATGTTGAAGTGCAGGCCCATGGCGAGAAGGTTCTGGGTGCCATTGGCAATGCCATCCAACAAATGGATGATGTCGAGGGCTCTCTCCACCAACTCAGTGACACCCACGCCAACAAGATGCTTGTGGACCCCGACAACTTCAAGGTATGTAAATATTATTATTAATAATAGATAGATTACTGACATCATTGAGTGACTGTAACCATAACATTAAACAATATTTTGAAATATTATACTTATTTCCATAAAAGATTCAGTGGCAACGTTCCACGTGATCATGATTATGAGACAGAAGAGCTCCACAACTCAATTGCAATCTCTTCATGTTTTAAGTTCTTTTAATGCTTAGCATTGGATGCTAACATAATATTAACAATTCAATTGAAAAATTAAGATTATACCTTCATGGCCACACAATATACTAGTGCTTTGAGCTTTTGAATGGCATGTATGTGTATGTATGATTTGTGTTTTTTTCTTTCACAGCGTGTTGGAGAAATGCTGGAGACTACTATGGCTGCCAAACTGGGATCCGCTTTCACCCCTCAGGTCCAGGCCGCCTGGAGGAAATTCATTGTAGTTATAGTGGCCGGTCTGACCCAGGCATATTATTAAACTGACTGTATTGTACTCTATCTTAAAATGTGCTTTCAGTGTGTTCATTTTGAAACATTCTTAATAAAACGTAATTTAAACCAAAAGTGTTGTAAAGTGTTTCATGTTGTAAACCACTGGTCACTTTTTTAAGAATGTGAACATGCTGTCATATAATTGTCTTTAAATAACATTTAACCTCCTATAATGCAACAGTGTAATCCTGGCCTACATGGCAATTCCCACTTTCTTCCAAAATTTATATTTTCTTATTTATCAGGGCAAAACTGGAGCAACCTTTGGGTAAAGGTGTACATTTGGAAAGTCACACTGGATATTCCATTGATCCATGCTTTCTTGTTTTGGCTCTTTATATATAAAATGCAGCAAGCTCTTTTGCTAGTACCTTAACACACATATTTTATATTAAGTGTAAAGAACAATTCTGCTGCAATCAACAATGGGTCTGGGAACACATTTATTTTTCCATGGTTTTCAGTTCATGGCCAAAGATCTCCTGCAGCTACTAAACACTGAGTTCTGTTTCACTGCGTTCTTTTTCAATTCAAATAAAAACCGCACTACATTTACCTTATTCCATTTTTTTAAAAAAAAGTGAACAGAAATTACTTTTATATAATCATGGGAAGCAACCAAAATGACCATAAGAATATTTAGATAGAACACTAAATCAGGGGCGTACCTAGAGTATTTGGCACCTGAGGCGGTGGTACAGCGTAATCCCTATCACTATCACTATACATTGAGCCAGACACTGGACCCCTGCTGACGACCAATAGAGTTGCTCATACGGACATTTAAACTCCTGGCGCCAGAGCGGCTTTAACCCTGTTTTAACCCCTTAACCGGGGAAAACAAAGAAAACCCGAACACGAAGAATGTCCGCGAATATTCGCCCGAAGAGAAGACAGGACCAGACGAATATTCGCGGAATACGAAGTTTTTTTTTTTGCCGAAGACGAGCACGAAGACGAACACGAAGAGCCCCCTGGTGCCCAAGTCTAATAATGTATGGAAACATAGCACAAGATAAAACTACAGGCATAGATTATAGGTTGCACAACCCAAAGCCAGCTCTTGCATCCACACTGCCCACATAGAACCTGACCAGCACCCAGATTACACACATAGGATTTACCATCTTTGTCCCCAAACAGCCCAGCATGAGTCAACTTTGTCCCCAAACAGCCCGGCCTGTGCCATCTTTGTCCCATAAACACCCTGCCTGTGTCATCTTGGTCCCCAAGGCTCAAACATCCTGCTCTACATCAATTATACATCTATCATACACATAAACACTTTAACAGTCACTCACTAATTCACACTTTCATTCACATAATTAATTCACATAATCATTTATTCTGTCTCTCATTCACACAAATTTACACATTCATTAATGCATTCTCACAAACTCATTAATTATCTCCCTCATTCAGACAATTCATCCACACATTCATTCATTCTCTCACTCATTCTCACTATCTACCTTTCCCCCTTTTCTACCACTTCTCACTATCTACCCCCTCCCTCCTTCCTCACTATCTACCCCCCCTCCCTCCTTCCTCACTATCTACCCCCTCTCCCTCTCCACTATCCACCCTCTCCCCCTTTGTAGTTAAAGGTTTTGGACTTACCATTCAGAAGTCCTGCGGTGGGAGCATGACGCCTCCGTCTTCCTGCTCTGCCGCTGCTTCCTGCTCTGCCGGTGCTTCACTACTGAGCGCGAAATATGACGTCAGCATGACATGCCGGCACCGCGACGGAGTTAGGGGGTGCCACATGTCCCGGATCCCCGGCAGCATCGTCACTTTTTTTTTTTTTTACACGGAGGAGAGAGAGGGGCGCCTAGCAAACGCTCGGCGCCCCTCTCTCTCCTCCATGTAAAAAAAAAAAGAAAAAGTGGCGATGCTGCCGGGGATCCGGACATGTGGTCACCCTAGCCCGTGGCATCCGGGGCGGACCGCCCCCGCGCCCCCCGCTAGGTACGCTACTGCACTAAATGGTCCTCCCCAATCTGGCCTTGATGCAACTCCATTTTCCTTCAATGCCCTGCCTCATTAATCTATCCTTTACTCCAAGATGTATTTATATTTCTCCTCATTTATGTTATTCTCTATTCTCCTTTTAGTCTTCTAGTTCTCTGTTTATACTCCTTTTCTCTTCCCCAATACCTCCTCTTTAAAAAACAAAAAAAACATTTTCCTGTTTATTAGGGCAAATGCAGCAATCTTTGGACAAATTTGAGAAATCACAGTGAACATTCCATTGATTCATGGTGGTGGAAGCATATTTCTCATTTTGACTCTTTATATCTCAAAATGTAGCCTACTCTTTTGCTAGAACCTCAAAACACATAGGAAGTGCCTGTTTATGTACCTCTTCTTTTTGATTTTATGGTCTATGGACTTGATTAAATTTTACAATGGATGCTTCCTCTCTATTCCTTGGTGTCAGCTGGCAACCTCTGATCCTTTGTACCTAGTGGATTTCTGCACCGGATCCCACACACTTCAGCACACATTGGGAGAGAGATCACTACACTTCAGGTCTGGAGCTACTCCCAAGTTTGTTTTTTTGCTATATTAACACCAATACATGACCATGTCTTGGTGATCATGGGAAACAATCAGAATGACCATTAGAAAATTTTAGGCACTGTACCAAATAATGTCCAACACTCCCTAATCTGCCTTCAAGTATCTTCACTTTCCTTTGGTTTCCTGTCTCCCCAATCTGTGCTTTTCATCTATAAGGCATATTATTATAACTCAATGGTCTTTTGGACCATGTTCTATAAGATATGATACAGAATCCTGAGGTCATGAAGAAATTAATGTTTAGCGCTGTTTATGTAGCTTGGGATTTATGTAAACATATATATTGTCCATTATTATGTCTAGTGGTTAGGATGACAGGTCAGAAGACTTGGACCCCGGCAACGAAAACCTATTTCATTTTGTTTTTGCCACTTTAGTTTTTGTACAATACATTTTGTTTCCTGGCTGTTCGCTTGGGACGAAATTCGCATGGCTTTTTTGATTAGGGTATCTGCAAAGGGTATTTTGAAAGGGAGAGGTCCCTGTCATCTTCTGGACTTAGATTTTACTTACAGCCACAGCGTCCCAAGGTTAAATAAAAGATCCAGACTCGATTTTGTATTGCAGGACCACCAGCAACTGCAGCACTACACCAATAGATAGAAACATCCAGCAGCATGTTATGGGACTCAATTTCTCAGATGAGCTGATCCTTTCGAGTGTGGAAGGTGATAATGCAGCAATTTTAGTAGGGCACTGGGTAGGCACTGACACAGACATATCCAGCCTCATGGTGCATGACTGAAGTTTGACCTCAGGATAAGGAATGAGAAGACATCCAGCCCCATGGTACCAGATTGAATATTAGAAAAAAAAAACGAGAATTGATCCCCCAGAAAAAGAAAGAAGACTGAGCCACAGCAGCAGAAGCAGGTCACAGCACAGGACAAGCACAGCCACACAGACAAATCCCAATTGTACAGGACTAAATTCCCTCTAAAATGTGACATTGTCAGACGGACACATTCAGCCACATGGTGCAGGACTGAATTACCCCAATATTTAAAAATACTGTAAAATAAATGATCACCCCAGAGTAAGGAAGAAGATTGAGGAGCAGCATCAGTAGGGATCTGGGCCTGTGCAGGCACTGGCAGATAGACACATATAGGGCTGCAACTAACGATTATTTTAATAATCGATTAGTTGGCCGATTATTTTTTCGATTAATCGATTAATCGGATAAAAAAAAACAATATGCAAATGTTTCGTTTATTTAAAATAATTTAATGAACTGGATGTTAAAAAACAACTTAAAATTTACATTAATATTCTTATTTTGTTATGATGTAATAAAAAACAATATTTTCAAAGTACAAGAACCCAAACACAATATTTATGAAACAAAATAACCCCAAACATTCTGAAATGAGGTGGACTATTACTGTTCAAGAAATTTTGCATTAGAATTAGACTTGTGCATTCGTCTTCGGGCGAACATGGAAACGAACACGAAGAGTGCGTTTTCGTGTTCGTTCCGAAGACACGCCGAAGAGAAGACGGCGGCGGTAAAACGTAGGCGAAGACGAAGACACACACCACAAAGATCTTCGTGATTGTCTTCGTCTTCGTCTACCATTCTTCCCCCCCTCTTCTAACTTACCTTGTCTTCGCGGCTTCACGGCATCGCGGCAGTTCCCGGAAGTTCGCCGTCACGGGTTACAGGGCAGTGCGAATGAGCCTATTGGTCGCCTACAGGGACCTCCTCTGGCATCAACCAATTGGTTGATGCCAGAGGAAGACCCTGCAGGTGACCAATAGGCTCACTCGCACGGTCTTTGTAACCCCTGACAGCGAACCTATGGATTTCCGCTCCCGTTAACCCCTTCGATGCTGCGTTATCTAACACAGCATCGAAGGGGTTAACGGGAGCGGAAATCCATAGGTTAAAGGGCCGTGCAAGCGACCAATAGGCTCACTTGCACGGCCCCTTAACCCTTTAAAAAAAAGTTAACCCCTAACTAATTGAACAGGGAGGGAGACCAGTGGCATCGGCAGTGCCGATTCCACTGGTCTCCCTCCCTGTTCAATTAGTTAAATGTCTGTACGAGTGACTTTATTGGTCGCTCGTACGGACATTTAACCCGGCACAGACTAACTAATTGAACAGGGAGGGAGACCAGTGGCATCGGTCTCCCTGTCTCCCTCCCTGTTCAATTAGTTAAAGACCAGTGGCATCGGCAGGGCAAGTTGCAGCATTGGGGTTTTAAAACCTCAATGCTGCAACTTACCCTGCCGATGCCACTGGTCTCCCTCCCTGTTCAATTAGTTACATGTCCATACGAGCGACTTTATTGTTCACTCGTACGGACATTTAATTAATTGAACAGGGAGGGAGACCAGTGGGATGTGCAGGGTAAGTTGTAGCATTGGGGTTTTAAAAGTCTGCACGAGCGACCAACAGAGTCGCTCGTGCAGACTTTTAAAACCCCAATGCTGCAACTTACCCGGCACATCCCACTGGTCTCCCTGTTCTATCAGTTAAATGTCCGTACAAACAACTCTATTGGTCGCTCATACGGACATTTAACTGATAGAACAGGGAGACCAGTGGGATGTGCCGGGTTAGTTACAGCATCAGGAGCCTAAAAGTCTGTACGAGCGACCAACAGAGTCGCTCGTACAGACTTTTAAAATCCCAATGCTGCAACTTACCCGGCAGATCCCACTGGTCTCCCTGTTCTATCAGTTAATAAATGATAGAACAGGGAGACCAGCGGGATCTGCCGAACAATTACGGCACCAGGAGTATAACAGTCTGTACGAGCGACCCTATTGGTCGCCAGCAGGGGGCTCGTCTACCATCAACCAATGGCAGACGAGCCCCCTGCTGACGACCAATAGAGTTGCTCATACGGATATTTAAACTCCTGGCGCCAGAGCGGCTTTAACCCCGTTTTAACCCCTTAACCGGGGAAAACGAAGAAAACCCCGAACACGAAGAATGTCCGCGAATATTCGCCCGAAGAGAAGACAGGACCAGGCGAATATTCGCGGAATACGAAGTTTTTTTTTTTGCCGAAGACGAGCACGAAGACGAACACGAAGAGCCCCCTGGTGCCCAAGTCTAATTAGAATCCAAAAATGTTAACATGTCCACATGCTCAGGGCTGAGGCTGGCTCTCTTTTTACAAGCAATGTTGCCTGCAGCAGAGAAGAGGCGCTCTGATGGAGTGGAGGTGCCTGGGATGCACAAGTAGGATTTTGCCAGTTTTGCCAAGGTAGGATATTTCTCTTGGTTGGTCTTCCACCAATTCAAAGGGTTTCTCTCCTTGGCAAGAGGCCTCTCTGCAAAATAAGCCTGGACCTCATTTCGTACTTGAGTATGAATATCCTCCTCCTCAAGTTTCCCCTCTCTAGTCTCCTCTTCACTGCTGCCCCCAGACTCAAGGAGTGAGTCAAGTAAAGAAGCAGTAGATGTTGAGGGCACGTCAACTGTCGTTACAGGCAAAGAAGTTGTTTCCCGCTGCACCATCTCCCTTCTTACAGCAAGCGCCTCTGTCTGCACTTTTGCCTGTACACTTATAATTTGCTCTGGTGTTAAAAACTTCAGCCTCCTAAATCGTGGATCCAGGGCAGAGGAAACAACAACAGGGTTTGGGATGTTTTCAAAAAGGATCCCCTTCCATCTGCTTTGAAGCTGGTCTTTTACTGTGGCTTGGAAGCTCTTCAGTGGAGATGATTCAAATCAGGCAACCTCATTGGACCTTAACAGCCCCTTCACAAGTGCAGGCATGGAAGATACAGTTACATATTCTTGGCCACTCATGAATACAGTGGCACATTCAAAAGGCTTAAGAGCGGTGGAAAGTTCTTCAAGAAGATTCCACTGTTCTGGCTTTAACTCCAAATAATGCTTCCCCCTTTGAGTAACAGATGGGTCAGACAGAGTGGCAGTTACGGGCCACCTTTGTTCAATTAGTCTGTCGACCATATAGTAAGTGCTGTTCCATCTAGTGGTTACATCCTGAAGAAGTTTGTGCTCTGGTGTACCCATCTGCTTCTGCTTCTCCTTCAACCTACTGCTGGCTAGCTCACTTTTTTTAAAATGCTCAACTAGTGCTCTTGCAGCACTAACAGCTCTCTGAATTCCAGAGTGCTTTAATGAAGCATTGATCACCAGCTGTAATGTGTGGCCAGTGCAGCGAATACTGGCCCACCCATGCTTGTCCTCTAGGATTTTTACAGCAGCCACAATATTTGCACCACTGTCATGTACAATGGCAATTATTTTTTTATCTGGAATCTCAAACTTTGCGGCAACCTCCTCTTTCCATTCTGCAATGTTTGCGGCTGTATGTCTGTCTTCAAGAGGCATTGTAGTGAGACAGAGAGAAGACAGCTTCCAGTCATCCCCTATGTAGTGGCATGTAATGCCAAGGTAAGCCTCGGTAGCTACACTTGTCCAAATATCTGCTGTAAAAGCAATTCTGCAGTCATTAGCGCTGATGGCATGCTTCACATCCTGAAATGCCTCTTGGTACTTCCTTTCCACTAGTTTGGTGAAATGAGTTCTTGAGGGAAGAGTATATCCGGGGTTTAGTACACTGACCATGCTTTTGAATCCTTGGTCTTCAACCATGGATAGCGGCCGCATGTCAGTGACCAGCATTTTCAGAATGGAATCTGTTATAAGCGTTGCTTGCTGTGGAGTGCACTGGGGATTTCGCTGCACAAATTCTGTCATATGGTACGCTGTTTCTTCCTGAAAGTAAAAAATATATATATATCAATAGATTTATAGATTATGATTGGTAGTAGAATGCAGAAAAAGCTACTTCTCAATTTATCATTTGGGTTTAACGTACCGTCCTGATGTTTCACCTTCCTCCGTGAAGCCCACATGTTTCCTTTTCATGTGCTCGTTCATCACGGTCGTGCTTCCGTGCCACACAAGCTCCATTTTGCAAATTTTACAGGTTACAACCTTCTTTGCAGCATTTAAAGTAAAATTCTCCCATGCCTTAGAGGACTTGGGTCGCACACTTTTTTCAGCGGTTGCCTTGCCAGAACCCTCAGCCATTTTTATTATTATGTGCAGTGTTCTTTGCAGCTAGAATACAAAAATAAGTTTGTTGTATTATTATTGCAGTGTAGTTTTCCCAGCACCCATATTTGCACTTGCCCCAGTGCTTTGTCCAAGCACTCTGGTCCCAGAACTTTGCCCTGCACCCACACTTTGCCCCAGCATCAGCACTTTGCACCCAGCACTTTGCACCCAGCACTTTGCCCCAGCCCTGGCACTTTGCACCCAGCACTTTGCACCCAGCACTTTGCCCCAGCCCTGGCACTTTGCACCCAGCACTTTGCACCCAACACTTTGCACCCAGCCCTGACACTTTGCACCCAGCACTTTGCACCCAGCACTTTGCACCCAGGCCTGGCACTTTGCACCCAGCACTTTGCACCCAGCACTTTGCACCCAGCACTCAACACTTTGCACCCAGCACTTTGCCCCAGCCCTGGCACTTTGCACCCAGCACTTTGCACCCAGCACTTTGCACTGTGCCCCTGCACCCAGTCTCAAACTCTGCCCTGCACCCAGCCCTGCCCCCACACTCTGCCCTGCCCCCACACTCTGCCCTGCACCCACACTCTGCCCTGCACCCACACTCACACCCTGCCCTGCATCCCCACCCCCACTCTGCCCTGCACCCAGTCTCCCACTCTGCCCTGCACCCACACTCACACCCTGCATCCCCACCCCCACTCAGACCTGCACCCAGTCTCCTGCCCTGCCCCCCACACCCCCACTCTGCCCTGCCCCCCACCCCCACTGCCCTGCCCCCCCACCCCCACTCTGCCCTGCACCCACACCCACACTCACACCCTGCCCTGCATCCCCACCCCCACTCTGGCCTGCACCCAGTCTCCTACCCTGGCCTGCCCCCCACCCCCACTCTGCCCTGCCCCCCCGCCCCCACTCTGCCCTGCACCCACACTCACACCCTGCATCCCCACCCCCACTCTGCCCTGCACCCAGTCTCCTACCCTGGCCTACCCCCCCACCCCCACTCTGCCCAGCACCCACACTCACACCCTGCCCTGCATCCCCTGAAACCCCACCCCCACCCCGCCGTGGACCCCCACTCCGCCGTGGACCCCCACTCCCGCGGTTCGCTCTGTGCGAATGGAGCCACTCGCACAGAGCGAACCGAAAAAAACTAACCCTAACTCTAACACTCACCCTAACCCTAATATTTAACCCTAACTCTAACCCTAACTACAAAATAAAATAAAATAAAAATAAATATAAATATAAAAATATATAATACTAAAAATAATAATATATAAAAAAATATCTATATTTTTTAAACTTTTTTATATAAATATTGTACATTAGCATTTTTATTGTTTTTATTTTTTATTTTTTAATTTTATATTTTTATTTTAAGTATTATTATATATTTTTATTTTATATTTATTTTTATTTTTATATTTATATTTATTTTTATTTTATTTTGTAGTTAGGGTTAGGGTTAGAGTTAGGGTTAGATATTAGGGTTAGGGTTAGGGTGAGTGTTAGTTTTTTTCGGTTAGGGTTAGTGTTAGGGTTTAGGATTAGGGTTAGGGTTAGAGTTAATGATAGGTTTAGTGTTAGGGTTAGGGGTAGGGTTAACATTAGATTCATTTTTCACTTTTTATTTATTTATCGTTTTTACTAAGATTACTATATGTTTTTCATTTTTATATTACATTTATTCCTCTTTTCTATTTTTATATATATATATTTTTTTATTATATTGTATTATGATACATTTTTATATCATATTTTTATCCAATTCATCATTGATTTTTAGACCTTCCTTTTTCCCTCTATACCTCACTTTTTGTCACGAACCGAGGACACAGATAGATAAGGAGCCCAGGTGCAGGGGATACAACATACATGAACAAGACAGGACACACTATACAGAAACTAGCCTAGGACTATTAGATAACTATTGGAGATTCCGTCACATCTTATGGCCATAGTATGCTTAGCCCACCACTACGCCAAAGTACTCCAATGACGGTGGGTCCTAACGCTAATCCCTGTATGACATAGATACGGAACAAACCAGACATGTAATCAAAACACATAACACAGAGACATACCTTTGGACTACAGACTGAGACAAACAGAACACACGGATGGGGCAAACCTCATAAGGGAAGCAGAACATAAGCAAGGAATGTCTTTTGGCTGGAAGCCCTATTGCAGGGCACACGGCAGGAAGCCCACTTGCAGGGCACACGGCAGGAAGCCCACTTGCAGGGCACACGGCAGGAAGCCCACTTGCAGGGCACACGGCAGGAAGCCCACTTGCAGGGCACACGGCAGGAAGCCCACTTGCAGGGCACACGGCAGGAAGCCCACTTGCAGGGCACACGACACGGCTAGAAGCCCTCTTGCGGGGCACACGACTAGAAGCCCTCTTCCAGGGCACACGACAGGTTGCCCACTTGCAGGGCACACGGCAGGTTGCCCACTTGCAGGGCACTCAACCAGGGTAGTCCGCTAGCGGCAGTCATCCTGGGAGTCGCGATGCAGGGCACTCCTCTTGGGAGTCCACTTAGTGGGGCGCAGGCTGCAACTCAGGAACACGGCAGATTGCCCACTTGCAGGGCACACGGCAGGTTGCCCACTTGCAGGGCACTCAACCAGGGTAGTCCGCTAGTGGCAGTCATCCTGGGAGTCGCGATGCAGGGCACTCCTCTTGGGAGTCCACTAGTGGGGCGCTGGCCGCAACTCAGGAACACGGCAGGTTGCCCACTTGCAGGGCACACGGCAGGTTGCCCACTTGCAGGGTACTCTACTTGGGAGTCCACTTAGTGGGGCGCAGACCGCAACTCAGGAACAAGGCAAGGTACTGGAACAAGGCAAGGTACTGGAACAAGGCAAGGTACTGGAACAAGGCAAGGTACTGGAACAAGGCAAGGTACTGGAACAAGGCAAGGTACTGGAACAAGGCAAGGTACTGGAACAAGGCAAGGTACTGGAACAAGGCAAGGTACTGGAACACGGCAAGGTACTGGAACACGGCAAGGTACTGGAACACGGCAAGGTACTGGAACACGGCAAGGTACTGGAACACGGCAAGGTACTGGAACACGGCAAGGTACTGGAACACGGCAAGGTACTGGAACACGGCAAGGTACTGGAACACGGCAAGGTACTGGAACACGGCAAGGTACTGGAACACGGCAAGGTACTGGAACACGGCAGGAACCAAACAGGTAGTCCTCCAACATTAATGTCAAGGCCCAGACTGCAGGGCTGGGCAGGTTTATAAAGGCTGACTTGATCAGGTAAGCCACTGCAGCTGGACCTGATAATTAGTCTGAGAGGTTCTGAATAGCAAGGGCGGCCACTACTGGCTGGAAACATGAAATGAATAAGGCAAAGAATTAACAAGTCCAGCAAGCGCATGGTGAAGCGTTACACTTTTTCTGTTATGTTCCTCCCCTTATGGTATTTTTTATGGTACTCCTTCTCCTATTTTTTATTTATATATATTTATATTTCTCTATTGCCTACCTCAAAATATATATATACTATGTATTCGTTTTTTATTTACATTACACACACATACATCTATCACTTACCTTATTATTAAAAAAACACACATACATCATCTATTTGGTTTTATATTTTTATTGATTATATTTTGTCTCTGTTTTCTGGTATTGTGTTCGTGTACATCCGGTCTGAGGCATCCGAAAATCCGTAATAAAAGGAGAACGCAGAGCTTGCTCTAGCGTTCCCTTGGATGAATTTTACTGGTAATGTCCTCGGGAGGAATGGAGGTCGGTGTGGAGACGTAACCGCGTCAACACGCGATTACGTGATGACGCGACGATACGGCGCCAATACGCGGCCACGCTATGACGCGGTGACGGGACTACCTGACGGCACGACGCCCATACACGGCCCCGTTATGGCGTGAGGACGTGACTACCCGGAACTCCGTATAAAATGTAGGATTTGACGATGCGACTCACTGATCATTTGCCTTGCCGGAATACATTTACTTTTCTCCTGAAGAAGCCAACGGAGTTTGGCGAAACGCGTTGAGACTGAGCCTTTACTGTATTCGGATATCTTTGATCTGCTGGACGTTTTTATTCTGCGATTTTGCATAACATTTCGGTTATGCCAACTTCTTTGTGAGTTTTATGAGCTCTCTTCTTATTAAATATAGTTTCTTTATACTGCACCATTTGTGGTTTTCTTCATTTGCATTCCAGATATTCAGAAGAACTTCTCTCATTTGATGGGCCTCTTTTACATATTACCTTTGTGAGTGCATCACATTGTTATCACTCATATTCATTATTTGGACTTATTACACTATTGTATTTTGTTTTCTTTTTTTCACATGTTTATGCGCCCCATTCTTTGATATATTTGCTGTTGTACACTTTATGAGGAGTGTTGTTTTTGGGAGCTGCAAACCTTATTAGGGTATTTACATTTACTTTTATATTTATCACGTGGAGGTGTTTGTTTTCTGTTATATTATAGCTCTGCTCTTCCAGAAGTTTCTTCCTAGACCCTCTCCTCTGATAGGCTGAGAAACATTCCCTAGCTTAGGAAAACTGACGTATGTCCCATAGAGATACTGATTGGCTCAGAGGAGACAAGTAACCTGGTGCTGGAAGGAAAGGTCAGTATCCATGACAACCCAGCTGTAATGTTATTAGACAAAATAACTGCACTGGGTTACACCATATCCCCAAACTTCACAAAATTGAAAGAATTGATCACCTCAGAGCAACTGCTGACAGTTTTCCCCAAAGCAAACTGCACTGTGATGTGTATGTAGGTGCTATCTTACATTGTTGAGATCTCCTAACACCTTACCTCATCTCACTTTCTTGCACCTTGCACATCTAAAAGAGAAATTACCGGAAGATGTGTCCCTTAACATTCCTCATATAGCTAATAATTAAAATCCAGGTCATCGTCGTCATCAATATTCTCGATGAGGTGGAGTAAGGTCAACTTCTGCTACAAGGGTTGACCTTCCCTTTTCTTTTTCATTTTCTTCTAGCTCAAACATAGATCTGCTGCTATCATCTGACAGTGCCTGCCCATCTTTCCTCGAGTGAGTTCGAAACATTCCAGTGCTGACAGTGCTTGCGGTAGTCGTGGCAACACTGGTGGTTGTGGTGGCACTACTAGTTGGTCTATTATGCGCTTCACGATAGAATAGCTTACAAGCAATCTTCACCTTTAATCCCACCAAGGCAATAGAACATGACCGCTTTAAGAGTAATTGTAGTGACTAAAATTGTCACTTTGGTAGTCGGGTGGATAATACAGTACATATACACAAAGCCAGATAAAGGAGCTTTGGGCCCTGGCGCAATTATACAGGAAGGCCCCTTTCTCTGGATTTCCTGTCTTTAGCTCTTTTTCTCTGCTTTCTGTCTACCTGTGGACTGATGACTATGTAAACTCTTACAAATGACCCTGTAACCCTTCCCAGCTTTATGCAAATCAACAATTCTTGATCATAGATCTTCTCAGATGTATTTTTTGCAAGGCGTGGTTCACATCAGCAGATTCTTCTTGAAAACAGTAACTCTACAACATACCTCCAATCCTGCTTCATTGATTAGACTCCAGGCTTGCTAATTCCTGACTTGTGTTGGCCTAGGGGGTTCACATACTTTTTCCAACCCACAACGTGAGGTTTTGAATGATGTATTCATTATGGACAAGAACAATACAATAATGTGTGTATTATTAGTTAAAACAGATTGTGTTTGTTCATTATTGTAACTTGGATGAAGATCAGACCATACTGTTTTCCCCTCTTTTTCTCTGCTTTCTGCAGTTAGACTTATGCATTCGGATTCATACAAATTGCAAATTTACAGAAAACGAGGGAAGACTCCCCACGAATCAGACCAAAACGAGGCAAAAGCTCAGAATCTGTCTGAAATACGTAGTTCCACATTCTCTCACACTTGCATTCTCGTTCATTTGTTTCCCTACCTTCTCTGCCTACCACCTCCGTATCGTATTCCATATTTTTATGTTTTTCTTCTCCTTTCTCTTCTCCATTCTATGTTCAATCTTCAAGCTGGCATCTTCTTTTTTCTTCATCTCCATTAACCCGATGGGAAACTCCTGCCAAAAAGGTGGCGCTTACAGTGATGCCTTCCCAGATCCGTCAATCTGAGGGCAATATGGTGGTGCATACATCGCCATATTGCCCTCATGCTCTGGTATTAAGCCACTTGTTGCTCTTTATTTCTTGTTCCAGGTAACAGCATTTACCTCAAAACCTACATGATATTTGAAAGTGTGGAAAAAACACCCAACAATGTTTGATGTGGGCAGTAGCAGTGGGAATATTTTTATAAGGAATTACATTACAGGAGTATATTGCCACAGAAAAAAGGAGATTTTGGACCTTGTGCCAGCATTACATTACAGTGGCCCTTCCACTGACCTGCTGCAAATCCTTTTAAGATCTGCCATCAGGACTATCTATTTTGAGGAGGAGAATGTAATGGATACTGGTACCCCATATTAGAAAGATTATTGGGATTGTAATTTTATATTGATTTACAGTCGTTAATTTGTAATATTTTTGTTCACGCTACTAAAAAGGCATCGACTACCAGGGACATCCAGGTAACCCCATTGCTTCTTGTTAAAAAGTTTATTTACTTGACTTTCATTCATAGCAGTTTTAGGATCACTGAAGTTTGAAATTGCAGAAACTAAAATTCCAGAGGACACCTCTTTTAGCATCACATTTGGTGTGTTCTGAAACACACATGAAATTTAAACTCTAATTATCTAAGCAGGACCACCCAATTATCTCCAGTTGATGTGAATTGTGGTGCAATTGTGCACACTCATGTTTTATAAGACTGTGAGATCAGCATAACCCACTGTGGATACAGAGAGATAGAATTCCCCAAGAGCAGGCATGATACAAAATAGCAAGGTCAGATGTATGGGTTATGTTATCAGTGAAGGCTAGATGTTGGATGGAAAACGGCACAATTACAGCACAATTACAGTAGGTGGGACATTGCTAGTTCTCCTTTAAAAGCCAAGGAGGTTGGCTGTGGTTCTCAGAGCTCTTGACACTTCTCACTTGAGTCTTAGACACTCTCCAACCCAAACAGTCACCATGGTTCACTTTACAGCTGAAGAGCGTGCCGCCATCACATCCATGTGGCAAAAGGTTGACATCAGCAAGGATGGCAGCGACACCCTGACCAGGTAATTAACATTAAAAATTTGCTATGGTCTTGCTACAGATAGAAGGCATGTATATCTGTTTTACTCCAAATTCTAACCTGTAACATAATTCAAGTTTATTTATATATAAGTTAATTTCCAAATAATGAAATAATGAACATTTTTGAATATTAAAACTATATTCAGTAAAAGATAAATTTATCATGGTATATAATAACTCCTGAGTCATCATGGTATATAATAACTCCTGAGTCATGTACAAAATAATTGTGTTTAAAAACTGTTTTTCTATCACTCCAGGCTGCTCGTTGTCTACCCCTGGACCCAGAGGTATTTCAGCTCTTTCGGAAACCTGTCCAATGAAACCGCTATCTCTGGAAATGTTAAAGTGCAGGCCCATGGCAAGAAGGTTCTGGGTGCCATCGGCGGTGCCATCCAACACTTGGATGATGTCAAGGGCTCTCTCCGCGCTCTCAGTGACACCCACGCCAACAAACTGCATGTGGACCCCGAGAACTTCAAGGTATGTATCTATTATTACTACTTTCTATATATTTTCTCTACTGTAGGTAACCTTTAGTCTGGAATATTTTGAAAATATATATGAAAGATCACAAAAGGTTTTTATCAATACATTTCTGATACAAAGGCCAATAATAGATCTTTTTAGTTGACCTTTTAACGTGTTTTAAATGTCTATATTGTATGACCTACTAATAACATTAAGTGTTATAAATATGTAAAAGACGTATAATTTAGAGTTCATAACTCTATACAGTTAAGGGTTATACCATAAAGCCATGTTGCTCTTAATCTTTGCATTGTAAAGGCATGTGTTAAAAGCATGTATATCTTTCTTTTTTACAGCGTCTTGGAGAAATGTTGGTGATTGTTCTGGCTGCCAAACTGGGATCCGCTTTCACCCCTCAGGTCCAAGGCGCCTGGGAGAAATTCATCGCAGTTCTGGTGGCCGGTCTGAGCCACGGATATTATTAAACTGACATTATTCTACGTCATCTTGAAATGTGGATTTCTGTGTGTGTTCATATTGAAACATACATAATAAAGTGTAGTTTTGACTAAAGTGAGACTCACTTGTGTTGTTAACTACTGATACTTATTAAAGAAGGTCTATACCACTTAGCAACTAAATAATCATGACTGGAGCAAAACGTGGGCAATTGTGTAAAATGAGCATTCAATTGGTTTCCATGGTGAATATATCTCAATATTCTTGGATATAAATAGCTAGTTGGTTATATTTGGACTAGGTTGAAAGAACAATTCTACTGAAAAGTAGTTTTTGGGGGGGTTTTTTAGATGAACAAATCAGGAATTGGTCTGGACAAATGTATCATTTCTCCAAATTTTGTTGTTTGTGGTCAAACTTCCCTAGCAGCTCCTACATTTGTTAAAGGGTGACGACACTTGGGTTGGTGGTTACAAACCTCTACCTTTTGGTTCTTAACACTCTTTTAAAGTTTTTAAAGTCTGCCTTTTAGCCATATGGACTGGATCTCAAATGCAGAGTTTCTAAAAATGATAGAATTGTTAGGTTTCATATTGTCACATGGAGCAAAACGATAATATGCTTCCACACACTTTTCAATTAAATTAAAAACAATTCATCAATTTATAAAAATGAACAGAAATAACTTCTCTGTAATCATGGGAAGCAATCAAAATGATCAATGGAAAATTTTGAGCATTGCCAGGACACACATCTTGTTTGATAAGTGTGAGGAACTGGCATTTCTGCACAAGGATGTTCAACAGACAAAAGCCTTATTCAATGAGTTTGTTGGTAATTTTGTACATTTTGGCAATAACAATTATGAAGTGGTGGGAACAACAATTGGTATTCATGCATTTGTTCCTTGAACAATCCTCCCGCAACATTCCAAGTCCTCACAAAGAAAATCACCATACTACCAATGATGATGGTGGGGAGACCTCCAAAACCGTGAGGTTGCCTAATCAACCGCCTCCCCATTGTCATTTGTAACTAGTGTTTCAGACAGGAAATTGGTTAAATTTAACCACCTCATTGCTTATATAACATTTGAGAAAAAGATAGTATCCATTTTCCTCATAGGCTTTACCTTAGCTCCTTCTCTTTCAGCCATGGATATGAAATACTTTTTACACATAGAAAATGCTAGTTCCCCACTCTTCCTTTAGAGGGAACTACTTGTTCAACTACAGATGAAACAAAAACAATCATTATAAATTGCATTTTCTGTTTAATTTGTAAGAATCACTTGAACATTTGTTGAGTTGATCTATTTCCATTGCTTTAGTTTGATTTGTTCATTGCAAACAGCTGAAAGCTGAAACCTAATTTGCAATGGGAGTTTAATAAGTTTGATTGTAACTGTATGTTAGAATTGGGCACTTAAGAGTAGTCGGCTTCATATAAGTCCAGGTCTGGGAAGCGATGGTTTCTATGGGTAAGAAGACTTAAGATAACCCCATAAGTTATGATAAATATATCAAATTAACATATAAACTTTTCAAACATACTGCTCACAAGACTATTGGGCAAACTAGATGTGTTTTATATTTTATGTGTGTTATTTTGATGTTTATTCCCTCAAAATCAATAGCACATTTTTGGTTAAAGTTTTTAAACCACTTTGAGTGCTCATGATAATAAATATTAGAATATAACATCACTTTTATAGTTTCTTGATCCAAGAAGAAATCTGATTGCACCTTGGAGTCAAGAAGGACTCCTTCCCATAGGTAAAATTCTAAAAATAATAATAAATAATAATTGGTGCAGAGGGTTGTCTTCTTTTGGATCAAAAGCAGGAAGGATGGGTAGAAGGGATGGACGTGATGGACTTAGGTCATTTTTCAACCTACATTTCTATGATTTAAAGCATGTTGTGACTATATGATTATGTAACATAAACACACATTTTGTATTGAGTTACTTAGAGATTCTTGGATACTTTGAGATTCATATTTAATATCATTTTTAAATCAGCAAAAATTGTGCTTCTGCTATTGCCCGTGATGAGAATCTATACCTACTTTGATACTTAAGCACATACTGCATCTGAAACAACCTCATGCATTTTAAAAGCCTTATAAGCTAAAAATACAATAATATATAAATAAAATATGCAATTTTCTGGCTATATTTTCTACATAAGACTTCAAACCTTGTCCCATGATGCAAAACTAACCTCAAGTTAGCTACCAATGAACGGCTGGACTTCTCCCATAAATGAATAGTGTGTTTTTTCCCAAAGAAAATTACAGATAAAGAAAGGTTGTACTGGGAAGCCTAACTATCTTTGTATCTGTTTAACTGTACATGAAATCATTTGTAAGTAACAAGAATATTAGTTTAGTGTATGAAGTTAATTAACTTGACTTTTCTAATGCCAGTTTTAGGATCACTGCAATTATTGGTAACTAGAATTTCAGAGGACATCACTTTTAACAACACAGAATGAAGCCCACGGGGGTGGAATTGTGGATTTTAGGGGAGGAGTTTTGGTAGGAGGATATTTAAGTTTGGTGATCACAGGGGTAAGGATCCATTTTGTTTAACCTTACCTGGTGTTGTTTGTCCCACCCTCCCTCCCCTTATGTGGTTGAGTTTGTGGAGTGGTGTTGCTGCATTAGTCACAGTCGTGGGCGGTAGCTTGCCAGGAATCCAAGGGGTTAATGTGGTGGTATGATCATTGGTGGTCATAACCGGTGGGAGGTTCCTTGCAAGGAGTGGTGCTCGGAACCTCAGGTCCGGGTTGGGCATCCTGGTATGTCCCCTCCCAAAATTGGTGTGTGGTATGGTACCTGGATAACTTGGCAAGCTAGGTTGGTTTTGGTTACGTCATTGTCTCTGTTAACGCATCTATGTTTATTATTTCAGGTTTTACAGGACAATGACTGTTAATTAAAACGGCTGTGGCCTTTTCAAACCCATCTTGTGTGTTGGTGTTTTATTTAATTGAGCAACTGAGCTGAGCCTGGCCCGTGGGTCGAAGCTACATCTGTCATCATTATTATTGAAGGTGTGCTCTATTACACACACGGAAGTCAAGCTCTGATGAGCTAAGCAGGACTACCCACATATCTCTAGCTGAGCTCAAGAGTGGTGTAATTGTCATTTTGCACACTTGTGTTTTATAAGACTGTGAGATCAGCATCATCCACTGTGAATCCAGAAAGATAAAATTCTGCATGGAACAGGCATGATACAAACAAGCAAGGTCAGTTGTATGGATTATGTTATCAGTGAAGGCTAAATGTTGGATGGAGCAACTGTAAACACAGCACAATTACATAACTAGTAATTAGATATATAATATATATATAATTATGTAGTAATAATAGGTGGGACATAACTAGTTCTCCTTTAAAAGCCAAGGAGCCTGACTGTGGTTCTCAGAGCTTTTGACACGTCTCACTTAAGTCTTAGCCACTCCCCAACCCAAACAGTCACCATGGTTCACTTTACACATGAAGAGCGTGCCGCCATCACATCCATGTGGCAGAAGGTTGACATCAGCAAGGATGGCGGCGACACCCTGACCAGGTAATTAACAGCAATAGTTTGCTATAATATTGTACAAATTGTACCAATAGAAGACATGCATATCTGTTATACTCCTAAATTAAACCTGTGGCACTATTCTACATTATCCATATTCCATACCCTTTAACTGATTTTATATGTACATGATACGGGTAGGCTTATCCCAATGCTTTTCTTTAGCACTGAGTAACTGTTTGTTTAGTACCAAAAGGTATTTAATGTTGCTCATAATGAGTTTTAAATTAAATAAATTATTTGGCCACATCATGTCTATATTTATAATGGGTAATTCTGCTGGATGTACTAATTATGGTGCAATTAGCAGGAGCGTTTCAATGGTTGCAATGATGATTGTTTCATATTTAAAACTGTGCTTGCACAGAAATAAAGCCCTGTATTGATGAAATGTCTATTGTCTACTTCAAATGAAAAATATGACACAATAAGGCATATTAATTGAGTTATATGAGATAAAAAAAAAATACCTGTACAATTATATAAAGTGGTTTATGCAATAATTTAAGCTTATTAACACCTAAGTTTATCTACATTTATTGACTAAAACTATATTTAAGAGTATATCATAGTATATACTAACACCTGCGTCTCGTATACAATTATTTTGTTTAAAAACTGTTTTTCTATCACTCCAGGCTGCTCGTTGTCTACCCCTGGACCCGGAGTTATTTAAGTTCTTTCGGAGACCTGTCCAATGAAACTGCTATCTCTGAAAATGTTAAAGTGCAGGCCCATGGCAAGAAGGTTCTGGGTGCCATTGGCAATGCCATCCAACACTTGGATGATGTCGATGGCTCTCTCCGCCAACTCAGTGATATCGACACCAACAAGCTGCTTCTGGACCCCGACAACTTCAAGGTATATAAATATTATTATTAATAATAGATAGATTACTTACATCATTGAGTGACTGCAACCATAACATTAAACAATATTTTGAAATATTATACTTATTTCCATAAAAGATTCAGTGGCAACGTTCCACGTGATCATGATTATGAGACAGAAGAGCTCCACAACTCAATTGTAATCTCTTCATTTTTAAAGTTCTTTTAATGCTTAGCATTGGATGCTAGCATAATATTAACAATTCAATTGAAAAATTAAGATTATGCCTTCATGGCCACACAATATACTAGTGCTTTGAGATTTTGAATGGCGTGAAAACCTATGTATGATTTGTATTTTTTTCTTTCACAGCGTTTTGAAGCAGTACTGGAGACTATTCTGGCTGCCAAACAGGGACCCGCTTTCACCCCTCAGGTCCAGGCCGCCTGGAGGAAATTCATTATAGTTATAGTGGCCGGTCTGAACCAGGGATATTATTAAACTGACTGTATTATACTCCATCTTAAAATGTGCTTTCAGTGTGTTCATTTTGAAACATACCTAATAAAATGTAATTTAAACCAAAAGTGTTGTAAAGTGTTTCATGTTGTAAACCACTGGTCACTTTTATAAGAATGTGCACATGCTGTCATATCATTGTCTTTAAATAACATTTAACCTCCTGTAATGTAAAAGTGTAATCCTGGCCTACATGGCAATTCCCACTTTCTCCCAAGTTTTTGTGTTGAGAAAGTTGGGTGTGGGTTTCAAACGTGTTTGGAGATGGTAGAAACAATTTATATTTTCCTTTACATTTGGAAAGTCACATTGAATATTCCATTCAGGGCCGGCCTTAGGGGTGTGCGACCTGTGCGACCGCACAGGACGCCATGGTAGCAGGGGCGCCTGCCCGGGACTTAACTTAAAACATCGTGTTTTTTTTAAACTTTATTTAGCATCATTCATGTTAAATAAAGTTAAAAAAAAAAACAAAAAAAAAAACGATGCTTTAATCTAAGTCCCGGGCAGGGGCGCTGAGCGGTTGCTCGTGTAGTTCTCAGCAACCGCTCGGCGCCCCTTACTCTCCGTGACTATTCCGGCGCTCAACATGAAATTCCGGCACCGCGGCAGAGCGAGAAGATGGATGCCTCCCGCTCTCACCGCAGGACTCCGGCAACAAGGTAAGGGGGGGGTGTAGTTTGAAGGGGCAGAGGGGGGGGTGTAGTTTGAAGGGGCAGAGGGGGGGTGTAGTTTGAAGGTGTAGAGGGGGGGTGTAGTTTGAAGGGACAGAGGGGGGGTGTAGTTTGAAGGGGCAGAGGGGGGGTGTAGTTTGAAGGGGCAGAGGGGGTGTAGTTTGAAGGGGCAGAGGGGGGGTGTAGTTTGAAGGGGCATAGGGGGGGTGTAGTTTGAAGGGGCAGAGGGGGGTTAGTTTGAAGGGGCAGAGGGGGGGTAGTTTGAAGGGGCAGAGAGGGGGGGTAGTTTGAAGGGGCAGAGAGGGGGGGTAGTGAGGGGGGCGCCAGAGGAGTAGTCCGCACAAGGCGCCACAACGCCTAAGGCCGGCTCTGATTCCATTGATCCATGTTTTCTCGTTTTGGCTCTTTATATATGAAATGCAGCAAGCTCTTTTGCTAGTACCTTAACACACATATTTTAGATTAAGTGTAAAGAACAATTCTGCTACAATCAACAATGGGTCTGGGAACACATATATTTTTCCATGGTTTTCAGTTCATGGTCAAAGATCTCCTGCAGCTACTAAACACTGAGTTCTGTTTCACTGCGTTCTTTTTCAATTCAAATAAAAACAGCACTACATTTAGCTTATTCCACTTTTTTAAAAAAAGTGAACAGAAATTACTTTTATGTAATCATGGGAAGCAACCAAAATGACCATAAGAATATGTAGATAGAACACGAAATGGTCCTCCCCAATCTGGCCTTGATGCAACTCCATTTTCCTTCAATTCCCTGCCTTATTAATCTATCCTTTACTCCAAGATGTATCGTATTTGCTCGATTATAAGACGACCCTGATTATAAGACAACCCCCCCAAAATCTGAATATTAATTTAGGAAAAAAAGAAAAAGCCTGAATATAAGACGACCCTATAAGAAAATAGTTTTAACAGTAAATGTTAATTCATGTAAACTATGTGAACAATTGTTTGTTAATAAAAGCTATGATTGAGAAAAATATTTTGTTTTTATTTCCTTTTTTTACAACCTGCCCCCCCAGTTATGCACATCTGCCCCCAGGCTTGCCACTCTGCCCCAGAAATGCCTTATACCCCTATATGCCACTGTGCCCCATGATATGCCTTTTAACCCTCTATATGCCACTGTGCCCCATGATATGTCTTTTGACTAGGGCCGGACTGGCCCACCGGGATACCGGGAAATTTCCCGGTGGGCCGGAAGGTCCGTGGGCTGGGCGGCCGGCAGACTAACCATGAAGACAGCCGCTGAGCGGCTGCAAATGGCATTGAACGCCTCCCTCGGTGCCAGGGGCGGGCTGGGCAGGGGGGCAATTGCCCTCCAGGCTGCCCGAAATCTAATCAAAGCGGCCGCTGGGTGCTGATGCGGCCAGCCAGCATCAGCACCCAGCAGCCGTGTGCGATGGTCGTCTAGTGATGGGAGCAGTGTGAGGGGTGAAAGCTCCGCCCCCTCACACTGACCTTTCACCCCTCATGCTGCTCCCATCACTATGCGGCCATCAGATTGCTGGGAATGTAATCTGAACGGCCGATGCGTGCTCATGCCGCCGGCCGCCTCTGCTTTAATACTTTTTTTTTACTTTATATGGCAAGCCGATCCAGTTTACCATATAAATAAAAAAAAAGTGTTAAAGTAGCTCCGGCCAGCGGCATCAGCACGCACCGGCCGTTTAGATTACATTCCCAGCAGTCTGATGGCTGCATAGTGATGGGAGCAGCGTGAGGTGGAAGCTCCGCCCCCTCGCACTCAGACTGCTGCAGCACCGGATGTCAGGTCAGTGGCATCCTGTCAGCATAGAGGAGAGCAGTGTGCAGCTACCAGGAAGTCAAGAGAAGTAGAAGGTGAGTAAAATAATGTATTTTTTTGTACCGTATAATGTTTTTTGTATTTGTTAAAAACAAAAAAAATCGGCATGTCTGTGTATGTAAGTGTGTCCCCCTATATGCCACTCTGCCTCCAGAAATGCCTTATACCCCCCTATATGCCACTCTGTCCCATGATATGCCTTTTAACCCCCTATATGCCAGAGTTGCATATAGGGGTATAAGGCATTTCTGGATGCAGAGTGACATATAGGGAGTCAAAAGGCATATCTGGAGGCAGAGTGGCATAAAGGGGGTTAAAAGGTATATCATGGGGCAGAGGAGCATATAGGAGGGTATAAAGCATATCAGGGAGGCAGAGTGGCATATAGTGGGCATAAGGCTTTTCTGGAGGCAGAGTGCCCCATGAAATGCCTTTTAACCCCCTTCATGCCACTCTGCCTCCAGAAATGCCTTATACCCCTATATGCCACTCTGTCCCATGATATGCCTTTTAACCCCCTATATGGCAGAGTGGCATATAGGGGGTTAGAAGGCATATCATGGGACAGAGTGGCATATATTATTTTTTATTTAATATGGCAAGCTGGATCGGCTTGCCATATAAAGTAAACAAAAATGTCCCATGATATGCCTTTTAACCTCCTATATGGCAGAGTGGCATATATCGGGTTAGAAGGCATATCATGGGACAGAGTGGCATATAGGAGGGTTGAGGCATATCAGGGAGGCAGAGTGGCATATAGGGGGGCATAAGGCTTTTCTGGAGGCAGAGTGCCCCATGATATGCCTTTTAACCGCCTTCATGCCACTCTGCCTCCAGGAATGCCTTATACCCACTATATGCCACTCTGTCCCATTATATGCCTTTTAACCCCCTATATGGCAGAGTGGCATATAGGGGGCTAGAAGGCATATCATGGGACAGAGTGGCATATAGGGGGGTATAAGGCATTTCTGGAGGCAGAGTGGCATATAGGGGGTTAGAAGGCATATCAGGGGGGCAGAGTGGCAAGCCTGGGGGCAGAGGTGCATAACTCAGGGGTAGGTTGTCAAATGAAAGGAAATAAAAACCAAACATGTCTCAATCATAGCTTTTATTAAATATGGAAAAAAATAGTCTACATGAATTAATAAAGAAATAAAAGTTTCTTACCGGAATATCATGAAGAATAATGTGATCAGTGTTTTGTTCCACTGAATAAAATGGAACTCTTTCATCTAAAAATGTTCGCAGTAGTAAATGTTTTGATCCCATTATGTGTAATGTATTTCATTTATTAGGGCCTTTTAACACTTTTGCTTTCTGGCATTTTAATACAAATAATGAGATAAAAAGAATGGCACATAGTGTGACTCGGGTGTGTATAAGGGGTGCGTGTGGGTATAAGAGCTTCACCGTGAGATAAACTATATGGGGCTGGTCTCCAAATTTTTCCAGGGCTGCTTTTCAGTCCCAGTCTGGCCCTGCCTTTGACCCCATATGTGCCACTCTGTCTCCAGAATTGCCTTATACCCCTATATGCCACTCTGGCATTTAGGGGTTAAAAGGCATATTATGGGGCAGAGTGGCATATAGGGAGGTATAAGGCATTTCAGGAGGCAGAGTGGCGTATAGAGGGTTAAAAGGCATTTCTGGAGGCAGAGTGGCATTATGGGGGTTAAAAGCCATTTCACAGAGCACTCTGACTCCAGAAATACCTTATGCCCCCCGTTTAACACTCCCTCCCAGTGGCGGAACTACCGGGGTCGCAGGGGTCGCGACTGCGACCCGGTCCTGGAGTTCTGCCACTCAAGGGGGCCCAAGCAGGGCCGGACTGGCCCACCGGGAAATTTCCCGTAGATTCGGCCGACAGAGCGGGATTTGAAGCCGCCTCCGGCGCCAGGGGCGGGCTGGGCAGGGGGACAATTGCCCCCCAGGCTGCCCGAAATCTAATCTAAGCGGCCGCTGGGTGCTGATGCGGTCGGCCGGCCCTACTATAATACTTGTTTTTTTACTTTATATGGCAAGCCGATCCAGCTTACCATATTACATTAAAAAAAAGTGTTAAAGTAGCTCCTGCCGGCGGCATCAGCACGCATCGCCCGTTTAGATTACATTCCTAGCAATCTGATGGCCGCATAGTGATGGGAGCAGCGCGAAGGGTGAAAGCTCCGCCTCCTCGCACCAGAGTGGCATATAGGAGGGTATAAAGCATATCGGGGAGGCAATGTGGCATATAGGGGGGCATAAGGCTTTTCTGGAGGCAGAGTGCCCCATGATATGCCTTTTAACCCCCTTTATGCCACTCTGTCTCCAGAAATGCCTTTAAACCCTTATATACCACTCTGCCGCTATAAATGCCTTTTAACCCCTATATACCACTCTGTCTCTATAAATGCCTTTTAACCCCCTATACGCCACTCTGCCTCCAGAAATGCCTTATACCCCCTTATATGCCACTCTGTCCCATTATATGCCTTTTAACCAGAGTGGCGTATAGGGGTATAAGGCATTTCTGGAGGCAGAGAGGCATATAGGGGGTTAAAAGGCATATCAGGGGGCAGAGTGGCAAGCCTGGGGCAGATGTGCATAACTTGGTGGGGGGGTCAGGTTGGCGAATAAAAGGAAATAATAAAAAAAAAAATTAGATAGAAGGGGGTAGGGATAGGGAAGATAGCCTGAGAAGGGGGGGAGAGGGGGTAGATGGTGTGAAAGGAGGGTAGATTGGGTTAGGGGGCCCTTAACAGATTCTCGCACCGGGGCCCTGAGGCTTCTAGTTACGCCCCTGCTCCCTCCCCTCCCTCCTCCATACTTACCGGTGCTTCTGAGTCCCTGGTGCTTAGTTCGGGCAGCGTGTAGAGCTCTACGCGATTCGCGTAGACAAGTTCTGCTGCAGCGGAAGTTGTCTACGTGAATCTCGTAGAGCTCTACACGCTGCCCGGACTAAGCACCGGGGACTCAGATGCACCGGTAAGTTGGGGGGGGGACAGGAGGATCCAGGTCCCCTGCATCGCTGCGGGGATCTGGATCTTAGTCTCATAGTCAGACCTATTTGAGGTCTGATTATAAGACGACCCCGATTATAAGACTAGGGTTTTTTTCAGAGCATTTATGTTATTCTCTATTCTCCTTTTAGTCTTCTAGTTCTCTGTTTATACTCCTTTTCCCTTCCCCGATACGTCCTCTTTAAAAAAAAACATTTTCCTATTTATTAGGGCAAATGCAGCAATCTTTGGACAAATTTGAGTAATCACAGTGAACATTCCATTGATTCATGGCGGTGGGAGCATATTTCTCATTTTGACTCTTTATATCTCAAAATGTAGCCTGCTCTTTTGCTAGTACCTCAAAACACATATTTTGTGTTAAGTGTAAATAACAATTCTGCCACAAAGTAGTTTGTCACAAAAGGAAACACAAATCAGCAATCAGGAAACACAAATTGTCTGGGAACGTATATAATTTCTCCATGTCTTGCATTTCATAGACACATTTCCTTGTAGCATAGAGAGGAATCATCCATTGTAAAATATATCAAAATTTAATCAAGTGCATAGACAATAAAATCAAAACAAGAGGTACATAAACAGACACAGGGTAGAAACACAAGCTAGATGCTTAATGCTTTTCGCAGAAGGAAGTGCCTGTTTATGTACCTCTTGTTTTGTTTTTATGGTCTATGGACTTTAAATTTTGATATATTTTACAATGGATGCTTCCTCTCTATTCCTACACTACACTTCAGGTCTGGAGCTACTCCCAAGTTTGTATTTTTGCTATATTAACAGCAATACATGAAAATGTCTTGGTGATCATGGGAAACAATCAAAATGACCATTAGAAAATTTTAGGCGCTGTACTAAATAATGTCCTCCACTTCCTAATCTGCCTTCAAGCATCTTCATTTTCCTTTGGTTTCCTGTCTCCCCAATCTGTGCTTTTCATCTATAAGGCATATTATTACAACTCAATGGTCTTTTGGACCATGTTCTATAAGATATGATACAGAATCCTGAGGTCATGAAGAAATTAATGTTTATCGCTGTTTATGTAGCTTGGGATTTATGTAAACATATATATTGTCCATTATTATGTCTAGTGGTTAGGATGACAGGTCAGAAGACTTGGAAACGGCAAGCAAAACCTATTTCGTTTTGTTTTTGCCACTTTAGTTTTTGTACAACACATTTTGTTTCCTGGCTGTTTGCTTGGGATGAAATTCGCAGGGCTTTTTTGATTAGGGTATTTGCAAAGATTATTCTGGACTTAGATTTTTCTTACAGCCACAGCGTCCCAAGGTTAAAGAAAAGATCCAGATTCGATTTTGTATTGCAGGACCACCAGCAAATGCAGCACTACACCAATAGATAGAAACATCCAGCAGCATGTTATGGGACTCAATTTCTCAGATGAGCTGATCCTTTCATGTGTGGAAGGTGATAATGCAGCACTTTTAGTAGGGCACTGGGTAGGCACTGACACAGACATATCCAGCCTCATGGTGCATGACTGAAGTTTGACCTCAGGATAAGGAATGAGAAGACATCTAGCCCCATGGTACCAGACTGAATATTAGAAAAAAGAATGAGAATTGATCCCCCAGAAAAAGAAAGAAGACTGAGCCACAGCAGCAGAAGCAGGTCACAGCACAGGACAAGCACAGCCACACAGACAAATCTCAATTGTACAGGACTAAATTCCCTCTAAAATGTGACATTGTCAGACGGACACATTCAGCCACATGGTGCAGGACTGAATTACCCCAATATTTAAAAATACTGCAAAATAAATGATCACCCCAGAGTAAGGAAGAAGATTGAGGAGCAGCAGCAGTAGGGATCTGGGCCTGTGCAGGCACTAGCAGATAGACACATACAGCCCCTTGATGCAGTATTGTATATCCCCTAACTTCACAAAATTAAAAGAATTGATCACCTCAGAGCAAGTGCTGACAGTTTTCCCCAAAGCAAACTGCACTGTGATGTGTATGTAGGTGCTGTCTTACATTGGTGAGATGTCCTAACACCTTACCTCATCTCACTTTCTTGCACCTTGCTCATCTAAAAGAGAAATTACCGGAAGATGTGTCACTTAACATTCCTCATATAGCTTATAATTAAAATCCAGGTCATCATCGTCATCAATATTCTCCATGAGGTGGAGTAAGGCCCGCTTCTGCTACAAGGGTTGACCTTCCCTTTTCATTTTCTTCTAGCTCAAACATAGATCTGCTGCTATCATCTGACAGGGCCTGCCCATCTTTCCTCGAGTGAGTTCGAAACATTCCAGTGCTGACAGTGCTTGCGGTAGTCGTGGCAACACTGGTGGTTGTGGTGGCACTACTAGTTGGTCTATTATGTGCTTCACGATAGAATAGCTTACAAGCAATCTTCACCTTTGATCCCACCAAGGCAATAGAACATGACGGCTTTAAGAGTAATTGTAGTGACTAAAATTGTCACTTTGGTAGTCGGGTGGATAATACAGTACATATACACAAAGCCAGATAAAGGAGCTTTGGGCCCTGGAGCAATTATACACGAAGGCCCCTTTCTCTGGATTTCCTGGCATTAGTTTTTTTTCCTCTGCTTTCTGTCTACCTGTTGACTGATGACTATGTAAACTCTTACAAATAACCCTGTAACCTTTTCCAGCTTTATGCAAATCAACAATTCTTGATCATAGATCTTCTCAGATGTATTTTTTGCAAGGCGTGGTTCACATCAGCAGATTCTTCTTGAAAACAGTAACTCTACAACATACCTCCAATCCTGCTTCATTGATTAGACTCCAGGCTTGCTAATTCCTGACTTGTGTTGGCCTAGGGGGTTCACATAGTTTTTCCAACCCACAATGTGAGGTTGGACAAGAACAATACAATAATGTGTGTAACAATAATTATTGTAACTTGGATGAAGATCAGACCATACTGTTTTCCCCTCTTGTTCTCTGCTTTCTGCAGTTAGACTTATGCATTCGGATTCATACAAGTTGCAAATTTACAGAAAATGAGGGAAGACTCCCCACGAATCAGACCAAAACGTGGCAAAAGCTCAGAATCTTTGTCTGAAATACGTAGTTCCACATTCTCTCACACTTGCATTCTCGTTCATTTGTTTCCCCACCTTCTCTGCCTACCACTTCCACTTCCGTATCTTATTCCATAATTTTATGTTATCTTCTCCTTTCTCTTCTCCTGTCAGGGCCCGGGTAATCAGGTTGGGTAGGAGACACATTGCAGGGGATACTTGGGGTTCTGTCTGCACATGGCAATGCATGTTAACCGAAGGATAAGACAGACAGGCACAAAGGAATACACCACAGGCAGAATTCCAGGTAATGCTATTATGACAGGACAAGCAAATACATGTTAAACAGTCTCTTAGCAAGAAAACGTACGTATGGCAGGAAGCCCACTGGCAGGGCAGATGGCAGGAAGCCCACTGGAGGGGCGCATGGCAGGAAGCTCATGGGACAGGGCACAAGGCAGGAAGCCCACTGGAAAGGGCACAAGGCAGGAAGCCCACTGGACAGGGCACAAGGCAGGAAGCCCACTGGAAAGGGCACAAGGCAGGAAGCCCACTGGACAGAACACAATGCAGGAAGCCCACTGGACAGGGCTGAAGGCAGGAACAAGTCAGGATCAGGTACAGGGCCAGAGCAAAACAGGGGAGTGTCCAGATATAGGCCTGGTCATTAGGTCAGGTGTGAATGACATAGACTTCAGGTGAGGGAGGCAGGGTAATAAAGCCTGTTGGTGTCATGACCGAGGTATGGGCTCTGGATCCACGCTGCAGAATCGGCGCCACCTGGTGGAGAGAGGATGCACTGCCACCAGGGCACTGGAGATACGGGCCGTTCACCACAGTGAGCAATGTAAGGGTTAAACTCAGGAACAGAAAATAAAAAATAACAACGGTATCCGAGGGGTCAGGCAATAGAGTAGTCAGGGTCACAAGCAAAGGTCAAGGCAGGCAGCAAAACAATGAAGGTCAGTTTCAAGCAGGAGTCAATACCGGAAACATAAATCAGGATTCAAACGCTAGTGTAGGCAAAAAGGCAATAACACAGGCAAGGGTGTAGTGCCAAATGAGGGTTTAAATATCCCTCCAACAATACGGATCCTCCTACCCTCCTAATTAGGGGGAGGAGGAAAAATGGGAAATGTCACTTTAAGAGTGACATGAATATTCATTAGCTAAGCATGCGCGAACAACCTCACGACGTGGAGGCCCGCGCCCCGTCAAGATCCCTCGAACTTGCCGAGGACGCGCGTCTCGAAGGAGGACGGACCCGGCGGCAGCGGAACGAGCAGGGAGCCGACCGCGCGGGCTGCGTCTCGGCGTCCCTGCTGGCGGCAACACGACGGGAGCGGTAACAGTTGGTTAGGTCAGGTGTGGTAATGGCATAGATATAGGTATAACCAAACACAGCTGAACATAAATACACAGAACATGGATTATATACATAGCCAGACAATACATACATGGTACACAAAGGACAGGGAACAAGGCAAGGAACACAGGGGATGGAGTGAAGAGCCGAGATCCTCAGATTTATAAGGGAAAGAGGGCAAAGGTACATAAAATACATACACACAAATAAACAAGGCATCAAGCTGTGGAAAGTTCAACTCCAGGCAGACATCTTAAAGGGGCGGCCACACCTGGCAGTTTGCATGGCTGGGGCTGAATCCTGACATCTCCATTCTATGTTCAATATTCAACCTTCAAGCTGGCATCTTCTTTCTTCTGCATCTCCTGGTGGGAAACTTCCGCCAAAAAGGCGGCGCTTACAGTGACGCCTTCCCAGGTCCTTCAACGTTGGAAGAGGACTTCACGATAAGTGCCAACTGAGGGCAATATGGTGGCACATGCATTGCCATATTGCCCTCATGCTCTGGTATAAAGCCAGTTGTTGCTCCATGTAACAGCATTTATCTCAAAACCTACATGATATTTGAAAGTGTGGAATAAAACACCCAAACGTTCTATGTTTGATGTGGGCAGTAGCTGTCTGAGATGCAGTGGGATTATTTATATAAGGAATTACATTACAGGAGTATATTGCCGCAGAAAAAAGAAGGAGATTGTGGATCTTGTGCCAGCATTACATTACAGTGGCCCTTCCATCGCCAACTTAAATTTACAATGAGGACAGACTGACCTGCTGCAAATCCTTTTGAGATCTGCCATCAGGACTATCTATTTTGAGGAGGAGAATTTAATGGATACTGGTACCCCATTTTAGAAAGATTATTGGGATTGTAATTTTATATTGATTTACAGGGGTTTAATTTGTAATATTTTTGTTCATGCTATTAAAAAGGTATCGACTACCAGGGACAGCCAGGTAAGCCCAATGTTTATTTACTTGACTTTTATTCATAGCAGTTTTAGGATCACTGGAGTTTGAAATTGCAGAAACTAGCATTCCAGAGGACACCTCTTTTAGCATCACATTTGGTGTGTTCTGAAACACACATGGAACTTAAGCTCTAATTATCTAAGCAGGACCACCCAATTATCTCTAGTTGATGTGAATTGTGGTGCAATTGTGCACACTCATGTTTTATAAGACTGTGAGATCAGCATAACCCACTGTGGATACAGAGAGATAGAATTCCCCAAGAGCAGGCATGATACAAAATAGCAAGGTCAGATGTATGGGTTATGTTATCAGTGAAGGCTAAATGTTGGATGGAAAATGGAGACACAGCACATTTATGTTAGGTGGGACATAACTAGTTCGCCTTTAAAAGCCAAGGAGCCTGACTGTGGTTCTCAGAGCTCTTGACACTTCTCACTTGAGTCTTAGCCACTCTCCAACCCAAACAGTCACCATGGTTCACTTTACAGCTGAAGAGCGTGCCGCCATCACATCCGTGTGGCAGAAGGTTGACATCAGCAAGGATGGCAGCGACACCCTGACCAGGTAATTAACATTAAAAATTTTCTATAGTCTTGCTACAGATAGAAGGCAGGTATATCTGTTTTACTCCAAATTCTAACCTGTAACATAATTCAAGTTTATTTATATATAAGTTAATTTCCAAATAATGAAATAATGAACATTTTTGAATATTAAAACTATATTCAGTAAAAGATAAATTTATCATGGTATATAATAACTCCTGAGTCATGTACAAAATAATTGTGTTTAAAAACTGTTTTTCTATCACTCCAGGCTGCTCGTTGTCTACCCCTGGACCCAGAGGTATTTCAGCTCTTTCGGAAACCTGTCCAATGAAACCGCTATCTCTGGAAATGTTAAAGTGCAGGCCCATGGCAAGAAGGTTCTGGGTGCCATCGGCGGTGCCATCCAACACTTGGATGATGTCAAGGGCTCTCTCCGCGAACTCAGTGACACCCACGCCAACAAACTGCACGTGGACCCCGAGAACTTCAAGGTATGTAAATATTATTATTACATTTTGTATGTTTTTTCTACCATAGGTAACCTCGAGTTTGGAACATTTTGGTTACTGCCAAGATTCACAAGAGGTTACTATCAATAAATAAGTATAATTTAGAGTTTACATAAAATTTGTATCCCATTAAAAGGCTATATTCCTTTTATTTCAGTTATTTTCATAAAAGAGTTCCACCAAACGCCTTTCACTATTCAGTGACTCTAATCATTCAATAATGAAATCATGAGACCCACAATCTTAGTTATAATTTCTCAATCTTCATACATTTCCTGTAAACAGCAATAATGAATATATTTAATATATTAAATATAAGATTTGAGTTTTAATGCCTATGTAATTTATTCTTCTGATAGTAATGACTGCTAACATAATATTAACAATACAATTTTGGAAAGATTTAAAGGAAGTTATGGAAAATCTTTATAAAATTAAGGTTAAGATTATACCTTCAAAGGCGACACATTATATTAATGCTTTGAGTTGTAGAAGGGTATGAAAAGTGCAAGAAAACCTATGTATGATTTGTATCTCTTTTCTTTCACAGCGTCTCGGAGAAATGCTGGTGATTGTTCTGGCTGCCAAACTGGGATCCGCTTTCACCCCTCAGGTCCAGGCCGCCTGGGAGAAATTCATCGCTGTTCTGGTTGCTGGTCTGAGCCACGGATATTTTTAAACTGACTGTATTGTACTCCATCTTGTAGTGTGCTTTCAGTGTGTTCATTTTGAAACATATCTAATAAAATATATTTTAAAATAAAAAGATGTTGTAAAGTGTTTCATGTTGTAAACCATTGGTCACTTTTTAAGTTGTCATATAATGCTGTCATATAATTGTCTTTAAATAACATTTACCTGCCTATAGCGTACCAGTATATAATCCTGGTTTACATGGCAAGTCCCACTTTATCCCAAGTTTTTGTCTGGGGAAAGTTGGCTGCGGGCTTCAGAAGTGTTTGGAGATTGTAAATATTTTTATAATTTCCTCTTTATCAGGGCAAAACTGGAGCAACCTTTGGGTAAAGGTGTACATTTGGAAAGTCACATTGAATATTCCTTTGATCTGTGCTTTCTTGTTTTTGCCTCTTTATATCTAAAATGCAGCAAGCTCTTTTGCTAGTACCTTAACACACATATTTTATATTAAGTTTAAAGAACAATTCTGCTACAATCAACAATGGGTCTGGGAACACATTTATTTTTCCATGTTTTGGAGTTCATGGTCAAAGATCTCCTGCAGCCACTAAACAACGATGCGTGCTTTTTCAATTCAAATATAAACAGCATTTACCTTATTAAATTTTTTAAAAAAAGTGAACAGAAATTACTTTTATGTAATCATGGGAAGCAATCAAAATAATGCTAAGAATATTTTATGTAGAACACTAATAGTCCTCCCCACTCCCCAATCTTGCCTTAATACACCTCAATTTTCCTTCATTTTCCTACCTTATTAATCTATTATTTCCATCAATATGTATTTATATTACTCCTCATTTTTGTTATTCTCTATCTTCCTTTGTGTTATCTAGCCCCTTTTTTATACTTCCGTTTATCCCCGTCCTTTTATCTTGTTCGCTACATCCCCATTGTCTTTTCCTCCAAATACTTATTTTCTTCTTTTTATATCTATCACTCACATACCCATATACGCATTGTCCATGATTCCATGCTTATCCACCTTCTCCTGTTGTACATTTCACTGCCCATGTCATTCGCTTGTTTCTCTATCATCTGTTACATCGTTACATAGTTATATAGACTAAAAAAAGACATGTGTCCATCAAGTTCAGCCTTTCCTATATCTGTTAATTTGTTGCTGTTGATCCAAAAGAAGGCAAAAACCCCAGTTTGGCTCTTTCCAATTTTGCACTAACCAGGGAAAAAAAATCCTTCTTGACTCCAAAATGGCAGTCAGATTTCTCCTTGGTTCAATAAGCCGTTTCCCCATAATTAAAGATTATATCCCTGAATATTATGTTTTTCCAGGTATCCATCCAGTTGCAGTTTAAACGTCTGTACAGACTCCGCTAAAACTACCTCTGAAGGCAGAGAATTCCACATCCTTACTGTCCTTACTGTAAAAAACCCTTTCCTCTGCCTTAGACTAAATCTCCTTTCTTCCAGTCTAAACGCATGACCACGTGTCCTATGCATAGTCCTGTTTATGAACAGATTTCCACACAATGGTTTGTTTTGGCCCTGAATATATTTATATAATGCCATCATATCCCCTCTGAGACCCCGTTTTTCTAAACTATACAGATTTAAATTACTTTCTTCATAACTATAGCGCTCCATTCCTTGGAACGGAGCACTGTTGGTGCTGTTTGTTATTATTACCGTATTTGCTTGATTATAAGACGAGGTTTTTTTCAGAGCAAATGATCCAGATCCCCCGCATCTGCAGGGGACCTGGATCCTCCTGCGATGGACGCAGTGGGGGTTGTCTGCATCCATCGCGCAGACCTTCCCTGGCTGTCACAGATCAGAGTTCCCCGCACCGGTGCCGGGGAACTCTGATCTCTGACAGTCGGGGAAGGCCTGCGCGATGGACGCAGACAACCCCCGCTGCTAGCCACGCCTCCTTCCGGCTGCAGCGTAAGTCAGAAGCACCGGTAAGTTTGGGGGGGGGCATAAGGCATTTCTGGAGGCAGAGTGCTCTGTGAAATGCCTTTTAATCCCCTTAATGCCACTCTGCCTCCAGAAATGCCTTTTTAACCCTTTATACGCCACTCTGCCTCCTGAATGCCTTAAACCTCCCTATATGCCACTCTTCCCCATAATATGCCTTTTAACCCTCTAAATGCCAGAGTGGCATATAGGGGTATAAGGCATTTCTGGAGGCAGAGTGGCACATAGGGGGTGAAAAGGCATATCATGGGGCACAGTGGCATATAGGGTTAAAAGGCATATCATGGGGCACAGTGGCATTTAGAGGGTTAAAAGGCATATCATGGGGCACAGTGGCATATAGGGGGTATAAGGCATTTCTGGGGCAGATGTGCATAACTGGGGGGCAGGTTGGAAAATAGAAGGAAATAAAACCAAAATATTTTTCTCAGTCATAGCTTTTATTTAAAAAAAAATAGTTTAGATGAATTAACATTTACTGGTAAAACTTTTTTCCTATAGGGTCGTCTTATATTTAGGCTTTTTCTTTTTTTCCCTAAATTAATATTCAGATTTGGGGGGTCGTCTTATAATCAGGGTCGTCTTATAATCGAGCAAATATGGTACTTTCTCCTAAGTTGATTACTCTGCCCTCCTGTCCATGGACTGCAGTCTCACCTGTCTATTACACTGCTCACTCATCTTATCACCTTGTTCTTTATGACACTGTCTACTACCCCTTCCATTTCACTGACTCATTTATGGGTTGTTCTCCCCCCATATTAAGCACCACATTTTTCACATGTGGTCAGGTAAATTACATTAGATGTTTTACAATTAATTTATTGTTTAATAAAAATTAGCACTAATTACAGTTATTATTTGTATTTCATGTTGAATAATTAAATACAATTCATACATATAAATACATAAATAAATATATAAATGTAAACACAAAACATCATATTGGGAGTTTCCCAGTGCCTAACCTATAAACCCAGTATGCCTCCCTCTGATTAAAGCATGTGACTATGTCGCCCCCTCCTGGAGACTTAAAGAAACTTGCAAAACCCAAAAACTTAAAATAATTAGACTCTGCACCACTACAGGTCATAAAGTGCTTGCCGATGGGTGGAAAGGTGACAATTTAATTTCCAGTTCATTGTTCACTTATTCTTTACTTTAATTTACGGGTTGTTCACCCCTGTTATCGAGCACTAGATTTTTCACATGCGTTTAGGTACATTACATTAGATGTTGTACAATTCATATATTATTCATGGATTACACGATAAAACCTCCCAGGAAAGGTTAAAGGATCTTAACATATATATAGCCTGGAAGAAAAACCTGACAGAGGGGATATGATAGAGACATTTAAATACTTAAAGGGAGTCAACATGATAAAGAGAAGAAATCCTACCACAACAAGAAGACATAGTCATAAGCTAGAGGGGCAAAGTTTTAAAAGTAAGATCAGGAAATATTACTTTACTGAAAGGTAGTGGATGCATGGAATAGCCTTCCAGCAAAAATGGTAGATGTTAATACAGTGAAGGCGTTTAAGCAAACATTGGGATAGGCATAAGGCTAAGATAGATATAAGATAAAGCCAGGGACTAAGGAAAGTATTTAGAGGTTGGGCAAATGATTCTTTTCTGCCATCACTTTCAATGTTTCTATGTTTAATAACAAATATACGATTGTTAACTGTAGATTTAACCCCTTAAAGACAAAGCCCGTACATATACAGTCTCAAAATGCATTCTTTTCAATGGGATTAGGGACCGCCCATTGTCCTTAAGGGGTTAAAACAATTAGCTGAGTTGAGGGGTTAAAACAATTAGCTGAGTTGACAAAACTACAGCATTTACATACAATATGACCACATGGAGACATACCAACAGTATCTAAAAGGTTTTCGTTTTTAGATCTTGTTTTGATAGCAAAGGGCTCTAATATCATCACAAAAACATTTCGAAAGAAGGTGGCTAGGAACATGCAAGAAGTAGCAATTCTCAGAATGTGAATAAAGGGTATCTCCTAAAGAAATTCTAATGACCATTCAAAAATGTTTCAAAAAACATCTTTGGGTATTTAAATCTCATGCCACCACAAGTAGATAATGGTATTACGTTTGTACTGAAATAGGGGAAAACTTTAGGTAACAGAATGGCTCCTACATTCTTTACTAGCAAACCAAGAAAACTTCTGATATGGTTAGATAATACTGTTGGTATGTTTCCATGCGGTCATACGGTATGTAAAAGCTGTCCTTTTGTCAACCCAGCTAAATCTACAAATCGTATATTTGAAATTAAACAATATAGGAATTGTCTAATGTCATTCGCCTGACCACATGTGAAAATTGTGGTGCTCAATATGTGGGGAGAACAACCCTTCAATTAAAAGAGAGAATAAGAGAACATTTAACCAGCAAACACTTTATGACCTGCAGTGGTGGAGCCTCAAATTATTTTAAGTTTTAGGGTGTTGAATGTGTCTTAAAGACTATATAAAAATATATACATATTTATTATATATATATATATATATATATTGTGACAAACCCTATAGCATGAGGGCCATACATGTCACTTTTAAGGGTCTTAAGCACAGTCCTCTAGGGCAATCAGAGTCAGGAACAGTAGCTTTGAACCAAAACAGCACTTTATTTGTAATTGCTGAAACCCCAAAAACCAAATCATAAAAATAAAACCTAGCTCCCAATTGGAGCCCTCTCTAACTTAACTATGCTGGTCTAGACTGACCAGCCTAATCACCCACTACCTCAACCTCCCAGCCAGACCCAGCTACACCAGGCTCTGGAAAACCTCCCCCAGACAGCACACACAATGTCCAGGCAGGTATTGCCTCACTTGGCTCAGGGATGATCTTGTTCAGGGCCTCTCCTTGCCCTGGGAGCACAGGGAACCTCCTCTTCCCCCAACAGTCTCACTGAGTATCAGGCTCCAGGGGTTTTTAATGCCCAGCACCTGGGCCTGACGCCGGCCTCATAGAAATCCCGGACCGGATCCTGCAGATTTCTTGCCTCCTGGAAAACCCGGCATGGAGTTTCCACAGAATGGGGGAATGGAGCATTGGCCCACCCTGCTCTCCAATTGCTCCACCCCAGGGACCCATATGTATAATCTGCATAGCAGCTGTACTCAGATGCCATGCTAATCATCTCCCTGGGGTTCACACTGTCACATATCCTCCCCACCAGCTCAGAACCATGGGGCTGAGCGACCATGGGACTAAGCAGCTCTGCTGATGACGTCCCTCTTAGGTTGGCATCAGGGGGCTTTCCTTTCCACACACCATAAATGTGGCCCGGTAGTGGACACTTCCTCCTTGTATCCATCTGCCCTTCTGGGTTTCTGCAACCATCAGTGAACGGGAAACACACTGCACAGCCACGTCTCTTCTCAGTACAAATGAACACCATTGTAGATTGCTCATCCAAAAGTTTTACCCTGCGTGGTCTACGCGATACAGCCAAGTGCACACCATCTTCCAGCTGTTTCCCAGTAGCTTGTTCACCATCACTCCTTTTAATACCAAGCCCATTTTTATGTCCTCTTACCCCAGATGCGTGTAATGGATGGACCTTACTGTCACCTGTAGAGGGTTCCACCTTTGAAGTAGGGTTTCTACCGGACCTGGGACCACCTGCTCCCTGGAGCAGCTTACTGCCATGTTGCTCTACTAGTTGGCCCGTACTTCCAGCACCATGAATAGTCCCTCCGTCACTTAGGCCATAACGGTTATTTTCCATGCCATTCTTCATCACAGTCTTTTCCTCCAGACAGCTTCTTTTGTACGGTATCTGCTCACTTGCTGCTTGTACAATTTGTAACATTTTAGATACTGGGTCCATTTCCTCTTGGACCTTAATCTGTTTCTGTAGAGCTAGCTTGGCCTCCCTTTCTTCAGCTAGCTGTATACCCAGTTCATCTAACCGGAGTTGTAGTAGTCCAAGTTTTTCTACTGCAGTAACCCTTTGTTCCTCAAGGGTTATTTTCACCTCACTCAGCTGTAAGGTTGATACCTCCAGTCGATGCCTGAGGGATATATTCTCTTTCTGCAGTTCAAGTCCAACTTGTTGCAGCTTTTCATTTGAAGTCTTGGCGTTCTCCAGACTCTCTGCCATTTTGTCTCTCTCGGCCTGGATATCAGCAACCTGCCTCAATAAAGTTTGCTTGTCCCGCTCTGTGTTAGTCAGTATTGCTTCCAGCTTACATTGGACCGTATCTCTTTCCCTTAAAGCCTGATCTCTGGAGCGGATAGCCAATGCTAACTCCTCCTCTTTTAGAAGCATAACTGCCTCCATTTGCTTTAGCTGGCCTTCTCTGGCCTGTAGCTGATCCTTGCACGATTCCAGTTCCGCCTTTTTCTGGAAATACTTGTCTTTTAGTGCTATGTTGGCCTTATGAAGTTCAGTGTTCTCTTTACTGGCTTTAAACAAGGCCTGGATTTCATCGTGCAGTTCTTTTACGGTCTCCTGCAGCTTTACTTTTTCTAGACGCTCAACTGCAAGTGTTAAATTCACACTGCTATTCTCAGAAAGGAGCCTAAATACACGCTCCGCGTCCTCTTTACCTTTCTGGGACACCTCTGCGAGACGTTTTTCAACCACCAGCTTTTCTTCCTGCAACTGTTGCATCTCTTGAAGTTTTGCTGATGTGTCAACATCATGTTTTCCTCTATAAGCAGCCACTTCAGTTTGTAAAGTGAGATTCTCTCTCTCAAGCTGGCCAATAGTTCGGTGCAATTCCACCTGTAATTGTGCTGCTTGTTTTTTAACCTCTATTAATTCATGTTTTTTTAGCATATACTCATCAGTCAGCTTTTTGTTCTTGCAGATCTGTTTCCCAACATACTCTGACTGCTCAATCACATACTGATTCAGCTCATCTCTTGGCATAGCGTCCACTTTCCTGAGCTTGGTCGTCCATGCCACATTGTTACATTCACCACGACTCAGTTTGTCATAGCAAACATTCAACTCTGTCAGTCTCTTAATTTCATAGTCTCTCTGTTTGATAGCATCTAGTTTATCGGTTACTTCTTTCAGCTGCAAGTTCAAATCAGAGACTTCTCCCTGGTGCAGCCACTTTAAGGATTCAATTTCCTCCCTTAACTCTTGAGCCTCAACACAGGACCCTGCACAGTTTATATATGCCTTTTGTGCCAGTTTCAGTGGTTCCACATATCCACTGCAGGTTGGCTGGCGAGTGAAATATGGAAAGGACATTTTATTTCCGCTTTGCTGTCCTTTTCCCATCTTGCATTAGACCAACAGTCAGTGCAATACACAAATCCCAGAGTCTTTAATCGCTCCCTCTGCAGTATGTAATCAAGATAGCGACAAAATGCTTTTCGTTTGCAGGTTTCACAGCTATGCAATACTTTTACCCAGCAAATAGAAACTTCACGTCCGGATCATCAATAAGTCGGCAAACACATCAAGGCCATCCTCCATAAGCATATGTATTTCAGGCAGCAATACACAAGGGCACATACCATGCAACAGTCTTTGCAGAGTTTCCACTCAATCCTCCGGGTTAAGCTGTAATCACTTCTGGCACATCCACTGCAGCTTAGTAGCTTCAGGTCGCACAACACTTGGGGTTCCTGGATCCAGTGTAGCACTCGTCACCAGCATCCACTCAGTTGTTCACTTGGTTCCTGCTTTCTGCCCACAGACCATAGCAGTGCTTTGCCCGCATTCTCCACCATATGTGACAAACCCTATAGCATGAGGGCCATACATGTCACTTTTAAGGGTCTTAAGCACAGTCCTCTAGGGCAATCAGAGTCAGGAACAGTAGCTTTGAACCAAAACAGCACTTTATTTGTAATTGCTGAAACCCCAAAAACCAAATCATAAAAATAAAACCTAGCTCCCAATTGGAGCCCTCTCTAACTTAACTATGCTGGTCTAGACTGACCAGCCTAATCACCCACTACCTCAACCTCCCAGCCAGACCCAGCTACACCAGGCTCTGGAAAACCTCCCCCAGACAGCGCACACACAATGTCCAGGCAGGTATTGCCTCACTTGGCTCAGGGATGATCTTGTTCAGGGCCTCTCCTTGCCCTGGGAGCACAGGGAACCTCCTCTTCCCCCAACAGTCTCACTGAGTATCAGGCTCCAGGGGTTTTTAATGCCCAGCACCTGGGCCTGACGCCGGCCTCATAGAAATCCCGGACCGGATCCTGCAGATTTCTTGCCTCCTGGAAAACCCGGCATGGAGTTTCCACAGAATGGGGGAATGGAGCATTGGCCCACCCTGCTCTCCAATTGCTCCACCCCAGGGACCCATATGTATAATCTGCATAGCAGCTGTACTCAGATGCCATGCTAATCATCTCCCTGGGGTTCACACTGTCACAATATATATATATATATGTATGTATTTATATGTATTATAAGAGTTATTTAATTATTCATCATGAAATCCAATTATTTCTATATACTGTATGTGGAATGTAATTATATTTTTTTGCAAAAACACTAGTGCTGCATTTTTTGTCATGCTTAAGCATGCAGCTAGAGTATGCTTTATTATGTAGATATAGTATATGTGTGACAATACTTTAGGTGTAGGGAATGGTAACAATATCCAATAATTCAACAGTTTCCAGATTATCTCTATTTTGTGTCATGCTTTGGCTTGGTTTTATGTGTTGTTTGCAGCATGTCAGTTTGCCCCTAGATCCACAAATATGAGAGGATCCGATTTAACTATGCATGGGATAGGCGTATGGCTATCCTGAGTCTAAGATTATGACTGGACTGATAAACAGCCAAATTATTGATATCTGCTGTACAACTCTGTTCTATAAAGCTTAATAAATCAACATTTTATGTTGCCTTGCTATTATTAAAATTATAGGCTGTAGTAGCAAAAGTGTCACAAGTGTTAATGTTGATGGTGTTTTCTGAGGCACATATGGATCTGAGCCTCTGATCATTTAAGCAGAACTGTCTAACTATCTCCTTTTGAGATAAACAATAAAATAATCCATTTTTGCACATTCATGTTTTAAAAGAAGTCAGATCAGCATATTCTGCTGTAGTTATACCAGGCAGAATTCTACATGGGACAAGCATGATACAAAACAGCTAAGTCAGATGTACTCTTGTTATCAGTGAAGGCTAAATGTTGGATGGAGAAAATGAGTTTACACAGCACATTTATGGTAGGTGGGACGTAACTAGTTCTTCTTTAAAAGCCAAGGAGGTTGGCTGTGGTTCTCAGAGCTTTTGACACTTCTCACTTGAGTCTTATCCACTCTCCAACCCAAACAGTCACCATGGTTCACTTTACAGCTGAAGAGCGTGCCGCCATCACATCCGTGTGGCAGAAGGTTGACATCAGCAAGGATGGCAGCGACACCCTGACCAGGTAATTAGAAGAATAACTTGCAGAGTCTTACTAGAAATGGAAAGCTAATGTATCTGTTAAACCAGTGAGACTACCTATAACCCATATTTAATATATATATAATTTATCAGCTTAGTTAGGTATGTGATTATTATTATTTTTTTTTTAACTGTTTTTCTATCACTCCAGGCTGCTTGTTGTCTACCCCTGGACCCAGAGGTATTTCAGCTCTTTCGGAAACCTGTCCAATGAAGCCGCTATCTCTGGAAATGTTAAAGTGCAGGCCCATGGCAAGAAGGTTCTGGGTGCCATCGGCGGTGCCATCCAACACTTGGATGATGTCAAGGGCTCTCTCCGCGAACTCAGTGACACCCACGCCAACAAACTGCATGTGGACCCCGAAAACTTCAAGGTATATGAGTTTCATTATTTTTTATAATGTGATTTCCCTTATGTGCCATAATCTGTTAGAGATATTTGGGTAGTGGTTAGGGCCGGCCCGACAATGGAGCCCTCTTTTTTTTTTAAAAGCCGAGAAGAGAGCCCTCTAGCTCGGTCTCGGTGCCGGCCTGTAATGTTGAGCGCCGGAAGATGACGTCATTTCCGGCGCTCAGCATTACAAGCCAGCACCGAGACAGAGCAGGGAGACTCACCGCAGGACTGCTGAAAGGTAAGTAAGGGGGGGGGGTGAGAGGAAGGGTAGATAATGGGGGGGGCGGCAGGGAGAGGAAGGGTAGATAATGGGGGGCGGCAGGGAGAGGAAGGGTAGATAATGGGGGGGGCAGTATTTTAAACTTCGCCCCAGGCGGCATTTTGTCTTGGGTCGGCCCTGGTAGTGGTAATATTCATAATTCTGGGATTCTCTTGCAAGCAATCTCATGTACTCCAGCTACTGGGAGACTATAATGCTCATGCTGCTTATATACAAAATAAGCTTATCAATTACAAAGTATTTCCTTTACCGATAACCATAATGTGATCCATAGTTTACACTTCCTACTCTGAAGGCTTATACATTGTCCATTAAGTATTTTTTCCCTTTATTTCCAGCGTCTTGGAGAAGTGCTGGTGATTGTTCTGGCTGCCAAACTGCGATCCGCTTTCACCCCTCAGGTCCAGGCCGCCTGGGAGAAATTCATCGCTGTTCTGGTTGCTGGTCTGAGCCACGGATATTATTAAACTGATTATAGTACACCCCTATCTGAGAACGTGGATTACTGTTTATATGGAAACAAATGCAATAAAATGTACTGTTAACTAAAATACTTGTTTCTTAGTCATTTTGTAAACCACTGGTCACATTTCCAGGATCTCTAAATCCCTAAGCCACTAAATACTTATGACGTATACAAAACTTATATAAGGTTATTGCCCCTAAATAACCATGTCTGTCTGGCCGCGTAGCTAACATTTCGTCTGTTGTTGTAATCAAAGAAGCGAACGCATGAATGGCACCGCTAACCAGGATGAAAAAATATGTGTGCAAGCATCCTAAATCCCTGTACACCGCAGTGCTTCTGTATTATGTTTTTGTGCCCTTTTCTTGCAAATAAATATTGGGATTTATGCACAAAAAAAATCTGGTACAAAGTGGTAAAAGTGGTACAATCACCGTGGAAACCAATTGAATGTTCCTGCTGACTGTTGTGCTCTGAACTAGAATTGCTTTTATACATAAACTATAACATAAGGTTACTTTCACAGTCACTGCAGGTAATGGCAGGCAGACATGTAATGTACCTATCGTTCTGATATTTAGATTTACAGGGAACTGCTGGGTGTTCTATCACTATCACATATTGGCTCCATTCAATTCTTACATTGCCTACAAATAAACCGTACCTGAGTCAACTAATTCTATTTTAAACTAAGATGATGCTAAACAGTTAACTTCATGTTTATTGTCGAATAACGAGAGCTTCCAACTCCCCATCACAGATAATACAGGAAGTCGGACAAGAGAGAAACTTAACTGTAAATTGATGATAAGCCCATAAAAAGGTGTCCTGGCAAAATCATGCTGGGGGAACTCAAATGAAAAGTCACTTGGGGAATATTTCGAGGGGCACCACCACACATCTATGGACTACTAAGCTACTTCTTAAAGTGACTTCTTAAAAGTCTTAGCAATGTGGGTAAGAGATAAAACCTGCAATGGATGACAGGGACTCTGGTCTGATGGACAACCTGGCTGAAAACAGAACTCATCAATGAATTCATTTATTTATTACTCTTTTAAAATGATAACGTTCTTGCATGAGTTTATTTTTCGTAGTTTCAATTCCCCAAATTTACGATGCATTTTAAAAGACCAAACCTAGCAAATTTCTCAGCATGCTGGGCTGAGCTGGCCCTGCATTATGTATAGTTCAATCAGTGAGGTGACTCAAGAAATTTCACTAATTCCCACATGTTTAATACAGGTTCACCAAAGCTAGTCTTGGAGCAGAAGTTCACCGGGTTTAGTCCTTCATTATGTAAAGTACATTTTGAGAGATGAAATGGAACTTTCTTGTCAATCACCTTTTTAAGTGAATGAACCCCTAATAACGCTCAGATTTTAAATCATTGGACCAGTTTGTCTAATGCAAAATTAGTTGTGTTTTATTCTATAGTAAAAATGCAGAAGCAAGATTCAGTTAATGTGCTATTTTTCACACTCCTGGTTCTTATGGATAACAAAAATATATCTCAAATTGACATAGGTTTCTGAAAACTACATACAAAAAATCATAGCCTCTATGCCACCCCTGTGAAGTCAAGTTCAGTGTCTGATTTAGGGATTTCTTGTAGCCACGTAACACTGAAATACTGCACATTTGTCATGCGGTAGTCCCTGCAGTAGTAGCGCGGTGACTGTAAGCTGCACTGAAGTCAGGATGAGGGTAAGTGAGTGGCGTGTTTATGTGTGTGTTTGAGTGTTATGTCAAGTCTCTGTATGTTAGTGTGTGTCTGGGTATACTGGTGTGTGTTGGGGGTATATTAGTGTGTGTATGCAACCAGTTCTTGTTAAATGGGCCTGGAAAGGGGAACACTATATATTAAACACAGAGCCCTGGGGAAGGAGGAGATTCTTTTTTTATGAGAAGCCTTCTGAAGTAGAACATGGTTTTGTTTAACATGAGGGATTCTAGGGACAGTTTTTCTTAAAGGGGCCGTTCTAGAAGGTGGTGTGTTAGTGTGTGTGTCTGTCTGGGTATGTTGGTGTATCTGTCTGGGTATGTTGGTGTGTCTGTCTGGGTATGTTGGTGTGTCTGTCTGGGTATGTTTGTGTGTCTGTCTGGGTATGTTGGTGTATCTGTCTGGGTATGTTGGTGTATCTGTCTGGGTATGTTGGTGTGTCTGTCTGGGTATGTTGGTGTGTCTGTCTGGGTATGTTTGTGTGTCTGTCTGGGTATGTTGGTGTATCTGTCTGGGTATGTTGGTGTATCTGTCTGGGTATGTTGGTGTGTCTGTCTGGGTATGTTGGTGTGTCTGTCTGGGTATGTTGGTGTATCTGTCTGGGTATGTTGGTGTGTCTGTCTGGGTATGTTGGTGTGTCTGTCTGGGTATGTTGGTGTGTCTGTCTGGGTATGTTGGTGTATCTGTCTGGGTATGTTGGTGTGTCTGTCTGGGTATGTTGGTGTAGATGTATGTATCTGAAGGTCTTAGTGTGTGCATGTGTTCCTGGGTATGTTTTTGTTGACATATGTTTGCCTGGGTATGTTAGTGTGGGTATGTTGTTGTAAGTGTGTATGTGTCTATGCATGTTATTGTGTGCATGTGTGTGCCTGGTTAATGTTAGTGTGTGGATATTTACTGTGTAAGAGTGTAAGGGTTGAGCAGCCCCACCTACCACACGGCTGACACAGAGAATGCTTTAAATTCAGCTCCTTGGTAAGCAATATAGCCATGAAAAGTTAGATAATTTGGCGTGCTTTGACATAGTAGCGGACTAAGCAATATATGGCCATATAGTGCGACGGAATCCCCAATATTTAAACCTTACATAGGTGTTTACAAATGGTATTCACTGGGTATTTACTGAATTCTTGCTTTATTTTGTGTATTTATTGGTCATTCTTATTCTAGCAGCAACCTGAGAAGATGAACATGTATGCCTTTTTATGCTTTTTAGGTCGCATTGCGATTACGATTTGGAGGCATGATGTGACCTTATAATAATGTAATATAACACACAGTGTATTGTGATATTCAGGAAACGCTGGATGTTCTAAACCAAAGGAGATGGTATTGGAAATAGGCTTTGTGGAAATATATACTTGTATGTGTTTATTTTGATGCTTTGGACACTTGGCCATGTAATTTATCAATAAATACAATAACGTAAAATAAAAATCTGCAAACATATATAATGTCTCATCTCAGGTAGTGACTGCCCTTGGTGCCCATCCCTGTTCTTTCTTCTACTTTATCTACAGCCCTTTTTTTTGCTACCCCTCATGTCTGTTCTCCTTTATGCCCCTATGCCAATTTACATTGCTTTTAATGTCTTCTGTGCTCATTACCTTACCATGGCCATTTACCTAAGAATTCATAGGACTATGACAATAAAGGGGAGACTACAAAATTAACAATAACATTAATAACATACAAAATTAAGAATAACATGGCCTAGGTGGTGCTCCACTAACTGCCGGCACTGTCTATGATGTAGTACTATGATTGTGACATTTCTTTATGCTAAGTGGATCAGACAATCAATGTTAGATTATGGTGGTCTCCATAAATTTTGATTCATCCCTTATTGAATGCCAGCAACAGCTGCTCTTCATTTTAAACATGCATATACTATATAGATTCTTGTCAGCCTCCTTTACTGTAGAAGTGAAGCTTGGTGCCACATCCTAAAGTATCACACCAGGTACCAGGAGATCAGGCAGACAGGTCATTTGCCTAGGGCGGCCCCTGTCCAGTTAATACCTGGTTTGAGGGGCAGTATGTGCCAAAAGAAAACAACCTATTGAAATCCATAAAGAGGAAAATACATTGGATACAAACCTAAATCCCCTCCATTGTCTCCAGCAGCGGGCTGCATTTGTTTACTGGACAGGACCTGGGCAAGGAGTGGACCGTGCTAAATGCCGCTCCATGCCTGGTGATTAAACCCACTATCCGCATTAATCAACTATGATTTCCATAGCCTCAGGGCCAAATCCAGAGACCCCAGTTTAAAGTAAAAATTATAAAAAGAATATGTCTACATGAAGTTGTCCCTTGTATAGTGATATCCCTTTATGAATGATCTGTGCTTCACACTCCCATATGCTTTGAGAGTGGCCCCGTTGACCATTTGCACATCTGTCCAAGCTAATCGATGTTACAGTTGCTTTTGAGCGATAAGAATAAGCAATAGTCTTTAATTTACATTGTGTAGTGTGCAAAATAATGTTTTGAAAACTGATGTGAAGGGGATTATTAAAGTACACTGTGTATTAGGCACAGGAATAAGTAATGATGTAAGGTGAGCAGGTGAGATGGTATGATGTCATATGAGAGACATTAGATGATATTGGTGGAAGGGATTTACCACCACAGATGATACAAGGGTGGAAAATCTACATAGTAGTTTTTGCCATTGCCTCTTAGTATGATCACACTCTGACACAAGGCTTACATAGCTTTAAACTGGATGTGACGGCAAATATCCCATATGAGTAAAGCTGCCAAGAATAAATGATGAATTATATACAAAAGGTACAAAATTAAAACAGAATCCGTATTTAATGATCCAATGTAAGCTTTAACATAAATATTTTCTAAATGAATGTTAAACTTATGTTTATAATGGAATTTTAATATCATCGTTTATTTTAATCCATGGCATTTATTTAATGCTTATGAAAGAACCTACAAGAAACAACAATTTATGCAAAGGTAATTTTTATTGAATATGCTTAAGAGCAATCCAAATTTTCAAATGGACTGTTTAATAATATCCGTGGCTCAGACCAGCAACCAGAACAGCGATGAATTTCTCCCAGGCAGCCTGGACCTGAGGGGTGAAAGCGGATCGCAGTTTGGCAGCCAGAACAATCACCAGCACTTCTCCAAGACGCTGAAAATGAAGGAAAATGGTGTTCATTTATATAACATCACACAACCACTGCTGTAAGAGTTAACTGCGATACCAATTCTGTTTAGCAGGAAGATAAACTAACTTGTAATTGACAAGCTTATTATTTTATTATATTAAGCTCAACAACTTTGCTTTTATTCATGACTGTCTAAGAAATATAGGATATGTAGTCTGCAGGAACTAGAGGACACCAGGACCCTAGCAGTGGCATCATATATTCATGAATATGTTCACAATATTCTCTGCACCTTCTCAAACTATATAAATATCTCCAGTTGAGGGCAATCGCAGCACAAAATGTACATACCTTGAAGTTCTCGGGGTCCACGTGCAGTTTGTTGGCGTGGGTGTCACTGAGAGCGCGGAGAGAGCCCTTGACATCATCCAAGTGTTGGATGGCACCGCCGATGGCACCCAGAACCTTCTTGCCATGGGCCTGCACTTTGGCATTTGAAGCGATAGCGGCTTCATTGGACAGGTCTCCGAAAGTGCTGAAATACCTCTGGGTCCAGGGGTAGACAACGAGCAGCCTGGAGTGATAGAAAAACCGGTTTTAGATAAAATGTTTTTTTATAACAGGAATGGCAGGCTAGATGGTTTAAATAGATCTTATCTGCTGTCAAATTCCATGTTTCTATATTGAAAGGTAATTTGTATATTGACCTAAAATATTGTAACTAGTAATATAGATATATCAACATATCAAAGAACACATTAAATCTATGTGTTTTATTAGATTTAGATACAAAGCTATAATCTAAAATAGTAAAGAACTTTTGATGTGCTTTAACATAAACACCATCAATATATGATATATTTTAAATAAAATACATATATGTTTCTTTACTAGGAAATGCAGATGTTTTCACAAAACCAGAAAAGCTGAGAACCCTTAATATATGCGTTCATAAGTTATGAGTTACCTATAAAATACATATAGGGTTTTACAAGCCCATGTTTACACTTATTATTCTAGGTCCCTTCTACTTCTGGCATGAACTCCAGCTAAGTATTCTGCTAATTACCTGGTCAGGGTGTCGCTGCCATCCTTGCTGATGTCAACCTTCTTCCACACCGAAGTGATGGCGGCACGCTCTTCAGCTGTAAAGTGAACCATGGTGATTGTTGGGGTTAGAGAGTGTCTAAGACTCAAGTGAGAGATGTCAAGAGCTCTGTCTCGCTCTGTCTCCCTCTTGGCTTTTAAAGGAAACCTAAATATGTCCCACCTGCTGTAATTGTGCTGTGTCACCCTATATTCCCCATCCAACATTTACTCCTCACTGATAAGATGAACAATGTGGCTGACCTTGCTATTTTGTATCATGCTTGTTCCATGCAGTATTCTGTCTTACTGTAACTACAGATGATATTGCTGATCTCACAGTGTCCTGCAAAAAGATTCTGCTAACATTGTGTATGAGAAAAAGGTAGAAATAGTTAATTTGCAGGTTTGTTGTCAAGCAATACGTGTTCTGCAGCATATGAGTTGTTACAGGAATCACTTGAACGACTTTTTCCTATTATGTGTTTGGATATTTATTAATATTCATGGTAGAATCTTGTATTAAAAATATGTATGTGGAATGATTATACTTCTCTTAATGGGTAAATTATATAAAAAAAATCCGGTATTACCACTAGGAGTAGTGGATGCAGAGCTGAATTTCCCACTTCTTGAAGAAGCCAAGTTGGCTGGTGGATGATAAAATTCATGAATAGATCCCTATTTGGTGTTGGTGTCCAGTTGCCTCCTGGATACACACAGCCACATACTGCAAACATGTGACAATGTGTATCCAGCAAGTGGCCACATGCATATCATTTATCAGTTCTGGCCCAGGGGCCTCACTATATACCACAGGGCCCTGGTGCGAAACATAGCACACACACACCCCCAACTTCACCAAGCAACGTATCCCACACCTTTGCCCCAAACAGCTTGTGAGTCTTTTGCCCCAAGCAGCTTATCAAGGCCATCCTAACCCACAAACAGCCTGTTTGTGCCATCTTTGCCCCAGCTTGTCAGTGTCCCCAAATGGTTTATTTGTGCCATGTTTACCCCAAACAATTGGTCTGTGCCATCATTGTCCTCAAACAGCTTGTCTGTTCCATCTTTGGCCCAAATTGCCTGTGCCTTCTGTGTCTTCTTTGCCTCATGCCCCCTTCCAACATACACTTTGAAACCCATAAGTAAACACACATACACAAATTACACACACTTACTCATACTCACTAACACAAATTCTATCTCAGCCAACTTACAAATACATGCTCACAAACACCTACACATTCATGCTTACACACAAACACAATTACACATCCATGCTCACTCACAATTACACATTCATGGTAACATACACAATTACACATCCATGCTCATGCACACACACATTTACACATCCATGCTTGCACAAAATTACACATTCATACACACATACATAAATACAATCACATATACATACATACATACACCACCACTCCCGTGCCCGACCCTGCTTATCTCTTACTGCCCCTGCAGCTTTCTCTCTGCCTGCACACACACACACACTGTGCGGTCTAGGTTAAAAGAGCCCTTTCTAAACAATTTTGAATCAGTAGGAGACAGGAACAAGGGGTTACCGGGCAGGAGCGGGCTGGGCCGGGGGGCAATTGCCCCCCAGGCCGCCCTGAACCCGGGCCGGCGGGCTGGCCAGGCGGCCGGCAGACGAACATTCATGGCAGCCGCAAAGTTAAAAACTAAGCGGCTGCCACCGGGACTGCGGGTAGCGTACCTGGTGGGGGGGCGGTCCGCCTGGAGTGCCACTCACTGAGGGGTGCCGGCACTCCTCCAAAAACAGTGCGCGCGGCAACTGTGGCTGTGCGTCGGGACTTGATGTCAAATCCCGGCGCACAACACTGAAGCCACGCCCACCGTCTTCCACGCACCGGAAGGACAGGACACAGAACAGGAAGAAGAAGAGGAGGAACAATGAAGAGGAGGACGAAAAGTGACAGTGCCAGAGGAAAGGTAGGGAAATATTAGTAAGTGTGTGAGAGTGATGGGTGTTGTGCTGTAGTTTATGATGAATGTTTGTGAATGAGGGTTTAAGATTGCATGGAAGTGTGGGGGGATAGCATGGCATAGGGAGGCTGTCTAGGCGTGATAGGAGTGTGATTGCTGTTATCAATTTTTTATTTTTTTCGTTCAATAATTTAATAACAGTATTAAAAGATATATATGATTGCAAACAGCAATCACATGCATATCATGCTAAGTCAGCCAGTACATGCTAGAACTTGGGCATGATAGGATTGTGATTGCTGTTAATTATATGTGTATATATATATTAATATTGTTGTTGATTTTTTTTTCTCTATGTTTGGTGTGTTACTTTTAATAAAGTATATAAACTTTTTTTTTTTTTCGGTTTTGGCCAAATGAATGCTGAATTTTCAGTTTAGGTCCAGAATTTTCATTTCGGTGCATCCCTACTATATACTAAGCCAGTCAGTGTTAGGCCTACACCACATCAATGTTTGGCTTAGTATATAGTGATAGGGGTTATACTGCATTATTGTCAGTGTCTGGCTCAAAGTATAGGCACACATTGACGGTGGTACAGCGTAATCCCTAAGTATATAATGATAACAGTTATGCTGTACCACCGTCAATGTGTGCCTCAGTATATAATGATAACAATTTTGCTGTACCCCTGTCAATGTTTGCCTAACCATAGAAACTATGCATTTTTAAAGTGTGTGTGTGGGGGGGTGCCACATACAGGATCTGCCACAGGTGCCAAATACTCTAGGTACGCCCCTGCATCATGCAGCAGTCAGACCCAATGGCCATTCCTCAGCTCTTCGTCCCACGTCTTAAAAGGGGTGGGATAAAGAGCTGAGGCACGGCTATTGGGCGGCGCGGTGCGTGCACGCCGGCCGCTTTAAGTTCATTAGGCGCCAGTGGAGTGACTGCTTTCAATGTCGCTCGCAGCCGCTTTGGTGGCGCAATGGGCCACTTGACTAGACTTGCCCCCCAGGCCTTAGGCTGCCAGCCCTCCCCTGTTACCAGGGTTACCTAGAGGTTCTAGCCTTAAAGTGCCAGGGCCACTTTTATCCTCACTCCATTCTTAATAGAAATCAAATATGCAACAAAGTAGGGTGGGAGCCTGACAGTTTTCTATGACAGCAGCCACTTAAGCATAACCAATCTGCATCCAGGAAGTCTGGAAATAAATAATGACAGTTTTGTAGTCAATTACATAGATGCAGTTTCTATTTTACTTTAAATGTTTCTATTTATCCCTTTTCTTAAGATAGGAACACATTTTCAGCTTTTTCTACTCTTCAGGGGTCTAATTGGGAGACAAGACAACCTAAGAACCACAACCTAAGAACCTGCAAACTGTCCCCAGATATTTCCAGGCCTGTGTCTAAGTTAAACTGTATGTACATCAATCACATTTATTATATTGAACCTCTTTGTTCCTGATGACTTATCTGTTTTGAAAACACTGAGTCCCAAGAAAATGTCTGTCACAATATTGCAAGTATGTCAACATTTCGAAGAGGTCATAGAAGTTGATGTTGAAGCAAACTCAAATGGAATGCTTGGGCTTTGTCATGTTATAAATGTATTTGTATTACAGATACAAGCAGGGTAAAGTTCTATAGTATTGAATTCGATTCTGCTTGTGTATATTGTTTTTAATTTATGTGATTTTCATTTAATTTTATGGTTAATTTGTCCTCTATAGTTTTACTGCATTTGTACTTCACTGTACTGCAGTTTTACTGCAGTTATTTTTGTAAGGAAGTACAAATGCAATAAAGCTGCAGTACATTGAAGTACAACTGTAGGTTTGCAATATAAAAAAAGTGCAGTAAATGTGCAGTAAGGCTAGGTTTCCACTTGGGTTTTTGTCCTGCGTTTTTTTCTTGATGAAAAACGCCAGGAAAAACGCCAAGAAAACTGCCACTGCATTTACCTGCGTTTTGGCGTTTTTTCTGGAGTTTTTTCTGGCGTTTTAGCCTTTCTGTGGAAATTGCTTTTTTTGACCTTAGGCAGTTTTTCCAGCCTTTACAAGTTAGAAGTTTCACCCAGCTAAAAGGGATTAGGATAAATGGCAAGTATCTGCCCTCTCCTGATGTCATTTACTTGGTAGACCCTTTTGTCTCTTTTCTGTGGTTTGTAAGGCATGCTTTATTTTGAATGTCTGCTCCTCTGGGAAGATTGGCCCCAAATGATGGTGCAAATTGTTTGCTGTTGCTTTTGGCACGCAGGATCCAGTCGCGTATGTTTGTTTGTAATGGCATGTTTGTTCCAAATGGTGTAAAATTCAATATGAACCAGTCCAGGACTTTGTTTTGTGTGAAACTGTTTGTTTTCAGCCTATTTCTCGTAGGACACACAGATACTGGGTCCATCCTCTGCATTGTAACTGTGGAAAAAACGCCATAAAAACGCCAAGGCAATAAACCCACATGGCTTTTTCATGGCGTTTTTTCTCTCCCATAGACTTCTATTGGAGAAAAACGCCAAGATTTCTTGCAAAAAACGCCAGAGTGTCAACATGCTGCGATTTTGAAAAACTGCCACAGAGCCCAAAAAAGCAGAAGGCTAGGTTTCCACTTGGGTTTTTGTCCGGCGTTTTTTTCTTGATGAAAAACGCCAGGAAAACTGCCAAGAAAACTGCCGCTGCATTTACCTGCGTTTTGGCGTTTTTTTTGCAGTTTTTTCTGGCGTTTTAGCCTTTCTGTGGAAATTGCTTTTTTTGACCTTAGGCAGTTTTTCCAGCCTTTACAAGTTAGAAGTTTCACCCAGCTAAAAGGGATTAGGATAAATGGCAAGTATCTGCCCTCTCCTGATGTCATTTACTTGGTAGACCCTTTTGTCTCTTTTCTGTGGTTTGTAAGGCATGCTTTATTTCGAATGTCTGCTCCTCTGGGAAGATTGGCCCCAAATGATGGTGCAAATTGTTTGCTGTTGCTTTTGGCACGCAGGATCCGGTCGCGTATGTTTGTTTGTAATGGCATGTTTGTTCCAAATGGTGTAAAATTCAATATGAACCAGTCCAGGACTTTGTTTTGTGTGAAACTGTTTGTTTTCAGCCTATTTCTCGTAGGACACACAGATACTGGGTCCATCCTCTGCATTGTAACTGTGGAAAAAACGCCATAAAAAAACGCCAAGGCAATAAACCCACATGGCTTTTTCATGGCGTTTTTTCTCTCCCATAGACTTCTATTGGAGAAAAAAAGCCAAGATTTCTTGCAAAAAACGCCAGAGTGTCAACATGCTGCAGTTTTGAAAAACTGCCACAGAGCCCAAAAAAGCAGAAAAACGCCAAAGAGGACTGAAAAAACGCCAGACAGAAAAACGTTTTTTCACAAAAAAACGCCAGGTGGCGCTATTGGCGTTTTTATAGGCGTTTTTAGCAAAAAAAAACCAAGTGGAAATCTAGCCGAAAAACGCCAAAGAGGACTGAAAAAACGCCAAACAGAAAAACGCCAAGTGGAAATGGCATTTTGCGATTTCCTATTGAAGAACAGCTAACATCTGGCTGCAGCCGTTTTTCACAAAAAAAACGCCAGGTGGCGCTATTGGCGTTTTTATAGGCGTTTTTAGCAAAAAAAAACCAAGTGGAAATCTAGCCTGATACTGCAGTAAAAGTGCAGTATTTCAGTTTTTTCATGTCCAAAAAACTGCAGTTTTCTACAAACAAACTGCAGTATTACTTTAGAAAAAACTGCGGTAATTTTTCGTAAGGGTAATTCTATTATTGGGATTCAAGTTGGTACTGATGATGATTGATCAACTTATACAAGGACTATTGCCTGCTTTATGAATGAATCATCATCCTGGATGTTTATGAATTCCCACTCCTCTTGAATTAATTTCATATTAATGTATCTCACATTGCTTTATAACATTTTTGAATACTGTATTTGCTCGATTATAAGACGACCCCCCAAAATCTGAATATTAATTTATGAAAAAAAAGAAAAAGCCTGAATATAGGAAAAAAGTTTTACCAGTAAATGTTAATTCATGTAAACTATGTGAACATATTTCATAGTAAGACCTATTTGAGGTCTGATTATAAGACGACTCCGATTATAAGACGAGGGGTATTTTTCAGAGCATTTGCTCTGGAAGAAACCTTGTCTTATAATCGAGCAAATACGGTATTACTGACTGAATATCTACAACATGGACTTGTTTGCCTAGCTTTTTTACCACATGGAAACATGAATTTCAAAAAGGTCTAGTAGGGATGGTTGATTACATTCTCTTAAAATTCTTACATTCTCTTGAAAAAAAAAGCTTATTCCAATTTTCAAAGCAATAAGAAAGCCTGTCATTATTCTTTCAATGTTTCAAAAAGCAAAATATGAAGCCTTGATATTACCCATTTAAGATATGATTCTAGAAAAATGATGTTTTTGCATTTACATATTCTTCTCTGAAGATGTGCACAGCTGTCACCTGAAAGAAGATAATTTATTTTTCCTGATTTGATCAACACCATAAATGTGTGATTTTCTTTATAAATAGATACTTCCGATATTATTAATGTGAGGCAGGTAAGTATGTTGTTTGTTGAGATGTCTTCATTTATTTTGTGGTTTTGTTATTACCCTGTATATTGTTTTTTAAATATTTTTAACCCCTTAAGGACCAGGCTGGTTTTTTTTTTATTTTTTGTACTCTTTGTGACCAAGGCTGTTTTAACACTTTTGCTTGTGTTTAGCTGTACTTTTCTCCTCACCCATTTAGTGAACCCACACAAGTTATATATTGGGGTTTTTTTCAGGACAAGAAGGGCTTTCTTCAGATACCATTTTTTTATCCTATCATCTAATTTCCTATAAAAGAAATAATAAAATATGATGAAAGATTGTAAGAACACCTTTTCTCACTTTTTATTTGAAAAATAAACATCCAAAAAAGCTAATGAAAAAACCTGCTAAATAGATTCTTCTATTTGTCCTGAGTTTAGAAATACTCAATATTTTTATGCTTTTTTGCTTTTTTCTGCAAGTTATTAGGAAATAAGTACAAGTATTTTAACCCTTTCCTTGCACTAATTTTACCACTAGCGTTTGTAAAAAATTGTGGTCGTCATTTTTTTTAATTTTTTATCACTAAAATTTACAGCTTCTGGTGTATGTCACTGTCAAACAACATGTGTGTTCAGCAACATATTTTGATTACAGTGATACCACTCATGCATGGGTTTGTCTGGTTGTTTTGGGGATTTAAAGGCCACATTTGGGAAGTGCGTTTTTTCCCCCATTTTGGTTAGTCTGTGTCTATGCCCTATCTTTGAACCTGGCCACTCCAATTTTCTCCCTTTAAACCATTAATTTTCTTTTTAATGAAGACACCCCTTGAGTATTTGAAATGCTTTTATCTTAACTCTTTCCATGTAAGCATTTTTGGGAAGATACAGCACTTTTTTTAGCACTTGCTCATAATAATAAACTTTATTTTGTTATTTTATTTCTTTTATTATTTTTGGACTTTTTACATTTTGCTGGAACTGGATGGTCCCCCTGATGGTGACATCACTGCATAATTAACGTGTTTGCTCGATTATAAGATGAACTCCCCAAATCTGAATATTAATTTAGGAAAAAAGAAAAAGCCTCAATATAAGATGACCCTATAGTAACAAAGTGTTACTAGTAAATGTCAAGTCCTGTAAACTATGTAAACAATTTTTTTTTTTATAAAAGCTATGATTGAGAAAAAAGAAAAATGTATATATTTTTATTTCCTTTTATTTTCCTACCTGCCCCCCAGTTATGCACATCTTCCCCCAGGCTTGCCACTCTGCCCCAGAGATGCCTTATACCCCCTATATGCCACTGTGCCCAATGATATGCCTTTTAACCCTGTAAATGCCACTGTGCCCCATGATATGACTTTTAACCCTCTATATGCCACTGTGTCCCAAGGCATATCAGGAGGCAGAGTGGTGTATAGAGGGTTAAAAGGCATTTCTGGAGGCAGAGTGGCATAAAGGGGGTTAAAACACATATCTGGAGGCAGAGGGGCATTAAGGGGGTTAAAGGCATTTCATAGAGCACTCTGCCTACAGAAATGCATTATGCCTCTGACTCCCTGGTGTGTAGTCGGGGCAGCGGGTAGACGTCTACGCTATTTGCGTAGGCAAATTCCGCTGCAGCCGTTAGCAGCAGCGTTCCGGGGTAAGACCTTCCAGCCAGGAAAGGTCTGCGTGATGGTCGCAGACAACCCCCGCTGTTAACGGCACCTCCTTCCAGCTGCAGTGGACTAAGCACCAGCAGAAGAGGTTACAAGACAGGAGGATCCAGGTCCCCTGCAGCGTCTTATAATCGAGCAATTACGGTTTTTTTAAATGTTACATTTGTATTTTTTTTATTTTAGCTATTTTGTTTAATATATTTTACTAATCACATTGTGATTAGAAAGCTGGGCTCCATTGACTGGCACGGCTGAATGCAGTGTCTGTATTCAACCTGCAAGGGGAGCCAGAGTTCTCAAGAGGGTCTGGAAAGACTCTCTTAGAAACTTTGGCAACTTGAATATTTGTTTAAAGGACGTGCTGCCATCTTGCGAGTAGCAAAATCTCTTGCAGTGGTGGTTGTGACCTGGGGTGGGTGTTTGGTGTTGCTGAATGGCTCGCAGTATATGGCGGATGTTGACGGCGCGGGGAGGGACCAGACATTTTTATAATTGTGCAGAGCTAGGCATTTATAGGTGAGTTCTCCACCTGGAGATAACACACTAACGCTGCTGGCTCCCTTCTCAAACACACTCAAGCAATTATCTGCAGATAATTATGCAGATTTGTATTATCCCCTGAGCACTTAAGTACAAGACAGACATGACAACTTAACATGACAAGCCTGTAAACATAACTCCTTTGTGATGCTCATTTTACTGTACAAACTCCTTTAGGATAAATTAACTGATTGCAAGTTGGAAAATAGGGTATCAAAAGAATGACTAGTGTTAGGGTGAAATTAAATATAATTATGTATATATATATATATATATATATAACGCAGAGAGCCACAATGAGGGAATGCATAAAATATGCCAGAAAAGGAGCACAAAAAGCATCCAAATGCCCGGTGAGCTGGTGGACCAGCAGCCAGCATCCCTCCAAGGAGATCATAGGCCCCCATTGTACAGCGCTACAGAATTTGATAGCACCAAAGAAAGCAATAAATAAAAAGAATAATCTCCCTTCACCACCCCACTTAAATGCACAGCAGACCTGAAGCTAATTGGTGAAGCAACAGAAGATGGGGGAAATGTGCAGGGGATGTTGGGGACATGGCAGGGGCTGCTGGGTACAGTACAGGGCATGAAGGTCACATGGCAGGGCCTAAGGAAGATATGGAGGCTGGAGGGGCATGGCAGGCGATGGAGGGGACACGGCAGGGGCTGCTGGGGACATGACCCTTGCACTGCCCATACCCAGGAGGTTCCCCATTTCTCAAACCCGAAATAAGAGACAGACACCAGCAGGATTGGATTTAGAAAAGGCCGAGACATTTATTTAACAAATGTCTCGACATAACTTTATTTAACATCTTATAAATTATTGTAAAAACACTTTAATAATAACTTCTGTATAAATACTATACAGTCTTCTGTACACCTGTGTACAAACAGCTGAGGGTTCCCAACCTAAACACAAAACAATGGCTTCACACTACCCCTTCTGCCGGATACCACAATCGCCCAAGCGACCGCGGGTCGGATAGGGGAGCTCCACCTTAACGCTTTGGTTAATCCTGTACAGGGAGGGCATTAACTCTAACCTCTAACCAAAACCATCAACTTGCCACTCCCATTATCCTTCAAACTTCTCCAGGGAACTCCTCCGCCACAGCAAAGAAAACGGATCCTGCAAAAAGAAAGAGGGAAAGGGGGAAAGAAAAAACACACAAAGCCAACACAAAAACACAAAGCAAAAGACAAAAAGAGGGAGGGCGGGCGGGAAACTGCTCCTGTGGTGTTCAGTAATTGCCCCTTGCACGTGTGCATAGAGGGGCTTTATAGCCCTGTCCCCTTCCCCCTACAGTCACGTTCCTTGTGACTTCCCCCTCGTTCCCTGTGCATTCTCACCTCGTGCTAACCCTTGCTGAGTTAACCCTTTCCTGCACTAATACCATGTGCACCGTCCTGTAGTGCTGGCAGGGTCATGTTCCCCTTACGCCTATGACTCCAGGGTTTCTATAGAGAGTGCCTAGAGTTTTTTAGGCCTGAGTGCTTTTTTCTGTATCAAACCAAGTTGCAGACCTCAAAGTGCCAACACTGTATATTAAACATGGAGAGACAGTTTTTTCAGTACAAAATTACCATACACAACAGTGTGCATCAATTGGCAGCAGATAACTATTTGGCCCACCTATCTGCAGAAACAGAAAAAAGGGTCTATTCGTAAAAAGGATTTTATTAAATAACTTTTGCACGGAAATGATATCAGTGTCACTCACTCATTCACTCTTTCATTCACACAATCATTAATTGTCTCGCTCATTCACACAAATCATTTACACATATTCATGAATGCATTTTCAAAAATCATTCAAGCAATTCATCCACACATGAGTTAATTAATTCTCTCATGCATACACAATTCATTCACACATGAATTCATTTATTATCTTAGTCATTCACACAATTCATCCACACATTATTTCATACTCTCACTCATTCCCACAATTCATCCACTCATTAATTTATTCATTCTTTCACTAATTCACCCACACATTAATGCATTCTCTCACTCATTCACACAATTAACCCACACATTAATTAATTCTCTCACTCATTCTCACTCTTTATTTATGTCAATATTTTTACTATCCCTCACTATCTATCTACCCCCCTTTGTAGTTCACTTACCCTGCTGAAGTCTTGCTGAAGTCCTGCAGTCAGCATCAAATGCCGGCACTGTGACCAAGATAGAGGCCTTGTGCTTCCACCGCTGCAGTCAGGGCAGCACCTAGGTGTGTGGCGGCAAGAAGAAGAGGAAACAGAAAGGCGCCAAGCGGTTGCTGAAAACTTTTTCATGAGCTCAGCCCCCCTCTCTCTCCTCCCACACACCCCAAAGGCCGGCTTGTCAGTCCGCAACCTGGCCACGTGCCACAACTGAAGGCTTCTCGTGCCCTTTGTTGGCACACGTGCCATAGGTTCGCCATCACTGGACTAGAACGTCTTTGCAGTTTTCTCCTTCACCTTCACCTCCGAGTGGTGAATCAACATTATACATGGTCAGACGCTGCTGGCTCCTCTCTTAAACTTACTCAAGCAATTATCTGCAGATAATTATGCCGATTTGTATTATCCCCTGAGCACTTAAGTACAAGACAGACTTGACATCTCCACATGACAAGCCTGTAAACATAACTCGTTTGTGATGCTCCTTGTACTATATTAAGAAGTGAAACGCACAAGATTAATACCTTCTGTCTGGCCTTATGTATTATGTGGTAGATGCTGTGGGTATATCTAGCAGGGATGAGATTTCACAAACTGACTTATTGCAAAGTGGCATCCTATCACAGCACCATGCTTGAATTCACTGAGCTCTGAAACTATTTTTTTCACAACTGTTTGTAAATGCAGACTGCATGGCTAAGTGCTTGATTTTATACACATGTGGCAACAGGTCTGATTGAAATACCTGGATTCATTTATTAAGAGGTGTGTACCAACAATTTTGTCCATATAGTGTTGGTGGTGATACCATCTAAGAAGATTAAACGGCTGTTCGAGACTCTGTATTTCTATGTGGTTCCCTGAGGAGGCAGGCCCACTGAAAAAAAAATGTTTCTCCTTCAGCATAAAATATAGTGCTCCATACAGTAATGTAGGTTAGCATTGAATAAAACCTGGTTTTATTTCATTTTGTTCCAATAAATGTTAGACCTGGAGGCTGTTATTGTTGTCAGTCATGGGCCCCCCTGGACCAATGGGGAAGGGGGATATGACTGCTGGTCTATGCAGGAATGCTTTGTGTCCCTCTCATTCATTGGCCATCTTATCAAAGCAGGTATATAAACAGAGTTGGCACTTTCTTATTTCCTTTTCAATCAGGATCAGGCAGGAATTTTCCTACCCTCTAGCCGGGAATGGTTTACTAAGAAGACTAATGTTAGTATTTCTGCAACAGCAGAAATTGAGACGGCAACTGCGGAAATTGGGAGAGACCAAGCCAGACCAAGACCAAGACACCAAGAGACCAATCCAGTGTGGGCTGAGGTGCAATACTGGTTTGAAACTCTTGGTGTATTTGTTGAGTGTAACTGCTTGATGTGCTAAATAAGCCATTAGCCGTTGGGGTTAATGTCCTCAAGTTGGCCTAGCGGTGAATATATATTCAATAAAGCTGTGGCCAAGCAAGTGTCTGGTGTCTTATTAGGGAAGAGCAAAGTTATCCTACTGATATAGCTATGGATGCTATAGGGGTAAGCAGTCATGTGATATTTTTGTTGACTTTCCCAGCTGAGAAACCACACTGAGCTGATTCTTTATAGAAGCGCTAATGATGTTGTTTCCTACTACTATTAGTCACAGTGTCAGGCTGGGTAAGCGATTCTATTGTTTACGACAGACAATATAAAATGGGATCAGGGTGTTTGGCACAGGATAATAGCTAGTAGACATTCAAATGATTAATACGCAGCTGCCTGACAAGATCATATTATGCATAAACTAAAACTGTTAAAAAAGAAACATAGCACAATATCTTTAAAAAACGTATTTTTAAAAATGTTGAGATATCTCCATTAAAAAGAGGTATAACATCTGTAATCCTTTTGCTTTTGACCCTTAATTACATTAAATCACAGTGGTAGACAATAATGGGATACATATACAATATAAAACATAACATACAGAAAAAAGGGAAACATTTCTGTGGACGCCCATTGGTCATATCCTGGCAGTCTGCACTATTCGTGCACTAGCGAACACAATAGATAAACATGTGTGCTGGAAGAGGCAGAGATCTCCACATCTTGCAACAACAGTACTGATGCTAGTATATGGTACTAACGTCACACTAAGTTTATCTATACATGCGACTCTGCCAGTATACACCGCCTGTGTTTGTTTTCACAAACAAAACTGTATTAGTTATCTGCTGTATGTGTAAAATGGACTAATCCCTAAGTGTAAAACAGCCTTTGTCCTTAAGGGGTTAATTTTTGTTTCCCTTTGCTATGCCATTATTTAACATATAATACATGCAACTGTCACCTTGGTTCCCCGTAGCGGAGGCGACTTTATTTGGCTTAAAAAAAGTTAATTGCCTTGGGACCGTAATGAGATAAAAAATGCAATAAAAATGCTAATTCTATTTATTTTGAGGGAAAGGAGTAAGACCGTGTTTATCAGCAGCGACCAGGAGGATGTAAGTTCAAAACTGGCAGCATTTCATCCAAGGGTCAGCAGTATCTGAGCTACTGGACTGAAGCTTTATTTCCACTTACCAGGTTCTTAATACACTCCCGGACTGAGAACATGACATGTACCTGTTTCATCATCTCAAGATCCATGTTGGTTTGAGTAGCGTGTGTTTGGCAATTAATAATTCTATCTATAGATAAGCTACTTATTATATAGATGCATTGTTTGTATCAAGCACAGTCCTCAAGTAAATTAGAGGAACGATCAAGAGTGGGGCTGTTACAGTTATAAAATAATGTAGTAATAAAACAGTATTAGGCGTACTGCGTTGTCAGCGATAACAGAAGATAGAGATATGGGATAATTGAGATAATTGAGATAATTGTTAAGGATTTAAATGTAGGCAAGCAAAGTAAAAGAAAGTGGGGGAAATGCAAGCATTAAAAACAGATAGAAGGATCTGCTACCCTACTGATCTCTGCAGGGCCGGCCGAAGACTTAACGCCGCCTGGGGCGAAGTTTAAAATGACGCCGCGGCGGCGGCATTTTAAACTTCGCCGACGCCATAATCTACCCCCCACCCACCCGGTACTTACCTTTAAACAGTCCTGCGGCGAGTCTCCAAGCTCTGCCACGGTGCCGGCTTGTAATGCTGAGCGCTGGAAATTGACGTCACTTCCGGCGCTCTGCATTACAAGCCGGCACCGAGACCGAACAGGGAGACTCGCCGCAGAGGAAAGAGAGAGAGGGGGGCGCCGAGCGGGTAAGCGAAAACCACTCGGTGCCCCTCTCTCTCTCTCCTCCGCTTCAAAAAAAAAAAAAAAAGCGCTTGGGGCGGCAAAGTGCCGCCCCTTCTAAAGTGCCGCCTGGGGCAATTGCCCCAGTCTGCCCCATTATAGGGCCGGCCCTGGATCTCTGACCAAGAATGTTGTGTACAGTTCTGGAGAACCCACCTCCAGAAGGATATTGATATTCTGGAGGGAGTTTAGAGGATAGCTACAAAATGCTAAATGGTTTGCAGGATAAAAACTTATCAGGAAAGACTAAAGAGTCTCAATATGTAAAGCTTCAAAGAGGAAAAAAAGATAGTGGATAGAATAGTAACATTGTAATAGGTTAAAAGGATTCAAAAATGTACAGGAGGGAAGATTATTTCAAAGGAGGGGAAATGTTAGAACATGTGGCCATAGTCTAAAACTGGAGGGTGTAGGTCAGTGCCTTCCAGCAGTGGAATAGTAAAGCAATGTAAACATATATGGTGTACTCCAGCAACACCGGATTAAGATCAGGGACTGGCCACATGAGAACATTCAAACTGATGTCAATAGCAAGGATTCAGGTAGCAGTGTAAATTGAGTCTGTGGGGCCCCTGGTTTCACACAACCATGCAGTAGAATCCACCATCTGGATCTCACCTCCTCTGATTAATATGTGCACCATCTGTATCTTCACACTGACTCATTCTGACAGATTGTTTACAAGATATGTGTGTGCAAATTTCAGGAAGTCTACTTTAAATACCCCTGATGCTTTATTCAGTTGTTTGCTGCCATAGTGGCATGATAGCTGTTGTCGTATTATTCAAGCTGTAGTTATAACTTTTTCACTGGAACAAAATGTTAGAAGTTCTAATTTCTATATCCTTTGATTAAATACTGCTATTTTTAGATCAGTTTCATTTACAAGTTAATTAAATAGCTTTAAAATAGATATTTCTGAATAATTGGCCACCCAGTGTCCACCATCGTAATAACGATAGTACCTGAGTTTATCAATTATGAAAAATATAATAACCTATGTATGAAATTAAACACCATTTTAGTCTCTGATTTTTCAACACTCTCAAGAATATCTGTATATATCCCATTGGAAATGGGATGTCCAGTGCTGTACACAATACCATAGATGTGGTCTGTCCAGAGAACTTTCTGCCTCTGAAAGCACCTTGCTCTGTAACATTGCTTTCACACCTTTAAGTCATTGGAAATAAACTCATCAGAAATAAGATCCCTTATCGTTGTCATCAGTATTAGACCAGTAGTTCCATATGTTTACATCCAGTGTGCGTTATTTTCAATTTCACAGTTGTGAGTACTCTACCAGCTAGCTTTGAAATTGTAGATAGCTGATGTATGACCTAAACACTTGATAAGGCTCAAGCTTGTTAAGGTTCATGCTTGATAAGGTTCAGGCTCAATGTGGCTTAACACTGAAGGTTAATCTTTCTTAGCCCTTTTTTTTACAAAAATGTGCCATTTAAGCAATTGTTCTTGCAAGCGGCAGCTACTTGTAAAAGTAAAGAATTTGTAGTGAAGTTTGCCATAACTGAACCTCAATGTTTGTAATGGTAGAGTACATCGCAATTAGAATCCTTCAGTAGAGTGCCATCTTTCTTCTCCTATTATTTTTTTTATTATTAATAATGAGGAAAAAGTTTATTACCAATTAATCTGGGAGAAATTATATATTATATATATATATATTATATATATATTATATAGATATATATTATGTATTATATAGAACCAGTAAAAGCTCTGGAGTATACCACTGTGCTTTAGAGCAAATCATTGAAGTTGGTTTCAGGAAGAAGCGCTGGATAATAGAAAACCTCTAACACAAGTAAAATTAACAGCATACCATATGTTTGTTGAATATGAAAATTAAATCTTCACGATGGGATGGATTCCAAGGAAAATGGCCATATTTAAAATGTTTATAAATCTAGTAATGCTTCTGTTTCTAAGTGTGCTTGATCCTTTAATTACAGAGTAGGTAAATATAATTGCAATAAATATAGAAGCTTTGTAAATTCAAGAAAACCAGTTAATGCAAAGTGTGTTGATTTCTTGGGGGGAAATGGAGAACATAAGTCCTAATGTTGAATGTGATTAGAAGTGAGATATGTAAATAACCAGTTCTTTATCAGAGAAATAAGGCATTATGAGAGCTTTGCAAGAAAAAGATGGAAAAACATCTCATTACATGAAATTACACCAATTAGTACACATTATTGCAAAATAGTTTTTTTCTGCTTTTAGATGTCTCAAAATGTTTGTATTGGATTAAGTTAATTTAAGTGTACTATTGAAGAATCACATAAAAGGAACCGAATAGTGACACTTTTATATACCGTATTATCCTGTGAGTGTATCAGGTGTATACAAAACAACAATACATTGTGAAGTGAAGTTGAAATTCAGGGCATCAGCCCCATTAGACGGTGCCCCCCCCCATGAGTTCCATATAGCTCATCCAAGTTGTTTGGAACACAAAATGAGTCTAATGATCAGTTCGAATTTTGTCCTACTATATATATATATACACACACACACACAATTTGTTCATAATCCATTTTTAATGTTCGTTTTTTTGTGGTTATTAAACATTTTTTATGAGTCTTCATAATTTGTATTAGTAAGGTTAATGATTGCTTGCATAGATATAGCACCTGGAAAATAGGTTAGGAAAATTAGGAAATGTTGGAGAAAAATAAAGTAACAATACGACAGCAGGAAATATGGTGTTCAACCAACCTTCTTTCATTTGGAGACAGCATGTGCTGCTACAATAGCAGGACTGCAAAGAATTTCTGTGAAAAAAGCCAATTTTCAGTCACATGGATAAAAATAAATGTCATTTTAATGTGCGACAAAAGACTGAATTGAGCAATCAGGGTACTGAACTCATGCTCTTTGTTATCGCAGTTAAAAAATAATCTAAATGTAGCGTTCTAAAGAAAAATTGCAGAGTATTTTATGGTGAATTGCAAATTAAATTACATAATATGCAAACCCCACTTCAAAGCAAAGAGATCAATAAAATATAACAGGCTTTTATGAAACAATGGCTCATTTAGCAAACAGATTCAGATTCAGGCATGGATTAATTAGACACATGAAGTATTCCATTAGACAATTGGAACTATTGAAGTGTTTAAATCTTTGAAGTGCCATGAGAGGCCATTAAACTACTGAATCTGGGTGTTCCCTTTTCACTACTTAAATTGTCCCTGCCTTCCTTCACATAGTTTAACACTTAAGTACTTTAGTTATATTGTTATCAAAGTTGACAGGAGAGGAGATTGTTGCTGTTCATGGTGGAAGGATCAAATGCAGCTGCTTTCATGATTGTTGGGCCACCTGGGGGTATAATAGGGTGCCCCCCTAGCCATATGTTCCAGGGTGGTATATGTCTAGGGCTCAAACAATGGCTATGCTGGAGGTGAGGTGGTGGCATCCATTGTTGGTTGGTCTTAAGAGACCATCATGTGAAAAGAGGACATCCACTTAATTATTGGTGGCTCCCATTTGCTGCAATATGGTTGTGGTTCTTCGGCTGGCTAGAGCTGCTCTTCCTGGGATGGTCTGAGAGTAACCAAATGGGGAAGATGTGCAAAAATATTATTAGATATTAGATTAGATATTTTCATTCACATCAGCATTAAGCCAATTTAACATGATGTATAACACTAATCTGCAAGTTGCTTTTGTGAGCATACAAGGCAATTTGATTTTTGCATTTTAGAGCAGATGTTATGCAATGTCAATGTAAACTTGCATATCCTTGCCTGAAATTTACCATAGCTTTCCACATAACATAATAACATGTTCATGCCCATAGTGCCACTGCTAACTCTTTGTAGAACCTTGTTATCAATCCTATAGAAATAGCCCCTAATGTCAAGAATTTTACACTAAAAATTATGCAGTAAAGGCTGTTTCCCTTTGTTTGTTTTATTAAGCAATTGTTTTAGTACATATCTTTGAATGTTATTGTGGTACATTTAAATACTGTGATACTGTCCTAATAAAGGTATTATGCACCAATGGTTTAATTATTGAACCTTGCAAGTATATACAATAGTTCTCTTTTTTATTTTGTTTATTTCCTTGCTCATTTTGGTTTCATCTAGTTTATCTTTAAAAATTACCATGGTTTTAAATGTTGTTTTAAATTGGCAGATGTGGCCGGCACAGACTTAATTTGCTTGTCCCTAAACCTTACTGGGCCAACTGGCTTGTGATCAAACATTAAGTCCTTTGTATTTCTTTATACTGTGCTTGGTACTTGTCATGGTTGTCTGAACATGAATCGCTTTAGTCCACAAAAGCTACCAAGCAGAGGTTTGGCAAGGCTTACTGCTTCGATGAATAGGTAGCACGAAAGTGGGTGGGGTGGTTGAATAAAATGTAACTATTGCAAAAAAGTTGAGACAAGTTGGTTCAGTAGTTACAGTCATGATTCATTTTCATTACCATAGCGTTCGGAGAAAGTGTAGTTGTGACAGACGTCTCATGGGGCCCAACTACCCTCTAGCTTCGCCCACTTTACACTGTGCTGTATTCACCAGAGAACAAATGATTGAAATGCTTCGTTAGTGCTCCACCTGCAGGCAGATTATATGTACTGCACCATCACAATCAGACATTCCATATAAATAAGTTAGGAAGGCACAACTGTAGAATTGTCAATATTTACTTATCTTCTTTTCAGTCATCAATTATTCACATTATTTAGGCTAACTATTGCAGCCTTATATAGATTCCTTATATAGATTCCTCACACAGAAAATACCTCATATATAGCCTATGTACATCAAATAGCCGCATGCATTTAATATTATTGCAATTAAGCTTACCCATCTAACGCTCCTGCACCTTATCTCCCCATTTGCCTTGTTTTCTTTTTATATAGGGTTTTTCCAGTGATCATTATAGATGCTTCTCAGTAAGCTTTGCTCCGTGACCATTCCTAGCTTGCATTTCCAGTATGACTTAACATGCCTTCATGTGCTATATGTCATTTGTCAGAGTTTCCTGTTTTGGGGGGGATTTTTCTTCGTTTTGCTTGTAATTAGAATAACCTGCACTCAGATCTTTGCGTAGTTTCCTTGCCATGACTGGATCTTTTTCATCCACATGTTCTTTCACCTTAGTATATTTTGATCTGTCCAAGTTTGAGTTGTTCTAAACAAATCAAGGGATGCAAATTGTAAAACTTGGGCTGTGATAAAAGTAGCCCAATTTCCTGAGTTGGCTGCCTTGCAAATTGCTGTGTCCCTAGTTTACTTTATATCTTACATTAACATGTCAGAATGCCTTGGTGTATAGCTAATAATTCTCTCCTGCCTCACTGTGATCTCATCTGTTAGGAAAACACTTATAGACGAGTATTGTGGCAGGACTAGCAAGAGAAAATTGGGTACCTGTGGTTTCATATTCCTGATCTATAGATCAATAACTGGCAGAATTTTGGATTTGAACTCAAGCAAAATGAAAATGCGAATTTTGGAAAAAAGAGAAATTTAAGAGGCACCTTTTGTAAAAAAAAAATATATATATATATCTCTGATGAATGAAATTTAATGCTAAGGGCTAGCTCTACACCTCCCACCTCTGCTGTTCAGTTGTAGCTAAAGTGGCTACGGGAAATGTAAAAATAGCAGTATTATATAAGACTGTATTGACGTCAGCTTCTGCCATGTTATGGCATGTTAAAGGGAAGTCAGCAGCATACGTACCATGTTCAGGGGGTAATGGACTGAAAATAAAGGTGCCTATCTTTAGAAACATAAATATCACCTGTGCATTTCCCATAATGTTCTTTTTAGTGTTTGGTCTAAATCCACGCCAAAGCATTGGTTGTTGAAGGAAATCCCTGACCCCGAGTGTGTTAAAGGATTACAACCACCCTCCTTGAGTTTTATTTATTGCAGATGACATTCTGTTCCCGTAAAATGATAATACAATCTGAAGATATCATAATAAGGATGTCCCAAATGTGACTCGGAGGGTTTTCTGTAGCTGTCTGTACAGTTAACGTTGTCTGCTTTAAATATGATGGTACTTAACGCAAATTATAGATGTATTTTGTACAATGCCAGTAGTGTGAACGAGATGTACAATAAATGCACTTAGCCAAACAAAGCAAGCAGATGTCTTTGTTGCCTGTGTATATAAAGAGGATTAGTGAAATTGAATTTGTTCAACAAATTCTAGAAAACAAATGTCTGCTATGCTTCATTAATTTTTGTGCTCTATAGCTTCTAAAACATTTTGCAGCCTGTATTTTTATAATGATGTCAATTGGGTTTAATAGAACTACATTTCAACTTCTTTTTTGTAAGTAATATTGATAATTGGCCCATATCTCTGTCTAAATATCACTGTATCTAAGGACAGAAACCATGGTGTTGATTATTCATGGAGCTTCTGAAGTGGATCTGTCATCAGGGCCGGCCCGACAATGGAGCCGAGTGGGGCAACTGCCCTAAGCCCTTTTTTTTTTAAAGCGGAAGAGAGAGAGAGGGGCGCCAAGTGGTTTTCACTTACCAAGTTGTCAGTACCCACTCGGCGCCCTCTCTCTCTCCTCTGCAAGCCCTCTAGCTCAGTCTCGGTGCCGGCTTGTAATGCTGAGCGCCGGAAGATGACGTCATTTCCAGGACTGCTGAAATAGGGTAGATAATAGGGAGGGAGAGTAAGGGTAGATAATAGGGAGGGAGAGGGAGAGGGAGAGGAAGGGTAGATAATGGGGGGGGCAGGTAGGAAGGGAGAGGAAGGGTAGATAATGGGGGGGCGGCATTTTAAACTTCGCCCCAGGCGGCATTTTGTCTTGGGCGGCCCTGTCTGTCATATAGGCATTTTTCTTAATATGAAGCGGGCTTTTTTTTTAATCAGCTATTTTTTTAATCAGCTTAAATATTGTGTGGTATGTATGTTAAATTAGCTGGAGTTCAAGAGCATATGGCACAAGATCTACATAATGAATTACTTCAATTGACAAAAACTTATTCTACTTCTGGTTCTTTATCCTCTGGCTTAAAGAACAAAACTCAACACAAGGGTTAGAAAAACTTTTTATGTGGAATAATTGTGCATTTGATGAGTGCATTAAAACTAAAAAATAAATTAATTGTGCAAGGAGCAAAGAAGGCACAGATAAGTTGTTGGGGGCAATGATAGCACAGGCTTGCTGTTCAAGTTGGGGGCCCAGGGCAATTTTCGCATCAGGGCCCCATGTTTTCTAGTTACACTCCTGGCCAAGGCACTGTATAGGGTCAGAATTATATTCTACCTTGCTCCTGAAAATTTCATGCGGTATCTAATAGCGCTTCATTCTTACATCCATTCTTTTTTTTCCATTTTAAAATGATTATAATCTTCTATGTAAGCCAACAGCAACTTCATATATACTCAAATAAATCTCAGGCGTAGTAGAAGTATTATTAAACACTCATCTACAAACACCAGAGAAGCCAGAAGGCTTGTTTTTTCCCTCAGAAATCTCATGGTGCTGCCACAACCACAAAGGATTCTGGGAAGGCGCATGCAAACAAGGTCAACAATTATCACCTTTGCCTCTCGTCTGGTGTCTGTAGATGAGTGTTTAATAATACTTCTACTACCCCTTAAATTTAAGTGGAAGGGTTTCCATCACCTTTACCCCCCAAAATTGCAAATAAATCTCAATATATACATATCTTGTGGACTGTATTACAGGAAACTGTTTTGTGGGGCAGAAAGATTAATCACCCAAAAAAAAATGTTTTTAGTACTGTTTGAATGGTGTTTGGCACAGCAGGCTTGAAGTAATCTCCATAATAATTGATTAAGCAATGTTAGCTAGGCTTTAGTGAATTCCTCGAAATATCTTGGCATGTGATTTGACATGAAACATTTATTTTGCATTGGTATTATAAATAAAACGCACATTGACATGTAAACATAACCCTAAAGTATGTGCTACACTAAAATGTTAATCTTCTTTTAGATCCTTATGCATCCTGAGACGCATTTTTTTAGCTCCATTCCATGTCCAGATTCATTTCAAGCAAACGCACTTTTGTATTTCAATGTATCTCTCAGCCTACCATAAAATTACATAGCTCATCATTGTGATATGAAGTAAAACCAAAAGTCTACCACTTGACCTAATGCCCCTTTTACCCTCTATCAGAAAGACGTTTGATTTCTCATACCCAAAGACTCCCAACAAATGGAGAAATTTATCAACATTTCTCACTCTTTAGCATAGAATCCATGAAGATCACAAGGACCAAGAGGACAGGTTTGCGTGGTTGTAGAAATTCAATAATCCCAGGAACTCCTGGACCACCAATGCGATAATATTTAAGTCTTTTTAATAAATTGTATTTAAATGAGATTGCTATTTAAGATTACCTTTTAAATGGCACTATAAATTACTTTCCACACTTTTCTGTATTTTATTCTCACTTATTTTCTCCTCTCTCCTCCTGCTCATTCAGACAAAACACAAATTGTCTCACTGGGTCAAACTATGAATACAAAGCAAACAGCAGATGAGTGGCATGTAAAAGATTCAATTACACGTTTTAGTAAGTATTTTAGACTGCTGGGTTTTTTTAAAGGCTCTGTGATTAAGCCCCTGGAACCTAATTTTTCTTTGTTGACAAATGCTCTGAAAAGAGGCATTTAAATAAAAGAGGTGGACATTGTGTGTTACTGTCCCATGTTTCTTTCACAGTATGTTGTGATGTTAAACCAAATAGGTTTTTGTGGTCTATAGTAACAGTGATCGCACAACAGAGTAAGGGTCTGGGCAAATATTAAGTCAGGTAACAAACAGACCATGATTGGTTATTGGTTTTCTATGGAGACCGTTTTGATGAACGTCTATAGGAAAGGATTGTTAAAGATCAGAATGTAAATGGTTAGCATGATCAGAGACAGCTGTGGGTGTACTGCAGGGAGATTCTGTCAAACTGATTTCATTTATTCATGTGACTGGGTGACTAAAGTAAATGGAACAGGGAGGAGTAGTAGATATGGTAGACATTAGACTTGAGCTTTCGGACACGTATGAATTGTAAATTTACAGAATTTTGGTAAATTTGGCGATCAGTACTAAGCCACAATAACCAGGCCAGACTCCCCCCATAAATTGGAGGACAATGAACTAAAAAGCTCAGAATTTTTGTCTGAAAAATGTGAAAGATACAAATACTATTGTCAGGGAGTGATAAGACCAAAATAGAGCTTTATGGTCACAACAATAAGCACTATGTTTCCAGCATGACAATGACCCTAAGCACAAGGCCAAGTTGACCCTCCAGTGGTTACAACTAGACTTGGGCACCAGGGGGCTCTTCGTGTTCGTCTTCGTGCTCGTCTTCGGGGAAAAAAAAATCTTCGTATTCCGCGAATATTCGCCCGTTCCTGTCTTCTCTTCGGGCGAATATTCGCGGACATTCTTCGTGCTCGTTTAATCTTCGTTTTCCTCCTGGTTGCCTAGCAGGGGTTAATACGGGGTTAATAACACATCACAGCAGCAGCAGCTGCCGTGAAGGTACGTGTGTGCAGCTCTATTGGTCGTTTCGGCAGGGGGCTGGTCTGGCATCAACGAGTGAATTGCAGAACGCACTTCATTCGTTGATGGCAGGCGAGCCCCCTGCCGAAACGACCAATAGAGTTACACACACATACCGAGGTGTACTGTCCATAGATGTTTAATAAAAGAATAGGGAATATTTTACATTTTTAAATTGATTTTGGACCACTTTACATGCCTAACATTTGCTACCTATTTACAATGGCATACTTTGCAACAACCCAACTTACTTATTGGACAGGACTGGAAAATAGCAGGACTGTCCACCAAAATCTTGGGTGTGTTGGCAGGTATGCTGATGGAAAAATGTTGGACAAGAACTAAAAAATAGCTTAGGGTTAATGTACGGTTATGTTTAAGATTAGTAGCAGTGCACTGGTTTGGTTAAAGATGGATTATGTCTAAATAATAATAATTTAATTTTAATGTTTTTTTTAAAAAAAAAATAGGGGTTTATTTAAATGTATTTTAAAGTTAGATTTATTATTTAGTACTTGATTATATTTATTAAATGTTTATAGTAGCGTTACCTACCGAGCTATAACTACCTATGTGTATTTGCATTTTGCATACCTAGTTTAGCTAAATTAGATGGGACAGGACTGGAAAAAAGCAGGACTGTCCCTGAAAAAGTTGGGTCTGTTGGCAGGTATGTGGATGGAAAAATGTTATAGGGTGAAGTGTGAGTTATAGTGTTAATGTAATGCTATTAGTGAGTGAAGGCCAGGGCAAATAACAAGGAAAAGGTCCTTGTGTTTTGTGCATTGTAAGTGTGTGTGTATGTGTGTTATGTGTGATGTCACTGTGTGTTATATGTGTTATATGTGTTATTGTGTGTGTTATGTTTGGTTGGTTGTGTATCAGAAGGAAAATAATGAAATGGAAAAGGAAATGGGAAAGGCAAATGAGTGGACAATTGGCGACCCGCTCACCTGTTTCACCCCAGGGCAAAGCACCCAAACACTGTCAGTCTTAGACGTTTGGCAGCAGACTTCCAGAGCTCAGACACAAGGCCCTAGCGTAAGCTGGCCACTCCGGCGGAGGTAGCAGGCGTTGCCACACCGCAAACAGAGGCAGCCAGGGGGGAGAAACTGCCCTTACCATTAGGGACATTTTAGGCATGACTCTAGCCAGGAAGCGAACTGGCAGAGAAGAGATGCTGGCACCACCACCAGCAGCAGCATTGAAAAGGCGAATGAGTGGGCAATTGGCGACCCACTCACCTGTTTCACCCCAGGGCAAAGCACCCAAACACTGTCAGTCTTAGACGTTTGGCAGCAGACTTCCAGAGCTCAGACACAAGGCCCTAGCGTAAGCTGGCCACTCCGGCAGAGGTAGCAGGCGTTGCCACACCGCAGACAGAGGCAGCCAGGGGGGAGAAACTGCCCTTACGATTAGGGACATTTTGGGCATGACTCTAGCCAGGAAGCGAACTGGCAGAGAAGAGATGCTGGCACCACCACCACCACCACCAGCAGCATTGAAAAATTGGAAAGGCGAATGAGAGGGCAATTGGCGACCCGCTCACCTGTTTCACCCCAGGGCAAAGCACCCAAACACTGTCAGTCTTAGACGTTTGGCAGCAGACTTCCAGAGCTCAGACACAAGGCCCTAGCGTAAGCTGGCCACTCCGGCGGAGGTAGCAGGCGTTGCCACACCGCAGACAGAGGCAGCCAGGGGGGAGAAACTGCCCTTACAATTAGGGACATTTGAGGCATGACACTAGCCAGGAAGCGAACTGGCAGAGAAGAGATGCTGGCACCACCACCAGCAGCAGCATTGAAAAGGCGAATGAGTGGGCAATTGGCGACCCACTCACCTGTTTCACCCCAGGGCAAAGCACCCAAACACTGTCAGTCTTAGACGTTTGGCAGCAGACTTCCAGAGCTCAGACACAAGGCCCTAGCGTAAGCTGGCCACTCCGGCGGAGGTAGCAGGCGTTGCCACACCGCAGACAGAGGCAGCCAGGGGGGAGAAACTGCCCTTACAATTAGGGACATTTTGGGCATGACTCTAGCCAGGAAGCGAACTGGCAGAGAAGAGATGCTGGCACCACCACCACCACCACCAGCAGCATTGAAAAATTGGAAAGGCGAATGAGAGGGCAATTGGCGACCCGCTCACCTGTTTCACCCCAGGGCAAAGCACCCAAACACTGTCAGTCTTAGACGTTTGGCAGCAGACTTCCAGAGCTCAGACACAAGGCCCTAGCGTAAGCTGGCCACTCCGGCGGAGGTAGCAGGCGTTGCCACACCGCAAACAGACGCAGCCAGAGGGGAGAAACTGCCCTTACCACTAGGGACATTTTGGGCATGACTCTAGCCAGGAAGCGAACTGGCAGAGAAGAGATGCTGGCACCACCACCACCACCAGCAGCAGCATTGAAAAATGGGAAAGGCGAATGAGTGGGCAATTGGCGACCCACTCACCTGTTTCACCCCAGGGCAAAGCACCCAAACACTGTCAGTCTTAGACGTTTGGCAGCAGACTTCCAGAGCTCAGACACAAGGCCCTAGCGTAAGCTGGCCACTCCGGCGGAGGTAGCAGGCGTTGCCACACCGCAAACAGACGCAGCCAGAGGGGAGAAACTGCCCTTACCATTAGGGACATTTGATTCATGACACTAGCCAGGAAGCGAACTGGCATCGAAGAGACACTGGCACCACCACCAGCAGCAGCAGCAGCAGAATTGGGAAAGGCGAATGAGTGGGCAATTGGCGACCCACTCACCTGTTTCACCCCAGAGCAAAGCATCCAAACACTGTCAGTCCTTGGCGTTTGGGAGCGGACTTCCAGAGCTCAGACACAAGGCCCTAGCGTAAGCTGGCTACATTGGCGGAGGTAGCAGGCGTTGCCACACCGCAGCAAGTGCAACCAGGGGGGAGAAACTGCCCTTACCATCAGGGACATTTAAGGCATGACACTAGCCAGGAAGCGAACTGGCAGAGAAGAGATGCTGGCACCACCAGCAGCAGCAGCAGCAGCAGCAGCAGCAGCAGCATTGGAAAAGGCAAATGAGTGGGCAATTGACGACCCGCTCACCTGTTTCACCCCAGGGCAAAGCATCCAAAGACTGTCAGTCCTTGGCGTTTGGGAGCGGACTTCCAGAACTCAGACACAAGGCCCTAGCGTAAGCTGGCTACATTGGCGGAGGTAGCAGGCGTTGCCACACCGCAGCAAGTGCAACCAGGGGGGAGAAACTGCCCTTACCATCAGGGACATTTAAGGCATGACACTAGCCAGGAAGCGAACTGGCAGAGAAGAGATGCTGGCACCACCAGCAGCAGCAGCAGCAGCAGCATTGGAAAAGGCAAATGAGTGGGCAATTGACGACCCGCTCACCTGTTTCACCCCAGGGCAAAGCATCCAAACACTGTCAGTCCTTGGCGTTTGGGAGCGGACTTCCAGAACTCAGACACAAGGCCCTAGCGTAAGCTGGCTACATTGGCGGAGGTAGCAGGCGTTGCCACACCGCAGCAAGTGCAACCAGGGGGGAAAAACTACCCTTACCATCAGGGACATTCGAGGCATGACACTAGCCAGGAAGCGAACTGGCATTGAAGAGAGACACTGGCACCACCACCAGCAGCAGCAGAATTGGGAAAGGCGAATGAGTGGGCAATTGACGACCCGCTCACCTGTTTCACCCCAGGGCAAAGCATCCAAGCACTGTCAGTCCTTGGCGTTTGGGAGCGGACTTCCAGAACTCAGACACAAGGCCCTAGCGTAAGCTGGCTACATTGGCGGAGGTAGCAGGCGTTGCCACACCGCAGCAAGTGCAACCAGGGGGGAGAAACTACCCTTACCATCAGGGACATTCGAGGCATGACACTAGCCAGGAAGCGAACTGGCATTGAAGAGAGACACTGGCACCACCACCAGCAGCAGCAGAATTGGGAAAGGCGAATGAGTGGGCAATTGACGACCCGCTCACCTGTTTCACCCCAGGGCAAAGCATCCAAGCACTGTCAGTCCTTGGCGTTTGGGAGCGGACTTCCAGAACTCAGACACAAGGCCCTAGCGTAAGCTGGCTACATTGGCGGAGGTAGCAGGCGTTGCCACACCGCAGCAAGTGCAACCAGGGGGGAGAAACTACCCTTACCATCAGGGACATTCGAGGCATGACACTAGCCAGGAAGCGAACTGGCATTGAAGAGAGACACTGGCACCACCACCAGCAGCAGCAGAATTGGGAAAGGCGAATGAGTGGGCAATTGACGACCCGCTCACCTGTTTCACCCCAGGGCAAAGCATCCAAGCACTGTCAGTCCTTGGCGTTTGGGAGCGGACTTCCAGAACTCAGACACAAGGCCCTAGCGTAAGCTGGCTACACCGGCGGAGGTAGCAGGCGTTGCCACACCGCAGCAAGTGCAACCAGGGGGGAGAAACTACCCTTACCATCAGGGACATTCGAGGCATGACACTAGCCAGGAAGCGAACTGGCATTGAAGAGAGACACTGGCACCACCACCAGCAGCAGCAGAATTGGGAAAGGCGAATGAGTGGGCAATTGACGACCCGCTCACCTGTTTCACCCCAGGGCAAAGCATCCAAACACTGTCAGTCCTTGGCGTTTGGGAGCAGACCTACAGAACTCAGACACTAGGCCCTAGCGTAAGCTAGCTACACCGGCGGAGGTAGCAGGCGTTGCCACACCGCAGCAAGTGCAACCAGGGGGGAGAAACTACCCTTTCCATTAGGGACATCTGAGGCATGATTTCAGCCAGGAAGCGAACTGGCAAAAGATACTGGCACCACCACCAGCAGCAGCGTTGGAAACGGAAAAAGGTGAATGAGTGGGCAATTGACGACCCACTCACCTGTTTCACCCCAGGGCAAAGCATCCAAAGACTGTCAGTCCTAGGCGTTTGGGAGCGGACTTACAGAACTCAGACACTAGGCCCTAGCGTAAATTGGCTATACCAGCGGAGGTAGCAGGCATTGCCACACCGCAGCAAGTGCAACCAGGGGGAGAAACTACCTTAAACATTAGAGAGAAAAAATTTAACTTTCCAAGCTAAGAGCTGGGTAACCCAATTTGGGCAGATTGAATTTAAGAAAGGCAATCTGCTCCATCAGATGAGGTGCCATGCGTGAGCGCTGTGGACTCAGTATGTTTCCAGTCATAGAAAACACGCGCTCACTTTGAACAGTGGTTGGCGGACATGATAGAAGCTGCTGCGCAACCCATGAGAGTGCAGGCCACACACTCTTCTTTTCATCCCAGTAGCTAAGAGGATCAACATTAGGAGCAGAAGGAACTTCACAGAGGTAAAGTTTGACCATTTCAGCAGCACTACTCTCCTTTCTGCTGCTAGCTCTGTCAGATGGTCCAACTATACTGCCAAGTGCCTCTTCCCAAAACGCAGCTGCTCCACTCAGCTGTGTTGTGCTGCTTGTGGCACTGCTGCTGATGCTGCTGCTAGGGGTAGCAGACCACATCATCTCTTCCTCCTCCTGCACCTCACCCTCCTCGGACAGCATTCCCATTTTACGCTGCCAGTCACGCACCTTGTTGACCAATTGCTCCCGGTAGCTACTGAGAACATTGAATTTCAAAGCTAGCTTTCCCTTAATTCTTGGATCACAAAGGCACGCTAGCATCATTTCGGGACTCTCTTCCATTCGTTTGCGAAGGTGTACTTTTAGCAGATCCTTCAGCTTCCTGACTATGGCTGCTACGTCAGGATGTAGAGTGCCACCTTGAACAGCCTCACGGTTTCCAAGGAACACATCCATCTTGCTGCCTAGATGGGAGAACACTGGGATTACCTGGGCCAGACTGGCAGTGTTTGAGCTTAAATTTTCTGTGGCATCCCTGAATGGTTTAAGGACTGCCACTAGCTGGGCGATCACTGTCCAATCCTCCCTATTCAATGGAGAGGTAATACCAATATTGTGCTCTGAGGCAAGATTATGGATTGCCCTCTGCTGCTCCAAAATCCTCTCTAGCATGTCTAACGTGGAGTTCCACCGTGTACTGACATCCTGACGTAGGCAGTGTACGGGAAGACCTGACCTCTCTTGCTCTTCCCTCAAAAGTTGGCTAGCCTTAACACTATGGTGAAAGTGCCCAGCGATCTTTCTGCAGCGGGACAGAACTACTGCTGCCACATTAGTTCCTTCTGACATTGCTGCCTTCACTACAAGATGGATGATGTGGGCTGCACAGCGCACACCAACAATATGACCATCTCGCAGCGCTTTCACCATATTGGCACCTCCGTCAGTTACCACAAAACCAACTTCAACATTGGTGCCCGCCTCTGCTCCCACCCAAAGGCTAAACATTTTCCTAATCGCATGCAGAATATTTTGGGAAGTGTGCTTTTCATCCATCACTTCTGCATGGAGAAGGAATGATCGGTAGCCTGCTGCAGCAACTTCCTTAGACACACCGGGCTGCCACCAGTGTGCTGTCAAAGAAAGAAAGGCATGCTGGGCGCTAGGTGCACTCCACAAATCTGTAGTGAAATGAACACACTGACCAGCAGCCTTGGAAAGCTCCTCTTTCACTGCTGCAACACAGGACCGATACAGCGAGGGGACAATGTTCCTGCTGAAAGTGGAACGTGACGGAACTGTGTATTGTGGAGCCACAGCCGCCATCAATTGTTTGAAAGGCTCCCCTTCAATCATGGAGAAGGATGCCCCTCCAACAGCAATGAACTGACCAATAAGTCGCGTTACTTTATTGGCCTGCTGTTTGGGCATCATTCTCTTGGAGTGGAATGCCCCAAATTCTTCCAGGGTGGGCTGGGCATGCAGTGCTCCAACCTGCCTTGGTCTCTGGCTGCCAGCACTAGTTGCTGCTGCTGCTGCTGCTGCTATTGGCTCAGAAGAAGAAGCTGTTGGGGTTTTTCCACGGCCACCAGCTATGCTGCCTGCACTAAGTTTTACCTCTGCATCTTTCCCCAATAGCACAGCGTTGTGTTGAGTGCTGAGGTGATGCTTCATGCTAGCACTGGTAAAATGGCCAGACACTTTCCCTCTGCTTATTAGCTTCCCACAATGTTTGCACTTTCCATAGCGCCCTTCTTCAACATTTTCAAAGTGCTCCCAAATTGGGGCGCGCATAGCCTTGGAGTGTGCCTTGGGTGCTGCTCTTACTGCTCGGGGTGGATGAACAGAGGCAGAACTAGTGGTGGTGGGACTGGTGGTAACAGTACTGGCCATAGTGGGACTGCTAATTGCTTTAGATTTGCTAGGTTTTGCTGCTGCTGCTGGTGGTGGTGATGGTGATGATCGTAGCGGAGAAGGTGGAGGCTCAGGGGAAAATTGTGCACTAGTCATTTGGACACTGCTCCCTGAGGAATCTGATTCCTGACCACTCATCTCCTCTACTTCCTCTGGCTCATAGTCTAGCTCTTCATTAGCCAGATCGAATGGAATTCCTGCTAGGCTGGAGCTAAGACTGATATCGTCGTGAGACTCGTGACTAGTAGTAGTGCGAGCAGGAAGAATAGACTCTGCACTTGGCCTCTCAGTCTCAGGCTCCTCTGCTACCTCGCTAGGTGGAGTTCCAGTATGTGTAGCCCTCTCTCTAACTGTCTTTACAAAAATTTTGTAAGGACTTGGTGGCTTGCTAGAGGTACTAGGAGGACATGGCGTGGCGGTACCAGTGGGAACAGTAGGCGCAGCACTAGTGGTGGTAGAGGCGGTAGAGGTGGGGGTGGTGGTGGTGGTTTTCCCTACAAAGGAATGAGATCGCTTTGGTTTGGGACCCCTCTGAGTCTTGCTGCTAATTTGGCTCTGCTTGGTACCTTGCATGCTGCTGGTGGATGGGGAAGATGCTGCTTGGGGCAAAAGGCACTTCTTTTTAGTCACTGGGCTGGTACTACTTGTGCTACCCTTTAACTTTGAACGTGCTTCTGGTGCTTTAGGCTTTCCGTAAAAAACCATAGAGCTTGTGGGCCTAGCCGCACTACTACTGCCTGCTTTTGGTGCTGGTGGTGGTGGTGGTGGTAGATGGAGCTTGTCCCTCCTTAGTCCCAAAAGGAGGATCCATTTCAAATTTTGTGTTGTGTGTGTAGTGTAGTGTAGTGTAGTGTAGTGTAGTGTTTAAAAAACTATAAAAAAAAATAAAAAAATAAAAATAAAAAAAAGGAAAAATGAATTAAAGACAAAAAAATTAGAGGAAGTTCTCTTCAGTGCTACTGCTTAAAAAGTAAAACTATGCACTACTGCACTGTGCTGTGTGCAATCTGCCAAAATCCTAAAGTTATTTAAATTATTAACTCAAGATTAACTATTTAATAACTAGCAGTATTTTATTTTTAATTTGAATTTACACGGGCCTAAGAGCTTAGCCTACTACTATGCTAGCCTAAAGCTATATTTCCTTACTATAAGTCTACCTCTAGGCAGACGCTCTCAAACCCACTAAGCTAAAGTGAGGTTAAATCAGATTCAGTATATGATTTATTAATTAATATTAAGTTATATAATATTAATAGATTAGAACTAATTTACTTATATATTATGTATTATAGATAGAAGAATATAGATTATGAATTAGAATTTAGAATTAGAATTACTTATATTATAGATTATTAATTAGAATATTATTATTTATAATATATTATAGATTAAGATTAAAGAAGATTAGAATTATTTTAGTACTACAGCTAGTAGCTTGAAGCTTTGCTTAGTACAGCTCGTCACAGTCAATTTTTCTTGAAAAGAATTAGAAATAAAATAAAATGTCACAGCAAAACAGTTATCTTCACTGCTTGCTGCACTCACTAGCCCAACAAGTTCACTTCACTGATGGACTGAGGTGAGCAAAACACTAAGGGTACTTTTAATAAAATTGAAATAAAATGTAAAATAAATGAGAAAATCTTTGCAAAACAGTTAACGTCACTGCTTGCTGATCAAAAAAAAACACAGCACTTATGCGGCTGCACTCACTAGCCCAACAAGTTCACTTCACTGATGGACTGAGGTGAGCAAAACAAATGAAATAAAATGAAAGATTAATTAAGAAAAATTGACTTGGTCTCTTACTGTTGCTAAAACAAAGCACAAACTATAGAGCTGCAGCACCAGTACTAATAAGATTAGCTGAACTATACGCTAGTAGTAATTAATTAATATTATTACTTTTATTTATAGCTAATTTAATTAACTATTAAGATAAGAAAGAATTAGAGAATTATTGATATTACTGATTTTAGATTAGACACTAGTAGATGTTCTGAATGTCTACAGTACACTCTACACTAGTATACTATTACTAACTATAACTGACAAATATATATATAATTTTATAATGAATTCAATTATTAATTATATTAATTAATATTACTGATTTTAAATTAGACACTAGTAGATGAATGTCTACAGTACACTCTACACTAGTATACTATAGTATATATATATATATGACTGACAAATATATATATATATATAATATTATAATGAACTATTAAATTATAGATTCTATTAAATTGTAATTTATAAATTCTATTTAATTTATTTAAGCAGGACAGGCAATAGGCACTAGTGCCAGCCCAGGGCAAGGGCACCCCAGTGCCACTGAGGCACTGGGTGCACTGTCAACTCAACAGCACTTACACTAAAGTTGATGACAAATTAATTTAAAAAAAATTAAATTAATCAAATTATTATTATTAAATATATTAATTAAGTAGCACTGAAGTGAGGATGAAGTACACAGTGAGAAATGGCAGGCTAAGGCTTACCAGTCTCACACAGAACAGAACAATCTCTCTCTGTAACGCTCGGATGCAGCACAGCAGTGTTGCCAAAGCAGTCACAGCGAAAAATGAATGGATCTCTCAGGCAAGCTCTGGTCTTATAAAGGCGCCTTCAGAATTCAAAAAACAGCAGCACAGGCATTGGACGAGACCCTTAGCGTTACGTCACAAGAGTGAGCTGATTGGACAGACGAGGATCAGCTCACTCCTGTTTGAAATTTTGGCGGTTGCGCGGCAAAAACGAAGACGATCACGAAGAATCTTCGATTCTTCGTGATTGTGAGTCTTCGTCTTCGCCTACGGTTTGCCGGCACTGTATTCTGTTCTACGTTCCTTCGGAACGAACAAAAAAACGGCCTCTTCGTGCTCGTTTTCATGTTCGCCCGAAGACGAATGCACAAGTCTAGTTACAACAGAAAAAGGTGAAGCTTCTTGAGTGCCCATCACAGTCTCCTGTCCTTAATATCATTGAGCCACTCTGGGGAGATCTGAAACATGTGATTCATGCAAGGCGACCAAAGACTTTGCATGACCTGTAGGCATTGTGTCATAATGATGGGCAGCTATACCACCTGCAAGAATTTGGGGTCTCATGGACAACTATTACAAAAGACTGTATGCTGTCATTGATGCTAAAGGGGTCAATACACAGTATTAGGAACTAAGGGTATGTAGAAAGAAAAGAAACGTCTTTTGCCTGCTCATTCATATTTTCTATATTCTCATGTATTACCAGTTCCAAGGGTATGCAAACTTTTGATCATGAATGTGTAATCTTGTGTGTGTGAGCATGGATGTGTAATTGTGTGTGAGCATGGATAGGTAATTGTGTGTGTGTGTGTGAGCATGGATGTGTAATTATGTGTGTGTGTGAGCATGGATGTGTAATTGTGTGTATGGATGTGTAATTATGTGTGTTAGCACAGATGTGTAATTGTGTGTATGAGCACAGAAGTGTAATTTTGTGTTTGTGTGAGCATGTATGTGTACAGTGCATACGTGAGTGTTAGTGAGTATGAGTAAATGTGTGTAATTTGTGGTGAGTGACCACCAGTTTCTGTATCACACTTTGCAGGGGTGTACTTAGAAACCAAACTAATATACATATTTCCCACCTCCCTCCCTCCCTTCCCTGCTCACCTCTCACTGCTCCAGCAGCTTTGTCTCTGGCTCTCACACTGTGCAGGCAGTCTCGGTTTCACCGCAGGGTCACTTAACGTTACATGACCCCGATACGCTCCTCTCTCCCTGTGCCAGTTCTAAATAGTTTAGAAAGGGCTCTTCCAACTTGGACTGGTGCGGTCCAGGCCATAAGGGCCCTTTCTAAACAATTTTGAACTGGTACGAGGAGACAGGAACAAGGGGTCACAAGGGGTCACAAGGGTCGCACTGGGCCCCCTGTAGTTACGCCACTGGTACCTTGTATTTGATCAACAAAGAAAAAGATGCATGTAAATCTTAATCTGGCTAAATCCATTATCAAATTAATCAGAAAGACAATTTGACGTAATAGGTACAAGTGAAAGGAAGAGAGAAGATATGGGCTGAAATACAAACCTAAATTACGAAGATAACATTAAATAAGAAAATGAGTTGAAATAAAGAAAAAACATACAAACAAGGGGAAGGCATGGAATAGCATATATTTTGATTTGAGCTTCCAGCTCCCATGAACTGACCTGCTACTAAAAGACATTTACCATTAAAAACAAATTTTGTGTGATCTCTTAATCAAACCTTTCACTAAAATTGTGAATGGTTTGCAGGATATATATATACAGCTTAGAAAAAAGAAGAGAAAGTAGAGATGTGATGGAAACATTACAATACATTAAGGCATTTAACAAAGTACAGGAGTGACGTTTATTTCAAATAAAGAGAAATGTTAGAATAAGTGGTCATAATCTAAAACTAGAGGGTCAGCGTATTAGATGTAATAAGAAATTTTACTTTTACTGAGTATGTGTGAGATAAATGGAATAGCCCATCAGAAGTAGTAGCACTACAGTAAGGGAATTTTAATATGCATGCAAATGGCATAATGATATACTGAATCTAAGACAAGATCAAGGACTGATTAAGGTCTGAGTTAGGAAAAATGGGCAGACTTGATTGGCTGAAATCTTATCTCCCGTCAAATTTAGTTTCTTTGTTAATGCACAAATCTGATTTAATGATCATATTATTTTTAACTTAATGTAGTATGACTAACATTGCTAACAGGCTAAAACTAACATGGAGACAAGTCTATTTTAATTACATGTTTCTTGAAATTATATACTTACTAAAATTTTGTGTAGCTATTGTCGGAGCCCACTTCCACAGCTATCTCTTATGTTACATAACACGCATTAAACTTCCCATTGCAGTTCAACTGCCAGTGCCTGCTAACTATGATAGTATATCTAAAATATCAAGCCTTTTATATGTTTTTAGGTTTGTTATCTTTAAAGATGTTGTTCCACATTGGGTGTCTCTTAGAATATCCCCTGATAGGTGCTGCATTGTATAGAGGGAAGTAAAAGAAACTTGTCTGTCATTTTTTTTTTGCCTGGTAGTGGTAAGACTTATGCTGTACGACTGTCTGTGTCTGGCCCAATGTATAGTGATGGGAGTTATACCAGCATCAATGTCTGGGTCAGTACATATTGATGAGAGAGTTATATTTTACCCCACACTACCTCTCACCTTTCTCTATGTATCAGTTTGTTTTAGTCCGTCAATTCTAGTCTTGTCATACCCCTTCAATATATGTATGGTAAGAAGCACTTTGTAAATTGTTGGTGCTATATAAATAAAAGATAACAATAATAATTATACCATCAATCCCTGGCTCAGTATATAGTAAACAAATATATATTTGAGGAACTCACTGATCAAATTGTAGAAATGGGGGTTCCAAGGCAGAGGTAGTAAATTAATTTACGTTTGCAGAATAGACAGAGTGGTCACATTGGACCGGTGTGTGTGTGAATCCACGTAGGTGCTTAATACTTTAGGTATGCCCCTGTGCCTTTAACTGTGGTTCCCCTTGGGCCGTGGGGCTGTCCGAACACTATTACAACGCTCTTGAGTTAAAAGCATTTTCCCGGGTCTCCGGTGCACAAGGAAGTTGAAACTTCAATGTAGTGTGCGTAAGTAGGTACCAAAACATTAGCCAGGCCAACCTACTGTTCTTCTCCTGTAAGTTTTAGGGAAAACATTCATGTTAATAGTTGGTGAATTCATTTCTGGTAAAACATTTCTATTTAAGAAGACATTTTCTGTGTCTGAGTCTTAATATGCTTTTAATGAGCCTTGTACTTCCTAGTGTTAGTTCTTGTTTACAGTGATATATTTTTACTTTTATATTTTAACCCCTTAATGACAATTGCCGGTCCTGGCACGGCACGGAAAAGCATGTGCTTTACGACAATTGACGTGCCAGGACCGGCACGTCTTTAAACGGGTGCAGAAAGCGATCTACTATCGCTTTCTGCACCCAAAAAGCGTTGCTGAATGCCTCGACCTCGAGGCATTCAGCAACGCCGCGATCGGCACGAAGGGGCCATCTCTGGCCCCTCCACGGGGCGTCAACATCCGCCATACTTTGTATGGCGGCGGACGCCCGTTTTAAAAGCGTTTAGGAGGCGATCGACGATCGCCTCCTAAACTTAAATGGTGTCGCTGGAATGCCTCGATCAGGAGGCATCCAGCGACACCAAACACTAACCTTTTGATGGGCTGTGACCGCTCCGGAGAGCGGTCACAGCCGCAGCTGCCGGCAATCTTCGCCATCAAGGAAGATGGCCGCCGTCCTGTAACAGGAACCACAAATTTTAAAAGTTCGCTAGATGGTCCAGACCATCTAGAGAACTTTGGCTCCACTTGCAGGTTGAATACAGGTACTGCATTCACCATGCAAGTCAATGGAGCCCAGCTTTCTAATCACAGTGTGATTAGTAAAAATAAATTAAAAAATAAAATAAAATTAATAATAATTAGAAAAAAATAGTAAAAAAACAGTAAAATGTAAAAATCATTTCCCACTGATGTCACTATCAGGGGAACCTCCAAGTTGAAAAAAAATGTTAAAATTAAAAAAAAAAAAAAATAAAAAAAAATATATATATATAAAAAATATATTTTTGTGAGCAAGTCCTAAAATTAGCATATTAGCTTAAAACAATTCTCGCATGGAAAGAGTTAAAATACTGGCATATTAAATGCCCGTGGGGTGTCTACTTTTAAAAAATGTATGATTTGATGGGGTAAATTGAATCGGCCGGGTTCAACAAGGTCCCAATTAACACGGGGGGAAGGATGGCCACACATCTAATTTCCAATTAGAAAAATGCACACGTACCAAATGTGGCCTTTTAGTTCCCCCAAAAAATGACACACCCATGCATGTGGGGTATCACTGCACTCAGGAGATGTTGCTGAACACATTATGGGGTGTCGTGTGACAGCGGCATATACCAGGAGCTGTAAATTCATACATAAAGTAGGTGTGTGTGGGAAAAATACACACACAAAAATATTACTGCAAACTTTGAAACAATGCTGGTGGTAAAATGTGTGCATGCAAAGAGTTAAAATACCAGCATTTAAAATACCCTGTGGTGTCTAGTTTTGAAAAATATATGGTTTTGTTGGGCACACTGAAATGGCCCGGCTCAAAGATGTACCAAATAGGGCATGGGCAGTGGATCCCCAAATGCCAACATTGAAAAAAGCGCATGCCCCAAATGTGGCCCTTTTGCCCCCAAACAGCCAGGCAAAATCATTCATGTGGGGTATCGCTGCGCTCAGGAGATGTTGCTGAACACATATTGGGGTGTTTTGTGATAGTGACATAAACGAGAACATTTTAATTCATACCTGAAGTAAAATGTGTATGACAAAACAAATGCAAAAAAATGACTACCATAAAGTTTGACAAAGACTGGTGGTAGATATGGTGCATGGAAAGAGTTAAAATACTAGCATTTGGAATACCCTGGGCTGTCTAGTTTTCAAAAATATATGACTTGATGGGGTAAATTGCATTGGCCGGGTTCAAAGATACCCGAAATGGCACAAGGGGGGAAGAATTACCAGATTTGGAAAAAATGGCTTTGAAATAGCAAAACGCTACCTGTACTTATTGCCCCATAATGGGTAGAAAAAAGCAAAAAAACATAAAAACATTGGGTATTTCTAAACTCAGGACAAATAGTAGAATCTATTTAGCAGGTTTTTTCATTACCTTTTATAGATGAGTAAAAGATTTTTCAACTAAAAGTTAGAAACAGTCATTTTTTCTAAATTTTTCACCATATTTTATAAATTTTTTAATAGTAAATAATATGATACAATCAAAACAATGTCATCTAAAGAAAGCCCTTCTTGTCCTGAAAAAAACAATATCTAATGTGTGTGGGTTCAGTAAACGGGAAAGAAGAAAATTACAGCTAAACACAAGCAGCGCAGAAATGTTAAAAAGGCCATTGTCACAAAGGGTACAAAAAGTAAAATCAGCCTTTGTCTCGAAGGGGTTAAAGATTACGTTTCTGTATTTATACATTTATGTATTTAAGATTACATGTGCAATATTGTTTTAATATATTTAATAAAAACTATATTTTTGTGATGTGTGAAAACACCAAAAAAAATTTTACACTGTTTAAAAGTTCTCTCTTAAACAGTCTAAAAATATGTAATTTTTGAAAAATATTTCTAGTAATAAAAGTTACTACAAATATTGAAAAAGAAATACAAATGTGGGGGTGTAACCACAAAGGAGGGGCTTAACCAGAAAGGGTGTGGACATTAGATTGAGTGGCTAAGGGAGGGGCATCGCCATGGGGGCCCATTACATTTTGTTGCCCGGGACCCTGGATGGTCTCAGTCTGCCCGTGAAGACTATAATTGTCTAGTAACAGTACTGCCATTCCTCCAATGCCCTGTCCTATGTATTACATACATCATTTATTAAGAATGGCAGGGGCTCTGGGCCCACTTTGGATTTTTGTATAAAAATTGTGGTTTAGTGAGATTTGTGTTTTACTCTTATTCACATGCATTTTACTCTTATTTGCTACGTATTATATTATAATAAAGTTACACCCTGTTTTCTAGCGAATAGGTGCAAAAATAAATGGACATAGTAATAATGTTTTAATCTTTTTAATTAAAAACAAAATCAACTATATAGGTCTCATTTACACCTTTTCCATGAGATGACCCAAGGAGTTTTTAATAATCCATCACAAAGATTCTATTGTAGTGATTCGCCAATGGTGGCAAGCAGATGGTTCTAATAATGTTCCCTATGAAAACGATTAGTTGACAGGAGGTAAAAAAATCTGAAATAGTCTCCAACTGTTTTGCAGTATTTTAAACGCTTATTTTGGGGTCGACTAAGTGCTATGCCAAAGCGTATTAAATGGTAGAAGTATTTTTATTCTTAATAGATGAGTTTCAAAGTTCCAGAAACATTTGTAGCTTATTACACAGTTTAATGCTAATTATTCATAAGGCCAAAATGGACAAAAGAAAGAGTTGGTGTTTTTAATATTTTTAGAGATTGATTCAGAAATAATATTTCTACATTTTAATTGTCAACGCATTCTGAGGATAATTCTCTTTGGGTGCTATTACTTTATACAAACCAGTGCAAAAATCGAAGCTTACTGTTTGTCATATAACCAAGTTATGATACCCCATCAGGTGCGGGCTGGGCCGGGGGGCAGGGGGGCAATTGCCCCCCAGGCCGCCCTGAATCTACATTAAACGGACGCGCGGCCGCCCATTTAAGCGGCCAATTCGGCTACACCAGGGCGGTCTTTAACGCCCGCAGCATTCGCGGTAGGCCGGCCGAACTGGCCGGCACACCAAAATGCCATTGCAGCCGATGTGGCTGTGACTCTTAAAGCGGCCACCGTGTCTTACGGCCGCTTTAAGAGTCACAGCCACATCGGCTGCAATGGTTAATCATTAAGCGGCCGTAAGACACGCTGGCCGCTTTAAAATCATTAAGCGGCCAGCGTGCCTCCACAGTGCCGCCCAGTGTCCTGTATGACTCCGCCCCCTTGAGCGGCACGTCACATCGTCAATGTGATGGGCCGCTCAAGGGGGCGGAGTCACACGGAACAGCTCCTCGTGAGAGCTAGAAGAGCACGTTGGAGGACAGCAGCAGTTAAGGATGGCAGCAAAAACGTAAGTATTAAAAAAATAAAAAAATAGTTGGGGTAAAAGGCGGAAGGGGAGCCATATCCAAAGGTGGGGGCTGCATTGGGACAACAATTAAATGCAAAATGGGGGTGGCTAGGGGGTATAAGTACATAACAGGGTGGTTGGGGCACCACATAAATTAATACACGAAGGTGGGGGGCTGGGTTCAAATTACATGGGTCAGTCATTAACAATGCAAAGGGGGGCATAAATACACAAGGGAGGGGGCTGGCTGGGGACATCACATAAATCAATACACAAGGGTGTTGGGGCATGATGTACAAAGGGGGCTGGCTGTGGGCACAAATCCACATGGGGCAATACAAAAGGGGCATAATGTACAAAGGGTCTGGCTGGGGGCATAAATCCACATGGGGCAATACACAAGGGTGTGGGGGGAAATACATTAAAACCAATGTTGGCTGGGCATCAATACACAAGGGGGAAAAACAAACAACAAACCAGTTTGGAAAGCATTTTGGATGTGGGTGTCAGTGTTGCAGAGCCTGTCCTGGTGTGTGTGTTTATGTGTTTGGGTGTCGGTGTGGCAGAGCCTGTCCTGGTGTGTGTGTTTGGCTGTCTGTGTGGCAGGGCCTGTCATGGTGTGTGTGTGTTTGGGTGTCAGTGTGGCAGAGCCTGTCCTGGTGTGTGTGTCTGGGTGTCGGTGTGGCAGAGCCTGTCCTGGTGTGTGTGTTTGGGTGTCGGTGTTGCAGAGCTTGTACTGGTGTGTTTGTTTGGGTGTCGGTGTTGCAGAGCTTGTACTGGTGTCAGGGCAGGCTGTTTGGGGACAAAACTGGCTCACCCTGGGCTGTCTGGGGACAAAGTTGGCTCACTCTGGACTGTAATTTGTTAATGTTATCTTGGTGCTGGCCGAGTTCTATGTGGGCAGTGTGGACACCAGGGCTGGCTTTGGGGGTGTGCATCCTGTGATCTATGCCTGTAATTTAGGGGGTTTTATCTATACCTTTAATGCTTAGTTGTTATGTGATTTCAAGTTGATCTGTACCTGCAAAGCTGGGGTTGTGTGTTATTCTGGTATGCTATGTTTGCATTCATTTTTTATGTATACCTGCAAATACAGAGTTTGTATTTTTTATTCAGTTGATCTATACATGCACGTGCTGTTTACATGTGTTGTTTATTTGATCTATACCTGAACTACCGGGAGTAAGTAGAACAGAGGTGTGGCTTAGTGAATGAGGGACAAAGGGACTCTGGGGATAATTACAGGCAGGGGCCCAAGGAAATGCCTAGGGTCCAATTTTTCCTTTTATTGTATTAAACATATTTTTTTTTACTCCCAGTCCCATCACATTACATCAATATGCGTTAGAAAATCAGGAAAAGATGGGCATGTATAGTGGGCTAATTCGGTGGCGCAACGGGCCACTTGACTAGACTTGCCCCCCAGGCCTTAGGCTGCCAGCCCTCCCCTGTACCCCATCCTCTGTGAAATATAAAGTTGCAGATGCACTTTTGTTTGTACTATAATTATGATATGACTATTTTGGATCGTGCATCGATTACCTTTTTATTTAGGCAGCAATATGAAAACTAACAACAGAGGTGCCTAATAGTCCATCGAATTGTGCCTAAACTCTGCCCACTTTTGTTCATAATCCACAGGGTTTTGAAAATCTTCGCATATTTTCAAGTGTGTCATCAGTAGTGTATATTTTTTGTGTTCTTCATCTGTTCTCCAATGTTCCTAGGCCAATAATGTCTCCATATGGTCATATGCTGTCTGCCTATTGTACAGTAACATTATAATTAGTTTATGTTAATAGTTTTGTTAGAGTCCATATTATTGATAATGGTCAATTACAATTCAGAGAAACAAAACTTACTGAAAATTGCGTGTATGGTTGCAATGTTATGTCAGAAAAATTCTATACTAGAGTCTAATATTTAAGAGGAAGAATAGTCTGGAATAGTCTGGAAAGAATTAACAGCTTTACTGTAGCAATATTAACCTACACTGACAAAAATAAGCAATGCAGACCGACTCATAGGTTGTTGAGGCGTTATAATAGAAGTTTTTATTCATTAATTTTACATTGTGTAGTTTTGATGAGCTATGTAATTTATTTGTGAATATACTTGCATTTGTAGGCTAATATTATAGATTTTAAGTTATAATTCATGTTTTTTAACAGGTATCACAAGGTGCTTAGTTGCTCCATCTTTATATGGAGTAAGAGTTGGAGAGCTCTTACAGTGACATGTCTGAGACGCTCCAAGGCATGGCCAATATTGGCTAAAGCATCCCCAGTTTGGCTTTGTGAAAGATACAAGAAGAAAGGTGCCTTCTATTCAACCCATGGGTTTTTAAGGTCAAAGATTCAAGAGCCAGGAAAGTCAGTGATAACAGTCGCACATGCTGTTGGTACACTGATACCAATGTAATACTTGTTGCAAATATTAGGAGTATAAAATGAATCCAATAATTGCTTTTACAAAAAAAGGATTAGGCAAAATAAAACTAATTACAATAATCCCTTGAAATTTTTCTTCCTATTCCGAATTCATACTGCGACTTAAGTCTGTAAGAAGCAAATTGCTCTAATAACTTGGGCAGATTCATTTGCTGATGTTTCTTTGTAACTCTTCACTCAGCCTGGTAAGTAACTATTTAATTTCCAAAATTATTTCTAATGTATTGTCTAAAAAAAATGTCAAATTGACTATAAATCTGTGCTGTTCCACAAAGACACGTTTATCAGATTAACCGTAGCAGAACCTTCAATGACAAAGACATTTTTAAGATGCTTTTTTGCAGCTATGGTAACTGAACATTTGAATCCAATGTTGGCAGGGCAAGGTTGAGTTTGTGTGTTAGGTTTGGTATTAGTTGACTAAGCTAATCCAGTGACAAGAGAAGAGAAAGAGACTTGTGAGTAATTATTTCTTAAGGGACTTAAAGATAAGCATGAAATGCAATAAAGTTGTGCAAAAAGTAAGTAGGGTGCTGGGTTGTATATTTAGAGGCATGACCTTCGCACGGATGATAGGGGAATTAACTGAACAAAATAAAATAAAGGACTGATGCGTGTGCTGGATTATAAAGACATGATTTTATTATTAACAAAGACGACTTCCAATTAATACTAATAATGTACTAACAATGTTCGGTAAAAACATTCTCTAAAATTGCATCAAGTGCCACCTTCATAAAGCCAAAAATACTAACCAAAAACACAGGGCGGGTGGGGGTGGGAATATTGCATTTCTTGCAACTCCAAAGAGGTGAATTATTTGCTTCTTCTCTTCCTTCTCTCTTCTCTTCAATCTTATATCTTCATATGCATCGCCAAAACTGCAGCTGTTGTGGGGTGTCCAAGGAAGGAAAAGCAGTGAACTGGCGACAGTGTCATGAGCAGCCAGGGTTCATTTATGCTGTAGTTCAAATTGCTGAAAAAGGTCATGCTGGTTCTGGTGTCATAACACACAGTGCATCACAGTTTATTGCGCTGCGTCCACTGCCACTGCTGAAAGCACCTACAATGGGAACATGACCATAATAACTGGCCAACAGAGCAATGGGAGAAGGTGGCCTGGTCTGATGAATTACGTTTTCTTTTACATCACATGGATTGTGCCAAACAACCTCCCTTTACCATCTTTGCCCCCAAACAGCCTGCATATGCCCTCTGTGCCCCAAACATCCTCAGTGTACCCCCTGTGCCCCAAGCAGTCTCCCTGTGCCATCTTTGCCCCAAACAGCCTCCCTTTGCCCCAACAGCCTGCCCATTTACACATCAATGCTACGGCACACTCGTTCATTCACTCATTCGCATATACTTATTCACAAATACTCAATCACTCACACACATATTCATTCTAAGTATATGCTCCAGTATAAATACTATAAATAAAGTATAATTTTAAAAGAATGCTGTGCTTGCCTTGATAAAACAATATATTATTATCTTTCATTCATACAGTGGCAACAATGTATGCAGTGCTTCTTACAATACATACATTCAAAGGGTCTAAAAAACTAGAATTAACAGACGATCCGATAGATTAGGTAAAGATGGCTCTGCTCCCAAGCTTTCAGTATATAGTTTTGATGAGTATTGGAGAAATATATGTAAAAATACTGAAAAGGGGTTAGTGAAAGCAACTATATGCATTGTGAAATATGTCATTGTACATATGGAACAACCTTCAGTAGTGCTTTAAGGGGTATTATTGTTCATATAATTTTATGTGAAAGCATTCATTAAGCTTCTGATCTAATGCAAAGATGTATAATGTGAATTTAAGAATATTTAACAGACGTCAGTAAACAGTTATTGAGGGAGGTTAAACATCTCAAATGCATTGTTCTGCTTGCATTAAGAGGTTAGTCACCTTACATGTCAAAGAAAGTGTGTGAAAGAAAAATGCATAATATTGCAGCATTTTGCTTTTCAAGTTGAGCGTTTTCAGTTGAATACATAATATTCTCTAATTTTCAAATGGCTACACTGTGAATGATGCAGGCAAGGTTTCATTTATATGCAATGCAGATGACTAAGATAAAAGTGCTTTCATAAAATATGTAAGTGCAGCTAGAGAGTTGAATGTTTAGTCATATTGCAGAAGAGCAACAGTGATGAGCAGTGATGCCCTAAGACTTTTGCCGCAAAGCTTACTGTGCAATTCTGCCTTGTGGTCAGCTTTGTTCCAATCCACGGCCATCTGCCCTCTAATCCTGTCAATGGTCTGGTTTGGAGCCTTGAAAGCAGAGGGAGCCCAAGTGGAAATTTAAAGAGTCCTTGTCCTTGTTAGCCAGCAATACAGAAGAATGCATATCAATTACTATGTAAGTACTTTAATATGCGTTCTTCAAAAACAGAACGCTACTAATGACCCTAACAAAAATACAATTACCAGAAATACATATTCACGGCCATCTTGGCCCTGGGCATCAGTGAGAGTCCTGGATCTTTTTTTCACATGGTCTTATTCCTGTTGAATGATCAACCCATAACTAAAGTCTAACTAGCCCTAGTAAATGCTAACTTTTTTATAGACTCACAGAACACACCTGTCTAAATTAGATAACACCTGATCATACTGGAGGTGCTTTTTAATTAGAATGCACCCTGGGGTAGACTTGTGTAGTTCTCCATTGTGGCCTGCTACTATTGGCAGTCAGGTATGGTGAGCCATTATTAACAAGTAACTCCCATCATCCTCAGTACAATCTTCATTGTGATGTTAGCTCTATGATATAGATCGTCTTCAAAAACCATATCCATTACAGTGGTCCAACAATTCTTTAATACAAAATAGCCAATAAGTGGGAAGAAAGCGCTCCTGTTAAAATCAATGGGATCACTTTCCACGCATGTACTTGAGGATCCCCTCAGTGTTTGCCATGCCAGCTCTGGACCTGCCAGGTAATAAGTATCTCATGATGGGAGAAATGTATGGTAGACATGCCCTACTTTAATCAAATCTATATTGCTAAGATTAGTTTCTTACAACAATGACCATATTCTTCATATATGTCCACTGTACTTTTTAATAACAGCTCTATAATCTCAGGTGGGATTATACTCTGAAAAACCGTACCCCCTTGTTTTGATTCAAGGGTTCATCTACAGTAAACATTATTTGTGGTTAGTTGTGTAGGACAATGTATGCTTTGGAATGCAAACCATTGTCTAAACTCTAACCTAGGACCACAAAAAAGTTACACTGAAGGCAATGAAAAACACCTTCAAATATTCTAACTTCTAAGTAATTTAACCACTTAATGACCTTATCACATTGTTAGAATTGCGGGCAAGATGACCTAGAGGACGTAATAGTAAATGCTATTGTCGTTGCCAGAATCACTTATAAAGAAAGCATTGTCTGAAGAGTCAGTTCAGTTCTTCTAACAGCGCTAGTCCTTCATATTGCTCAGTGATATCGGAGAGAAAAGTTTGCCTCATGTAAACACAAAAGTTAGTCAAGTCCCTCTATTTTCTTCAGAAACAAAATCTTGATTTTCTCATTTGATCCAATGTAGTGTTCAGATAACTTTTCAGTAACTGGATGCCTGTAAATTCCTGTAAAAAATATGAACGCCCTTGCAATCAGAGCCTAGACCTACATTGCTCTACATGCGCTGGTATATTAAATACAATATTGGGTACATTCTCATATTCCATATGGTTTCAAAATTGCTTTTCAGCCACCAAGGAGATTATTTTCTCATTTATTTTAGTTTAAGCTGATCTCTTATCCAGCAAAAGCAACATGTTCCTTTGCTATAAAAAACAGATTTCAGAATTGACCAGAACACAATCAGCAGGACATTTATGATTGTTCTTTTTAATTTTACTTCGAATTGTGTTTCATATAACTTTATTTTTATTTCCTATATATTACTGAAGTGATTTCTATTTGTATTCCCTGCATTATTTATGAACTTTTTCACAAAGCAAACTCTTTTTTTTTATAGACTTAAGAGGTCTATCTTCAACACATCAAATATAGACCAGTTTAGAAACACAACACATATAGTATATTTTTTTTAAATATATATAATAATGACATCACATTGTGATAAATCTGTGGTGGTAGGTCGCTGGTAGAGCCCAAGCTGAGGAAGCACACAATGAGAAGCTTTTCCAAGGAAACCAATATCTTTATACTAAAAATTTCTGTTCCTGAACTACTGAAAAATGTGTTGAAGTTGCTTATCCAAATGTGCCATTGGGGCTCTATATTACAAGGCTGTTAGTGTATAATAGCATCCTAGGCCATAAATCCAAGGCTCTTCATATCTGTTTTACCTTGTTTACACTAACATGCTTAATTAAAGACACACACACTAACATACTTAAACTCACACTAACAAACATACTGAAACATCCACACATACTTAGTTAAAAACACACAATCACATACTTATTTTAACACACAAAAATATACTTGAACACACACTTAAACACACACCCAATCCCTCACTGTCATGCATGTGTTGTCGGTCAGCCATCTTCTTTTGCTCCCTCATGGTCCTCACGCACTGGCACTCAGATTCAGCATGGTGAGACTGAGGAAGGGCCTGCGGTGAGGAGAGGTTTGGGGGGGCCGTGCTATCATTGGGGGCCCATGCCTGTTATGCCAGTGCCGGTTTCATGTGCAGTGGATGGTACAGGTTGAAACCATCACGCCGGATTGCTCCAGGTAAGCCTTAAGCTTATGCTTTTTCCACAGTTCGCACCAACTCTTCTCTTATCAATTTTCTTCTTACCACCACATGCAGGAGGGTTCTTGACAGTTCCTTGAGCAGCAAATGTCTTAATAAAATATAACATTGCTGATCAGATAATTATTTAAATTACTAACCAATATATAACTGCACACTCTTTGCCAGTCCATTGCTGCATGCATTAGAGATAGCGTGATAGTGTTTAGCAGTCTAAAGCAGTTATATTTTTCAGTCAAAATACTCTTAATGTCTTCTATGTCAGCTCAGCTGCCTCAAGCAAAAGCTGCATTCAGAGGTTGTTGAACCCTTAGGTCTTGCTTCTGGAAGACATTGGCGACCTTAGAGTTCCTTTTGGCTTGGAGAGAGTGCGTTTGCCAGAGGTCTTTGCATCAGGGGAAAAATCAGCAATTTGTATCCTCTAAGTACCAAAGCACAATGAGAGATGAGTAGAGTTCCTTCATCCCAAAAAATCTGCTAAAAGTATGCTTTCCTTTTCTTAAGACGCAGGGGAATATAATATCACAGAACATCTGATTATTTTTCTGACAGTGATTAAACCTTTGGAGTATACTCCATAGAAAACAATGCCCCAGGACTAAGACAGCAGAGTGTAGCCAGTTCATTACCGAGAAACGTTATTACATAACAGTGCTATTTAGAATCTACATGATAGTTCCCATAAAGAGAATGACAGTGTCCACGGCTTCAGCTTTTACTTTGAAATAACATATTTATATACACAACAAACAGTTTCTTATAAACATGAGATTTGACCACAAAGGACTGTGTAAATTATAAGCTTCACATCTCTATATAGCAGTTGATTTGCTGCGGCTTCATTGGATGCTACAAAGACCAGACCTCAATACGTCATGAGTATCAATGTCAATAACGTGGCATTAACTAGATTTCTAAATAGATTGAGACAATATTTATAGACTATATTTGTAGCAAAATGCTACATATGAAGCAGCAAGAATATTTTTGTTTCCGTTGCATGGTTATTGCTCCATGTTTAGAGGAGTTTATCTGGATTGGCATATGTCTAATTTTAAAGGGACGCTCCAGCCATTTACTTTAATGCATTTAATAGCTAAGAAGTCCCTTAAATTTTGGAGAAGCTAACATTATACACTCTATCTCACACACACATGCGTACACTTACTCTAACACTATATACACACATACCATACCATCATACACTTAAACATTCAAACCTTCTCTAGCTCCTCCATTCTCTCTCTCTCTCTCTCTCTCTCTCTCTCTCTCTCTCTCTCTCTCTCTCACTTTCCTCTTTCTCTATCTCTCTCTATCTCTCACTCTCTCTCACTCTCTTGCTCTCTTTCCTCCCTCCCTCTCTGCAGCTCACACATCAATCCATTCCTCTCCCCCTCTTCCCCTCTTCCCCCTCCTTTTCTGCACATGTGCTTGGGGGTCTCCTTAGACACCTTCGCCACAAAGTTTGTCTAATCATCACTGAAGCAGACCAGTGCTAATTAAATTATATATCAGGTGATGTTTTCTGCTGAACATGTGTCTTACATTGAAAATAGAAATCCCAAAGTATTTGCATTGGGAACAACACGTAACTTTAACCCAAAATCTGTCCAAGTTTTTTCAACAGTTTTCACATCCTTCTCATTTAACATTGATTTATGTATTAAAAAATGCATTAAGTTGGTTCCAATAAATATTAAAAACAGAATTTCCCACACATTTGCAGGGGGAAGATCATGTACATTTCCAGGGACCTCTTATCTGTTATATACATTAAATAGCATCCAATGGTTGCACCAGTGCTTCACTTTTTTCTCATTTATAGAATCCATTCCAATCTTATAAAAAAACATAAAATAATAAAATAATACATTGTGTTTAACATTAATACAACTCCTTCCCTCACTTAGAGAACTAACTATAACTTTATTTTTTAACTTGCAATGAGTTTCAGAATAGCATCTACTATTTTGTTGCTACTCTTTTTTTACAGGTAGACCTGAAGCTGGTAAGGATGGGGCCAAATTACACAGGAAGTTTGTCTTTTCCATAAAGGAATGCTCGATTAGTCTATGTGGGACCTCCAGGCAGAGAGAGACTATGTGGCATTATACCCAAGCTCCCATTGTCTATTTAGCTTATAGGGCAATTGGTTGAGGCCAGAGTATTGAGGTGGAAACTGGCTTCAAATTATGAGTATAGAAAGTTAGGTTTTAAGGTGAAGTTTGTAATGGAGAGGTGAAGATGGTTACAAAATAGCGGAGGAGTAAACAAAAGCTCAATGAGTCAAATAAATCAGTTTAGAGAGGAATAATCATGCATCCCATGGCTTTGTGCTTCCTTCAAGCCACTGGTTCCCCAGTGCCCCCCCCCAAAAAAGGGGGTTTTCTTCTGAGCACTGAAGGAGTGAAGGGTGACTCTGGTCCAGAGGTAGTTGACACGATGGTCAGCTATGAGGCTATCCAGCTTTTGTGTTAAAATTAATATTAAGTAAAATGCACTCTAATTAAATGGCTTTGTCTCTGTTGTGGTCTTGATAATATTTAGTAAAAGTAGATATTACCATCTGTAATCAAAATTATAAGATAATTATAACCTGAACTAAACTAACTGTCCAATTTGCCACAGAAGGTCTCAAGGTTTCAAAGGTAAGGTTGAAAAAGCCAAATGGCTAATGATGTAGGTTGAGAGGTTGGTGGCTGTAATGCACATGAATGTAAAATAATGTACTCTGGTTGCAAAAATCCAGGATATATCATTGGTGATACTACAACAACAGAAGAAAGGGACTTGTATTTTTTCTGAGGACTTAAAGGTAAGCACACAATGTAACAATGCATGAAACTAAAAAAAAATATGGTTATTTAGCTAGCGGCATTAGCAGCAGAAAGAGGGAGGTGGTTGTGTCACCTAAAGGATCTCACTATGAACAGTTGCAGGAAAATGTACATAAACTGGAATGACCCGGATTTCTGCATATATTGGTCACTAAATGTAATCTGATCTTCATCAAAGTCACAACAGACAAACACAGTCTGATTTAACATTGAACACACCATGTAAACATTCACCATGCTTTCTGTTAGTCCAATAGGACCTGGGGCTAAATTGTTTATATTACCGTAAATAATATACTATGCTAGACCTTGGTTGCATTTCTGTGTTTTATTCTAGATTGCAATTGCAACATGTGGCACATACTTCTGAATGTTAAAAATGTATAGGCGTAGTCTTATAAGATGTTAAACTACATTGTATGTGGTTGCACTTCTATAATAATGTGTTGCAACATTAACAGCCCATAAACAACATAAAGCAACATATACAGCCAATATGTAGTCCTAGGCAAAAGAATCTGATTTCCACAAATGAAGCTAATGTCTTCCCCAGGGAAACTCTTTAACCAGTTATTGACAGCAGAAGGCATTAGTGTCAGTAAGCATCACTGTATGCTTGTTCACTACTTTTTTTGGTTTGGAGAATATTTTCAGATACTGAAACACCAGGCCACAATAGAGAGTGTGTACTTTAATGTATAATAGGGGGCACTTAATATGTGTCTATATGGCATTTTTGGTGTTAGCATGTGTGAGTGGTATTAGTGTGTAAGGGGTGAGCCTAGTGTTAGTGGCACCTGGGTGATGGGAAAAGAGGGGGGGACAGAATACGTGTGTAAATGTATGATGGCTGTATGTATGAAGTGAGTGTGTTAGGGTATGATGTAAGGAAGACTGTGTGTTAGTGTATGGTGTTAAGTGTGAGTGGATATTAGAACAAATGTACTTGTTAATATGTGTATGTGTTAGTTCCCAGGAGAAGGTTGGCACTGAAGAAATAGTGCACACAGGTCTACAAATCCTAGTTTTACCCCTGGCTAAAGAAGCATATGCTTATTGAATGTAAATCTCAATTTTAACAACTCTATGTAAATGCAATTCAGGGCTGAAGTTACTAGACTGTGAAAGATGAAACGTTGTCTTATAGCATAATACACACAGCGTTAAATAGCATAGTAAACTCAAACTGATTAAATGTTTCCTTTTACTGTATCTCAGTCCTTGCTGAACCATTCCTTTAATCACCACACAGAACAAAACAAGACACAAGGTTACAGATGCGGCTTATATTAAATGAATCATATATTTCAAGGTATTCATCATGACAAGTGTCCACAGTTTTAAATTCTTGCATGTCATTTAGACACAACACTTGACATTCAAAAAGTTAAACCCAGAGAGCACCTACACAGTATGATTGTATAATCTTTTGTTATGACTCATCTGGGGTGGGTTTCAAACTAACAGTATGTGTGGGGTCTTATAAATCACATATGGCACACAAGCTTTTCTTGAACAAACCTTTTTGAAAAACAATGCTGGTTGTGTTTAAAAAGCATGGTTCGGTTTCCAACAAATAGGGGAAATTCTGTGTCAGTTTATGACGTAGGATTATGTAACCTTTTGACTGCTGACTCCAATTCTGACCGTCTACATTTGATATTATATTGATATTTCTGTAGAACAGAGCTACAGTGGTTTAAGAAAATAAGAAATAAAACACTATTATGTATAATCAAAACAGAGCTAGCACCAGTTCACCTTTAGCTGGTGATTTTCATTCATGTGATAAGAAACCAATCTTCCTACAGTGACCCTTATTTCATAGGGTCGCATTATAGACCAATTTATTCAACTTTAAGTAGGACAGGCAATTACTTGACAAGCTCCAATATTTATTATATTAATGGTAGAGATTGGAAAGGACTCATCTGACTGCGATTGACAATTTTATTATGTTAAAACTAACCTTTATGACATTGATGGGAGTGCCTTATAACATATACATGGCATTATAGATATATGTATAGAACTTAAAGACCTCAGGTGTTCCAGAACCTCTTGAGGATCAAAATTCTCACAGTTGTGGTGCTGGAGGTCCCACAGCTTTAAGAACTGGATCAATTTACGGCAAATCTATCTAGAGAGGTTCTGCAGGAAAAATAGTTTTAATATACAAATTTGTCTGAACATTTGGGGAGTTTCACATCCACCAGGTGAAAAGGAAGCAGCCTCCTGGAAATACTGTCTCTGTAAAGCACTTTACTCCAAGGTGATATTTTTCTTTATATTCCAACAAGCACCCGTAATAAACTGTAAGCTCATGCAAAGCAGCACCATATTTAACTCTGTAATAACAATAACAATAATAATAATAGTGTAGGAAGAAGTGGTATAAGTAGAAAAGAAAAAATAAACAGAAAAAAAACATATCCATACATGTACACAGACAAACTGATGGGAGAGCATGTGCGGTGCTTTAGCTGTGTATTCCATACATTGTACAGAGATCAGCCAGGTTGGAAAATAAAATTGTTTCAGGCAGTTCATCTAAGGATTCCAGAATGACTGCCTAATACATTCAAATGCAGGGGGTCTCTTGGCAGGTCACTCACATTGTGTCCTAACCTGTAGATATGGTCAGGATTCACCATAGCATTATTAGGACCTGGTCCCACAGGCAAGGATAACACATCTTAGACAACCCTGAAACTGGCCAAAGCACCTGTAAATTTTTTCTATGTAATACACTCTAGATATCAAGTACATTATTTACACTTTTTGCATGTCTTAAAGTATATCGTGCATTACAGACTTATTCTACATGCATTGAGAGCACTTAAAAGAGTTAACAGCTGGAACCTTGCAGTGATATTCAGGTCCTTACTCCAATGCTAGCGGTCACAAAGAGTTAAATTTCTTCTTTTCAAAGTGGAAACCCTTCCATCCTCAAGCATCAGCTTGGAGATTTCTTGCAGGAGCACCGCACTGACATGAAGAGCTGGCGCGCCCCCTCGCGGAAGCGCTGGTCGCACACACTGTAGATAAGAACGTTACAGCAGCTATTGCTTGCCAGGATCCAGAAGGCAAAGAAGGAGAAAGTGCACCACTGGTAACCCATCACGTCGCCCACTACAAACACCGCTATGGGTGTAAAGGATACCGTAAATGCAATAGTCAATGCCCCTATAGTCTTAGCAGCCTTGATATCTGAGAAGGAGAATTTCAGGAGTTCCTGGTCTGTCCCAGACAAGAGTTTCCTCCTGCGAGTATACTGATGAATGGTGGTGAGGGATAAGGCGTTGATGATTAGGGTCCCACCTAGAAGGCTGAAATCAAAAGCTGGAAAGAGTAACAGTATTTGCCAGACATGGGCAGGAGAAGCAGGAGCTGGGGCATAATTGCACATAAGACTACATCGATTGTACTCCACTACTATCCCCCCATGGCTGAATATCATAGGAATCATGGCAAGGAAGAAGCTGGACAACCACGAAATGAAAATGAGCAGCAAAGTTCTCTTCCTGGTGATCACCACTTCTTTGTGTAGGGGCTTTAGTATGGCGATGCTTCTCTCGATGGTCAGTAGGAAGATGGTGCTGATGGACACCAGAGTACAACCTGCAAACACAGGACCGATCAGATAACAGGGATGCCAAGTACCATCAAACATAACCTGATCATAGTTTACTTCAGGATTGGAAGTATTCATAAAAAGCAGGGTCATCTCTCCGTAGACAGAAAAAGGTACCACCAAGATACCCAAAGCCAGGTCTGCCACTGCCAGCGAGGTCTTCAGGTAACCCTGTGGAGTACGGAAATGTTTGGTGCCCACGAATACAGCCAGGATGACAGAATTTCCAAGTAGAATGGCCAGGATCAGTGTGATCATAAAGCTGACAGTGAATATTCGGTTCCCTGAAGAGCAGCAGCAGCCACTGCAGTTGGTCTGGTTGAGGTCTGTAAGCATCCTTACGGGAAGTCTGGGCACTGTAGCTAGCACTCTACTAAATCACACTTGACCATCGCTCCACCTCTCTCATCACGTCTTGTGTATCTGGTGTAGCCCCTTTCACTTTAAATGCCCCTTTTTTCCTTCTGGAAACCCCATCATGCCGCCTAAAAGCAAACTCCGGATCTCTTCCTCCACCTCTCTAGATATTCCATGCACTGGATCTACATCCACCCTGTCTGCATTCTGTAGAAACCTCTATGATTTCTCTCGATATCTCACCTCTGATTCAAACGCCTCCTCTTTTTCTTCTGTTGCTGTCACTTACTCTAGCTCTCTCCCCTGCCGTGCACCGTAGTCCTTACTCATACTCCTTACCTTTTCTTCTTATCTCAGAAAATCTCCTTTCTTCTTATCTCTTCTCTTGTTTGGTGTTCTGTCCACAATGATGTATTTTATGTTCCTCCATTGCCTCTGTATAGCACCTTTTATAATGTAAACTAATTCATCCTTCAAAAGAAGATTCTGTTTGCTTTGGCAAAGGGTACATAACAGGAATAAACTCAAGCTTCTCCTGAAGGGGACTGTCATTGTACTGCAGCTTTATGCCAAGATGGAACTTTTAAAGTCCACTATTCCAGTCACAGGGTATTCTACATGTCAGTTTGCTGAATGTCTCTCTGCAGGCACTTCTCCTAATCCCTGTAACACAGACTGCAACATCTGGCTTGCTGCAGTGGGGAATACAATGTGACTAAGGATTTTGGCACTGGATCAATCTGAGAAAAGCAGCCTCATAGGCATGTTTGGTTTATAAATGTGTATCTAAAATAAAGTGCTTAATATTGGAATAATAGAGCATAATTCAAAGAGGCTTTGTTATTTGTGCTGTTCCAGCTCAAGATAAATAACTGCCCAGTTTTGATATGATGATCATACAGATAAACTTTAGATATGAAAAGTAATACATAAGGTAGGCTGCTCAGAACAGATAATAAACATGAAGACTTATTTGAGTTTGTTCAGTTTGCCTTTAAGGAAAAAAACGTTGATGCTATGAGCTGCCACTTTGAAATGCTTTGTTGTTCAGATTTCATTACTGTATGTATTAACAAGATATATTCTTCCATATCAAAAAACAGCTGAGTTTATTATAAAAAAAAAAACAGATAGCATGATATGCATAATATGTGTATACAGTCAATAATAATAAAGTGGGGATTAGTCCTCGTACTCCTCCTAAAACTGTCAATATTCTTTATTGACAGCTAGGGATAAGCCTGCGACACCTATTCTCTACTCATGATCAATTGCTACCTAGCAAACCACTTTAATGGCATCCTTTGTGTCAGTTCTTGGAAAAAGTCCATACAGAACAGAGTGCTAGGCCTGTGCAAAAGGACATTGTTCTTCGTTAGTGGATGGCTTGGGAGGAACAGTGATTTTACTCCCCCTGGCAAAGTGCCAGGGAAGGTACACCTCGGAGCAACTTGGCCTGGGGAGACCATTGGTCTCCCAGCTCCTGGAGTTAAAGGTCCATACAAGCGACTCTATTGGTTGCCGCCAGGGAGCTCCTCTGTCATGAAAGCTGCCCTTCCAATTAGAGTTCTAAACTTGGCCTGGGGAAGGCTCCTGGAGTTAAAGGTCCATACAAGCAACTCTATTGGTCATTGGTTGATGCCAGAGGAGCTCCCTTCCAGTGACCAGTAGAGATGCTCTTAGGGACCTTTAACTCCTGCTGCGATCCTACGGATTCACATTCCCGTTAACCCCTGTGATGCTACGTGTCGCGTCTGTAACACTTGAGGCACTCACCACAGAAGTTTTTCTGCCCAGAAAACCACTGTATAGAGAGAAGCCCAAACAGCGGTAATCCAGGACATAGATGATCCCAACAGTGAGACAGCCTCAGTAAATACAGATAGTAGGTAAGCACTGAGTCAACAGATAGGTACAATGCAGATTGGATGAACTCTAACCAAGGAGGAGATAAATCCAAAAAAATGGTCTGGACAGCCGAGTAGGTAACAAAGCAGGTAGTCAGAGTAGCCGGGTCGGTACACAGGAGCAGGTAGTCAGAATAGCCGGGTCGGTACACAGGAGCAGGTAGTCAGATAAGCCGGGCCGGTACACAGGTAAAACGAGCAGAAGCACAGAATCACAAGGCAAACGGGAAGTCAGACAGGCAAGGGTGCAATAAACAGGAATCAGCAGCAAACTCAGGAACGCAGGAAAAGACTACAACAGGGTGCCTTTGAGAAGCACTACCAGGGTTTTTAAATCTGGCGCCACTCAAAAAGCCCCACCTCCAACCTACGTCATGGCCGCGCCTCCAGACATCCATCACGTCCACGGCACCAGCCATGAGGATTAGCCGTGCCCCCAGTGGATGGACTGGAGACCGGACGGCAGGTAAGGGAACCCTTTTGGGAACTCCTGCAAATCAAGGGTTTTCCGTTGAGGAGTTACCCGAACTGATCTTCCTTCTCCTGTGTCGGTGGTTGGTCTGCCCAACACCGGCATGGAGATAACAGGATTGATTCTCGGGTGCCCGCGAACCGCGAGCAGTAGTCCCACTCCCCAACCATGGCACCGGAGACAGCAGTATCGGGTCCCCGTGGTCTGCGAGCAGACCCCCGCCCGCGGGCGACGGGTCCCGAGGATGTGACACTAAGTAGACAAGGCAAGCTAGAGGCAGTGAATTGTATGGGGGAAGGGGCCAGAAGATATTAATGAAGAGGAACACGAATATTATTCATCTTCGTGTAGGTTTACCCGTCGCCATATTAGTTTATTCAGTATTCAGTTTGAACAACGAAAATGCACCATTCGTGTTTTCATGTTCTCCCGAATATGAATGCTAGTCTAGTTAGAACAAAAGTAGTGAAGTTTCCTCTGCCATCATGCACTGTGGGCAGTGTCTGTATCTCCACAGTCCACTAGCTGTATGTGTGTCCTTGGGGGCTCCCTGGATGGCCATCCATGACAAGTCCTTGTGTCTATAGATCAAGCTGGTTAGTGAAAGTGTATGTTAGTGTATGTCTTTGGGTATGTTAGCATAGGTGTCTGGGTATTTTGGTGAAAGTGTTTGGATATGTTAGTGTGTGAACATGTGTTTTTGCCAGGGAATATTAGTGTGTGTACCGCTATAAAATAGTTTAGAAAAGGTCCTTCCGACCTGGACCGCACCGATCCAGATCAGAAGAGCCCTTTCTAAATGATTTTGAACGGCACGGGGAGACAGGAACGTATTGGGGTCACGTGACTTCATTTCACCCTACTATGAAACCGAGGCTATACTCACAGTGTGCGTGAGCAGCCAGAGGGAAAAGGTGCAGGAACGGTGATAGGTAAGCAGGGGCGGGATATATGTGTATGTATATATATATATATATATATATATATATACACTCACTGGCCATTTTATTAGGTACACCTTGCTAGTATCGGGTTAGACCAAATTTTGCCTTCAGACCTGTCTTTGTTCTTTATGGCATACTTTCTACAAGGTGCTGGAAACATTCCTCAGAGATTTTGGTCCATATGGACATGATGGCATCACGCAGTTGCCGCAGATTTCTCAGCTGCACATCCATGATGCGAATCTCCCATTCCACCACATCCCAAAGGTGCTCTATTGGATTGAGATCTGGTGACTGTGGAGGCCACTCGAGTACAGTGAACTCATTGTCATGTTTTAAGAAACCAGTTTGAGATGATGTGAGCTTTGTGACATGGTGCATTATCCTGTTGGAAGTAGCCAATAGAAGATGTGGTCATAAAGAATGGACATGGTCAGCAACAATACTTAGGTAGGCTGTCGCATTTCAACAATGCTCAATTGGTACTAAGGGGCCCAAAGTGTGCCAAGAAAATATCCTCCACACCATTACACCACCAACAGCAGCCTGACCGTTGATACAAGGCAGGATTAATCCATGCTTTCATGTTGTTACGCCAAAGTCTGACCCTGCTATCTGAATGTTGCAGTTGGAATCGAGACTCATCAGACCAGGCAACGTTCTTCTAGTCTTCCATTGTCCAATTGTGGTGAGCCTGTGCTAATTGTAGCCTCCGTTTCCTGTTCTTAGCTGACAGGAGTGACACCCGGTGTGGTCTTCTGCTGCTGTAGTCCATCTGCTTCAAAGTTCGACATGTTGCGCGTTAAGAGATGGTATTCTGCATACCTTGGTTGTAACGAGTGGTTATTTGAGTTACTGTTGCCCATCCTCCTCTGACGTCAACAAGGTAGTTTCATCCACACAACTGCCACTCACTGGATATTTTCTCTTTTTTTTGGACCATTCTCTGTAAACCCTAGAGATGGTTGTGCCTGAAAATCCCAGTAGATCAGCAGTTTCTGAAACACTCACACCATGCCAGGTTCAAAGTCACTTAAATCCCCTTTCTTGCCCATTCTGATGCTCGGTTTGAACTTCAGTAAGTTGTCTTGACCACGTCTACATGCCTAAATGCATTGAGTTGCTGCCATGTGATTGGCTGATTAGTTATTTGTGTTAACAAGCAATTAAACAGGTGGCCAGTGGATGTATATATATTTGTGTAAGTGTGTTTAAATATGTTGTATGTTAGAAGGTACTGACCAGTTGTATGGAGTTAATAATGGCACAGACACGCTGTTGAAGTTTTTCACACCAGAACCTGGGGGTTTCTAGTTATGCCCGTGTCTAGTTGTGTTGGTGAGAGCGTCTGTGTGTGTGCGTTAGTGCGAATGTCTGTGTCAAACTAACATGTGTGTGTCTGTGTGTATGTTAGTTTGAATGCCTATCCAGAGGTCAGGCTCTAGTATCACTGATGAAGAATGCAAGGTCATTGAAGCCAATCTTGCTAACCACCGCTGTGGTAAATAAACCTCATAAGATTCTTTCTTAATTTTTTCTGGTTTACTTAGCGGTTTTGTCTTTTACTGAGGGTTTGTATGTAGTCATATTTGCTATGTTTCAACAGCTTAAAATATATTAGATACAATACAGTAGAAACTATTGCATCCATCCTTCACAAACCATAAACCAATAAAAATTCAGTTAATGCAGCCCAGTTTTATACTGTTGCTCGACCATCCAGATCAAAATACATTCTCTTTGGGTTGTGTATTTTCATGACCAAAGTCGACATTTTCCTTTCGGTGACAAGCCATGATATTAAAAGCATTCATTTTAATTTGCTGGAAGCCTTGAGGCCACTTTAAAAATGCAACTCTGACATACAGGAAGAGAATTAAACTATTAAAATGGCTGTTTTTATGCATACATGCATTTTTATGTGCATACGTCATCGGATATATTTTAGTACACATAGGCAGCATCATTATTTTCTGAGGTCTTCATAATTGTCAGCATGACAAAACTTATATTTGGACTGTGTTTGTTTGCATCTGTAAACAACTTTCATAATATGCATAGTTTAGGAGGTGCTTTGAAAAGATAAACTTGGTTCAGCAACATTCTAAAATATTGCATGCTAACAATAGCATATGTGTTGTTATGATGCTGATCATCATCACTACCATCATTATCTATTTTGAAGGCTACAGTTGCCTGAAGTCACAAGGAGTGGGATGTAAGTGGCGAGCATCCATCTGCTACCTTGCGGTCTACCAGGGCTCCTGATGACCATGTGTTTATGTTGATTTTTAAAGTATAAAATATTTTTTTATGTGAGCCTCCTACTCACACAGTGATCCAGAAGTGTACCCCCCAAAAGAAAATTTGCTAGTAAGCTTGAAGTCTCTTAAGTTGTAAGGAAGCCGTAGACTAGAGAATGACAAGCTGGAGTTGACTTGCCAAAGTACTCCTGCTGCACTAGAAGGTTAATGCTGAAATCTTAAATGAGAAGATACAAAATAGGTAGAATAAATGCAAAAATACTGTGCTGACCAAAATGACCACATTTAAACATAGAAACAGATTTTGCCCATCTAGCCTTTACATTTTTCCTGACTATAAGACTCAGGATGAATATTTTTTTGTCTTTGTTCTCGTCCGCTGTGCCGGGGGGGGGGGGGTTGTCCTCATTTTTGTGGCTTTGTATGAACTGACAAATTCACCAGAATTTGGTAAATGTGGAATTGGTACAAATCCAAATTCAGAAGTCTAGTACTAAGTCTGTTACAATTTATACTCAGCCAGAAGTATATGATTGGTCTCGATATATGAGGTACTACATCTCTTTTTAAACCTTTTTAAGCATGCTAACAATTTCTTTGTATTAAGAGCAAAAGCCAATAAAATAAAACACCCTGGGTGACAAGAATTTCTAAAATGTTTTGTCCACCTCACCAAAAATGGCTTGGCAATTAGACTCAATCTTGTATTGATACGTTTCTTCAATCTGCTAGGTTCCTTTGTACAGTGTGGAGCTTTATAAAGTTCAAAATAAATTGTCTTTGAAGATGAAAACAGAGCAGTGATAATCAAAAGTCTACAATGCTGTGAATTACATGTCACATATCAAACCGCTACCATCCAGCCTTTCCACAGTGAACATTTGGGCAATGGGCTTGGTACAAATAGATGAAATGAACATAGGATAAACATGCTATGGTGCATGACATGGTGCATGACATTCAAGATTTAGACAGTGACTAATTAAAGTTTTGTGAGTACATTTAATAAAAAAAACATATTTACGAAAACTTAAGTTGTCACAACAGGTATATGAGTAAGAGTAAGGATCCACTCGAGGCGTCAGTACGAAGGGATAAGGCCAGAACGAAGGTCAAGTCTAAGTAGAGGTCAGGGGACATAATAGCAGCAGTAAAAATTAGGTAAATACAACCTCAGATGAATAACAACACACAACATGTGTCATGATTTATTTAACAAAAATAAAGCCAAAATGGAGAAGCCATGTGTGAAAAACCAAGTACATTTTATCATTCAATAGCTTGTAGAACCACCTTTTGCAGCAATAACTTGAAGTAATCCTTTTCTGTATGACTTTGGAAAGCTGCCCTTTATTGGTTGATGCCAATGGAAGCCCCTGCCGATGACCAATAGGGTAGTTTGTACGGACATTTAACTCCATATCCCAAAACTTGGCCAGGGGATCAAATCCTGAACCCCCACACCAAGTTTCAGCTTCAGAAGTTAAAAGTCTGTATGTGCGACTCTATTGGTCGCCGTCAGGGAGCTCCTCTGGCATCAACCAATGATTGATGCCAGAGGAGGCCCCTGCCAGAAACCAAAAGAGTCGTTCGTATGGACCTATAACTCCTGGAGCAGGTCCCAGGCCAAGTTGCTCCAAACTGTACCTGACAAAGCACAAGGCAAGGTATAGCTCGGAGCAACTTGACCTGGGGAGACTAATAGCTTCTACGTTGTGAGTTAAAGGTTTGTAAGAGCAACTCTATTGGTAACCACCAGGGGGCTCCTCTGGCATCAACTAATGAAGAGCAGCTACCCTTCATTGGTTGATGGCAGAGGAGCCCCCTGCCAGCGACCAATAGAGTCGCATATACAGACTTTTAAAATCCAGGCACCAAAGTGGCGGCATATTTTTACTGTGTAAACCCGTATTAACCCCTGCTATAAAAAAAAAAAAAACACAAATATTTGCCTGAAAAGAACATTAAAACGGACGAATATTCATGGAATACGAAGATTTCTTTCCCCAAAGACGAACACGAAGACTTGGTTATTATGTCCTTGTATGTAAAACCATTTAAAACTCCTTTAAAAAATATAGGGCAGGTATTACACTTTAAATCTTTGCTGAGTAGTGCTATTAGGAACTACACGCCATGGGCAGTCACTTGTGATGGCTGCAGGAGAAGAGACCATGCCATTGAGGTACCTGCCAATAATACTCCTGTGAGTGGGACTGGAGTGGCATGATCACAGGGACGGGTATGACAATGAATAGTTGATGAGTGACTTAATATCATTGCAGGAGAGGGTTAAGAGTAAAAAGTGTTGGAATAGTTTACCCTTATTATGAAAAGACTAATTATTTATTGTTTAGGATTGCTCTCTGCACATCCTAAGCTTTCTTTCCATGGACTTCCCTTGGTAGCATTTCTAACAGGTAAAACATTTTTAGTGTTCTACTTACTAGATCATAAAGAAACTGTTTGTAACTATAAATCAAATGAAAATTTGGGCCTGGGCTGTTCACACCTTCAGTAATGTATTTGGTTGCATGTTACACCAGGTCTCGTCCAGGGCATCTCCCCAGCCAACCCCCATGAACTACCTCTAAGGCTGCCGTCTTCATGGCTAAGCATCAGGAACTTATTTAGATCCCGTGTTACCATAGGCACAAATGCTACTGACCTTCAGGAAATTCCTCTGTTATTGTATGTAACCGGTACAGCATAGGTGGGTCAATCAGAGAACTGGATTGGAAGGAGCAGGACTATGTGGCTCATGGGTACAACTAGAATTAGCATCATGAACCAGAATTCCTTTCCTTCCATAGTTCCTCTATAGATTTTTTAAACAGCCGGAGTGCCTTATGTGCCAGAACTTTGAAGAACACAGGATCCTTTATTTCTTAAATTGAAATGTTTGCAATATCTATGTTTGCAATATCTCTGCAAGATGAAAACTACTGATCATCTAAAAATGACAACTGTTGTAATATCATACTCTGTTCTTGGAAATGTAGCAAATTACAAGACCTTCAATAACATCATTTCTATCTAGTTGGCACAATGTGACAGTATGAATCATCAAAGTCTCAAAGCACACATTCTAAAAATGTATGTATGTATGTGTGTGTATTTTATTTATATAGCAGTGTGTGGCAATACATTTTTATTTGATGAGCATTTGGTTTTGGGATGATCTATCAAGAGTAACAATTCATAAAGGGAGGTTTATACTCTCAAAAGCTAATATTAAAAAGGATTGCTGGATCAATAAAAATGGTATTAACAGAAGCTAGAATACCCATCTTTTCAAGCCATACCACTGGACTAATACAGTTGTGTCAACAGAGCTGATATTTCAAAGCTTAGGAGTGTTTTTTGTTGTTTTTTTTGCAGCGGGATGGACAGATCAATCACCTATAATGAACTAAAAATCTTTTTATGAACATTTACAGAATAATAGAAACATACCGTATTTGCTCGATTATAAGACGACCCTGATTATAAGACGACCCCCCAAAATCTGAATATTAACTTAGGAAAAAAAGAAAAAGCCTGAATATAAGACGACCCTAAAGGAAAAAAGTTTTACCAGTAAATGTTAATTCATGTAAACTATTTTTTTTAATAAAAGCTATGATTGAGAAAAATATTTTTTTTGTTTTTATTTCCTTGTATTTTCCAACCTGCCCCCAGTTACGCACATCTGCCCCCAGGCTTGCCACACCAATATGGCACTGTGGCCCATGATATGCCTTTTAACCCTCTATATGCCACTGTGCCCCATGGTATGCCTTTTGACCCCCTATGTGCCACTCTGCCTCCAGAAATGCCTTATACCCCTATATCCCATTCTGGCATTTAGGGGGTTAAAATGCATATTATGGGGCAGAGTGGCATATAGGGAGGTATAAGGCATTCCAGGAGGCAGAGTGGCATTAAGGGAGTTAAAAGGCATTATATAGAGCACTCTGCCTCCAGAAATGCCTTATACCCCTATATGCCACTCTGGCATTTAGGGGGTTAAAAGGCATATTATGGGGCAGAGTGGCATATAGGGAGGTATAAGGCATTTCAGGAGGCAGAGTGCTCTATTAAATGCCCCCTTAACGCCACTCTGCCTCCTGAAATGCCTTATACCTCCCTATATGCCACTCTGCCCCATAATATGCCTTTTAACCCCCTAAGTGCCAGAGTGGCATATAGGGGTGTAAGGCATTCCAGAAATGCCCTACACACACACACACACACACACACACACACACACACACACACTTACTTACTTACCGGTGCTTCCAATTTCCTGCTGTATTGCCGGGGCAGCGGGTTGACGTCTCATTCCGCGGCAGCCGGGAGGAGGTGGAGTTGGCAGCGGGGGTTTGTATGCGTCCGTCGCAAATACCTTCCCCGGCTGTCAGCGATCAGGAACTCTGGAACTCTGATCTCTGACAGTCGGGGAAGGTATTTGCGACGGACGCATACAAACCCCCGCTGCCAACTTCACCTCCGGAAGCACCGGTAAGTGCGTGCGTGCGTGCGTGCGGGGGGGGGGGCGACGATAGGAGGATCCAGGTCCCCTGCAGCGGTGCGGGGGATCTGGATCTTAGTCTCCTAATCAGACCTCTATTTGAGGTCTGATTAGAAGACGACCCCGATTATAAGACGAGGGGTATTTTTCAGAGCATTTGCTCTGAAAAAAACCTCGTCTTATAATCGAGCAAATACGGTATATATATATACAGGGCCAGCCCAAGACATAATGCCGTCTGGGGCGAAGTCAGGGTGCCCATGCTGACCCCTGTCTACTGCTGAATGCGCCTACAATGGGCACGTGAGCATAAGAACTGGACCACGGAGCAATGGAAGAAGGTGGCCTGGTCTGATGAATCACACTTTCTGCTACATCAATTGGATAGCCGTGTGCGTCACTTACCTGGAGAACAAATGGCACCAGGTTGCATCCATGGAGGCCGCACCTCGCAATTTACAGAACTTAAAGGCTCTGCTGCTAACCTCTTGGTGCCAGATAACACAGCACACCTTCAAAGGTCTAGTGGAGTCCATTCCTAGATGTGTCAGGGCTGTTCCGGCAGCAAAAGGCGGAACTACCCAATAGTCAATACCCAATGCATTTTTCTCAATCATAGTTTTTGTTAAATATGAAAAAATAGTTTACGTGTGAATTAATATTTACTAGTTTGTGGGGTTCTCTTATAATCGAGCAAATGCGGTATTATAAAAACCTATACAGTGTCTGTATTAGTCAGAACAGTGCAAAAATGCAAGTGGCAACGAAAATGTTAAAAATACAGATCTGCTTTTAGTTAGATGTTACCATTCACTGTCTAATTCTAACATTCTACTACCACAAATGTTAACTAGTGACAGCCCTGAACATTGTTGGCGAGATTTAAGCTGAAAGACAAGAAGGGGAGCACATAAGCAGGTCGTTATTAAACGTGGAGGTGAAAAAAGTATATTATGTGTCAGGCTCTGTTCTTTTTGTGGAGTTTAATGACACTATACATATACACACGCACTGACTCTAGCACTATACATATTGTCAGGGGTGAGGTCCATATTGCTTACCGTGAGGACCCAGAGCGCCCAATGATGGTATTCAGGAGTTATTGCGCAGTAGCGGAGTAGGACAGGGCCTGGTGCAGGGCAACTGAACCTCTCCTGAGTGTTGAGCACCTAGGGTTGTGCAGTCACATACCAAGCATGAGACATAGCTCTACAGAGAAATATGCAGGATCTGCAGCCTGGGATTAGGGACTCTAAGCAGAGTAATATAAAATGGTCTAAAGAAACATAAGCAAGGGGACTCAATGAGCAAGAGGGACAGAGCGAGCAAGGGGGACAGAGCGAGCAAGGGGGACAGAGCGAGCAAGGGAGACTTAGCAAGAAACATAGCGAGAGAGAAATACATGGGAAAGTGAATAACGCATAACCAGCAAAACCGAATACAAGTAAGAATACACAGAACATAACCAGATAAGACATACATGGTGCAGGACACAACAAAGGACAGGGAGTGAAGCAAAGGGATGGAGTGAGGAGCTGAGATCCTCCAATGCTTTTCCCTTAAGCAAGGATAGGATTTTTAACTGGAATATGGGGAGAGGAGAGAGGAACCAAGTTCCTCAGATGATTCATGGAAAAGAGGGCAAAGGAAACATAAAATACTGACAGACATAAATACAAGACTAGCATAGGACTATAAGATAACATTTAGTCACATCATATGGCCATAGTATTCTTAGCCCGCCAAAGTACTCCAAAGTGCTAGTGCTAAACCCTGCCTACTGATATTTCTAATAAGCTGAAACAAAACATTAAATCTAAACACAGAACAGAGAAAAAACATACATTTAGACTGCAGACTGAGGCCAACATAACAAACAGCTTGGGCAAAACTTATGAAGGAAACAGAAGCTGAAGCCAAGAGCAGGACTGGAATCAAGGGGAACTGTAGGAAAACAGGGGAACTGTAGCGAGACAGAGGATACTAAAGATAAGAAGCTCTGCAGCCTGGACTGGACCTTAGACATATACACACTGGCAGGACACTAGAATATACACACTGACAGATTGTCTCCAGCACTATACATATACATACATACACACTGATACTAAATTATACACACACACTTACAGACTGACTCCAGCACTATACATATACACATATACACACTGACTCTGACACTACAGTATACACACACTGACTCCAGCACCATACATATACACACTGATACTACAGTATTCACTCCTATATACATACATACAATACCCCCTGTCACGCCACTACCTATCTACTGCCATTGTGAATCTAGCATTGTGAATCCGTCTTTACTGTGGGGGCACTGTTCAGCATGCACTAGAGAGTTTGCAGATTAAACCATTCAGGCATGCATTCAAATTAGAAACCATATTTTTGTCAGGCTTTTTTAAGCGTATAAACCCCTTTGGGTCCAGGATAGAGTTTGGTACTTTTGTTATAGTTAATGTTTTTCTACATTATATAAAATATTTTTATTAAAAGCCTTAGCCTTATCCGATACATATGGTTCTACATTCAGGTATACAGTTGAGCACTGACCCTACATGGGTTGAACAATGTTAGCAGGAGGCTCAGTATGCAATCACTTATGGGACATGTGGTTGGCCTCCAGCTTCCATTTGGCTAACCGTACATTCTATATGCAGTTGTCACTCTAAGAGTAAAAAAAACACTTTCTGCAGGTAAGCTTAACTACTGCTTTTAAACACAATGTTGGAGACAACGCACTATAACTAGGCTGGTAGGTACTGGCCAGGGGCTATGAAACATCGTTTTAGATTAGTGACTCATTGAATCATCGTGTATTTGAACATTTTTGCATAAGACCTAATGGTGTCATTTGTTATAAACATCAAAATGCTCATAGCGTATTGAATTCAAATGACAAGTGCCTTTAATCATGAACCACTTGTTGAAAAAAAACTAATACATAATTGGTACATTTTTACAGAACTCCAGCACATACCAACACAGACTAACACAGCCTCAACAACATATTTTACAGTTTTTAGGACAAGTAAACAATCAAATTTTGTCCCCACGTTGCTACAAAATCACCAAAAGTGCACAGATGGCATATTTTCCTTTTGTTTTGACATCTTTTATTTAACCTTGGGGGACATTTTAATAACTATAATTGTTTCAAAGCTAATGCTTAGCAATTTTGAACTTTGGAGTGTTAGATGGTCTGTAAGCCATCACTACACCTCCATTTCCGCTATTTTCTCTTAATGACTCATATGAACTCAAAATTGGATTGTATAGAGAAATTCAATAACATTCTGTCTCTCAGAGTCCTAATCTAATCAGTGATCACAGCGTCAATAACTAATCCCCCAAAAAACATTGTAGGAAAAAATGCCACCAACCATCTTATTGACCTCATACTTTTAGCATTATTAGCTACAGAATCAGAAAAGTTTAAAATAAGTTTCACCTTACACTGATTTTAACACCTGCAAAAATACAGACAACGTTTTAATGTCATTTTAAGATCCCCGATATAGACAAAAAAGATATGATAATGGGATATTTCGCAGAACCTTTGTTTGACTGTAAAAAGTTTTTTTACTAGTTGAAAGAAAGATTAAAAAATCTTAGTCCATACATTATCGCAGGGGTTTATTTAGTTCTTGCCGTGCTTAAAGGGCTAGGGTCCCACGTTGAGAGCGGCAGCAACCCATCACCACATGCTGTGACTGAGGAAGATGAGGTCTTCCAGCACAGATCTTTTTCATATGCATAGATCTATTTTATTTTAAACGATTTTTATTAGCACTGAGCATAGCACAGGTCTGGGTCATACATCGGCCAGGAATTTAAACATGCATGGGATAAGCATAAACCTATCCTAAATATGAGACAAGACCAAGGACTAATTACATTTTGATTCATTAAAGTAGGGGAAAAAATCAGATGGGCTAAATGGTTCTTATTGTATTAAAATTCTATGTTTGTATATTTGAACCTGTATGCTGCAAACTGGTGGCAGAATAAAATCTTAAACTGATATGCATATTAAATGAGAAAAAAAAACCCTAGCGCTTTAAGCTTGGCGGGCGCCATATGACGTAAGTGCTCACTGCAGTATCCGATCTGATGCTGGAGTATTGGCGTTCTGGGATGTTGGCATTCTGCAGCCAACTTGGCATTTCCATACCTGTTGTCATTGTTGTTGTGATATTTTGGGCGACTTTTTCGGTTCAAATACCACATTGAGCTGATTCTTTATGCTCTTGATGCTAATGAAGTCTGGTCCTCCATAGACATTCATCAGTCAAAATGTTAAGTTGGGTGATTGAGACAGAGCTACTCTATTGTGCTAATATGCAGCCACCTGAAAACATTATATTGTGCAAAAACTAGAACTGTTAAAAAATATATATATAGTTTGAAAACATAATTTTAATCTGGTTCTATAGTAATACTTTAACAGTTCACAACCCTGAGAACGTCATACGCAGCATGTAACCATCCGACTCTGTCTACTACGTCTAGATTGCACAGAATTCACAAAACCTACACATATACTGACAAAATACAGGGTGTTCTGATTTTGAGATTCGTGTTAATCCCTTTCGTTGGCAGTGGGACCTTTTAATTACTACAGCCTCCTTATATTTCTCATAACATTTGAAGTCCCAGCTTCCCCACCTAATATTGTATTTGTATTTTATTCTCTCTGCCTATTTGTGTCCTCCTACCTGCTCATTAACAGTTTCTTGTGTGCGGGTGAGCTTTTATTGTTCTGCGCTGTGATCTTTTGAGATACAGAAAGAAAAAAAAACTAAATCACAATATTGAATGCGTTACCAAACTTCCTTACAATTTTCCGTTCGATAATAGGGAAGATATTATAATTTCATTCAGTAGGTAAATGACTCAAACCTATTGACTGCAATAAAACAGGTCAATCAGAAGTTAATTAGTCATCAAATGTATCACATAATTACAATGTGTCTTATAAGCATGGTTGTGGTATAAGAAGTATAAGGAGTAAGGGCTAACCGAAAAACCTTTTTTGTTAAAAAAGGTCCAGTGGAGACCTGCGAGAATTAATCCAAGGTATGCTTAATCATGATGGGATGCGCAAGAAAGTTGGTACGTCCAAGAAAATTACTCTATATTTATAGTACAGAAAATCCCTGCAGAAATATTAATTATGAATGGGGTGTCTGTCTGAAAAATATTCAGATACACACTTTATGACCAAAGGTATGTGGTCAATGACAATATAGGTGCTTCAGCAGCACCCATAGCACACAGGTGTCAACAATCAAACACACAGGCAGTCATTTCCATGAACAAACCTTGTAACTAGAATGAGTTGTGATTTTAAAGGTGCTTTTAAAGGTGTCAGATGATGCTACCTTTCCCACTTGTCAGTTTGTAAAATTTCTGCCCTCCTAGATTTGCCCCAGTCTACTGTAAGCGCTATTGTTGTGAAGTGGAAGTATCTAGGAGTAACAGCTCAACCACGAAGCGCTAGACTGTGCACACTCACAACGGAGTGCTGATAAAAATAACCTTATATGTCTTTTGTAGTTAAGGACCTAACTAGATACCACAGGGCCCCGGTGCGAATGTTGCCCTGGGGCCCCCCAACTTCACCAAGCAACATGTCCCACAGTGCCACCTTTGCCCTCAAACAGCTTGTGAGTGCCACCTGCAGCTTATCAATTTATCAGCTTATCAGTGACTGCCACAAGCAGCTTATCAGTGCCACCCTACCCCCAAACATTCTGCCTGCGCCATCTTTTCCCCTAACAGCTGTCTGCACCATCATTTCCCCAAACAGCCTTTCTGGGCCTTCTTTGCCCCTTGCAACATACACTATGGCACATATACATAAACATATTTACACAAATTTACACATGCTAACACACATACCCTTACTCATAGTCATTAACACACATGTGCACACTTATTCTAACGCACACACACACACACTCTCTCTCTTACACCATTTATGTATACACATTCATGCTCACACACAAACACAACACATACACATCCATCCATTTGCTATCACAAACACATTCATGCTAATACACACTCCATCTCACATCACTTATCCATATATTTTCACACACACTTACGCATACACTTCTATCCTAACACACAACTTGTACATATAAACACTTTCACATTGATGTTAACACACTCTTATACATACACAGTCATCTTTACGTACACTTTTACATTGAGAATCATGCTCAAATATACTTATACATAGACAATCATGCTCACACACATATGCACACATAGACATCCATGCTCACATACACTCGGTGCATTTCTAGAGATTTAGTGCTGAGGTTGCCATTCTGTGCCAGGCAAACTAAGACTCTTCACAATTGGGTTGATATAGCCGACTCAGTTATTGTGGATTCTTTCAGCGCTTTAAATACATTTTTTGATGTGATATGTGATTCAAGTTACCACTGCCCTTCTTCCCCTACGCTGCCAGGCTTTTGCAAAGACTGCTTTGGTGACTACCAGACTCTGAAAAAATATTGGTAGAGAACATTGTTGTGTCCCACAAATTTCTCCAGCTGTTTGAAATGGAAATCAAATTGACAGTTTCATTTGGTTATTAGTTTGAATAAATACGTACTATTGTGGTTTTTGTAAGATTCAGCACACAGTGATTGTGAAGAAAGTGCAGAAAAATGAAATACCCCAGGTTGTCTGTAGGTTATAAATAATTTGACTGCCTCTGACACTAAAGACACAGACACCTTTTTTTCAATATTATTTAAAATAAATTGAAGTATATATAGATTATACATGTGAAAGGGTGTCAAAAGAAAGCACCATTTGTCCTTAAAAACACAACATATAGTTTGAGTACAATAAATATAAGTGAAACCATGGCTGAATCAACATATGGCTAAAGTGACAAAATAGCTCCTGTCTTCAGTTAAATATCTCAATTCATGAAGGGGTAAAAAGGTCATTACAATAATTTTATACTGAAATTTTACTTGCATATTTATTGTTTAAGATACTTTGGAAATATTTTTTTATTTACAGTTAATCTCACTAATGAACTAATTTTTTAAATTCTTATGTAATTTTTGTCTGTGATCTGCATTTTGTTTAAAAGTCCCGCATTAGATGGACCGTTGGATCAAGATTATTGGAACCAGTATTCAGCCCAGCTTTAACAAGAGGACCATCATTACCATTGCTTCTTCTGAGCTTTCCATTTACCGCCTTAGGAAGCAGGGACAATGACTTTATTAAATGTGTGTAAAACAGAAAACAGTGTGTATTAAAATCTAGTGGTATTGTGTTCCATAGAAAATGTCTACTACTTGACATTATGCACATAGTATTCCAAATCTAGCCCATTTGGCTGTAATTTCACCTTTCCATGCCCTGCTTTTAAGCATCTCTACATAATTGGAGAGAAAAAAAGTTCTTAATGTTTATTTATTGCTGCTTAAGTGATTAATGGATATAAATACAATATTATAATTGAATTGTGGAGTATGAAGAGGTTGTTTTAGTTCAACAGACACTTCTAAAGGGTATCATTAATATGTCATAATGCAATTGCATTGCAATTGCATAACCCTCATTTAACATTGTTTGAAGTATACAGCCACAATTCACCATGTCATGTTTCTAAATTAGTGGTAGATGTAACCACAGACACAATGAAAAATTGATTTTAGAACTGATAGAGCTATGGGATTAGAGACATCATGACTTGATTGTGTAGTTTTAAGGTTAAAGGCTCAAACATTCCCATTTTCCTTGTTATTTCCGGATCATTGTTAGGCTCCCCTGTAGTACATGGACTTCTGCCAAGATCTATTTTCTTTGAATTAGGGGATTCACCCATTTAGATTGATAAATGCCCAGACAAGTAAATCACAAAGTTTGAAATAGATTGGAAAAGCTAGCGAAAGCATGGTTCCCTTCTCTTTCATTAGCAGTATGTCTTAACATGTGTTAAAGTTATTATTATCTTTTATTTATATAGTCACAGCAATGTAAGCATCGCTTCTTGCAGAACACACATTTCAAGGGTATAACAAAACTAGAATACCGCTGTGGGATCTGCTGTTGCTCTATAAATGCGATGTAATGCAAAAAAATAATAATAATTCGAAATAAAATATTATCAGTTTCTGCCAAGTCACTTAAAATGTATACATTTGTAGCAAGTGTGGTGATGTGTGGTGATGTGAGTATTATTGGAGTAGTGATACTTTTCAGTGATACTGTTCAGATACAAATTAGTAATCCATGTTATGCACAATTTAACAAGTGGTAACATGTTTCCCCCATATACGTGCTACAATAGGTTATCTAGATTCCCTATTCTCTCCTCCCTTTGAGGCTTCTGCAATATTCTAGCAGCAGCCTGATAATCTAGATGTAAATGCCATTATGCCTTTTAGGTTGTGCACTCTCCTATTTGTGTATAGGAAAATATATATATATTTGCAGGTTCTGACCAAACTTTAGGGTTGAGCAGTCCCTCCTGCCACACAGTTGCCTCATTAATGGTGTCCAGGGAAGGCTTTAAATAGCTTGAGAGTCTCTTTAGGGTTAAAACTGGGAGCAATCCCACTGATTCAGCTCCTTGGTAAGCAATATAGCCGTGAAACATTAGATAGGACTCGCCAAACTTGGGGTACTTGGATGAAGCGGCAGTTTAACCAATATATGGCCATATCATGTGACAGAATCCCCAATATGTATGCCTTATATTGTATTTTGAATGTATTCGCTGGGTATGTGCTGAATTCCTGTTTTTGTGGGCTTCTGTATTAAAATGCCTGATACTTTCTGTAGTCTAGCAAATATTGTACATTCCTGTAATGCCACTTAAAGCTCAATTGCACATTAGCCTCATATTTTAGCATGCATTTGGCCCTGATGCACCACAGACATCAGTCATACGGACCGAACATCTCATAGTGAAACAAATAGCAGTTTTTACTACTTGTGTCTCTAAACTCGGCCTCAGGTGTTGATTTTTAGCTAATAGAGGCCTAATGTATTTCACAGAAGCACAGAGCCTTCAATGTTCTCGTGTGACCTTACAACTATTAAAACATATCGTTAAATCTGATCTCACAAGTGGAAATTAATAGGACATTTCTACAGCAAAATAAATTAAACGTATCTGTCAGATCCACTGTTTCTTACAGACATCTGGTGTTAATAATGACAATCAATCTGTTCAAAACTCCTCATTTGCTGATTAACAAGTGTGAAAAATGTCTTATTTGGTTCAAAAGCCGTGATGGTAGCAGTAATTATTTTTCTTCAAAGTAAGATCCTTTGTGCAGAGGCGGGTGCATGTCACCATGGCAAGCCATGTCACGGAGGCCAAATCCATTGGGACCCATAATTTCTTGCAACAAACCAGTAGGTATGAGGGAGTACATTGTATATGGCATGTGGGGGCTGACTTGGTGAGGAGGGTTGAAGCTCAATAGGGGTTTTTCTAAAGGAGAGCAAGGCCTGCAATCTACATACACAGGGTGTTGCCTCAGCAGCCATGACTATTTCAAACTGTTTGGGAGGTTCAGAGCCTCTGGCGGGTAGTAAGCAGGCTGAGAATAACTCTGTGAGGTTGGCGAATACTGGGAGAGGGGAAGTTTATGTGTGCATCGAGTCACACTTACACCAAGAGGTCAGAAAAAAACATTGGAGTTGCATTGTTTTCCTTAGTGGGTTGGGTTCAACAGTGTGAGATTCCGGTACATTTATTCTGAGGATGGGGCAGCCAAAAGAGGCTACGAACCCAGCAAAGTAATGGCTTGACTTCCAAGGTATGCACTGGGATGGGTGTGCATGGAGGTGTCCCGTCGTATGAGGTTACATGGGGTGCCACGTGCTACTTCATGTGGATGGTAGAGTACTCATTTCAAACATGAAAGCCAATGTTTTGGTCCGCCTATCCTCGGACAATTTTTGTATGGTCTGAGATTGTTACATGGGTGAGATGGCAGAGGGCTTATTCATAAGCAAGAATGTGCTTTTAAGTTGGTCTTTAGTGTATTTACTGGATGATGTTTGGTAAAGTTTGCTTAAACACAAATGTGTGTTACATTGCCCTTCAGACAAACACAGTGGTTCGGATTTGCAGTATGAAAGCATGGTGAATTTTGTAAACACCAGTGGTTATCGTTATCACTAACGAGTTAAAAGACGTAACGGAGCTTGTTATGAGTTTCACAGTGCAGATGAGTCCTTAGTCTGCACCACAGAGAAGTTTCATTAAAAGCTGACATTAGTAAAGAAAAATGACCTTTAATACTTGTGTTTGGGTATCATTTGCAAGAGGGGGACCTTGGCGCTACTTCTGTCAAGATTCACATGTTATTGTATTTATGCAAGTCACTGTATTAACTGTTTATTTGACATAAATACAAATAAATAAAGCAGATCTTATGTTTAAGGTTTTCTGAAGACTATACACCAAAAAGATGATTTGCAAATGACTCAAATATTGAACCATATTTGAAGAACAATACACCATTTTATTAGGTACACCTGTTCAAATGCTTGTCACGCCTGTCAGCTAAGAACAGGAAACTGAGGCTACAATTGGCACAGGCTCACTACAATTGGACAATGGAAGACTGGAAGAACGTTGCCTGGTCTGATAAGTCTTGATTCTAGCTTCAACATTCAGATGTCAGGCATAAACAATGTGAAAGCATGGATCCATCCTGCCTTGTATCAAGGGCTCAGGCTGATGGTGGTGGTGTAATGGTGTGGGAGACATTTTCTTGGCACACTTTGGGCCCCTTAGTACAAGTTAAATGTTTCCAGCACCTTGTAGAAAGCATGTGACGAAGAATGAGGGCAGTTCTGAAGGCAAAAGGGAGTCCAACCCGATAGTAGAAAAGTGTAGGTAATAAAGTGGCCAGTGAGTGTAGGTTAAAGGGGAACTGTTACTATCCTTGTTTTTCGCGTACCTTAATTAATTTATTAAAACTACTTATAGATTGTGATTTTGGATATTAATTTATGTGGGTAACTGTCCAAATCTTTTCCCCGGCCCCTTAGTACCATATATGTGGCCTTAACATGTTGTAGTAGCAGCAAATGGAGAAGATACTGCAGAGTCTCTAGCTAATTTAAAACTAGCTCAACACTGATCATGAAGTACAAGTGCTTCATAAATAATAAAGCAGATGACGTGTTCCTTCGGTAGCTACTTTTTGATATTGACAAGTAAAGCTCAGCATTCGACAAAGCAAAATATGATTCATGCTTCATCGTAACTTAATTGTTTTCAACAATGAAAGTGTTCTTTGTTCTGCATTGTTACATAGCAAATTTAGAACAAGAAAACCACGTTTGGTCTTTTCCAATTCTCAAATTTGTCAATCCAGAAGAAATGTTAATCATCATTATACTAGAAAATGAACATAATGTTTCATATTCATGTATATTTAATATATTTATTTTAGCTATAAAGGGCCGGACTGGTGATGGCACTTTATGATGCAAGTATTATACCTTGATGACAAACTTGGAAACTCATTGTCCCTTCAATGATGACAAGCAAAGCAGCCCTAAATCATGATACTACCTCTGCTGTACTTCCCAATCAAGGTAATGTTTTCATGACAGTATGTAGTGCCTTTTTTTACCATGTGTAATATTCTTCTTTCCAAACAATTCAACCATACTTTTATCAATCCACAAAACATTTTTCCAATTGCGTTGTTAACCAGTTCCAATGATTCCTTCAAGCCGTTACTTTGGCTTTTTTTACCTTATCGAGCATTCTGCAACCCTTTCCAGCTTTATGCAAATCAACAATCATTGATTGTAGGTCTTCTGAGATTTTTGTGGGGCATAGTTTGAGTGGGGATTTTTGGACAAAGTAGCTCTAAAACACACCTCCAATCCCAATTCATTGACTTCAATTGATCCAATAACCCAAGTGATTAGTGTAGGGGTTTGTATATGCAGTGACAATGGACAAGAACGAAACAATAATCTGTGTGTTATTAGGTAAAACAGATTGCATTTGTTCATTATTGCAACTTAGATGAAGATAATTTAATATTTTAAGACAAATTTATGCATAAATGCTGGTAGTTTTAAAGGTTTCCCTCACTTTTTCCTGCCACTGTATTTTCTGTTTTGTAGGGGAGTATTTCTCACCTGGGGCGGATCCTGCATGTGGCACGCCCACAACCACAAAAAAATTAATGTTGGCAAGAATACTTCACAAATTTGTAAACGTTATGTCAATTGGGAACAACTAGAAATCTGAAAAAAACAAATTGTTACCTATAAATAAATTAAATAAGTTTAAATAAGTTTAAATAAATGACAAGAACAGATAGGGCACAGCATAACTCCCATCACTAGATACTGAGCCAGACATTGATGGTGGTACAGCATAACTCCCATGAACATATACTGAGCCAATGAGGGGCACCCAGGGCAGACCGCCCCTTTTAACCCCCTTTAGGTACTCTACTGCTGAAGGGCAGTGTATATGTGTGTATGGGATGGCGTGTGTAAGGGCAGTGTATATGTGTGTGTATATGTGCAGGCGTCTGTAAGGTATCATATATGTATCAAGACTGGCCATCTGAATATATGTGAAAGAGATGTGGGACGATTATGTGGACACTCATTCTGTTTTTGCAATAAAACATTTCACCAAGCTAAAAATAAAATCCATGTCTTAAGAACAAATAAATAAATAAAACCTCTGTCTGCTCAGAGTACATGAAAATTACATTTGCTGCCCATTTAGGAAACAGACTCAGTTTAGCTAAATACATTGGGGAGATTTATGTATATTGTGTCGGTATGTGCACTCTGGAATGAAGAGAAATTCATCAGAATAGCTGAAACTATTTAATTTCTTCTTTTTATTTAGATTTCGCTTTACCTATCTGTATGTATTACTAATGCTAAGTTTTATAGATAGTAAACATATTTAGCCTCTGAACAAATGAGTATTACAGTGTATGACAACACATTTTTATTAGACATTCCATTTAGAATCAAACTCCTTTTATCAAATCCAAAGTAATACTAAAAGGAAGAAAATCAAAGAAACTTATGGCAATGCATGGGCCAGGAAATATAGACTGATTCAGTAAGGTACACAGAATCCAAACTGGCCATAAATTATTTAGGCTAGGTGAAAATAATGTGTGGGTGCGAGCAAGTAATGGCATAGTTAAAGCCGAACAGTTTTTTTTTGATGGTGGTGGTGGTAGATGTGTAGTCAGTAGGGTACCCCATTGTACAGTCCTATGAAAAATCATAATTATTATAATAATAATAGTGTTGCGTGCTGAAAAAGCGAACCTTATGTTTTCCATAGGTATCCTTGCTTCATTGCTTCATGACACTCCAGCGTCAGGTCTTGCAGCTTGACGATGGACCAAACGGCTGGTGACATCCTGCAGTCTTCTGAGCTCCAAGAGGCTTCCAGGTTGCAATGAACAGACTGAAGAGGATCATGGGTTGCTGAGTATTTATATTAAACAGAAAGATAAAAAAGTAAAATGAAGTATCTGAAATGACTTTAGTATTACATATGTATACTTTCTTTATCAAAAAATGTTTGGGCAAGGCAGTGGGAGTTGCCCTTTAAAAATGACATTTGTGAAGGTAGCTGCACATGTCTATGAATTTTTTGTATATAGATGAGTAGAGTCACTATCATTGCCATCATCGCTACCATCATGTCAAGTGGCTATACGCTCTTTGTAGTGAAATCCATTTTAACCTTAATGATGAAATTAATTAAACAAGTCTCTGATTTTCTACTACCCTTGTGTTCATATAATAAATATGTAATCTATGTAGTTGCCAAGAAATGTGAGAAGGCAAGTTGGCATGAGGGTTCTCATTAAGCTAGCAACTCCTCTTCTATATCTCGCAAAATTCAAAATTAAAGAAGGCAGCAGCACAAAAATATGCAAGAAAATAAACTGAGCTGTACAGCAAGGAGACAGGGACACTGAAGTGGTTGGTGGAGAAGGTAGGGAAACATTTAGAGAGAGTGCGATAGTGAATGAGAATGTAAGAGAACATGAATGAGAGTGTGAGTAAGAGTGTGAAAGAGCATGAGTGAGTGACAACAAATTTTATTTAGGAATGTAAACAATTATTTAAAAAACTAAACAAAAAATGTGAATTGTTTTGGGTCCATTTGCACAAGTCTAGTGGTAGATAGGTGGAACAGCCTCCCAAAGGAACTGATAGAGGCTAGTACAGTGAGGGAACTTAAGTTACTCAAGTTAAATGTAAGCTGCACCCAGCAATAGGTGTGTGTGTGTGACTTTCTGTTTGTGTGACTGTGTTTGTCTGTTTGTGTAACGTCTGGAAATAGAGGGGTTCATTCTCTGAATCTGCTCATGTCTGGTAATAGAGGGATTAAATATCTGAAACTGCTCATGTCTGTATTGAATGTATTTATGTGTATGTGTATGTGAAGGTGTATATATATGTGAATCAGTGTGTATGTGAATCGTATCCGCTTCAGAGCGTGTCCCTGAATGGCAGAAGTAAAATGTGGGCACCCTGATGCTAGATGAACATCATTGTTCAGCAAGGATAATTGTGAATAAATGCCAATGATCACTTGCCTTTAGTTGATATGCTACAAAGCATGTGAGCAAGTGTATTGAAGTACACCTCCTGCTTTCAGTAAGGACAGCCATGGGCGGAGGAAAAATAAGACAGATTTCATTTTCTAACTTCAGTAACTAAGAATGCCTGCACCAATTTGCATTCAATGAAATGTATAGAAGTTCACGTTCTTTCTTATTATTTGAACCTTTGGCCAGCTACTATGCAATGAAATTCAAATTAATCACTTATGATCCATTATGATGTTAGAAAAGCAATACAAACATAAGGTCCAAGCATGTAATCGGTGCTGATACATTAACCCTGTGACCTGTGGCCATGTCAAGTTCTTTTTTTCCCTCTCTTTAATGTGATTCTGTTAGATGAAAATTGTGAGGAAAAAAGCAGAAACTGCATCTCTGGTTACAGAGCTATTATTTTAAAGCTGCTGTTCCAGACATAACATCAATTGCATTAATCAATTAGTATGTTATTTAATGTTTGGTAAATACGGTATGTCCATTTTATGTGCATTATTATGAATAATGCTTCTAATGATGCAGTTTTAAAAGTGTTAAAATAGAGTTTATTCACTATAGGCAGTAGCATTTGCCGACAAGTTTTGTTTCAGCTCATAGACTTTACTATACATTACAATGGTTGGACCATCTTTTTACCAGTGGCATAACCACCCGTGCAAGTCCGGTCCAAGTTGAAAGGGCCCTTTATGAACAATTGTGAACCAATACGAGGAGACAGGAACAAGTGGTCACAGGGGTTGCCATGGGCCCCTAGAAGCACCGGCCTTGTCGAAGTTGCGACCACTGCGACTACTTGTTCCTATCTCCTTGTACTGGTTCACAATTGTTCATAAAGGGCCCTTTCGACCTGGACAGGACTGGCAAGGGTAGACAGAAACGTGTATGTTAGTATGTATGTGAGCCTGAATGTGCATACATAAAGTACATGTGAGCATGAATGTGCATGCATAAATGCATGTGAGCATAAATGCCTATATATAAGTATGCGTGAGCATGGATAACTATGAATAAGTGTGTGAACATGGATATGTAAGTGTTTATGTATGAACCTGGGTATGTAAGTGTTTGTGTGTGAACATGGATGTGTAAGTGGTTTGAGATGGAATGTGTGTTAGCTTAAGTTGTGTGAGAGGGAGTGTGTGTCAGAATTAATGTGTACATGTGTGTTAGTGAGTATGACTTAGTGTGTGTTAGCATGTACAATTTGTGTAAGTGTGTTTAAATTTGTGAGCTAGAGTATGTGTTGGGGGGGGTGTGCAACAATGGCACTGATAAGCTGCTTGGAAGCAAAGATACTTACAAGCTGTTTGGGGCTAAGGTGGCACTCACAAGCTGTTTAGGGCAAAGGTAGGACTGTGGGACACGTTGCTTGGTGAAGTTGGGGGGGGTAAATTTTGCACTAGGGCGCTGTGTTTTCTAGCTATGCCCCTCCTCTTTACATATTGAATTATCCATTATACAGGGCCAATTCAGCCTTTCTTGCTTGAGAAACTTGCTATTTTTGGTCCTTCATACTTTATAATGAAGTGGGAGAGTTAAAACCACAACTCTCCTGGAAATAATCCTGCTAGATCCCCCTTAAATGCTGTTCTGGACAGTGCTGTGGTCACACAATAACAGTAGTTTCCTGGGTATAAGAATACAAAGGTGCTGATTATTCATGTTAAAAAATATATACGGTATATACTGTTATTTTTCATGGAATGTCAAGTCATTGAAGAGAATTCTATTCCTTCAATATTTAGCCTAAAGTTACCCATGAGGATAAGACATTTAGTGATGAAAGTTGTTTCAGCAGAAATTACATGGAGTAAACATGATAGCACGGGGACTTTTTCTGGAATGTATCATCTTGCAACACGTTGGGGTCTATTAGAGCAGAAATGGACGTTGCGACAGAACCTCCCAAAGAACAAGTAGAACTGTATTTTAGCATTGATAATGTGATTATAATGTAAGACTAGGAGTGGTTCTAAAAAACCCGCAAAACAAGAAATCAATACACGCCGCACAAATACCATTTAAAATCTGAAGAATAAATATTGGGGATTCCGTCACACTACACGGCCATATGTTTCTTAACCCTCCACTATGTGAAAGTACCCCAATTTTGGCGAGTCCTATCTAATTTCACAATACTATATTGCTTACCAAAAAGAGGGCTTTTAATTGCAGGAGAGTCCCACTGATTCAGCTCCATGGTAAGGAATATAGCCATATAAACCTAATGCTTGTGGTGGTAATAGCGGTGACAGCAGAGTTGTGGTGCATAAAAGGGGTTTATTGCAACATAAAAAATATTTTATTTGAATGGTAGATCACTGAGGAATGGGCAAGTGAGTTTTTATCCTCAATAGTAAATCTGAGGCATATCTCATCACTATCATTAATATAACTTTCTGCTCTATTGTAAAAAATCCCATGGTCTGTAATGGAAATATCGGTGCCATTAGCGAAATATTGAAGCACAGACCACAATACATAATTACAGCTGGTGAAGATGAATCACTCCTACACATATACAGTCTTTCATTGTATAAGATCCTACGCTATTAACTGTTTATCTGTGTATGTGATTTCATTTGATTTGAGTTCACTTATGCACAGCGGGAAAATAGGTTAAAAGCAAAGAGAACATACTTACAGTGTCAAATTTACAGATATTTTTGTAGCATTAGAGACACTTTGAAGCGACGGTAATTGACAGACTTCAGCGTGTGGCTGTTGTCAGGAGGTAGTGTGGTGTGTAATGTAATTTACAATACTTGGAGCGAAAAGAACATTGTGACATATCAGTAATTGCTGCCGCTTCCATCAGAACTAGCCGTGCATCCACACTCCCTTTCCTTAAAGCAACTGTCTGATTATTTTCATGAAACACGTGTCTAAACACTATGCAGAAAAATGGGTAAAAAGAAATAAAAGAAGTTATTAGAGCAGCTGCTATGAATACTCGAAAACCCCAAAAGGGATTAAACTCAAAACTGCAAATAAAATGTATTAACTTTTTCTATTTATACTTAGCACAGGTCCAAATACAGATACTTTTATGATGAACTATTTGTACAGGGGCTGTTCTTAAATATTGGCTCTTTCTGAACCTTGCTTAACCTCAACATATAAATATCTGTGGAACCATATATCAATTACTACGGTGTGTCATTATCATTTTAGTTTGAGAGACTGTAGAACAGAAATGTGTGATAAAAAAAGAAATAAATCTGAAGGTAATTTAACTTTACTTATCATAGAAAATGATGCTCAGAAGGCTTGTTTTTTTAATGGTTTGGATAGTCTCATATACGGATACTTTTATGCAATTACTACTTACGGTTTATAGGTAATGGAGATGAAAATTGTAACCTTCTACATAATGGAATCACTTGGCAGCTTTTATAGAGATAGTTAAGTTAAATTACTTACCGGTTTTATTTTTTGTTATTGCAGAAGAAAGCTTAGTCACAATAATGATGATTTTTTTTCCCATAGGAGAAATAGATCTACAAATCTTTCTAAGCACTGTTTTTAAAGTTTTTTCTTTTTCAGGACCCTAAAGTAACATTTTGTCACCGTGGCGTCCTAATTCCTTTAAATACCAACTTATTTTGACACAGTTATGTCTAAAATCCAATGTTTCCAACTAACATTAAAATAGATATCATATAACTGCATAATAGTCGTGCTTAGAAGCCATGACTTTATCTGAGTGACAAAATATGGCATTGTTGAGCTGGCAAACTACGGGTCCAGGGTTGGCTTGATGGTGCCAACATTTCCATGGGTTTTTTTTGCCTAACTTTTCCTAGAAAGTATTTTTTAAGCTTGAGGATGGCACTAGGTATACCTGGCTCTGGAATCAAAATTGGATAAAAGTAACCACAGCCGAGATGGCAGCAAGTTTCAAATGTATTGGCAATTTTCAAAGGGAAAACTGATGTTTGGAAGGGGTCCTTATTGGACCATCCAGAAGTTACCATGTAATGTGAACTAAAATGAATCTTTCAGTTGCTTTTTCAGTGCTCTGGTTCATTACCCACATTAATTAAATTTATTTAATTCAAGTAAAAAGTTAATCACTAGACAAAATAATTTCAATAAGGCAATTCCGTCCTTCCTTCTACTTCCTTGTTGCAATTAGCCTGAAAGGGCATTTACCAGAACAGCCTGAGCAGACCAAATGACGGCTTGTGTTTTTTTATTCGCCAAAGAAAAGTTGGCATTTTTGAATACAGTTCAATTCTGCTAAAAGCAAAGATTAATTCCCTGGAATACCATGAAGATTTTCTCTCAGTCCTTCAGAATTATCTTGGCTTGAAGGACGAAGGAATGGTCACAATGGGCAAATGTATATATATAGGTATGATGCATGTCATGTAATGTGATAAAAGTCAAGGGAACTTGTTGGGCAAGGGTCTCAAAGCTGTCAAAATAATAGAACAGGTTTATAGCAATTACTGTGGTTTTATTAAATTAAAATTACAAGCCATCTGATGAGGCAGTGGTTACTTTACTGGATGCCTAGGACAAAGATTTATTTTCTCTCTGAGTAAAGTTTATTTGGTTCCACAGTTGTGGTAAAAGATGTTAACTAGATCTCTAGGACTAGGCCTCAGCAAGTATGGGCCAACATTCTTATTTAATCAAAAGTATATCAATTAAAAAGCTATAATTCCCTTTAAAGGTTGCTCTTATTTTACAATATTTTCACATTTTACAGCCCAGGCTTTCTGTGTGCTATGGGCATAGCTGAAGAGTTCCAAACTTCCACTGACATTAATATCAGCACAAAAACTATGCGACGGGAGCTTTAAGTAATGGGTTTCCATGGCCAAACATCTGCATGCAAGCCTCACATCACCAAGTACAATGCCAAGTGGCGAATCGAGTTGTGTAAAGAACGCCGCCACTAGACTCTGGAGCAGTGGAAACATGTTCTGTGGAGGGATGGATCACGCATTCTCTGTATGGCAGTTTAAAGGGCAAGTCTGGATTTGGCAGATACTGTTTTACTCCTACACTATATATATTTTCTCTTTGTTTTATTTTGCATTGAATGGAACACGCGCCCCCTAGTGGACTTTTTTCTGTATTACTTCAACACCCGGAGAGTGTTGCTTAAGGGTTGCAGCTGTGGTTCCAGATACACCAGGAAGCCATTAAGGTTGATTATTCCTACCATTTACTATCTTATTCCCTATACTGGTTTTTCTCACTTTTTTCATGGCAGTTTAAAGGGCAAGTCTGGATTTGGCAGATGCCAGGAGAATGTTACCTGCCTGACCGCATTGTGCCAACTGTATAGTTTGGTGGAGGAGGGATAATGGTATGCGATGGTTTTTCAGGGGATACCTAGGCAGAATATGGTTGAATGAGTAATACCTTGCTCCTCTGCCCAGGGAAAGAAGAAACTGACCCTGAGTTCCGATATATGTTCATAGGTTTAAAAAAAAGTTTAAAAAGCTATTTCATCACCAAAGAAACAAATGAGATGACCATTTTGTTAGCCGCTATGGGTATAAGCCCACTTCTCAAAATCTGAACCTAGACTTATTTTCTGGAAGGTTGATGAGCAATTTCCCACTAGGCCGGTCTGATTCAAAGATTTTGGACCACTACATATTTTTTTTTTTTTTGAGCGTAACAATTCTAGAGTAGCCAAGATGTCTAAATTATCCATATGGGCTTTTGGTGATTCTGGAGAACATTTGCCTAAACAGGTAGATTGACTACCATGTGAAAATGTTTTTAAGAATAAAGATGAGTCATATAGTGTTAGACATTTTGCACCAGAATTGGTCAACCAAGAAAAAAACAATCATGAATCTTTTTCCTCTGGGACGTTTTCAGGCTTTTAAAAATAATAGTGCATATAAGAATACTTTAAAGTGTCAATAATTACCATATGTCATGCAGGTAAATAATGTGAGAATAATAGTGATAATGATGCATTTAAAGAGGTATTCGATTACAATTACCATAAATGTCTGTTATAAGGACAAAAAGTTAGGATACCTTATCTTAAAAAAATAAATACCGGTAACATTTTAATTCCTTTCCTTTAGGCCGGAGCAATACGCATCAGACATCCATGTGCACAGTATGTACAAATCTGGGATTCTAAAAATGAACATCCTCATTTTCCCACAACACAACATACTTACGCAACGGACCGTCTCTCATTACTATATGTTAATGCCGTGATTAGCATAAGATTTCTTATTTTTAGATTGTTCTACCACGGAATTCTAGAAGCATCAACAGGTTTCATTGATTAGTAGATACAGGCGCGGTGTTCTTGACCCACTGCGTTTCCCAGGTTTCTGAGTCAAAAAGTTGGAATGCACCCTGTATATGACAGATATTTTCACCTTATCACCTCTGATAATTCATTCTGCCGCATCGTGGCACCTTGAATGCAAACCACGTAAATACCATCTCATTTTCATTCACCTCTTCACTTCTGCTATATCTCTTTATTCTTTGGAGATGTGAAATAATTCTGAATGTGACTCTTTGACTCATGGTGTCATCATCTATTAACTTTTGTTTCATAATGATGGAAATTAAACGAGGTATGCCATAAAAAAATCTTGTATTCAGTATTATATTTCAGATTTGCTACCCACACGTCCTTCAATTTGTACTGAAGTGAAAACACATTTGTCTTCTACACATTAAACATGTAAAAAAAAATCCACAACATTCAAAAGGATTTTTCTTTTTATTATGTTTTTATGCTATAACATCCAATAGATTATTAACTCTTTCCTTACCAGTATATCTTAATTTGTGTTAATCTTATTGTTCATTTTTTTTTGTTTGTGAAGTTATTGTTATTTTCACAGTTCCCTATTGCAACAGAGCTGTGGAATTATGGCGCAATATAAATTAGGGATTAATCTAGCCTTGGTGCAGTATTAATCTAAATTTTATTAAAGACAGGAGGCGAGTATTTTGCATTAACCTTCTTTACTGTTAACCTCCAGCAGCAAAACAGTTAACAGAAACAATAACAACAACCAATAAGAACACAGCAACAACTCTATAAAAGTCTGCACATCTTGGCACTCCTCCTCTTTCTTTGCGCAGAAGCTGAACCGACAGTCAGGAACAGGCCGGAAGAACTCAGGAACACCAAACCACGCTGAGAAGGACCATAACCGCGTCAAAAACCTCAAACAACCGGAGGGCGACCTGGAAAAACAAAGAATCGTGAAAGTACCACGCAACCATACGTCAAGCATGACAGAACAAAACATAGGCACGGTACTGAGGCAATATAACAATAACAGCCCGACAGTAAACCCCCAACAAACCCAAGACATAGGGGAGGGGAAGGGCGGGAAAATACTCGCCTCCTGTCTTTAATAAAATTTAGATTAATACTGCACCAAGGCTAGATTAATCCCTAATTTTATAGCAAGACAGGAGGCTTCGTATTTTGCAATTTTAACGCCCCGAAACCAACGCCAAAGCGGCGTGAGCCGGGGCCCGAAAATAAAAAATCCGGAAAGTAGATTCCCTGGACCAATCCGCGGCAGACAAAAGGTCGGAAAGGGAACAGCCCGCGGAGAAAGCCGCGGAGGCAGCGGCACCGCGGACCGAATGAGCCCCAAAGGAACTATCAATACCGGCTAAAACGAGAAGCCACCGGATCCACCTGGAGAGAGTGGGAACAGAGACAGGCCGAAAAGGACGCACGTAAGAGATGAAAAACGGCCCAGAAGAGGAAGACCGAAACGGGGCCGAACGGGCCAAATAAGCCTGAACGCAGCGAGCCACGCAAAGGCGCGGCCGGTCAGGAAAATAAGGGTAAGAGACAGAAGTAGAACTGGATTTAGTTCTACGAGAAACGGAGACCGACACCCCGTCAGGAGAAAAAACAAACGAGGATACATCAAAAGCCCGAACGTCAGACACCCGACGGAAGGAGACTAGGCACAACAACAGAGCCGTCTTGGCGGAAAGCTGGCGAAAGGACAAACTGTCGTTGTCCGGCCAACCCTCCAAAAAACAAAGCACCCGGGAGACATCCCAAAAGGACTCATAACGAGGCCTAGGGGGGCGAGAAAGACGAACACCTCTGAGAAGACGGCAGACCGCCGGATCCTTACCGACACCCAAGCCCTGAACCGGAACGTGAGCCGCCGAGATGGCCGAACGAAACAAGTTAATGGTGCGGTAAGACCGACCCAGGGAAAAAAGATGGGCCAAAAAATTTAGAACCGCCGTCACAGGAGCTGTAAGGGGATCAAGGGGTCGAGCCAAACACCAGCGACCCCAGGCATGCCAAGCCTGGAGGTAGGACCGCCTGGTACCCGGAGCCCAGGATCCCCAGAGCAGATCTCGAGCCGACTCCGATAAGCCTGGCACATGCCAGGATCCCCGGAAACCGACCAGGCCACAAGAGTCAACCGATCCTCGAGGATGAGAGGGTGAGGGTTCCCCTCCGGATCCCGAAGCAGATTCCAAGTCGAGGGAAGGATCAGGGGATCCGCGCACGACAGTTCCAGAAGCAACGGGAACCACGGCTGAGTCCTCCACAGGGGTGCTATCAAAAGGATTGAGACACCCTGACGCCTGACGGAGTGGAGAGTCCGGAGGATCATGTTGAACGGGGGAAAGGCATACGCTCCCTGGAGCGGCCACGGCTGCAGGAAGGCATCTACCGCCAAGGATAGCGGATCCGGGAGCCAACTGAAGAACGCGTCTGTCTGACAATTCGCTCGGGACGCGAACAGATCCAGAAGGAGGGGACCGCGACAAAGGTGGAGAGAGTGGAACACGCTCGGAAGGAGATGCCAATCGCTCACGTCCCTCCAATGCCGGGAGAACCAGTCGGCCACGAGGTTCTCCTTGCCCGGCAGGTACTCCGCACGGATGGACAAGTGGTTGTCCAGGCAGAACTTATAGAGCTCCTTGGTGAGCTCTGTGAGGAGCCTGGATCTCGAGCCCCCCAGCCTGTTGATGTAGCGGACGGCGGAGACGTTGTCCATGCGCAACACTAGGGAACAGTGAGTAACCCCCTTCAGGAAACTGCGAACCGCGAACGAGCCCGCGATGAGCTCCAAACAGTTGATATGAAGGTCGCGTTCCTCCGAAGTCCACGGACCCCCGGTAGCCACGTCGCCGCAAACGGCCCCCCAACCAGAGAGGCTTGCATCCGAGTCCAGGACGAAATCCGGGCTTGACCCGAAAATGGCACGGCCGTTCCACGCATCCATGTGGACCAACCACCAATGGAGTTCCAGCCGAGCCTCGTCCGACAAGGAGATCATCGCGTCGTAGGAGGCCGACTCGCGAAGATGCCGTGTCTTCAGTCGCTGGAGGGCCCTGTAGTGGAGCGGGCCCGGAAAGATGGCCTGAATGGACGCCGAGAGTAAGCCAATGACTCTGGCGAGATTTCGAAGAGAAACCAGGCCGCCACGAAGGAGCCTGCGAATCTCCTTCTTTATGACCAGGACCTTGTCGCGAGGGAGCCTGAGGACCGCCGCCACCGAGTCGAGAGAGAAACCGAGGAACTGGATAGTCTGCGACGGAACTAAGACCGACTTGGCCTCGTTGATAACGAAACCCAAGTCCTGAAGCAGATGAACTGCAAGGTAGGTAACGCGACGAAGGGACTCGACGTCCTGGGCCATGAGAAGGATGTCGTCCAGGTAAATTATACAGCGAATCCCGCGCGCCCGAAGGAACTCCATGACGGGCTTCAGGAGTTTGGTGAAGCACCATGGAGCGGAGCTGAGTCCGAACGGGAGGCAGGTGAATTGCCAGAGGAGGCCTCGCCAGCGAAATTGAAGAAATCTCCGATCGTCTAGATGGACAGGGACAGAAAGGTAGGCATCCTTGAGGTCGAGGCGGGAGAACCAGTCGTTCTCCCTGAGCAGGTCGCGGAGGAGATGAATACCCTCCATCTTGAAGTGACGATACGTCACATGTCTGTTGAGAGACCGAAGGTTGATGACGGGGCGGAACTCCCCCGATTTCTTGCGCACCAGGAATATATTGCTGACGAAACACGGAGGGGAGAGCGCCCGTTCTATGGCACCCTTCTCTAGAAGGGAAGAGAGCTCGGAGTGGACCAAGGAGGCCGCGTCGTGAGACAACCTGGGGAGTGGAGGTGGAGAAACCTGACGAGGGGTGGAAAGGAACTCCAGACGGAAACCCACTACAGTCTGAAGGACCCAGGGATCGGACGTAAGGCGAGACCAGGCCTGGAAAAAATGGGCGAGCCGACCCCCGACAGGAATATGAGGAAATATATGAATCAGTCTTACCTGAGGCTGATCTTCCTCTGGTGGACGTGTAACCTCTGCCTCTGTATCCACCTCTGGAGAATGGGACTCGAAACTGTGAACGGTAGGTGGTGGAGGCGTCTGGAAAGCGGGGTCTAGAGGCCAGCGAGGCCGTTCTGCTGGCGGCACGACCCCTCTGCCGACCAGCACTGGGGGAAAAACGGGTTCCCGTGCGAAAAGCACGTCTCATGTTACTCTGGGCCTTGTTGAGCGAAGTGAACAGGGTGACGTGCTGACTGAGGTCCTTGATGAACTTTTCACCGAAGAGGAGACCCTTCGCGTCCGCGCCCAGTTCCTTGGGGCCCAACTCTGCCAATTTGGCATCCAATTTAAACAGGGCTGCCTTACGTCGTTCAGACGATATCGCACAGTTGGCGTTGCCCAGCAAACATAAGGCTCTCTGGGTCCAGTCACGGACCAGATGGGGATCCAGAGGAGAGCCGTCAGAGATGGCCTCGTCGGGCATTTGGAACACCTGGGTCAAGGGGCCCGCTACATCGAGGAGCTTATCCTGTGCCGAGCGCAAGCCCAGTTCAATGCCCTTACGAGGGTCTTTGCCATTTTTGCTTAGAAAAGTCACAAAGGTCTGATCAAATTCGGGCGTATTGAGAATTTTGTCCCGGACCGTGGGCCTAGGACATTCCGAGCGGAGCCTCTGGCGCACCTCTTTATCCAGGGGGCGACGAATCCAGAACCTCAGGAACTCTGCAATGTGGGCAGATGGTGTCCATTCCGAGGAACGAGGGTGGCGCAGAGCCCTGGGGTCGAACAGCGGGGTACCCAGATCATCCGTGACCTCAAAAGGTTGATCCGGAGCGTGAGACGGATTGAATGAGATCTTTGGAGGATCTGGAGCGAAGTCCTGGTTCCGCAATGGTGAGGCCGGACCGGAGGAGCCAGCACAATACTCATCTAGCACCTCGTAGTCGGTGAGGTCGTCAGTAGGGGGAACCATAGGAAAGGTTGAATTGCGGGGTTTCTTCAGCGGAGCCTTTCCCTTCCCAGATGTGGAGGGCAATTCGTCCCAGGTGCGCTTGTGTGAAACTGCCGTAGCCGCAAGGGATGCAGGGCCGCCAGTGTCAGAATCCTCCACCTCAGCAGGGGAAGCGGGAGGCGAGGAAGGGCGAGCAGGATGGCGTTCCTCCAGCGCAGTAGGAAAAGACGCCGCCAGGGCGGAGCGGAGCCAGGCTTGGACCGCGGCAGGAATTTGAGTTTGAGGTTCGTCAGCCATTGCACTCCAAATGTGTCTATGGGAACACAAAGATAACAGGAGTGAGTAAAAAATCCGAGTACGGATGTCGGCAATAAACAGGGGTTCACCCAATATGGCAGTAAGCGCTGAACAGGGGGTCACCCCTGGGAGAGGCTGGGCGCAGTCCGAAACGTGGGCACAGAGGTGGGGTTCACCACAAATGATAACCGCAGGGGTTTACCCTTGATATAAGCGGTGGGGTCACCTGTAAGGCCGAAAGGGGGTTCACCCAATGGCAAATAGAGGGCAATGAGGAAGCCCAAGGCAGCGGGGGGTTCACCCAGAAACACTGAAGGGGTTGGAAACCAACTTGGAAGTATTGGGCCACAATAAAAGAAAAAACAATGTGAAAGGAAATCTGTGGTGTGAAGCAACGCCTGTAAGAAAAAGAAAATTTGCACACAATGCGGCCGAGAAGGCCGAAATACAGATAAAAATAATTAATAAATAATGAATAAATGCTGCGCAGCGTGGTGAAGGCCGCCGGGAAACACCCGAGCCACCACCACGCCGCGGGACACCAGGAACGGAGGCCCCGCGATAAACGAGGCCGCCGTTCAGAGAAATAGAACGTCCGCGGCAAGAAGAAAGGCCGCGGAACGGAGACGAGCTGGACCGCAACGCAGCCCGAGCTCCCCTGGCACGGCGACGGAGACCGCACACGGAGGAGCCGCGAGAGGACAGCGGGACAAAGGACGACGAGTCGCCCCAGGGGGCGAGCCCGCCGCATGGTAAGAAGTCGAACGGGCAGCCGAAAAATGGCGGGCCGCCGCGCGGGAAACGCGGCAGCAACGCCGCTCGCGAGGGGAAAAAACCACCTCGCGGAGAGGGAAGACAACTGCAGAAGAGGACAGGCAGAATAAATAAACCACGGGCAGAAATCCGCCCGGGTGTAAAGGAGCCCAGGCGCACGTGGCCAACAATAGGCCGACGCACCAGGGCAGGGAGGAGAAAGAAAAAATGAGTGAAACACAGAGCAGGTAACGGAAAATCTAAATAACAATAATAATAAAGATAAGGGTAGATAAACTAGAAAAAAACAAATAAGTAATGTAAATAGAAGATACTGGAATGTTCTCACCTGGAGGTTAAGCAGCAAAGAAAGAGGAGGAGTGCCAAGATGTGCAGACTTTTATAGAGTTGTTGCTGTGTTCTTATTGGTTGTTGTTATTGTTTCTGTTAACTGTTTTGCTGCTGGAGGTTAACAGTAAAGAAGGTTAATGCAAAATACGAAGCCTCCTGTCTTGCTATAAAATTATAATTTTTTGACAATTTTCACACGTTTATAGGATTCTTAGGTACTCTCTTGGTCCACTTGTGAACATAGTACGTACTATATGTATCAGCGCTGAATCATTTCTTACCACTTAATTAATAAAAAATGTTTGTATATTTTCTTTATTAAGCACTGACATTTATAATAAAAGGGAAGGTACAATAAGTGCAGTCATAAAATAAGTACTACATTTGCATAAGATAGACAATTTCGGATTTATTTACTAAAGGAGTTTGCAGAAGTGGTTTCATGAATTTAGTATGTATCACACAGGGACGTCTCTGGCAAATTTCTCTTGCAAGAAATGAGCTTGCCCTGTTTCGATTGGTGAAATCCCACTGATTTAAATATGCTTCCTAAGGGCAATATAAGCTGCCCATGGAGCAAAAGCTTGCTGGCATTGGCGCTTCATAATGTGAAGTGATGTCAGTGAGATTTATCTCTCCTGCAAGTGTGTATAAACATAAATATATACACACTTGTAGAAACTCATGTAAGCAGAAGGGAACGTTGGATTGGCACATGCCAGTTATTATAATTCCCTCATCAAGGCCAAATCATTGAGAAAATGGGGAAAATAGGGTTTGGTTGGTCTTAAAAGTAAAGAAATCCCATCACCATATGTCTACCTAGAACCGAGCCCTTGGGGCAGCTTGGAGAGAGGGATAAAATGCAAGAACTTTATAAAAAGATCCACCAAGAACAGTTTGATAGCATTTTCTTCATACAAAGGGAGGTCAGCAATAACATCTATCACTACGCGTGTTCAGACTTGCATGGAGATCAAAGGCTGGGGTACACAGGACACGGTAGCCTTCTAGAACATTCCTCAAGAACATAGGACATACTATTTCACCCTGTGCTAGTTCAAGAGGCAGGGAGATCTCCCGCCAATAAACAGGAGATCAGGTTCATGCCAGGTCTCTCTGCTTCTATGTGCGGACTCTTCTGTGGTCTCCGATTACCTGCTGCCAGCGATCACGCTATTTTTCCCCATAGTGTACAATGTGAATATAGCGCGCAATTGTATTTAAAATCTACCCGCCCCATATCAATGCAGACATTGGCTGGTGCCAGCACAGCAAGAATTATAATATCAACAGAGGGATGCCTTAGGGAAACTAATTAAAACTATTAAAAATCATTAATAAAACACAAAAAATACATTTTAAGTTTGAGCCAATAATTGTCATTTCCAGAATATCTACATCTATCCCCGCACATGGAATATTTGCAACCGACACTGTATACAACAGTTATGAGTTTTTCTTCCAAGTGAAAATTTCAATGATACAGCCTCTTAAATGTGCGAATGCTGATGGATGCCTTTTCTACATACATCGCATACATACATATAAACTCATTTTTGAATATTGTGTAGATCTGTCTTTGCTGGAGATTCCAGGGTCATATATGATTTGGAATTTCCATCTTCATAGCTACTGCTTGAGGGATGAAACGCAGGTCAGCGCCATCCAGCAATGAATACCATTTATGTCCAATGCTATCCGAAGCCATTTGATAATAAGCTGTTAAGGCACATCTCATCCTTTAACACACGGAAACATAATCTGTTAAAGCACGAGCCGATGAAATCTGTGTCAACATCCGAAACAGATCTATATTTAGGATACTGCAGATGAATATGGAAACATAATATTAAATACACAAGAAAAAAAAAAGAAAATCCAATCAGTTACGAACATAAAAATCCAGACAATTTCACTAACATATGAGATATGGAAAGTATAAATGAGAACACCCTATGGATCCACTAGCTTGGTGGTAGAACCCACATTGGAGGATATTATGAAGCCATTTATATCTATATAAATGTTCTTATTTCCATTAAAGTTTGATTTTATTTACCATAATGATACATTTATTTAACCCCTTAAGGAGTTTTTTTCTGTACCCTTCTTGGCAATGGTTGCTTTGACATTTTGGAGTTTAGCTGAAATGTTCTCTTTTTAGTGTATCCACACACATTATATATTGGGTTGGTTTTTTTCAGGATAAGAAGGGCTTTGTTTAGGTACAATTATTATGATCACATCATCTAATTTATTATATAAGATATATAGTGAAACAATGAAAAGAAAAAAAAATCTTTTCTGAATTTTTTTTTAAAAAAATCTGTTTTTTCAACTACAAAAACCTACTAAATTGATTCTAATATTTGATCTGAGCTTAGAAATGTTTTTTGTCTTTTTGCAAGTTATAGGGCAATAAGTACAAGTAGCATTTTTCTAAACTTTTTTTCAAATGTGATCATACTGTGCCAACGTCCTATGTGGGTGATCTTTGAAGGCAGCTAATTCAATTTACCCCATCAAACTATTTATTTTTGAAAATAGACACCCCAGAATATTTCAAATCCTAGAATTTTAACTATTTCCATGCACTAATTCTACCACCAGTCAGTTTGTGTATGAATATACAGCACCTGGTATGTCACTGCCAATCAACACTATCTCCTGACTATAGTGATACCACCCATTCATAGGTTTATTGGGTTGTTTAGAGGCAAAAAGGCCACATTTAAGAGGTGTACATTTTTATTTGTTTGTTTACTTTTGACATCTGGTCAGTTTTTACATTACATTTTACATTTTTAATTCCCCCCCCCTCAATTTTATTTTAGATTAAACACCACACCCCTTCTGTGGAATTCCCTTCCCCATTCTGTCAGACTCTCTGCCACGTACACACAACATTTCTTCCCAATACTCTCAGCCATCATCATAATCAAGCCATCTGAATAATCAACGGCTTCAACATATCATCCAGATCAACTCATCCCCATCCAAGCAGTCCTCTCCTATTGTTTCACTTCCCCCTCAACCACCGACTAGACTGTAAGCTCGCAAGAGCAGGACCCTCTTCTTCTTTGTACCAGTTTGTTATTGTGTGTGATTTTCTATCATTCTACTGATTCTAACAGCACCTTATAAATGTAATGTAATGAGCTAGGCTTCATTGACCTGCTTGGTTGGCTGCAGTAACTGTAGTCTGTGCTTGTTTAAACATGACAGAAACACTGTAAAAATATATATGCATGATCAGCTAAACAACGATGTAAAGTCACGGTAATCAGGCTACAGTAATATACACATTAACGCAGACAGGTTTACTGCAGTGCTGGTACTTGCTATATAATAGCGGCGTAGGTGTATGCAGCAGAGCTCGGTGGAGAGAGCTGGAGGGTTCTACTGGTATGGC